>NC_069502.1:668142836-668772836 GCF_027579735.1 Bombina bombina | reverse complement strand
CTTCCCATCGTCCACCGAATGCCCATTCTTCGGAGGAAGTACCAGGGTAAAGTATAATAATGTTTATGCATTCCAACAAAAGACTGCCTCTTTCTTGTATATGAGAACTGAACTAAGACGCATACACTATATGTAGTCAACAGAACTTTAGACCGTTAACAATTTGTCAATGCTGCAGAATGGTTATGTGTTTAATACATTGCTAATTAAGTGTGGACTAACGCTTTCTTCCCTTACTGTGTGGCCGCTCCTTTCCTCGGTAGAGCAAAATGTGACAGGGGCATTTTCCTCTCTAACTGGACCGAGGGGGGGATATACTGCCTACACTTTGTGATATTGCTTCTTAGAAATGTGGATAGATATGCCTTTTTTTTTTTTTTCATCTTTCTTTTCTTTCTAGCTAAATTGTAATGGTTTGTGAAATGTTTTTTTTTATTTTCATATCAGCTCAACCATGTTTGCACAAAGACACAGCCTCCAGCTTAAATGATAATCCACATTGGTCTCAAGGGTCAATCCCCCTTAGGAGAGAAACAAGTGGAGGAGACGACTACTCAGGGCCAGGGGGGTGGGGATAGATGTAGTTAGAATTTGTTCAATGGATCTTTTATTCCCAATATAGAAGGGTGGATATCATAGGTTCTGGTGCTGTCCCACTCTGGAAATTAGTCCACTGAATTCCAACCGAGCTTAATTATTACATATAATATACCAGCCACATAGCCAAGGTATTTATTTTAGAAGTGTGCTATATGACCATCATTGTTTAATAACTTACGTCAGTATTGGGGCTTTTCCCCTTTTTTTCTGCTTGTTTCCTTATTGTTGTTTGTGTTCAGTAATTCAGTTGTGAAAAATTTGAAAACAACGGGTGCGGCCGAGAACATTCTTGGTTTCTGCACTACTTTTCAGCTTTCTTTTATTGCATAGTTGTTCCTGGGGACATCAACCCCAGGGGGCATAATTCCTTAACCTTTCCTCTGACTTCTCAGTCCATCTTCTAATCTCTCTTACTTCTTCCTTTTATTTCCCCTCTTTCCTAGTCTCCTCTCTCTTTTTTTTTTTTCTCCCTCTCCCCCCATGAGATGGCAGCCCAGATGAAGTCTAGCAAATTCAAAGATCATTCACTCAACCTTACCACTATAAATGTGAAGGGCCTTAATGACCCAGGAAAGCGCTCCATAGCCTTTAAAGAACTAAGTAAGTTAAATAGCCATGTTATTCTGGTGCAAGAAACGCATTACAAAAAAGGTAAAGAACCCAAATGGCACAATGTTAGATACCCTACAGCTTATTTTGCCTCCGGACAGAGTAAGAAGGGGGGCGTGGGCATATTATTTCACTGCACAATCCCTTTCTCAGTGACACACATAGAGAGAGATCCTAATGGTCTCTACCTGATTCTGGTGGGGACACTTTTTGGTAATTTCATCACACTAGCATCAGTATACTCACCCAGCCATGGGCAGGAGATATTTATGAAAAATATTGCCGATCTCCTTCTGGAATATTCCAGAGGGATAATTTACTTGGCAGGGGATTTTAACTTAGTTTCAGACCTAGTTATGGACACCTCACAGGGAGCCATGTGCACACCTGCCACCACAATCACTCAGGTTAATGATACACTCAGAAAGGTAGCCCTACATGATATCTGGCGCACACTCTACCCCACGTCAAAAGATTATACATTTTATTCTATACCACATAACAGTTATTCATGGATCAATTATATATATACGGACTCTTGCGGTCTATCGATCACACACCAGAGCTCCATAGGCCATATTACTTAGTCTGATCATGCCCCGGTGACTTGCTCGGTCCTGTGGCCGGACATACCAGTTGCTCAACATCTCTGGAGGTTAGACGAGACTCTTCTGGATAATCCTATTATTTTCAGTGATATACAAAAAAATCTGAAGGAGTACTTTAGGAATAATACATACCCCTCCTCATCAAAAGCGATGGTCTGGGAAGCCCATAAAAGCGTGTTAAGGGGGGTCCTGATTAAGCATAAAGCCCTACTCAATAAACAAAATAGAACTTCAGGGGAGGATTGGCAACCTAGAAAATAAACATAAAACTAACCCTCATGATTCTGAAACTAAAAAACAGTTAAAAGACGCAAGGATTGAATTTCAGAAACATCTGGCTGAAAGACATCAAAAACAAGCATTATTTTTAAAACAGTATTACTACGAGGGAGGGAATAAACCGGGTAAGGTGTTGGCCAGATCCCTCAAAAAAAGACAGATTCAATCCTACATACACTCAATTAAAACCCCAGACGGACGCTCTGTCCACAGCAGCACACAGATAGCCGCAGAATTTCATAAATACTATCATTCTCTGTACAACATACATAGTCGCCCTTCGGCACCCTCACAGGAGGATCCTATTAACGAACAAGAAGCCCTTATAGACTCCTACCTGAGGGATATAGAACTCCCCGCTCTGACTAAAGAGGAATCTGATTCCTTAAATGCCCCGATCACGGTAGAAGAGTTATACGAGGCCATAAAAGATTGCCCGAAGGGCAAGAGTCCGGGTCCTGATGGCTTCTCATCTGCCTACTATCAAAAATTCAAAGACATCCTGGCGGACCCCCTTCTAGCCTTGTTTAACGAGATTGGGGATAATCCCACCTTGTCTCGCATACTGTTAGAGGCCCATATCACGGTTCTCCCCAAACAGGGGAAGACTGGAGATTCTCCCGGACACTATAGACCCATTTCCCTCATTAACTCTGACATGAAACTGCTGGCCAAAATTCTTGCAACGCGTCTTAATAGACTATTGCCTTATCTGATAAACAAAGACCAGGTGGGTTTTGTGCCAGGTCGCGAGGCAAGGGACAATACCGTTAAATTCACACAGCTAATCTCTCATGCCAGGGTTTCTAATATTCCTACAGTGCTCTTTTCCACAGACGCGGAAAAGGCATTCGATAGGGTGGGGTGGCCTTTTCTGCGTCGCGTGCTGGAGAAGATGGGCTTTGGGGGGGTCTTTGTTAATACTATCTTTGCATTATACTCGAACCCTAATGCCAAAATTACAGTCAATGGTACCCTTTCGCAGTCATTTGACATTGGCAATGGCACCAGGCAAGGATGTCCCCTGTCTCCGTTACTTTTCGCCTTGTCCATTGAAGTTTTGGCACAAACGATTAGATCTAATGTCAATATATCGGGAATTAGGGTAGGTAATACGGAGTACAAGCAGGCGTTGTACGCTGATGACGTCCTATATACGTCACCAACCCGCAGGACTCTATCCCTGAGCTACTGCAGGAACTTAGACTATACGGCAAAGTCTCGAACTTTCTTCTAAATCTGAATAAGTCGGAACTGTTAAATATCAACGCCAAACTAGAGGTAGTACACTCTTTACAGAGAGACTATGGCCTCACCCTAGTGAGGACCAGATTGAAATACCTTGGTATTTATCTAACACCAGACCCTTTAGACCCCTACAAAACTAATTATATTCCCCTTCGAACGATATTGCAGCGGATCTTTCCTCGTGGAGGACTAAATATATCTCTTGGCTGGGAAAAATAGGAGTGGTCAAGATGAACATTCTGCCACGCATTCTATATCTCCTTCAAACCCTACCGATAGCACTTCTGAAGGGATATATAAATCAACTACAAAGCTTGATCAGTTCATCTGGTCTAATCACAGACCTAGAATATCAAGACGAAACATGTATCTCCCGAAAGATAGAGGGGGGTTGGGCTTGCCGGACATATCCTCATATAGAAAGGCAGTGGGATTGCAAAGGATAGTGGAATGGTCTCAAAACAATGAGCATAAGGCCTGGATCCTGCTGGACAGACAAATACTTAAAGTTAACAATGTGGGCTCCCTCGCGTGGTTGCCCCCTCACTCAGACCTAAAACTATATCTAAATATACTCTACTAGCGGACACTTTTAGTATTTGGGACGCGACAGTAGCAACATCTACTCACATCTCCTCCAGACACTCCCCAATGACACCTGTTTTTGAAAACCCGGAGCTCCCATATCATTTAATAGGTTATCGAAAGATTAATCATTACAACATGCGGGAGAGTTCGGTACACGGGGTGGTAGAGAATGGCAAAATTACCTCGCAAAATAAGTTAATGGAAAGTCAACCCTCGATATTTACTTCATGGTTACACTATAACCAATTGGTAAATTATATATCTAGACATAAATATAAACATGAGTTAGGAAGGGCGCTTACGCCTTTCGAAAAGCTCTGCACCAACGGGGGAGTCTTGAGACATTTGATCTTGGTATTGTATGAGATTGTAGTCCTATGGGAGCCCGAATTGCTCCCCAGCTATGTTATTGGCTGGGCGAGGGAGTTGGGCTCTGAGACAGACTTTGAGTCGTGGACGAGGGGATTCAGGCTCACAAAGAACCTTAAATATTAGTATCCCACGCTCCCCAGAAATCTTGCTCTTCCTCACACTACCGAAAACACAAAGTCAGGCCCACCTAGCCCTATTGCTGATCTTAATCACTAGTGCCAAGAAATTGATACCCAAAAGGTGGAAAGCACAAGATCCCCCCACTGTGGAGGAATGGCAATCACAGGTGGAGGAGGTCCTGCTATTTGAGAGATATCATTACTTGAAAATACACAAGTTAGACACTTATGAGTTGGTTAGAGCCATTTGGCACGGTACAATTTAAAGCTGAATTTAGATTTTAAAATTACATAACGCTTGGATGTTACTGGACTGTGGTCTCGTGTCATATCTGCTGTCCCTTTAAGTAGCAGATATCCTCTTTCAGCAAACTCTATAAAGGAGGGACTTAGACGTCAACCCAGTGCTTGATAATTGCAAGTGTATAGTATCCTGACTTCCCAGGAAACTCTGTGGATACTAAACTCCTAATATTGAAGCCTTTCAGTTATTATCCCTAAAGGGAACTTTACTTTTCAAACTCTCCTACTTTGGCCAAATCTAATAAGCTTTAACTAAGCTTTCCAATTCAAAACATCATAAGAAAAAAGCAGAACGCTAACTAAATCTCCTCACAACCTGTGTGCTGCGGACCTGCACACAACACGCTGACGTCATCCGGACACAGACACAGGACGCTGCAGACACTGAACGCTGAATTCTGTTTGGAAGTAAACTGATACCAGCGTGTGCTGACTGAAGACTCCATTCCTCTAATGATACAAAGTAACGGTTACTTACTCAAGGACTTCAGACCTCCTATGACCATAGCGCAAGTATAATTTTCTTACATTGCTTCTATCTATGAACTGAATGTGTAATTAATGCTATCATTTGACTGTGTCAGCACACGCCTATCCTGCATTCTAAAAGACTCTCATAACAGTATTGAATTTAGCCTACTAAATCTCCTGTTACCATACTTACCCATTGAGAGTTCGGATTGTCTCCTTGTTAACTCCATAAGGGTCAGCTGCTGTGCTATTTTAGGGTTCCATGTAAATATCCATTGTTTACTTCGGAGCTCCATCTACCAATAACAATAACAACTCACCACTGTTATTCCTATATATTAGCAGCCTCACAGTACAATTGAGTCCTACTTATATAGGATTACCTACATTCATAATATTAGGCAACATATTTATTAGGGAATATTGCAGAATTATCAAGCCTCAAAATTTAAAAGTCAAATGGATCCAGCCCAAATGACTAACGAAATAAGTACTCTGAACCAGAAGGTGGAGTTGCTTGCACAGGGGTTAACTGAATTGCAAACTGAGAACAATACTCTCAAAAGACTAATGAATGATTACTTCACTCCTAAAGCAACTGATCATCCAGAACCTCAAATTAACCCTCCTCACCCTTTTTCAGGGGTTCGTGCAAAATACCGAGAGTTTAAAAACTCATGTTTATTATTGTATAGCATGAAACCTAAAACATACTGTACAGAGCGCATCAAAGTGTGTACAACAATATCTTATCTGAGTGGAGAACCCAGAGCTTGGGCGGACAGGTTCTTTGAATCCGGAGATCCCATACTGGATTCCTTGGATAATTTCTTCACAGCAATGTCCTCCCTATATGAGGATACAAACAAACAAAGTACAGCGGAACATAATCTAAGGTCTTTAAAACAAGGCAAAAGAGCTGTGGAAGACTATATAGCTGAGTTTCAACTCTGGGCCACAGACTCACAATGGAATGTTATCAGCCTGAAGAATCAGTTCAGGCTGGGTTTATCAGAACATCTAAAAGACGAACTTTCACGAATAGAACTCCCTGACACCCTGGAAGCATTAATAAAGATCTGCATCTCAATAGACCGTCGTCACAGGGAAAGAAAACTTGAGAGACAAAATCCAGAATCCTACAGCAAGAAATATTATCCCCCACATGTTGAAAAACCCACCACATCTGCTATAGCTATGGAAATTGGAACACTCAAGGGTCCTTTGTCTCAAGAGGAGAAATCAAGACGCCGCCTGGCGAATTTATGCATGTATTGCGCTAGTAAGGACCATATAGTATCCGAATGTCCTTTAATGAGCCGTCAAAAGAAGGGTAAGAATTACCCCATATCTATCAATCTCTCCCCTAAAAAACACACCCAACTAACTATACCTATGTCTTTACAGTGGGATCAACACCTCTACCAGAGCGAGGCTATGATTGACTCCGGTGCTTTCGGAATGTTCATTGACAAGAACATAGTCACTGTAAATAAAATACCCTGTGTGTTGAAAGATAGTCCTGTGTATGTCAAAGTTATTGATGGTTCAAATTTTTTAAAAGGTCCAATTACACACCACACCATCCCTCTCCTAACCACAACATCATCAGGTCACAAAGAATATATTACATATGACATCATCCCCGGATCCATTTATCCTTTGATACTGGGTTACCCCTGGCTGCAAAAACACAATCCTAGAATAGATTGGTCTCAAAATAATATAAAACTTGATTCTCCATACTGCTTATCAACATGCTTTCCTTATGTACAATTCAATCATGTGGAACCAGCTCTACCACATGTATATGCAGATTTTTCGGATGTTTTCAACTTAAAAGAGGCTGAAAATCTACCACCTCATAGACCATATGACTGCCCTATTGATACCAAACCAGGTGCAGTCATTCCATTCGGGAGGATTTTCCCCTTATCTCAAAAAGAGTTAAAATTTTTGAGGGAGTATCTAGACGAAAACTTACGTAAGGGCTTCATTTCACCCAGTACCTCCTCAGCAACGGCAGGCATATTCTTCGTCACTAATAAAGATGGCACACGTAGACCCATAATTGATTACAGAGCACTTAATTCTGTAACCATTAAGAATAGGTACCCCCTTCCGCTCATCCCTGAGCTTCTCGAAAGGCTAAGTGATGCCAAGATATTCACCAAACTAGATCTCAAGGGTGCGTATAATCTTATAAGAATGAAGAGTGGAGATGAATGGAAAACAGCATTTAGAACCCGATATGAGTTGTTTCAGTATAATGTTATGCCGTTTGGCCTCACGAATGCACCAGCCACATTCCAATACTTTATAAATGATATATTCAAAGACCTTATGGATGTGTGCATAGTCATTTATTTAGATGACATTCTAATCTGTTCCAGTAATACATCTGATCATATCAAACATGTGAGATGGGTTCTTGCTAGGTTACGCGAACATAAACTCTATGCCAAGATGGAGAAGTGTTGTTTTCACGTAAACACTATAAAGTTTCTGGGTTACATAATTACACCCAAAGGAATTAATATGGATCCCGAGAAAGTGTCTGCCATATTGAATTGGACCACACCTACTTCTGTAAAGTCCTTGCAACGCTTCCTGGGTTTTGCAAACTTGTACAGAAGATTTATAAAGAACTTCTCCACAGTTGTTAAGCCTCTCACCAGACTAACTGGAAAACAAAAATTTCTTTGGAACAACGAAGCTCAAATTGCATTTCAATTACTTAAAGATAAATTCTCTTCAGCCCCGATTTTACAGCTTCCACATCCTGAATATCAATATACCCTAGAAGTGGATGCCTCCAACATTGGAATTGGAGCAGTATTATCTCAACAAAGCCTAACCAATCCCACATCCCATCCGGTTGCATTTTATTCCAGAACACTAACACAAGCTGAACAACACTACTCCGTGGGGGATAAAGAATTGCTTGCGATAAAATGTGCTCTGTAACATTGGAGGCATTTACTCGAGGGTACCCCTAGACCCTTTTATATATTCACAGATCACAAAAACCTTCAGTATCTGAAAAACAACAAGACTCTGTCTTCTAGACAGGTCCGTTGGGCTTTGTTCCTGGACAGGTTTGACTTTCTTATCACCTATAGACCCGGCTCAAAGAACATAAAGGCAGATGCCCTCTCCAGATCACTTAAACCTATCTTCGAAGAACAAGAGATTAAACATCTCATTCCACCACACAAAATAGTTGCATCAGCTACTTCCTTCTTATCTGAGATAACAAAAGCTATGCAGTCTGACAATGATATACCGGCTTGTTGTGAAAAGGATCTTAGAACAGGAATATATTCCTATAAAGGAAAAACATACATACCCCCATTACTAAGGGAAGATCTACTCAAACATTTTCATGATTCTCCTCTAAGCGGACACCCTGGAATCATAAAAACTAGAGAGCTTCTCAACCGATCCTTTTGGTGGCCGTTTTTAAACCAAGATATAGACAACTATGTAAATAAATGTGACACCTGTGCCAGAAACAAAAAAGACCATCATAAACCGTTTGGTCTTCTCTGTCCTCTGCCTGTTTCTGAAGTCCCATGGAGTATGATAGCCATGGGCTTTATAGTAGATCTACCACCCTCTAATGTATACACCACCATCTTAGTAGTGATAGATCATCTCACTAAGTTATCTCACTTCATACCACTAAAATCATTACCAACAGCTATTACCACAGCGAAAATATTTGTTTCCCACATTGTTAAGCTTCATGGCCTACCAGAGTCAATAGTGTCCGACCGAGGAACACAATTTACATCCAACTTCTGGAAAGAACTATGTAGAATCTTGCATATATCCTCCCGTCTCTCTACTGCTTTCCACCCTCAATCCAATGGTTTGACGGAACGCACCAACCAAACACTCGAACAATATCTCCGGTGCTACATCTCACACCTCCAGGACGATTGGGTGGATTGGTTACCATTAGCGGAATTCGCATATAATAATTCATCCAATGCATCCACAAAAACATCCCCTTTCTATGCCACTTATGGTTACCATCCGAAAACTTTACCAATGAGAGAGTTGGTAATGAATAACCCATCTGTATCCGACTTCACCCAAAACATCAAAGATTCACTACATCTCCTAAAAAAGCATCTAGAAGAAGCCAAGGCCACACAGAAAAGATACTATGATCCAAAAAGGAGTACACCACCTAACTTTAAAGTTGGGGATCGTGTCCTACTTTCCACTAAGAATCTTAGACTAACTGTTCCTTGTAAAAAACTGGCCAATCAATTCATTGGTCCGTATCCTATCATGAAAATTATCAACCCCAATGCTGTTATGTTTAAACTCCCTTCCACACTCAAGATCCATCCTTCCTTCCACGTCTCACTCCTGAAGCTATACCGTGGTCATAGGGAAGACCTGACAACGGATGATGACCCTACCTCAGTGGTGGCACCAGATCAGGATGAATATGAAGTGGAAAAGATCCTTGATTCACGATGCAGATGGAGGAAAGTGGAATATTTGGTTCATTGGAAGGGGTATGGCCCTGAGGAGGACTCATGGGTTTCCTTCTCTGATCTTCATGCTCCTCAACTTCTCTCTGAATTTCATGCAAGATACCCTGACAAACCGGGTGAGTTGTCTCGGGGGGAGGCGTCCTGACTGGGGGGATCTGTCATATCTGCTGTCCCTTTAAGTAGCAGATATCCTCTTTCAGCAAACTCTATAAAGGAGGGACTTAGACGTCAACCCAGTGCTTGATAATTGCAAGTGTATAGTATCCTGACTTCCCAGGAAACTCTGTGGATACTAAACTCCTAATATTGAAGCCTTTCAGTTATTATCCCTAAAGGGAACTTTACTTTTCAAACTCTCCTACTTTGGCCAAATCTAATAAGCTTTAACTAAGCTTTCCAATTCAAAACATCATAAGAAAAAAGCAGAACGCTAACTAAATCTCCTCACAACCTGTGTGCTGCGGACTTGCACACAACACGCTGACGTCATCCGGACACAGACACAGGACGCTGCAGACACTGAACGCTGAACTCTGTTTGGAAGTAAACTGATACCAGCGTGTGCTGACTGAAGACTCCATTCCTCTGATGATACAAAGTAACGGTTACTTACTCAAGGACTTCAGACCTCCTATGACCATAGCGCAAGTTTAATTTTCTTACATTGCTTCTATCTATGAACTGAATGTGTAATCACTGCTATAATTTGACTGTGTCAGCACACGCCTATCCTGCATTCTAAAAGACTCTCATAACAGTATTGAATTTAGCCTACTAAATCTCCTGTTACCATACTTACCCATTGAGTGTTCAGATTGTCTCCTTGTTAACTCCATAAGGGTCAGCTGCTGTGCTATTTTAGGGTTCCATGTAAATATCCATTGTTTACTTCGGAGCTCCATCTACCAATAACAATAACAACTCACCACTGTTATTCCTATATATTAGCAGCCTCACAGTACAATTGAGTCCTGCTTATATAGGATTACCTACATTCATAATATTAGGCAACATATTTATTAGGGAATATTGCATCTCGGGACCCTCTCTTCCCCCCCTCTACCCTTTTTTTTTTTTTTTTCTCCCCCCCTACTATCTCTCTTCTTCTCTTCTGCTATATTCCTCCTTCTCTTCTTCGCCCTCCCTCCCCGGGGAGTGTGCATTCAGTTCACAGGATTAGACTACACTGTTCTTCTGTTCTAATCACAAAACTTGAAAAATTCAAATCTTGTAAACCCTCATCCTGTGCACTGGTCACCATAGTGAGGGTGAAAATATGTAGAAGTGTATAGTTTTATATATATAGTGTAGTGTTTTATATATATATATATATATGTCATGCAGCACTGCGCTCCTGCACTGGCAAGTCTTTATGTACCATTTTCACTTCAATAAAGCTCATTTAAAAAAAAAAAAAAAGCCTAATTTAGAATAAACTGCCAAGGGCCCTTAAAAGGGCCTTTTGTAGGGCATTGCCCTAAAGTTAACAGCTCTTTTGCTACAAAACAAAACAAACACCTCCTAACAGTATACAAACCCCCAACCCCAAACCCACAAAATAAAAATAAAGTAAAACCTAATCTACCAATTGCCCTGAAAAGGACATTTGTATGAGCATTGCCCTTAAAAGGGCATTTAGCACTTTTTCCTGCCCTTAAATGCCCTATTCAGGTCTTTTATGAAATGCCCAAGTCCTAATCGAAAAATAAAAACAATCCCCAAAACGAAAAAAATACATTACACAAAATAACAAACAAATTATCAAAAATAATAAAAAGTATTCCTATTCTAATACCCATTTAAAAAAAAAAAACACCCCAAAATAATAAAACCTAATTTAGAATAAACTACCAATAGCCCTTAAAAGGGCCTTTTGTAGGGCATTGCCCTAAGTTAAACAGCTCTTTTACCTGAAAAATAAATACAAAGACCCACTAACTTTACAAACCCCCACCCCCAAAACCCACAAAATAAAAAAACTATCTAAAAAAGTCTAAGCTAACCATTGCCCTGAAAAGGGCATTTGTATGGGCATTGCACCTAAAAGAGAATTTAGCTCTTTTGCATTGCCCTGAAAAGGGCATTTAGCTCTTCTATGAAAAGCCCAAACCCTAAACTAAAAAAAAAACCCACCCACCAAAGATCCAGTTACAGTTTTTGAAGTCCCGCTTGAATGATCTTCATTCAGGCGGCGAAGTCCTCATCCAGGCAGCGAGAAGTCTTCATCCAGACAGCCTCTTCTATCTTCATCCAGGTGGCTAAGTCCTCATCCAGGTGGCGAGAAGTCTTCATCCAGGCGGCCTCTTCTATCTTCATTCCGGCGGTGCGGGTCCATCCTGAAGACATCCAGCGCGGAGCATCCTCTTCATACGGTCACCGCCGTATACTGCATCTTGAATGCAAGGTACGCAATTCATGAATGTATTGAAGAACCCTGCACTACGCTGTCATGAAAATCAAGTTTCAACAAGCGGTCATAAGAAAGAGGTACATTTGATAACAGAAATAAATACGGAGGGATTTTAATTGAGCACTTTGTCTGAATCATGATAGTTTAAAGGGACAGTGTAGTCCAAAATAAACTTTCATAATTCAGATAGAGAATGTAATTTTAAACAATTATCCAATCTACTTTTATCACTGATTTCGCTTTGTTCTTTTGGTATTCTTAGTTGAAAGCTAAACCTAGGAGGTTCATATGCTAATTTCTAAGCCCTTGAAGGCTGCCTCTTCTCTCAGGGCAACATGGAGTTCCAGTGAGCCAGCTTTGATTGGCTGAAATGGATGTCTGTCAAAAGAACTGAAATAAGGGGGCAGTTTGCAGAGGCTTAGATACAAGGTAATCACAGAGGTAAAAAGTGTATTTATATAACTGCGTTGGTTATGCAGAACTAGGTAATGGATAATAAAGGTATTATCTTTCTTTTTAAACAATAAAAATTCTAGTGTAGACTGTCCCTTTATTTTTGACTTCCATGACCCTTCAAACATTTAGCAGGGGGGCAAAGTATTCAGTTCAGAGGAGAGGGTGGTGTCATGAGATGCAGGACATATGCAGGACACAGCAATGATGGTACAACTCTATTTTATTACAGAGCACAGAAACATACATCTAGTCAGGTTGATTTCACTAACTAACTGCGACACAGACTCCCGGGCCTAAGCCCCGCCCCCAACTAGTGACATCACATCCTGCTCTCATCACATCTTCCCCTTTTTCAAAGGCGAAGCATACATTTGAATATAACAAATAACAAGGTATACAGAGTATACAAAAACATTTTTTTTTTTTTTTTTTAAGTTTTCAAAAGAGCTTTATTAATCTTATCATGTTTACAAGTGAGAATATGCAAATAATAAGAGAGAAACAAAACAGAAACAAATTTAGCAATGCGAGGACACATCTCGTCCTCTAAACAGTCTATAGACACACATTGTGAGATGAATAGTAAATTGTTCAAGAAAAGTCCGCTAACACAGTAATTAGTTAAAATACATAGTGGTACCTTATAGCACGGATGGGGGAGACCCAAAGGTCTCTTGGCCAGGAGAAGGGGGGGAAGGATAGAAGTCTAGAAGTGAGAAGAGGGGGAGGGGAGGAAGAGGGTTGAGGAGTATATCGTCAGTCAAGAGTGGGTGTTTCAAAAGAAAGCCATCTGGGTCAAGTCAGGTCTATCCCTAGGTCAGATCTCCTATTCCGCCCAAGAGAACTAAGAGGGAGAGAGAACATTAGGTCTCCAGGTTGTGTCATAAATGTTTTCCAGTCGGCCCATGTAAGCTCAAATAGGTCAGAATTGCCTAGATTATAAAATATGCTTTTTTCCATATTGTATAAGTAAGCCATATAGGAGCAAACTCTCGTCCAGCTAGGTGGGGACTCTGATTTCCAGTCACAGGCTATCAGATGTTTGATGGACATGAAAAGGTATATACTTATGTAAGCATGATGTTTAGGGATAGAGTGAGTACCTATGTGTAGCAGGGCAACTGCGGGAGAGCTACGTAAGGAGATTCCCAATTTGGGAAGGGCTCTAAAACATTTTGTCCATAAGGGGCGTATTTTAGGACATTCCCACCAGATGTGTAAAGAGTCCCCTCTCTGACCACAACCCCTCCAACAATACGGAGATGCTCTAGGGAATATTTTAACTAGCCTGGTGGGCACATAGTACCAATGAGCCACCAACTTATAATAAGTTTCAAATAGGGTGGTGCAATGTATGGCTTTTTTGGTTCGTTCAAGCGCTTGTTCCCAATCATCTACTGTGAGTGATTTGTCTAGTAGGGATCCCCACTTTACAAGGTGGGGAGCCAAATCTGAGTTTAGATCAGAGTCCAACAGGGTATAATGTCTGGAGAGGGGCCTATAAAGCCTCTTTCCTTGGTTCCAAGTGGTCTCCCACGGGATCAATGGACAGTTTAACTGAGGCTTAAAGCCCCAGGAGGTCAAGAAGCTTTTAATTCTGTAGTATTCAAATTTCAGGATATGGGGTAAGGCCACATCAGCTCCCAACTGTGATGCAGATTTAAATCCACACTCTGATGGCAGAAGCCAGAGGTCCGAGACCACCTTTATTCCGATTTGGGTCCATTTCAGTGGATGGGCATCCTGTAGGCCTACCAATAGGCCGGACAAGGAGGTTATGGGAGAGGGGTGAGGGGCAATTTGTCTAGAGTGGCGGATTTTATCCCAAAATTGCAGGCATTCCTGGATGATGGGATTTATCAGGGATAGTTCCCTACGACAATGTGTAGGCGTCCAAATCAGGTCACGCAAAGTTAGGTTGTAGGGTAACGAGGCCTGTTCAATGGAGTGCCATTTGGAGGAAGACTGCATGACTCCCCATTGAGAGACATGGGTGAGCATGGCTCCCTCGTAGTATCTTACTATCGAGGGAGAGCCCAGACCTCCTTTTGACCTAGGCAGCTGCAGAACTCTCTGCGCCACCCTTGGGGGTTTGTCTTGCCATATATGTTTAGTGAACTCGCTCTGAAACTGTAATAGAACATGCCTGGGAACTCTGATTGGCAGACAGCGGAATAAGTATGTGAGACGAGGTAGAAAAGACATCTTTAAAGCTGCGATCCGTCCCAGCCATGAGACTTGCGAGAGGTTCCAACTCTTACTGAGGGAGCGAAGCTCCGATAGCAAGGGGAGGTAATTGTCCCTGATAATCCGGGGGAAGTCGTTGGACAATTTGACTCCTAAATGGGTCACTGAAGTTTCCGACCATCTGAACGGATATTTGGATTTTAGAGGGGCCACAGACGAGTTCTGGAAGCCTTGAGTGTAGATCTCAGTTTTAGGGATATTTAGTTTGTAATGAGAATGGGCACTAAATTCCCTGACTATCAGTAGAAGTCTAGGGAGGGTGGTCGCGAGATCCGAGGAGAAAAGGGTAATGTCGTCAGCAAATAAGGCTATATTATGTTTGGTACCACATAGGGTAATCCCACTCATGTGCGGGTCAAGTCTAATTTGTTCTGCCAACGGCTCGATGGCCAGCGCGAAAAGCAGGGGTGATAGGGGGCAGCCCTGTCTAGTCCCGTTGGAGATTTGGAAAGGGGGAGTTTGGAAACCGAGTCCCTTTACCGAGGCGGAGGGAGTAGAGTATAAGGCTTTAATTGCTCCCATGAGGGAACTTGGAAATTGAAAGGTATCAAGTACTTCCCACAGAAAACGCCATCTCACCCGATCAAAGGCCTTTTCTGCATCTAGCGATATAATCGCCATAGGTTTATTGAGGCTGGACGACAGAGTCATCACATTCAAGAGTCTTCTAGTATTATCTGGTCCCTCTCTTTTGGGGATAAATCCTACCTGGTCTGGGTTGATTAAATAGGGGAGAAGGTTGGCAATACAATTAGCTAAAATTTTGGAGAAGAACTTAATATCAGTATTGATTAGTGAGATTGGCCTATAGCTGGCACAAAGAGAGGGGTCCTTATTAGGTTTCAATATAGTTACAATAGTGGCTTCAAGGAATTCACTCTTAAATTTACCTTCCTTCCTAGCTAAATTGAAGAGTCTAAGAAGCAGGGGGGAGAGTTCTTGGATATAGGTTTTATAGAAATGCACTGGGAAGCCATCTGGCCCAGGTGATTTAAATGATTTAGAATTCTTGATAACTTGTTGCACTTCTCTAAGAGAAAATGGCAAGTTTAGGGTATCCTTTTGATCGGGTGAGAGGGACGGTAGGTTCAAAGCTTTTAAGTACTCGCAAATGGAGTCTTCTGAGGTCACAGGGGGGTTCTCGGATTTTTCTATGTTATAGAGGTTGGAGTAAAACTCGGCAAAAGCCTCCCCTATTTGTGAGGGAATTTTAAGGAGGGAACCCTCCTTGACAATGCCATGTATACGTGAGATACTAGTTCTGTTTCTGAGTTTATTGGCTAGGAGAGTGTCCGCCTTGTTGCCCTTATAGAAGTACAGTTGCTTAAGTTTAGTTAGGTTATCCTGGGTTCTCCGAAGTTCTAGCTGAGAGATGTGATTTTTAAGATCGGTTATTTGGGTCGTTAAGGAATTAGTAGGCTTTACTCTATTTTGGGCCTCTAATTCTCTAAGTTTAATGTGAGACTGAGACAGCGAGAGACCCGCTTGCCTTCGTATTTTAGCCTGTTCGGATATCATTAAGCCTCTTATGGTTGCTTTAGTAGCTCCCCATAGGGTGTCATCACCAACCTGTGCCCGGTCGTTGGTTTCAAGGAAGTGTCTAATTTCTGTACGTAATTTTTCTCTGAGGGGAATATCTTGCAAAAGGTTGTGGGGCATGCGCCAGGAGGGTCTAGAGCGAGTGGTATTTGAAGATATGAGGTCGGCGGTAACGCAGTCATGATCAGACCAGGGGCAAATATGGATGGCCGTGTTAGTGACTAGATCTAGAGAGTCTGCCGTAGAAAATATGTAGTCGAGTCTGGAGTATTGTCGATGTGGCTGTGAGTAGTGCGTGTAGTCTCGGTCTTGAGTGTGAAAAGCCCTCCAAATGTCAAAAAACCCTGAGCCTGTCATGAGAGTACGGAATTTCGCTGCAAGCCGTTCAGTAGAGGGAGGGGCCCTAGCTAAGTCAGAGGATTTTCTATCTAGTTTCGGTTCCCAGGTCATATTGAAGTCGCCCGAGATAATAACTCTACCTTGTTTGTGCTGGGAGATGACATGGAGAATGTGTTTGAGGCACTTAGGTTGGTGAGTGTTGGGTAGATAGACTGATACAAGTGTATAGAGCATGTGGTTGATGTTACAGACTAGGATGATATATTTGGCCTGTGGGTCTCTGATGGTCAAGACTGGTTCAATAGCTAGTCTCTTGTGCAGGAGAATTGCAGTGCCCCTGGCTTTTTTGGTAAAGGGAGCATACTCAATATGTGTATAATCCCTGGAGGAAAGTCTGATCGGTTCATCATTTAACCAATGCGTCTCTTGGAGGAACACTATGTCAGGATTGTGGTGTTTCAGCGAGCGCAATAAGAGACTTCTCTTAAAGGGAGTGTTAAGTCCTCTAACGTTTTGAGTAAGAAACCTCAAAGGAGAGCAAGTCATGTCTAGTAGTGATTGAGAGTTGGAGCCGGGAAGTCGGAGTACCTGGGTCTGGAAGACAAAATGGGGGAAAAGAGAAGGGGGGGATAGATAAGTAGAAAAGGAGGACACTGAGTAGTGCCTCTGGTGTGGTGGAAGTAGTCCACCTCAAGGGAGCCCTAGCGTGGGCTTCAGTTGGGGGGCTGAGTAAACAGCTCCGGAGCTAGCACAGTGGAGCAGAAACGTCAACCCCGCTCTAAAAATGTATTTGTCATAATATAAAGTGCTTAAACCAAAACAATTACAAAACAGCAAATAACATAACTTATCAGAACTTATAATATATAACCTATTCCATAAATAAACATTTTAGCGGCTCAGAAAGTCTCATAGGAACCTTGCCTGAGTCAAGATGCAGGCTAGGCAAAAAGTACCATCAGGAGAGACCTAAGAGCCGACATACTTCTAAACCAGGTCAAGTGACATCTGTAGGAGCCTATTCAGTGGGCTCAGGGTGTCCTTGAGAAACTTGCAAATGTTGTATCTTGGGCCTTTTTATTCTCTGTTCTTTTGTTGACCATTCAGGAGCTGAAGCTCTCAAGGCAGATTGAGGTTGAGCCCGTGCATTTAGGGGGTCCACTAATAGACCCCATGAGGCCAATAGAGTCATACCCTGAGAGGGTGTGGTGATGGTTATGGATTGGTTATCTTTGGTAACTATGAGCCTGGTTGGGAACCCCCATCGATATCGGTAGTTGGCCTTGCGCAGAGCAGTGGTTACTGACTGGAAGTGTCGACGCTGTTGGAGGGTATGTGCCGAAAGGTCGGGTAATATTTGTACCCCCTCAAACCTACCACTTAGATTTGGTTTACGGTAAGCAGCTTGAAGGAGGCGATCTTTATATAAGTAGCTATGAAAGCACACTACAATGTCCCTCGGCTTGTCAGAACTCACCGACCTGGGGCACAATGCCCTGTGCGCTCTCTCCATTGTGCCAGATAGGCCTTCAGGGGTGCCTATAAGCTCTTTGAAGAGATCTTGAAGGTAGCCTTAGATATCTGCTGGAGCCACCGTTTCTGGGACTCCTCTGAATCTGATATTACTTCGCCTCGATCTGTCCTCCACAATTAGATTCTAATTGTGAGATCTGCTCAGCCAGGTTTTCGGCATAGGCCAGGATGTTGGATTGATCCACAGCCTGATCATCTTGCTTGCGCTCCAGCGCATCAACTCTGTCACCAATTTCTGAAATTTCTTTCTTGAGTTCTGCGGAGCTGCGCTGGATTTCTTGGGTGATGGACTTAGTCTGGATGGCCAGGAGTTTCTTGAGCAATGATTCTGTAATGTAATGTTGGGAGGAAGATGCTGAGTGTTGGCTAGATTGAGACTCTTCATCTTGGGAGTCCGGTTCACTCATTTCACCACCTGGGTGGGGTGGGGGTTCCTTGGAAGTGTGGGCAAAATGGTCAAAGACTGTCTTCCTAGGTTTGGGGTTAGACTTTGAATGTTTCTTTATTATGTGAGGCATCTTATAGACTAGTGATTAGATCTCCGGAAGGCAAGGTAGTAAGTCTCTGGGGGCTCAAGGGCAGTAACCTGATGTTTTGGAAGAAATTCAAGGGTTATACATACCAAAGTGAAGCACGTAGTTTACATAATACCTATCTCGTAGTTAGAGTGGGGCTGAGTCACACTTCAAAAGGAGAAGTTACATGAGTACTCAATTTTGTTACTACCACCCAAGTCCCTCACCTCGGGGAGTAGGGGGATACGACCCGAAGGAAGGGGGAAGGGAATTGGAAGTGACCCACCCGGACTAGCCGGGCGGGAGCGGGGAGGTGAGGGGTTAGACAGCAGCAGTTAGAAATCAGTCAATGGGCAATACAAGGTCTGTATTATATTTGACACAAAGGAAGGGGAAATTTCCTCAAGGAAGGGGGATAGAGGGAGTGGGGGCGACCAGATGAGACTGGAGAGGTTAATACCAATTACACATTTAGGAAGGGCTTAGGATACAGTGCTGGAGGGAGAGGAATGGATATTAGTGAGTATAGCTTATATTAGAATTTTGCAGCGCTTTGGATCTAGTACTTAGGGTCAGTAATATGCAACTTTATAGGTGTCCAACCTGTAAATTATAGCTGGAGAAATTGTTACAGTAGGTAGGACCTGTTGGTGAAAAAGAATGTTAGGCAGGTGTTATAATGAAGTTATACTCCACTTTGGGTTGAGAGCCCAAAGACATACAGGCTGACACAACAGCTATAACTGCACACAGTAACAAAGTAGGTTATATTGACAGTAAAAGTTCCACAGTCTCACTAGGGCTATGCTGCAGATATGTGATAATTATGGTGTCTTAGAACCTGTAAGGAATGAAAATTGTTAGGCAGATTAGAGTAACACTCCAACTTAAGCTGGTGCTCAAGGATGTCTGTGCTGACGCAGCAGCAATAGGTAGACACTGATGACCCACTGTAGTTAGAGAGTCCTGGTGTGTAGGGCCCAGCCTCAGTTATAGTTAGTAGGATGGCTTTTACAGTTCGAGTATCCAGAACCAAGTGTGTAGCTGGTATGTGGCAAATTCAGTAAAAATGATGAATATGTCTCAGCAAGATTGCTCCCATTAAGGAGGAATAAACAATGGAAATGACTCTGTGATGGAGATAAGTCTTGCTATTCAGGCTGCTGTGTGACAAGTTATTTGCGTGCAGGCTACTGACTGGGATCTCTGAAGGCAGAGAAAAAGAAAAAGAAAGTATGTCAGCTGAACTGACTAGGTCTTACCCGGCTCCTGCTGTGGGTTACTTGTGGTGGAAAAGCTGGCCAGCCTGTAAGTTGTTGCCCTAGTCGGGAGTCTGTCAGACAGCTAGGCTTCCGTTGCAAAAGTGAGGGTGAGAAGGCCTTAAGATGGCGGATGTTCGCGCCTTTTCCCCAGGGCCTATTGATGAAGCATCAGAGTTGGACAGTAGCGGGTCCTCAGGGACCAAAAGTACCCGATCTATCATCCAAACCACAGCACAGACCAGCAAGCGGAGGGGGCCAGTGTGGTAGCCCTCTGTCAGTTCGGATTCCCCAGGCGTTACAGAAGAATTTCAGTGAAGCCCTCTGTTGTGGAATGACCTCTCTCTTGCGACACGGATCAGCAGTATACTACTCCGGAGCGGATCCCCGACCCTCCGGAGTAGTGCATCAGGGTGAGGCTCAGTCAGCGGCCTGGAGAGTCCAGGTAAGTTGGGCAGTTACTCCGGAGCGGAGCCCCGACCCTCCGGAGTAGGTTAGGAACTGCCGCTAAGGGTGTGGGTCTGGCTAGGAGTCTGGCCGTCTCGGAAAGGTTGCGCTCGGGTAGCGTTAGAAGCGTGTGTATCTGGTCAGAGGCTCCGGATAGCTAAAGTGTCAGTAGCTTCACCTGTGGTGGGTCTCCGGTATATTCAATGAACAGTTGCGGTAATGGCCTGGTCTCCGTACCGCCGTTGCGCAGCTGGTAGTTACTGCGTGAAAGTGCCCAATAAGCTCAGTTGGGCAAAATGTCCTGCTTATATGAAGTGTCCACTGTGTTTCCAGCAATAAATTGGACAAATGTCCCACAAGATTACAGTTTATAAAACTTTTTAAGACTTTAGGGCTCAGGAGCTTGACACACACACGTCTGATCAGCTCAGTGGCTAGCTCCGCCCCCTACAAAAACATTTTTTTTTTCTGAACAATATATAAACAAATAGGCTCATAAAATATAAACACATAAATTACATCCTGACTTGGACATCGGGGTAGACTACCCTAGTCCACCATGACCATGGGATTATTCTGCCCATACTTCCGGTCACTGTTCTAGCTAAAGTCAGTCCCTATATCGGGCCGGAAGTCTCACCACTCTTCCGCTTGATGTAACTTTGCATGAACTGTCCTCTGATACAGAAGATGGTGAATTAGAGTCCGCCAGAGGCAAAGATATATCCCCGCTGTGATCTTGCTGAGGGGAAGGCACCTCTCTTAGAACAGGGGATCCCACCGGCGGTGGTACTCAGGCATCCAGTTCCAGACTCTCAGGTACAGGCTGAAGATGTCTTCGGTTACGGCGTGTAACCGTCCCTCCCTCAGTAAGGACTGGATAAGACCTTGGTTCTGGAGAGCGGCCAACTACCGTAGCAGGCGTCTTCCATTTCTTCTCATCATCCAGTTTAATTCTGACAGTTTGCCCCGCATTCAGTTCCTGTAAGGGCCTGACAGAATGTCTCCTGTTGTAGAAGAAACGATAACCCTTTTTGGCCTCTTCATCCCTCCTAAGGACTTCATACCGAGGAACAGGGCCAGGCAGCTTGAAGACACCCACTGAGGGTTAAGTGGTGCGAATCTGGCGTCCTAGCATCAGCTGTGCCGGGCTAAACCCGGTAGCTTGAATGGGCGTCGCCCTGTATGACAAGAGGGCCGGCTCAGATTGCTTTAGAATTAATTTTGTTGTTTGAACTGCCCTTTCAGCCATTCCGTTGGCCTGCGGATAATGTGGACTTGACGTGGAATGTACAAAGTCATATTCCCTGCTGAAAGCACTGAACTCTGTAGAAGCGAAATGCATACCATTATCACTCACCAGCTCCATTGGAATGCCCCACCGGGTGAACAAGCTCTTCAGGCGAATGATAACGGCTTGTCTTGTGATATCATTCAGGGGTGCAATTTCCAAATACCTGGAATAGTAGTCGATCACAACAAGGAACTTTTTTCCGTGCAGTTCACACAAATCAGCAGCTATTTTCTGCCACGGCTCCGCAGGCAGCGGAGTAGAAATCAAGGGCTCCCTTCTCTGAGTAGGCCGGCGTTCCCGGCAAAAGGCACATTTAGACACGTGATTTGCAATGTTGGAACTGATCCCAGGCCACCACACAGCTGTAGCTGCCCTTTCACTGCACTTTGTAATGCCTAAGTGGCCATCGTGAATCCTGTTTAACATCTCCTTCCTCATGCTGACAAGAATTACAATGCGGTCTTGGAACAGCACCAACCCCTCCAGCTCCGTGAGCTGCGACCTCTCTGGCTGGTAAGCACTTAAAGACATCCAGGCTCCCCGGCTCTCGGGCCAGCCTTCTTTTATGTACTTTATAACCTCTTGCAGATCTGTGTCCAAATATGTCTCTTTCTTTATTTCCTCCAGTTTCCTTGAAGAAATGGACTTAGAGGCCAGAACTGAATCAACATACACTTTCACATCAGATTCTGTGGAGGATTCTTCAGCAGCAGTTGTTTCCCCGGCACATGCACTGCCTGAACATTGAACCTGAGCAGTCTCATTAAAAGTCTCTGGCATCTCAAGGGTGTTTTGTCAATGTCATAAGAGTTGATTAGAGGGACTAGCGGTTTGTGGTCAGTTTCCAGACTAAATTTTTCCAAACCCACTAGATAACGCTGAAAGCGCTCACAGGCGCAAACTGCAGCCAGGCACTCTTTCTCAATTTGAGCGTATTTTGACTCTGCAGCCGTCAGTGTGCGGGAACAGTAGGCGATGGGCTGTAGTTTATTCTCATTTAACTGCAGGAGTGCAGCCCCCAACCCATAACTGCTTGCATCGGCACTAACCACAGTCTTTTTTGAAGGGTCGTAGAACTCCAGCACTGGGGCAGACCCCAGCAGGGACTTGGCCTGCAGAAAAGCTTTTTCTTGTGAAGGTCCCCAGACCCAGGCAACGTCTTTCTTAAGCAACTCTGTGATAGGGTGTAAAACTGTTGATAAATCTGAAAGAAACTTGCCCACGTAATTTACAAGGCCCAATATCTGTCTCAGCTCATGTACATCAGAAGGACTTTTCATCTGTTCAATAGCACAAATTTTCTCGGGGTCTGGCTTGATGCCATCCTCGTTGATGATATGCCCAAAGTAGCATAATTCAGTTTTCCTAAAATGACATTTTTCGTTATTCAGCTTCAGCCCAGACTCTTTGATAGCCTGTAGCACACAACTTAAACGCTGATCATGCTCCTCCACTGTAGACCCATACACTAGAATGTCGTCCATGACGACCGCTGTGCCCACGTGGTCACTCAGGAGAGAACTCATTTCCCTTTGAAAGATTTCAGGAGCGGAGGATATCCCAAAGGGGAGTCTGCAGAAGCAGAACCAACCTACTGGTGTGATAAAGGTAGTCAGTTTGCGGCACTTTGGATCCAGGGGGATCTGCCAAAAGCCGCTAGAAGCGTCTAATGTGGAAAAGAACTTCGCCCCAGCCAACTTTGGAGCTATCTCTTCTAATGTCAGCAGCACAAATCTCTCTCTCTCTTCACTGCCTCATTCAACCTTTTCAGGTCCACACAGATGCGCACCTTTCCGTTTTTCTTTGCAACTGGAACAATGGGGGCACACCAATCAGTCACTTCAACAACCTCTTCAATAACCCCCATAGACTTCATGCGCATAAGCTCTTTCTCCACTTGAGGCATGAGCGGGAACGGAATTCTACGGGGAGTAGAAATACTGTATGGGACTGCGTCACTTTTAAGTGCTATATGGACTGGTTTGCAATTCAGTAGGCCCAACTCGCCAAACATATCTTCGGAAATCTCATTCACTCTGGCCACGAGGCCCAAGTCGCAGGCTGCTTTTCTGCTCAATAAATTGTTAGCACACTGACCTCGAATCACATGCACCCACATGGTGAACTTTCTTTGCTTGTACTCACAGCTGACAAGAAATTTCCCCACACAATCAATGCGGCCACCAGGACTATGGACATTTGTAGTAACCTTCGCCAGCTGGGGCTGTCGAGGCAGTTTCATAAATTCAGCAAAAGACATTACAGTGATATCTGCTCCTGTGTCAATCTTAAAATCAACTTTGGCTTCCATTACAGTAAAAGTAACTTTCCAATCTTCCTCTGAGCTTGGCCGTTCCACAACGGACCCCACAAAAGACACTTCCTGACCCTCCTGGTCACTGTCCACCTGCATCTCCTTAATGAATTCAGTTTTACACACCACTTCAAAATGGCCCATTCTGTTACATTTTCTGCATCTTTTATCTCTGGCCGGGCATATAACACTCTGATCATGGGCACGGTAGCACCGTGTGCATCAGGCATGTTGCGCCCATCCACTTCTAGGCCTTTCCATTATTTTAGATCTACCGCTCACACTGTGCCTTTCACTAGAAGTTTTCCTGGACTGTTGCACTTCATCCACAATACTCTCAGACCTCAGATCAGCACTCTGCTTTTTCACCAGTTCACTCTGGCGGGCCATCCTAATAGCCCTATCTAATGTTAAATCAGGCTCTAACTGCAGCTTCAGTGAGACTTCAGCATCTGCAATTCCAATAACTATTCTGTCTCTGATTTGCTCTTCTTTAGCAACACCAAACTCACAGAATTCAGCTAGTTCATACAGGCTGCGCACAAATGACTCCACAGATTCTCCCACACGCTGATTACGTTTGTGAAAACAAGCTCTCTCATGAATCACATTTCTTTTGGGCACAAAGTGGGCACTGAGTTTATCCATAACTATATCAAAGTTAAATTCTTCCCCTTCTTGGAAAGTAAAAGCATTGAACACTGGCTCCACATCTTTCCCCATAGAGTATAAAAGAGAATTAACTTGTACTTCACCACTCTCCTTGTTCAGTTAGGAAGCGATCCTGAAGCGCTGAAACCGCTGACGCCATGTGGGCCAAGCTGCAGGCTGAGAGAAGTCAAAAGGCTCAGGTGGGGTAAACTTTGACATTGCAATCGATCAGGAACAGAAGCGCAGGCCAGAACTTCTGACACCATGTCATGAGATGCAGGACATATGCAGGACACAGAAATGATGGTACAACTCTATTTTATTACAGAGCACAGAAACATACATCTAGTCAGGTTGATTTCACTAACTAACTGTGACACAGACTCCCGGGCCTAAGCCCCGCCCCCAACTAGTGACATCACATCCTGCTCTCATCACTGGTGGTTTGACAAAAAATTACACAGTAGTTTAATTTTATATTTCTTTGAGAGGTACAAATACAGCAAGAATATTTTGGAAATTATGGTTAAAGGGATAGTTAAAATTAAAGTCTAATGATTTCGATAGGGAAAGCATACTATCCTTTGTTGAAGAGTAAATCTAGCTATGCTGATAGCAGCATGCATGTGTAGTTAGCACTCTATGACATCAGTGTTTTCAGCTATAACATTGCTATAAACATTTTTGCAAACACTTCTGCCAGATGACTATAGACATGCTCACTTTTGAGCTCACCTAGGAATACTATTTAACAGAGAATACCAAGAGAACTAAGCAAAATTGATAATAGAAATAAATTGGAATATTGTTTAAAATGTCATACTCTATGTAAGTTTCATTTTGATTTATTGGGGCCGATTTATCAGGTGTCTGGCAGACTTGATTCACTGTAGCGATCATGTCCACCAGACATCGATAAATGCAAACAGCATACACTGTCTGCATTTATCATTGCACAAGCAGTTCAACAGAATCGTCCGCTAGCAGGGGGTGTCAATCAACCTGATCGTATGCGATCAGGTGGATTGCTGTCTGCCGCCTCAGAGGCAGAGGATGAGTTAAGGAGCAGCGGTCTTAAGGCCGCTGCTTCTTAATTCCTGTTTTCATCGAGCCTCAAGGCTCGTGCGGAAACAGTGGTATATGGCCCCATTCGGGCCGTGATAAATCGGTCCCATTGTCTCTATAATCTAAATATGGGCACTGTAAATACTTCATTATTTCAATATCTTAGACTGCTAAACTGGCACACATCTGAATCTCAGCAGTGATTTGGTAACTACTATTATCTGAGAAGCTGTAAGAGAATGTATTTGTTTACCCAATCAAAACTGCATTATTATTATTTTAGAGTCTTAGAAATTAAAGTGATGGTAAATTATCGCTTTGAAATACTAGGAATTACCATCTTTAAAAAATAAAGGCAACCTTCATTCATCACTGCTTAGTTTTTTCAATGAGGTGATGTTTCTACCTCTTAGCCAATAGCCGTGCTTGCCCTTTGGCATTATGCCATGGGCATAGTGAAGATATTGGGGATATCAGTTCAGGGGTGGCAGTGTCAGACAGGACTGTTTTGCCTAGTATATTGAACAGTCCTTTAGTCATGGAAGAAGAGCATACTATGGTGGGCAGTCCTTCAGGCATGGTAGAGGGGCATACTATAGTTAACCTTCTTTCAGTCATGGAAGATGGGTATACAAGTCAGGGCCTGAGGCAGATGTTGGTGATAGGAGACTCTATTATTAGGAAGGTTGATAGGGTAATTTGTCATCCAGACCCTTTAAATAGAACGATTTGCTGATGGTAGGCATATTGTGGAGTGTACTGATAGATTGTTAGTGGGTCTGATCCTGCAGTCATGGTATATATTGGTACTAATGAAGAAATCAGCGGGAGACGGAGAGTCCTAAAAAATGACTTCAGGGAGTTAGGTATCAAGCTTAAAGAAAGGACCTCCAAAGTAATATTTTCAGACATATTACTAGTGCCGTGTGCTAACTCAGTAAGGCAGAAGGAGCTAAGGTCTGTTAATTCATGGTTAAAAAATGGTGTAAAAATGAGGGGTTTGACTTTTTTAGAGCACTGGGCTGACTTTTCTCTTGGGTACAATTTGTACAGTAAGGATGGATTGCACCTGAATGACATGGGTGCAGGTGTGTTGGGGGAAAGGATGATAGCATGTTTATAGAATCTTTTAAACTAGGCAAAGGGGGGGGGGGGTCAGTTAGAACACAATAGAACCGCGCTGCGGAATCTGTTAGCGCTCTAAAAATAACCGATAATAATAATAATAATAATAGAGAGATCAGTGTGTGAATATGTTACTCCTATAATATCTCAAGAATGATGACTTAAGAAATGTCACATTAGAAAGTATGGAGGAAAGCACACCAAGTAGCAGCAGAAAGCACATGAAAATTAAATGTATGACAACAAATGCAAGAAGCATGACAGGTAAAATTGGGGAGCTGGAGCTCTTAGTTGCAGAAGAGGACTATGATGTTATCAGTATAACTGAAACTTGGTGGGATGATTCACAGGACTGGGCAGTTAACTTAGAGGGGTATACTTTATTTAGGAGGGGCAGAAATAATAAAAGGGGTGGAGGAATCTGCATGTATAATTAACCTAACCTTAAACCTACAATAAGGGAAGATATTTCTGATAAAGGCGACAATGTAGAGTCCCTGTGGGTTGAAATAAAGAGTGGGGGGAAAAATCCTAAAAAAATATTACTTGGAACATGCCACAAGCACCCCAACATTAGTGACCTAGAGGAAACTCAACTACTAATGCAAATAGGTAAGGCTGCTAATAACAGTGCTGTAATTATGGGAGATTTTAACTACCCTGATATAAACTGGGCCAATGAAACTAGTAATTTAGGAAAGGGGAAAGATTTTTAAATGTTCTCAGGGATAACTTCTTGTCACAATTAATAGAGGAGCCAACTAGGAGTAAAGCTATTTTGGATTTAGTGCTATCAAACTATACAGATATAATATCAAACATAAAAGTCAAAGAACATTTGGGTAACAGTGATCATAACATGGTAACATTTGAAATCTCTTTTCATATGCAGTGTCTTAAAGGTTTAACTAAGACTTTTAATTTTAAGAAAGCAAAATTCAACGATTTAAGGAAATCATTAAATAACATTAATTGGGACAAAGTATTCTCTAATAAAAATACAAAGAATTAATGGATAAGATTTAAAACTTTGTTAAATAAATATACATATCAACAAATACTGTTTTCTGGCCAGAGATTGTGTTATAATTTTTAAATATATGTGATCAGTCACATCATAACCATTTTATATAGCCTGTATGTGAAATAAATCTTTATTTGCTTTAAATACATATTTTGAGGTCATATATAATTTATATTTTATATAATCTATCTCTTAGTCTAGTTTTGTTAGCAGCTTTTTTAAGTGCTAGTGTATAGTTCTCCCCACTTGTACTATATTTCTTTGCAACCATTAGGGAAGGCTGGATTTAAATAGACCAGCAAACTAACAGATAGGTTTGCTCTAGGGTTATTAACTGTAATTTTTGAGTAAGTACAAGTAGCACTTTGCTATTTCCATTTTTTTTTTCAAAATTAGCGATAGTTACATTGTAACACTGATATCTGTCAGGAATCTCTAAATAACCCTTCACATGAATATATTTTTTTTTTAGTAGACAACCTAAAGTATTGATTTAGGCCCATTTTGGTATATTTCATGCCACCATTTCACCGCCAAAAGCAATCAAATAAAAAAATCGTTCACCTTTTCACAAACTTTTTCACAAACTTTAGGTTTCTTACAGAAATGATTTACAAACAGCTTGTGCAATTATGGCACAAATGGTTGTAAATGCGTCTCTGGGATCCCCTTTGTTTAGAAATAACAGACAATCATACAGTTGAGCTCATAAGTTTACATACCCTGGCAGAATTTATGATTTCTTGGCCATTTTTCAGATAATATGAATGATAACACAAAAACTTTTCTTTCACTTATGGTTAGTGTTTGGCTGAAGCCATTTATTATTAATCAACTGTGTTTACTCTTTTTAAATCATAATGACAACAGAAACTACCCAAATGACCCTGATCAAAAGTTTACATACCCTGGTGATTTTGCCCTGATAACATGCACACAAGTTGACACAAAGGGGTGATGGCTATTAAAGGTATTCATCCTCACCTGTGATCTGTTTGCTTGTAATTAGTGTGTGTGTATAAAAGGTCAATGAGTTTCTGGACTCCTGACAGACCCTTGCATGTTTCATCCAGTGATGCACTGACGTTTCTGGATTTTGAGTCATGGGGAAAGAAAAAGAATTGTCAAAGGATCTGTTGGAAAAAGGTAGTTGAACTGTATAAAACAGGAAAGGGATATAAAAAAATATCCAAGGAATTGAGAATGCAAATCAGCAGTGTTCAAACTCTAATCAAGAAGTGGAAAATGAGGCATTCTGTTTGATAACATACTGCATTCACCTTGCCATCTGTCAAGTTCCGGTGTACATGCGCTCAGGACACAGACCCTTGGGGTAGTGGTAGGGATTTGGAGACACCGACCCCTGAACCAGGGAAGAGTATCCTGGATGTGGATACATGATATTCTCTGATTCATAGTTGCAAGAAGTTATTGTTGAATTTATGGAGAGTGCAACATATGTATACAATATATTCTGGCTCCACTGTAACTTATAGTTAGTTAATAGGAGTAGCAGCAGGATTCATGAGAGGAAAATATAGCTATGTAGGATGTTCAGGCTTCAGAGTAAACTGGTAGAAGATGGACTCATAGATGCAAACTAAGGTTTTGTTGCAGGTTCACAGTACATAATATTATATAGAGCTGTATGACAGTAATAAGCAGGGCAGCACAGGTGATAGACAAGTTGCAAGTTTAAGGCATTAAATACTGTTTGTGCATACATTGGAGAATCACATGAAAGCTTTTAACTGAATACATAGATGCAGAGTTCTGAATATATTAACATATTTGGAGGAGGATATTTCAGTTATAACAACTTGTAGCAGAGAATAGTTATAAAGTTATGAGTAAGATGCTGTTGTAGTAATTAGAGAGTGATTATAACCAAACGCATGATTGTAATTTAGAATAAAGTTCAGAGTTTGTTAAGTAGCAGTGTCCAGGAAACAAAATTGAATTATATGGATACTTGCGATTAGATGATTTTAAGCATAGCTAAAAGGAAAGGCTGTACCTTGAATATGCCTTGTAAAATCCAAGTAGTAACAGTCACAGACCTCTGTTGTTCTGGAACACAACTTTAAAGCTAATGCAATGCACATTAGGCCTGAGATGGTTTAAAAAGAGGCTGAGGGAATCAGGTGCATGAATGATTAATTAGGCAGGTAAGTTGAATGCAAATACTGCCCAAACCAGCATGATTATCAGAAGCAGGGAAGGTAGTCTTAAAGGGACAGTGATATCAGAGAGGCATATGTTACAGAACCCTCTCCTTAAAGGCGACCTCCGGGCGCCCAACGCAATCCAATTTGAGAGAGAACCACAATTATATAAAGAGCCAGTAGTAGCTGCCTGGAGGAAGTGAGTCCAATCTAAAATCAAGAAAGGAGGGTTGGAGATCTCTTGAAAAAGCAAAATGACAATGCAAAGGCCATGGATTTCAGGTATCAAAAGATCTTGAAAATGATGAGAGCAAAACATGAAGTCATCTTTCTTGTAGTCATTGTGAGAATGTTTGAACGTAACATACAATGAGCTTCCAACCACGGAATCATCCTGAGGGTTGATAGGCGAATGTACTTCATGATAGATGACCATGTACACAGCCAATGAAAAGGCACCCAGTCCTAGACATATGAATAGGCTTTCCTCAACTTCAGAAATAGAGATGCAGCATTCTGGATTGTAAACCAGATTATCCATCTTTGGATCAGAGATTTAAGTACCCTCAGAATTAACCTTTTGGCAGAGGATTAGATATACTCCAAAAGAAAAAGCTATAGTTACTTCTAACCCAATAGCAGGGCTTTCTTCAAAGTAGAAAATAGGAGTGTAGATTTGACCAGTTCTTGCCATCTTCTGGTTCAATATCAAATGTGTCCTTACTGGATTCAGAATCAAGAGTGTACAGGAATGCCCACTCCAGGGCAAGGTTCAGGAATAACCTCAGTAGGATCAGGTACAGGAATGCCCACACCAGGGCAAGTTTCAAGGACAGAAGAACTGAGGATAGGTGTGACAATGTCAAGGCTTTGTTCATGTACGAGAGGCTTGAAGACTGGTATGCCCTCATGAGTGTCCAAATTTTGGACAGTTGCTGAGATACTTGTACTGGGATCAGGTTCAACTATAGAAAAAGAAAGAGAACCCACTTTAGAGCCAGGAACCATACTCTCTTCTGAGCAGAGGGCAAGGCTTTCTTCAGGGTTCACAAATGAAGAATTTATAAGACCCACTTTAGAGCCAAGAACCATACTCGCTTCTGAGCAGAGGGCATGGCTATCTTCAGGATCAAGTATTATTACACCAATTTCTGGGTTAAACAAAGGAATACCCATTCCAGGGTCAAAAACAGGAGAGTCCACCTTGATGCCAGGTTTAATAGTATCATCATGGGAATCAGGGTCAGGAATGTCCACTTGGGAACTAGGTTCAATAATATCCTCACAGGGTTCAGTATCAGGAATTCCTATACAGGAAACATATGTAGTAGAAAATGTAGGTTGATGCGAAGGATCTCCCAAGGAAAACATTTTCTTAGATGCAGTAACAGAAGAATTTTGAGAAGGTGGAGTGTACTGAAATATGTCACTCTCAGGTAGATGCGGAGGAATTGTGATACAAGATTCTGACTGAGAGGTTTTCTGGGGTTCAGCAGGCATACTTATTTGAGTTTGAATTTCAGAGCTAAAATTCTCCAGGGACTACCTCTGGAAAACTGAAAGGTTGTATATCTGGAACAAAATTATCTTTTGCTTCTAGCACAGAGTTTAGAGACATTGAGTCAGCATGAGAGGGATGTAATGAATCAGTAGTTGAAAGCAGTGTTTGTACTTGTAGAGTTTGAGAAGATAAACCAATAAGTGCTTCAAAAACAGACTGATGGCGACTAGAGACAGCATCCAGCTTGGTGTTGAGAGTTTCATGAGGAAAGTTATCAAGTGCGTGAAGCACAAAACGTTTGCTGTTTTTTGCACCTGTTCTTTTACTTGTATTTTGCACAACTGTGCTGACCACTTTTTACATATTTTGCATGTTTTTAATCATGTTGGAATAAAGCTGAACTTTTAACTTTTTTCTGGGCTTGGAGCGCTGTTTTTTTGTTCCCTCTCTGGATTTCCTATCATGAGGAAAGAGAGGATCTGGCACAACAGAAACTGAAACAGGAGATTCAGGCTGAGTTTCCTCTTTAAACTTCTGATTTTCTGTAGGCAGAAAGATTTTCGTTTTCTTCTTTTTTTTAGAGAGCTTAGATAACTGATATTTCTTCCCAATATGAGGCTTTTTAGGGTGGTGCCACTGTGGCCTGGAGTACCTTATATTAGTTTGAGAACAGAAATCCTCTTTGTCACTGGATGCATAATTCTGAAGTAATAAATCAGCATAGTAGTTGATGGGACCATTTCTCCAAACAGCAGTCTGTAATCCAGATGTCTCTTCTTCCAGCTATGAATCTGTTCAATCTACAGAATCCATGGGAATATCAGAAATAGGAAGATCAGTATTTCGATGAGAGGTTTCATGATGGGAGCTGTCTGCATCATCTATATTGTAAATATAGCTACCAAGGATGTCATTATAGCCAATAGGTTGAGGATTTGTCTGCGTTTGTGGCGAATTAAAGTTGCGCTCATACCAGTCTAATGCCAGTTCAGCTGGATCTGTGAAGTCATCCTCCTCATTGACATATTCAGAGTCAGTATCACCAGGATGGGAATCACAAACAGGAGGAGTAGATGGTATTCTGGAACAGTAGTCCTGTCTCTTTAAATCTTTAAAGCTCTGTTTTTTTCTGCTGAATCTATGAATACATCCTTTTCAGTTGCATAGTCAGACTCAGAATCAGTTTCACCAAAATAGAAATCACGAACATGAGGAGTAGATGAAATTCTAGAAAAGTGGTTCTGTCTCTTTAAATCTTTAAAGATCTGATTTTTCTCTGCTGAATCTATGGATACATTCTCTTCAGTTAAATTGTCAAACTCAGAGTCAATTTCACCAAAATCGAAATCACGAACATGAGGAATAGATTAAATTCTAGAAAAGTGGAACTGTCTCTTTAAATCTTTAAAGATCTGATTTTTTTTCTGCTGAATCTATGGTTACATTGTCTTAATTTCCATAGTCAGATTCAGGATTAGTTTCACCAAAATAGTAATCTAGAATGGGAGTACTGTGTATGAAAATCTTGTGTTTTTCGTTTAGGGATAGCTTGGGTCTGAGATAGGTTGTCATTTTTTATTTTTCTTGGTGGGTCGGTGCATCCACTACCACTGCGGAACCCTTTTTTAGGCATTAGCTTTCTGTCAAGTTCCGGTGTACATGCGCTCAGGACACAGACCTTTGGGGCAGTGGTAGGGATTTGGAGACACCGACCCCTGAACCGGGGAAGAGTATCCTGGACGTGGATACATGATATTCTTTGATTCATAGTTGCAAGAAGTTATTGTATAATTTATGGAGAGTGCAACATATGTATACAATATATTCTGGCTCCACTGTGACTTATAGTTAGTTAATAGGAGTAGCAGCAGGATTCATGAGAGTAAAATATAACTATGTAGGATGTCCAGGCTTCAGAGTAAACTGGTAGAAGATTTACTCATAGGTACAAACTAAGGTTTTGTTGCAGGTTCACAGTACATAATATTATATAGAGCTGTATGACAGTGATAAGCAGAGCAGCACAGGTGATAGACAAGTTGCAAGTTTAAGGCATTAAATACTGTTTGTGCATATATTGGAGAATCACATGAAAGCTTTTAACTGAATGCATAGATGCAGAGTTCTGAATATATTAACATATTTGGAGGAGGATATGACAACTTGTAGCAGGGAATAGTTATTAAGTTCTGAGTAAGATGCTTTTGTAGTAATTAGAGAGTGATTATAACCAAATGCATACTTGTAATTTAAAATAAAGTTCAGAGTTTGTTAAGTAGCAGTGTCCAGGAAACAAAATGGAATTATATGGATACTTGCGATTAGATGATTTTAAGCATAGCTAAAAGGAAAGGCTGTAGCTTGAATATGCTGGTAAAATCCATGCAGTAACAGTCACCTCTGTTGTTCTGGAACACAACTTTAAAGCTAATGCAATGCACATTAGGCCTGAGATGGTTTAAAAAGAGGCTGAGGGAATTAGGTGCATGAATGATTAATTAGGCAGGTAAGTTGAATGAAAATACTGCCAAAAACAGCATGATTGTCAGAAGCAGGGAAGGCAGTATTAAAGGGACAGTGATATCAGACAGGCATATGTTACACCATCAATTCTGACCAAATTTCCTGTGCCTTTGTAGCTCACACATCCCCAAAACATCAGCGATCCACCTCAGTGTTTCACAGTAGGAATGGTTTACCTTTCATCATAGGCCTTGTTGACTCCTCTCCAAATGTAGCAATTATGGTTGTGGCCAAAAAGCTCAATTATGGTCTCATCACTCCAAATGACTTTGTGCCAGAAGGTTTGAGGCTTGTCTCTGTGCTGTTTGGCGTATTGTAAGTGGGATACTTTGTGGCATTTGTGTAGTAATGACTTTCTTCTGGTGACTCGACCATGCAGCCCATCATTCTTCAATAGCCTCCTTATTGTGCATCTTGAAACAGCCACACCATATGTCCTGTATTTCACCTGAAGCTATTTTAAAATCCTTAACTTTTTCACAATTTTAGGTTTCTCACTAAAATTATTTACAAACAGTTAGTGCAATTATGGCACAAATGGTTGTAAATGCTTCTCTGGAATACCCTTTGTGCAGAAATAGTAGTCATATATGGCTTTGGCATTACTTTTTGGTAATTAAAAGGTTGCTTAATGCCGCTGCGCACCACACTTGTATTATGCCCAGCAGTGAAAGGATTAATTAGGTAGCTTGTAGGGTTAATTTTAGCTTTAGTATAGAGATCAGCCTCCCACCTGACACATCCCACCCTCTGATCTCTCCCTGACCCCCCTCAAACAGCTCTCTTCCCTCCCCCACATCACAATTGTCACTGCCATCTTAAAGGACCAGTCAACATAGTATATTTTCATAATCAACAAATGCAAGACAATGCAATAGCACATTGAGGCCTATTTATCAAAGGTCTTGCAGACCTTATCCGACAGTGTGGATCAGGTCCGTAAGACCTCGCTGAATGCGGAGAGCAATATGCTCTCCGTATTCAGCATTGCACCAGCAGCTCACAAGAGCTGCTAGTGCAACGCCGACCCCTGCAGACTCGCGGCCAATCGGCCGCCATCAGGGGGGTGCTCAGAGCATGCCGACAGGGTTATGGAGCAGCGGTCTTTAGACCGCTGCTTCATAACTGATGTTTCTGGCAAGTGTGAAGGCTTGCCAGAAACACAGGCCCTCAAGCTCCATACGGAGCTTGATAAATGGGCCTCTTAGTCTGAACTTCAAATGAGTAGTAGATTTTTTTTCTGACAATTTTAAAAGTTATGTATTTTTCCACTCCCCCTGTACCAAGTGACAGCCATCAGTCAATCACAAATGCATACACGTACCATGTGACAGCCATCAGTCAATCACAAATGCATACACACAATTCTTGCACATGCTCAGTAGGAGCTGGTGACTCAAAAAGTTTAAATATAAAAAGACTGTGCACATTTTTTTAATGGTAGCAAATTGGAAAGTTGTTTTAAATGGCATGCTCTATCTGAATAATGAAAGTTTAATTTTGATTGAGTGAGGAGCGCCTATATTATAAGGTAAAGACAGATGGTGTTATCAAATGTATGTATTTATTAAAACATATGTATAAAAAATGTTATGGATCCAAAATGAATAATAAACCTATTCAATAATATAAAACGTAATTTACCTACTGCAGAGTCATATGCATAGGTAATTTAAAAATTGAAGAAATTGAAGGGATAAACCTTGGAAACACAGGATCATCTCTCCAGCATTTTCTATAAACTTTTATTTAGGGAATACAACTAAGAAGGAATTATTTTCACAAAGCATTTTTCTCACATTTTGTTTTTTTCACAGGAATTTTTAACGAATCATTTTTCAACTGTTTTTTTGATTGTTTTCATATATATATATAGTTTTGAACACCTTTACATAACTATTTTTATCTTTATTTTTATTTTTCTTCACATATCCACTATTTTTGTGAGGCACTCACTATTTTTAAGGAATTAGTTTTTTTATCATTTTTCATCATTTGGACTAGGAATACTTATCAGGACTGGACTATACATTAACTTATAATTATTTAAATTAATTGTTTTAAGTAGGTTATCACCTATGCATATGACTCTGCAGTTAGTCAATTACGTTTTATATTATTGAATAGGTTTATTATTCATATTGGATACATAACATTTTTTATACATGTTTTAATAAATACATACATTTTATAACACCATTTGTCTTTGCCTTATAATATAGGCGCTCCTTGTATCTAAAATGCATTGCTATAACTCTTAGGGGTTGCTAGGGACCCTTTTCTCAAGGAGCTATAAGACATTGGTTTTAGTAAGCACTGGAAGATAAACTTAATTATAATCTCATTAGATTCTATGAGGAAGTAAGTAAACATTTAGTTAAAGGGGAATCAGTTGATGTGATATACTTAGATTTTACAAAGGAATTTGATACAGTGCCACATGAGAGGAGATATTAATGCACAAAATTAAGGGACTGGGAATAGCTGAAAATGTTAGCTCATGGATCATACTCAGATTGGACAAAGGTATTCAGTGGAGTCCCTCTGGGATCAGTACTGAACCCTGTTCTTTTTAATATTTTTTTATTAATGACTTGGAGCAAGGATTAAATAGCGATATCTCTATTTTTGCAGATGATACTAAGTTAAGTAAGGTCATTAGGTCAGAGCAGGATGAACTTTCATTAGAAAGGGACCTGCAAAAATTAGACGTATGGCCAGGTAAATGGAAAATTAGATTTAATACGGGAAAATGCAAGGTTCTACATTTTGGAAGTAAACAAAAGAAGGCAAGGTATTATTTAAATGGAACAAGACTTAGCTAAAGATGGGTGCACAATGTAGGCAGCGGCTACAAAGGCTAATAAGATACTAGGATGTATTAAAAGTGGCATTGATTTAAGGGAGGAAAGCATAATTCTGTCACTATATAAATCCCTGGTAAGACCTCACCTTGAGTATGTAGTGCAGTTCTGGGGACCGATCGCAAAAAAAGATATTGCAGAACTAAAAAAAGTCCAGAGAAGGGCCACAAAGCTAATAAGGGGAATGGAGAATTTAAGCTATGAAGAGAGGCTAGCCAATCTGGGTCTGTGTTCTTTAGAAAAAAGGCACTTGAGAGGTGATATGATTACTTTATATAAATATATTCAAGTCCCATATACAGAGATTGCAGAAGCTCTGTTTATTCCAAGAAAATTGTTTGTGACAAGAGGTCACAATTTAAGGTTGGAGGAAAGGAGATTTAATCTCCTGCAACGGAAATGTTTTTTTCACTGTAAGAGCAATAAAATTGTGGAACTCATTACCAAAGGAGGTAGTGAATGACAATGCCCTAGATGCATTTAAAATTGTTTAGATACATTTCTGTCTAGAAACAAAATTCATGGATATTATTGCTAGTATTAAATGGGTCAACTTTTAGGGGGATTATTTAAGCTTAACTGGAGCTTTTTGTAAGTATTTTACATTTGTAAAGGTTGAACTTGATGGTCTTCTGTCTTTTTTCAACCTCATCAACTATGTTACTATGTTACTATGTTAGTGATCAGTTTTTTTAAACTGGTGAATGAAAGTCAACATCATTTTTAGTGATGGTAAATCCTAGTGTTTTTGAAACGCTAATATTTTCCATCACTTTAAACTATGTAACCTTTTGAAATCTACTGTGGATAAAACACTGTTGCTTTATTTTTTTGTACTCCAAGTAATGGTTAACAAAAGTCTAAATCTTAAAATTAAAAATATATTTGCAGTGTGTTGCATTCATACAGTATAAAAAAACAAACATTAAGAGCATCAATTTATATGCCATATTAAACAGAAAAATATCACTTTGCATTAGAATTACTCATGCCTCAGGAAGCACTCAGGATATGTGTCTAAAACATTTCAGTTATTACCAGTCGTTCCTATAAAATTCCATTGCCATGAGTTGTATAACTTTACAGTAATTACATTTCAACTATACTTTCCGAAGGCCGGATAACATCATTTCTCATTTTAAAAGTAGAAAAAGAACAGTGTTAGTTTTACGGGTGCACAGAGATATGTACGCAATACATATAATTTCAATCAAATGAACCAAATGTATCCATTCTTAATAGATTGCTGTTTGTCATTGTCACACTGTACTGTGTCTATAATGTAGGTTGAGAGAAAGTAGAATTACTTTTTATGTAATGCAGTGCACATTCAAAGGATGTAGAACAAGCTGGAACTAAAAACTTATATTAGAAGTTAAAAATATAACACACTTTAAAGAAAAACAAAACAGTTTAGGAGCTGTTGTTTTTAAAACATAAATACACTTGGCTCAGTTGCCAAGTTTAATGCATTAATACAATTAGTTGTGTATTGTTAATTGGAAGTTATTCTACTGCTTTCTTTGTTGTACTTCAAATGATGCACAGTAAAGCAATTGAGATTTGCTTTACTATAGATGAATAACTATATCTTTCTCAACAGGGGCAGAACAAGAGGTGCTGTCATCAGTGCAATGGTGGAAGAAAGAGAGGTCACCTTTCACCCAAAGCCTTAAGGATGCCAGGAATCTATTATTTAACAAGACAGAACAGGATTTAAAATAGTGGTCACTTAAATCTACTGCAGGGGACTGGAGTAGTGTTGTATAACAGACCCATTTGCCTTCTAAGCTCATTGCTTCCGCTAAACTGATGTTACAGCTATGGCGTGTCAGAAGTTCCTGGCAAGAAGCCTAAAACTGCTGAAAGAAATGCATTCTGGGTTGTTCAATGGGATTCAGAAGTTGAAAGGCAAATTTAAAGTTATTTTGTTTGAATGCTTTAACCACTGTGACAATGAGTACTCATGGAATCTCATGACACCAAGCAATCTGCTGCTAGATGCTGAGTGACTTATCTGTGGGCGTTGCGGAATCTTTTGGCACTCTACAAATAACCGATAATAATTATAATAATAATAATAATAAGTTTGCCAGCTTACTCTTAAGAAACATATTTATGACCCTGTTGACTGCAGCTAGCCTATAAAATCTATTGTGTAGATATGTCAAAGAAATTAGGCATACACTCAGTAATCAATTCAAATCAAAATTTCTTTACTGTAGGCAGCAGCACATACAGAGCAACGTTTCGGGGTAAGTTACCCCCTCCTCAGGCTCAATACAGACAAATGCCAAATGTACATCTTATATAGCCAAATAGACCCACCCCCAATTAACAATTATGACATCATTAAGGAAAGAAAACACACCTCTTGTGCACGCTATGTATGCATATTGCTTATAACTCTTAATGAATTCCAAACAATAAGCTAATTCCTCACTCTCTGCTAATACCTTAGACGCATACCATATATACATTTCATGCATTTGGGATGTTATTATTTTGTTTTTAATATTTCTTTTTTTTTGTTTTTTTATTTCTTTATTATTGTTACTTATTATCCTCTCTCTAACCTAAAGAGTATAAAACAGACCTGCTAAATGATATTCTCTATTAAGCCCTCTAGGATGTAATGTACTAAGTCTATGTATCCACATAGCTTCTTTTTTCAGCAACATCCTTTCCCTGTCAAAGCCAATAGAACCTTTTGAAACACAGTCAAGTACCATAAATCTTAACTGATTCACCTGGTGTCCCCTCTCAAAAAAATGAAAGGGGACAGGAAGGTGTCTCATTTTGGAGTTCCTAATAGTAGACTTATGTTGGGTGAGTCGCTCCTTAACACTCTGTGTCGTCTCGCCGACATATAATAGTCCACACAGACACTTTAGAGCATACACCACATAAGACGATTTACAAGTGAAATGGCCTTTAATATGAAAAAGTTTGCCTGAATGGGGATGACTTATTGTGTTACCCTTAATAATGCTATTGCAATGGGAGCAGTTGAGACAGGGAAAAGTCCCATTCTCAATAGGTCGAAAAACCCTTTGTACACTTTTCATGGACTTTACCTTAGCCCTGACCAATTGCTTACCAATAGAATTACCCTTTCTAAAAGAAGAAAAAGGTGGAAATTTAAAATCCCTGATTTCAGGCATAGAATCCCTTAACATAAACCAATTCTTACAAATCACTTTATGTAATTTGACACTCATATTACTAAAATTAGAAACAAAGGCCAATTTCTTAGTCTCATCTCCATTTTGCTTAGGTTGAAGATTGATAGACTCCAATTCACCACAAGAATAACCTCTTTCTTGAAACCTCTTGCGCATCTCATCTAAGCGCAATGAACAGGTTAAGGGGTCTGAGACTATCCTCTTCACTCTAAGAAATTGCGATTTTGGTACACTCTTGAAAACTCTTGGCGGGTGATGGCTTTGACGGGACAATAAAGTATTCTTGTCAGTAGGCTTTCTAAAAATGTCTGTCTCAAAATGATTGCCAGCACGCATAACAACAGTGTCTAGGAAAGCCACACTCTCAGTATGATAATTAGCAGTAAATTTTACTGCGGGCACCTTATTTTCTATTCTTAAATGGAGTGCCTCAATGGATTCAATGCTGCCCTGCCAAATGATAAACAGATCATCTATATAGCGCCACCAAGCCAAACACTTATGAAACTCAGGATCAATATATATCACTTGTTCCTCCAATTGATCCATGTAAAGGCAGGCGTAGGCAGGGGCAACATTTGAACCCATTGAGGTACCCCGTAACTGCAGAAAGAATCTGTCATCAAAAGAAAAATAATTGTGAGTTAACACTAGTTCTAATAACTCCATAAAGAAGTTAATTTGTCTATCAGAGTATTTGGCTGACCGCATCAGAGAAGACCAGACATTGTTTAAACCATCAGCATGGGGAATTATAGTATACAGACTACTTACATCCCAAGTAGCCAAAATGATATCCTCTGGTAGGTCAGTCAAACTTCTGATTTTACTCAGAAAATCACTAGTGTCTTTCAAGAAAGATCGTCCCTGTCTTACTAAAGGAGTGAGAACTTTTTCCAAAAATTTAGCAATTGGACTGAACAGGGAGTCAATGGAGGCCACTATGGGCCTACCCGGTGGATCACAAAGATCCTTATGTATTTTAGGTAATACATAGAAATTAGGGGTTTTAGGATTCTGGTTAAACAAATAATCAAAATTTTTTCACTAATTATTTCATCATCAACAGCTGTTTTAAGTATCTCCCTAACTCTAGTCATAAACCCAAATAAAGGATCACAGTCAAGTTCCTTATAGACCCCTTGATCACTCAATTGTCTTAAAATTTCACCTTTGTATTTTGATGTATCCATAACGACAATTGCTCATCCCTTATCAGCTCCTTTGATGGTAATGTCAGAATTTTGTTTTAAATTCTCAAGGGCAGTCTTTTCAGCAATTGTCAAGTTATGTTTTACATCCAAATGAGAGGACCTATTAACCAAATTTTCAAATTCCTTATTCACAACATTGATAAATGTATCAACAGAATGATTGTACATAGTAGGGGTAAATTGACTCTGAACACGTAAACCAAACACAGATGGATCCAAAATGCATTTGTCCATTTGAGAGCCGTTATCAATCACAGGCTCAGATTCCCCAAAGAAAGCTTTTAGTTTAATAGTCCTGTATAAACGATGTAAATCTAACTGTAATTTAAAAGTGTCCACCTCCTCCACAGGGCAGTAAGTAAGACCTTTAGATAAAACAGAAAGTTCTGCAGCAGAAAGTACATAACTTGAAATATTAATGACATTATTGATATTACCTATTTCTTTGCTCGGTGTGCTCGCCGTTGCATGCCCTGACCCTGATTTCCTTCTTCTTTTTTGGCTCCGTTTCCTCTTTCGCTTGGAGCTGGACTGTCGTCCCCCGAGGAGGTTGAAGAGGAGCTTGTATCCGTTGAGGCCGGATCATTTGTGGCTTTTTTCCCCCGCTGTGGCTTCCATGCTTTCACCCGGGGTCGATTCTGAAAGCCACCCGATAGCCAATGATAGACATTTCCTGCTGTACTCGTCACGTCTGAACTTCCGGCGCTTACGTTCCTCCACTTCCTTCCGGAACGTAGCTGCGCCCTCCTTAGCCGTCTGAACCAGCTGTTTGAAGTCATCTTCGGTCGATGCCTCACGAAGGAGCTCCTCCTGCAGCTTAATCTTTTCCTCCAGGGTGAGTAACTCCATCTCGGAAAATTCGATATTTAGAATCATTAGGTCAAAACTGCATTTATTCAGAATCTTATGATATCTTTGGCAAAATTCAGCATTGTCTTTAAAGAAAGTAGGTTGCAGTCTTGAGCGCATTCCTCTTGGGATGCGTTTTACCCAGTGGTATTCAGCTAACGTAGAAGAATGTAGCTGGATACTACACTGTCTCTTGACAAGTTTTTCCAAATCTTTGGAATATAGGTCTTTATCCGGTGCCGTTAGAAACTCTCTAGGTCCCAGAGCAACTGTGGCAATGCATGCGGCATCCTCTTCAGAGTAGGATAAAACCCCAGATTCAGAGGTAGAACTACTAGTGCTGCTTTTTTCCGCCATGTCTTTAAATAGTGCAGTTTAAGCACAAGAAAGGGTCCTCACCTCACTCAGGACAAAATGCAATATTTACAGCTTTGCAAAACGTAGAGGGAGTTTAACCTTCCAATTGGAGTGTCACAATCCTCACCTAGTCCACAGGTGTGAAGTATATGTCAAAGAAATTAGGCAGACACTCAGGAATCAATTCAAATCAAAATTTCTTTACTGTAGGCAGCAGCACATACAGAACAACGTTTCGGGGTAAGTTACCCCCTCCTCAGGCTCAATACAGACAAATGCCAAATGTACATCTTATATAGCCAAATAGACCCACCCCCAATTAACAATTATGACATCATTAAGGAAAGAAAACACACCTCTTGTGCAATTTTAATTAATAACACTAAATAACCAATCTCATTTATAATCTAATGTTTAAACATAACAAATCACAACTTCTCATGCTATGTATGCATATTGCTTATAACTCTTAATGAATTCCAAACAATAAGCTAATTCCTCACTCTCTGCTAATACCTTAGACGCATACCATATATACATTTCATGCATTTGGGATGTTATTGTTTTGTTATTAATATTTCTTTTTTTGTTTTTTTGTTTTTTTATTTCTTTATTATTGTTACTTATTATCCTTTCTCTAACCTGAAGAGTATTAAAACAGATCTGCTAAATTGTGTAGATAGTTACTTGAACTGGAGTATCTTTGTGCCTGCTGACTTATCTGTTTGTTGTTTATGATGACTGTAACCTGTCATGTGTACATGATAACCTTCTAGCTCTCTAATGTATCTTTTGTAATGTGTCTGCTTTTTGTGTCTGTTGGCCTGGTACCGGCCTATTGTATTGGCCTGTTACCCAATTTTTGAAATGGCTGAGTTCTTAAAGGACCATTAAATGCAGTATAATACCAAAATTAACTAGTACATAATAAATACACACTGCAATAACACCTACTCTGAATTTCAAATAAGCAGTATTTTTTTTTTTCTGGCAAATTTACTTTTTCTCCCATTTTCCGGCCCCCTGTATTATGTGACAGACATCAGCAAATCACAGACTAGTATACGTATACCATGTGAGCTTTTGCAGATGCTCAGTAGGAGCTTGTTCCCAAGAAAATGTGTATATAAAAAACTGTGTAAAATTTGATAATCAAAGTAAACTGGAACGTGTCTTAAAACTGCATGCTCTTTCTGAATTATAAAAGTTTATTTTGAATTGAGTGACCCTTTAACTCCTTATAGTACTTCCTAACCAAGTACCTTGCCATTGTATTTGCAGTCCTGTTACCTACCTATTGTACCTGCCGGTCTGTTACCTTTCTTTTTTACTTGCAGGTGGAAAAAATGGCAATCTCTGGACTTTTTAATGCTTTTTAACTGGTATTAATAAAGGTCATTTTTTATACAAGTGCAGAGAGTGCCATTTTTTCCACTTGCCACATCTCTATGTTTTGGATGTGCACCTTGGCGAATATTGGATTGAGGAAGGACTGTGCTTATCCTGTTGGAACTTTGATACATATATATATATATATATATATATATATATACAGTATATATATATATATATATATATATATATATATAATAAAAGTCCATAGAGTGCACTCGCTGTGGAACAAGCAATATTTATTTAAGAGTTAATGTTTTTTGGGGGGTAACCCCCGTCCTCAGACTCCTGTGAGAAACAAGTGTACATTACACTTACCAAACCGTGAAATATATAGCCAGAGGACAGTCCCAATGCCACCGGCCCTCACGCTGTCACGCCAGGAGGGAACCCAGAAGTGCTACCATTGGCGTCACTATATCACCGCAACAGCGCCGGCAGCGCTTGAACCTCCCCTGTGTGGCAATAAACAAAAGAGACAATGTATTAGGTGATACTTTCTTGGTGATACAATCATAATATTACTTTCTTGATATTACAAGTGAAACATATACAGTAGGAGTGTGATCTATTCAAAATATCCTCATAATAAACATAAAAAGCTAAAAATGTTGAGGGACAAGGGGGCAATTAAACAACAGAAAATCACATAATTTTGTAGAGTATGGACTGAAAGGGCCGTACTAGGTACATCAAACTCACATTTGCAGGATTAATCCTATTATGGGTATACTATAGCCAGAGTGACTCAAATAGATAATCCAAGTACTCTGGAGAAGTTAAGCCATAAGGAACATGTGATACCTTCTACAAGGCTAATCCATCTCCATCGACACTCTGTTTCTGCTGCACCTCTCTGTGAGTCCCTTCACTGGCTCCCCTCACCAATGTTGCCCCACCCTACCTGTCCTCACTCATCAACAAATATACTACAGCCTGCCTCCTAATATCCAACAATGACCTGCTTCCACCATCACCTCCTCTCATGCTAGACTACAGGACTTCTATCGTGCAGCACCAACCCTCTGGAACGCACTTCATCGAGCTGTCAGACTCACCCCTAACCTCTCCTCTTTTAAACGTTCCCTAAAGACCTTTTTGTTCAGGGAAGCTTATCACCCGATGCAGTAACAAATTAACTTCACTTACCTAACAGTTGCCCTCAGCTATCTACTCACTAATATCATTCTCACCTTTTGCAGTCCCCACCTCCTGCTCCCACGTGAATAGAGCCCTCAATTCCCCCTGTATTTGTCTGTAAAATTTTGTCTCTTATTGTATTGTTTCTCCGTTGTCTTTTTATCCTTGTACCCATGGACAGTGCTGCCGAATCTGTTGGTCCTTTATAAATAAAGAATAATAAAATACCTACTCTATGCTAAAAATGTAAATACAACAATCTGCTCTAAGATATTATTGGTAATAAGGAGGGGAACTAAGGGAAAAGAGTAGATCATAAAGTAGATTTATAAATAACTATGCCAGTCCAGGTGGGTATTGAGTCCATTTGGGACTAGTGTCTCCAATTCATAAGTCCATCTGGCTTCCAATTGTAGGAGTCGTTTACCCCTGTCTCCCCCTTTAGTGGTAGGTGGAACATAATCAATCAGTGTGCATTTCAGGTCCTTGAATGTATGGCCGTCTTGTAGGAAATGGCGGGCAACGGGTTGCTCCAAAGTTCCTTTATCAATAGCTGTTCTTATTGATGACCTGTGATTGGCCATCCTGGTACGGAGGTCATCAGTGGTTTTTCCTACATAAAACAATCCGCAAATGCAATGTAGGAGATACACCACATGTGTGGTGGTGCATGTCATTCAGTGTCTGTGGCAATATTGTGTCTTCTTGCATGGATGTGAGAAATAAGGGCCTGTAAATACAAGTGGTGAGTCCCAAACACCTGAAGCAACCTGTTTTTTTGGTCTGTAGCCAAGTCGGTTTCTTGTATGTCTGTATGGACCAGCCGGTCTCGTAAGGATCTTGCTCTTTTAAAACCCACTCTAGGGGGTGGGAGATCATGGAACAGTAGCATAGGGTCTGTGGAAATTATTTGCCAGTTTTTTCTTAGACTGGCCGCTATACCTTGTTTGTCATGCGTATAGATGGTTGTAACGGTAGGTAAGTAGGTAGGTAAGTCTAGGCTGAGTATAACCCACATGAGTAGGCTTTCCCTTTCCTGTGGAGTTTCCATTAGAGCCTGTTTCATAAGATTAAATTTTTCTGCTTTGTATGAATCTGTTCTTCATCTCATTTCTTACTATATATATATATATATATATATATATATATATATATATATATATATAAATATATATATAGACACATATTTAGACATGTCTATTTATGCATATATTTATGTCAAAGCCCATTGCAGCCTTTTTTTTTAAATACCTTACACCGCTGCTTCATAACTTCTGTTTCCGACAAGCCATTCGGAGCTTGATACTTCGACCACTTATTCTTTATCAGCATATGACTTAATTTGACTCTTTGGCATTTGATATAGTGGCTGCTACATGATTGTCCATGAGGACCTTTGTTTCTTTATTTTTTTCTTGAATATGTAAAACTAAAGAAACTTAAAAATGAATTGATTCTGAAGTGCTTCTCTCAAACCTGGTGTACATGAAACTGTAACAAATACATTAAGTCCTCTGTTGAAGTGTCAAATGGCAAACAGTGATATTTATTAGACGTGTATTAGGATGCAAAATAAATTATCTTGCTGTATTGTTTGCAATTGTTTGAAAATAAATAAATTAATAATAGCAGCCCCTTTAATGGAAAAATGAACAAACTAATACACGTTTCACAAAAATGTAATTTATTCATTCATGAGATTAAAACTGTTACTCTAAATAGTTTTGCAGAAGGGGAAGGCTTTTGTGCAGATAGAAAAGCACAGTTTTACACAATTCAATAATGATCTAGCAATGTTTTTTGTCATTTGTTTGAGTCCTATGAAAGCCAATTACTTTTTGTTGCTGCTTGCTTGTAACAGCACTAGCTTCTTAGCTAGTAAGTTTAAGCAACTTCATATCACTGATAAATTACTTTACACAAACATCTACAAGAGAACATTCCTGAAGTATTTCAGTCTAATTCAACCTAGTAAGGTCTGCCCATCCCAGAAATACCATACAATTCACCTCTGAACAAGGGAAATGTCAACCACAGACAATAGTTTTGGTTTTCTGTAGGCCTCGTCAGTGAGGTGCAGCCATATCCCACTAAGCACACTAGGCAAAGAGTCCACGTCTGATTGCCCCTTTTTCTCTTAGGAAGACTTAATATACACAGAGAGAAGCGCACTCACAGCAGTAATGCACTCTGCCAGGAATGAACAACAGCTGTTAGCATTTTCTATGTGTACCTATCTATCAATAGGTTATTTTTGTATATATTTATATTTATATATATATATATATATATATATATATAAACATCCAGAACCAAGCACTCTCGTTAGTATATCATCTGTTTAAATTGCCAGGGTGCATGTATAAAGTTCCATACAACTGTTTCCACAAACAGCACTCTCTGGTCTTTGTCAAGTAAACGTCAATGTTTAATTGTAATGTTTTGGGGTTTCCCAATTTGTCAAACCACCAAAAAATTATTACAAATAAATACCTCTTAACCGCAACTATATACACAACTTGTATCCATTGCTCTGCCTTACTGGAACAATGCCGTTGCCCTCCTCGCACAATTGTGCATGTGCAAACTCAACTACGGAGTACCCAGCAGTACCCGGCAGGCCAACATTCTATTAAAATCAAAACACAAATGAAAATACAACATTGCGTTATTAAGCATTTAGGATTAAGTTTCACACAAGTTATTCTATATCGATATTCACATATTCTTATGTCATAGTCTAACTATCTCATATTATATTACGCTCATAATGGAAACAACATAAGCGAACATAGTCAGGTCAACCCTGCTACATAACTGTATTGTACCCATCTATATTCAAGACCATAACTGATAATCTGCTTGTCTGTTTATTCTGACCTCATATGAGTAACAGAACTGACATAGTGAACAGTCACACTCTGGAGGGCCAACAGCTTATGGTCTAGTCATGTTCATAATTCTACATATACTACATATACTATCCTAGAGATTTCCATTGCCCATATTAGTATAACCAACACTTTTCAGATGGAGATATCATTTGATGTACATCTATTGCAACCAACATGGGCAAAACAAACCAATATAAGCACCAGGCTAACCCTGCTACATATCTGTATACAAGCTACACTATAGTGCTAACATGAACCAGATTACAATTCCTAAGGATATTCTTTATCTTACTGGCAAAAATACATAGTGGCCTATTTCACTACGCCTATAAACCAAACGATGAACAATATTTTCAGCAAGATTCTCTAAATATTCTGCTATTATCATACCACATATTATAAGAAACAGTGCATTTCACAGTATGTATTTAATCCCTTCGGATGCAAAGTACCTATGGTATGTATCCATCTTGATTCACATTGCAATAGCTTTTTTTGCCCTGTCACCTCCCCGCGGGGGTTTTGGAATGTGGTCTATAAAAATATATTTTAGGTCAGACACATTGAGACATATTTATCAAGCCGTCAACCGCAAATATACTGGAATTCCACAGCATAATTGTGGCGAGCCTGATTCGCTCTATTTATCAAAGCCTACAGACCGTCAAAAGTTGAAATCTGTGACGTAACATACGATCCTTCGGTCTCAGTCCGACACAGATCGATGCTTACGTCATTACAGATGTTCCAAATACAAATTCGGCACTATCTGACTACTTTTGCAAGTTATCAAACTTCTAACAGGTTGGCTTGCCGGCCCAGCGTACCTGGTTTTCAATCCGCCACCCTGGAGGCCGCGGATGCCATAAGAATCAATAGGAGTCTGAAACAGCGAAAGCTTATGTTCGATTAGGTAAGGAGTCTACTAACCATCTAGGATGAAAACTATTATAGCTCAGTAATGTATTCCTGTCCGTATCTTTGCTATACAGATCAAATATCAGCTTATTACCCTCTTTCATTACTCTAGTATCCAGAAATGTCACTGACTCCTCACTCCACTCCATTGAAAACTCTAGTCCTTTTACTGCTCCATTGATCTCATTAACAAATTGTACAAGGGACTCAACGCTGCCCCACCATATGCCAAACACGTCGTCTATGAACCGCCACCAGGTGGCCACCACCAGGTGGCTCCGTATGACCGGAATTTCTCATTTTCATAAACAATTCTTTTCTCTATTTCATTCATAAACAGGTTGGCATATGATGGGGCAACGTTGGTCCCCATAGCTGTCCCTTTCACTTGGATATACCAATCATCTTGGCGTTGAGTCCCTTGTAAAATTTGTTAATGAGATCAATGGAGCAGTAAAAGGACTAGAGTTTTCAATGGAGTGGAGTGAGGAGTCAGTGACATTTCTGGATACTAGAGTAATGAAAGAGGGTAATAAGCTGATATTTGATCTGTATAGCAAAGATACGGACAGGAATACATTACTGAGCTATAATAGCTTTCATCCTAGAGGGTTAGTAGACTCCTTACCTAAGAGTAAACTGTTAAGGGTAGATAGAATTGTAACAAACCCTGAGACAAAAGAAATGAATGAAAGAAATGCAGAAAAAAATCTTAAACAGAGGATACCCAAAACATTAATTGATAAACATACTAGTAGTGTGAGGGTTAAGAAACAAAGGGTAGGTAAAAGGGACCCAGAAGATAAATTGATTCTAGTCACTCAGTTTAATTCCTACAATGAAGAGATTAAACGCATTGTGAAGAGACACTGGCAAATATTGAGAGAGTGCAACAAGGAAATGGAGATTTTTAAAAATCCACCACCCTAGAAATGGGAAGAAATATGAGATAAGAGAATATTACACGTGTGAGTCTAGGTATGTAATCTATCTCATAAAATGTTCCTGTTCCCTGATCTACATAGGGGAAACTACACGTATGATCAGGGACAGGATATGCTAGCATTGCTCCAATATACGTTGCAAGAATTTTGACGCCCCGGTGTTCCATCACTTCTTAAAATGTGGGCACCAGATAAGTCAATTAAGATGGCAAGTAATTGATGGTGTGGGTCCCCAGAGAAACGGTAGTAACAGAGAAAAAGTATTGAAACAAAAATAAATGTACTGGATATTTGAACTAGGGAGTATGGAACCCAATGGGCTAAATAGAGATTATGACTGGTATATTTTTCTGTAAAATTTTTCTGTAAAATTTAATTTAATTTGTTTGTAAAAAGATTTTAGTAAGAAGTAAATCCAAGATAATATCATTATAAATACATATGCTAATTTATTGAAGTGGGTTATTAAATAACTTGTACAAACAATGACAGTGTATATAATGAGTTAAGTATATAAAATGAATTGACTGGTTATGTAATTATATGAATTTTGTATTTAGAATGAACTGGCTGTATATATTGTAAATTAGCAATGTATATATTCTAAACTAGCAAATTATGTGACAGATAAAGTAAAGACATCCTGTATGAGTAATCAAATTTAGATACATAGTTACATTTTATTATGTAATTTTGTAATGTTTTTATATTGTCATATTTTTGATGATCAGTAGATGGCAGCAGAGCCACTAAGTGTGGTGTGGCGCGAAACTGAGGGTTTTAAATTACTGCAGAGTGATACAATGTAACTAGCATGAGTAAGAGTGGCAACACTTGAAACATCGCTGTTTTATGAGCAACAACAAACAGAATACTCCACCAAACCTCCAGGCGATATTGGTAAAAATTCCTTTTATTGGAGCAGGTTACAAATGGTTTGAAAACAAGTTAAAAGTAAGTAAGATCTCACAGCAGGCGGGTGTCTTACGCGTTTCGGCTATTCGCTTTACTCATAGACATAGCTATTACCTGTCAACCAGGTGCTTAAATAGCACCTGCTGATTAGCTAACCCTAGCCTGCTGTGACTGTAAATTGATTTAAAGAGATAGTAATAATGTATGTTAATTGAAAGAGACATATACATATATGACCTTGGTTTCTAACTGACACATCCAAACTAAGCATTAATGAAACATTGCCTTAACACAATCCCTAATTAGACCCCAGTCATAAATACATAGTGATCACTAAAGACCGCTCTTATATATATATAAATAAATAAATATGATATAATGGTGATATATTTGTTTGTTATAATAAAGGGGGGATACTATATATAATAATGGTATATTTGTTTCTTTTTAGTAAAGGTAGAGGCAACAAGGATTATGTATATGGAAAACCCACATAATTCATAGCCATTTCATTAGACCTCTAGATTCTCTTCTTGATATTTTTACTCAAGGTAATTCTTACAAACATAACAAATACAATCACAGTCATGTCTACCCAGTATACCATCAAATTTGGCTGGTTAGTTACACTTTTCTTATTTGTTCTTAGTTTTATGATCATGTTAAGGGATCTATATTATATGTATGCCACATATTTATGATGTATACATTAAGTGTCAGTCTACAATCAACACTTTAGAAATGTTTCAACTTATTATTGTTGTTAGTACCAATATAACATAATCTGTCAATTCAAGAAGATTTTAGCAGTTCATACTTATACAAATCACTTTAGCAAATATGTATACAAAAACATTATTTTCTTTGCCAAAAATTTATGACGTCATGATCTATATTTAACCCTTCTGATCTGTGGGTTTTTAATTGGAATATCCAATATGCCTCTCTATATAATAGAGTTTGCGTCCTATCTCCACCCCTATATGATGGTCTGATGTGTTCAATGATCTGCCAATTCAGACTACCCACATTTTGATTGTGCACTTGTATAAAATGTTGTGTCAAGCCAGAACACTCATTATTATGTTCAATATTCTTCAAGTGTTCTCTTATGCGTGTCTGTGCCTCTCTTGTCGAGCACCCAACATACTGCTTGACACATAGAGAACACTCCACAAGGTACACTGTGTAGGTAGTTCTGCAATTAGTCAGATCTAGATTATTATACACTCTTTGTGTCACTCTTGACTGAAATGTTTGTGTAGTTTTAGCATACCTACATGCTATACATTTACTATAATGGCATTTATAGTGTCCTTTGGTCTGGAGCCAGCTACTCTCATTTGTACGATCCACCTTAAGTATACTGGGTGAAAGGATGTTACCAAGGGTACAACCTCTTTTAGCCACAAAATTGCAGCCCTGTGAGATGTAGTTTTTCAAGCTATCTTCAGCTGACAAGATGGGGAGATGTTTGCTAACTATATCACAGATAGCTGTAAACTGGGGACTATAGGTAGTTATAAAGGTTGGTTTTTCTTCACCAAATTTAGTAATATCTTTCCTACTATGGTTACTATGTATCATGTCTCCTCTAGACATTCTACTCACTTCTAAATAGGCTCTGTTGATCACCTTATTCTTATATCCTCTCTCCCTCAGTTAATTTTTGAGTACAGTACTTTCTTTCTCGAAATCTGTATTACTTGAACAGTTTCGTTTAATACAAATAAATTGCCCCTTTGCAATTCCAAAGCCAGTATGGGGTGGATGATTGCTCTGTGCATGCAACAAAGCATTTGATGCAATGGGCTTACGATACAGGGTCGTCTTGATACGACCACTCTGTGTGTCTCCTATTAGAGTGACATCTAAATAGGGAATCTCAGTCTGGTGATGTATAAATGTAAATTCCAAGTTTACTCGATTATCATTCAAATAATGAACAAATTCTTGAGCCTCTGCTGGTGTACCTGCCCACACCAACAGCAGGTCACCTATGTATCTTTTATACACTTTGATACATTCCCTGTAGGGATTCCTCTCTGCATAGACATGGGACCGCTCCCACCAACCCATGAATAGGTTGGCGTATGCCGGGGCAAATTTGGCCCCCATAGCGGTCCCACGTCTCTGCAGAAAGAACTCCCCACCGAATTAAAAAAAATTGTGATTCAACAAAAACTCAATCACCCTTATGAGATACTTCTTAAGTCCACTATCATAGTTGCTGTACATATATAAGACATTTTCTATTGCTTCCAACCCACAAGCATGGGGAATGGCTGAATAGAGCCCCACGACATCTATAGTGAGCCATGAGCAGTTGGCATCCCAAGACACTTGCTAAAGTGTCTGTAGCAGATGTTTTGTATCTCTTGGGTAATAAATGGAAGAAGAGCTGTAGAAGGGTCTCAACCCATCCAGTCAATTTTTCAAACAAAGAGCCTATGCCTGATATAATCGGTCTTCCACGCACCTCCTCCAAGGATTTGTGTACCTTCGGGAGGTGGTGGAAGATCGAAACAACAGGTCTGGCTATAAAAAGATAATCTCTGGTATCTTGGTCAATTATACCCTCCTCCAGGCCATCGTCCAAAAGATCCCACAATTGGTTTTGATACATTTCAACTGGGTTCCCCTTCAATTTACTATACACATTTACATCGTATAGTTCTCTCCTTGTCTCAATTACATAGTCAGATTTGTTCATAATAACTATGCTCCCCCCCTTATCTGAATTTTTAATAATGATGTCCTTTCTATCATTTAGTTGTGTAAGAGCCTGTTGTTGCTGGGTGTTCAAATTAGGGAAAGCATGTTTATGATCTCTAGTTAGGTGAATGAGATCTTCCTCTATTCTATGGTGGAAGGCTTCTAAAAAGGGCCCACGTTCTCTTGTAGGATAAAAAACTGAACTTGGTTTGAAGCCCATATGTGTACTTTTAGAGGTGTGTAAGGAACTAGATATAGAGGATTCAAAAAGGAGGTCATGTAGAGAGAGGTAATCACAGGTATCTGCAAAATCTATAAGATTTGAGGGGTTGCATTCATTATCATTTTCTAATTCTCTGACTGGTTGAAGATTATTGTATGTCATACCATCTTCCCCATCTTTACCCCAGAAGAACTTTCTCAGGGTCAAGTCCCTTACCAACCTATTAACATCGACTATTGTTTTAAATATGTCGAAATTACTTGTGGGTACAAAGCCCAAACCTAGACTTAGCACATGCTCTTCTTCTGGGGTAATCATGACGTCAGATAAATTAATAATTTTCATATCCTGTATTTGTTGCGGCCCCCTCTTGCTCTCCTGTAACCTTGTCTTCCTCTTCCTCCTCTTCCTCTTTCTCCTCCCCCCTCTCTTTCTTTTGTGCCCACCTGAAAAACCTGCTTCTCATTTTGTTTAATGCATGGTTTTACTGGGTGGTTTAAAGGCCTTACATCCCCATCACTGTCACTTAGGAATTCTAGTCTTCTATCATCCATTATCTGTTCTGTGTTATTACCCACTGCACTCACTGATCTTGATGCATTCCTAGTGATAATAGGGTCAGTCCTAACAGTACTGTTAGTTTTTGGTCTGACTATTGGTGGTTCCTCATCCGACAAACCACTAGACTCTCCCCTAGGGGGTATTTCAGTATTATCCTCATCAGAGGGTTCTGTGTCACTAAATGTAACCCCTTTCTCATGTGTTTGGCTAGTTTAATGTAATTGTAGGATAATAGTTAGGATAGGCTAATTAATAGTTTAATTTAGTTTATTTTAATTCTAAAGGTAAGTTTAAATTTATTATAAGATAGGGATGAATTAATATTTAATGTAAAGTTAGCAGGCTGTTAGGTTTAGGGGTTAATAGCTTAATTTAGTTTATGGCGATGTGGGGGTCTGGCGATTTAAGGGTTAATAGGTTTAGTAAGTGATAGTGATGTGGTAGGCCGGGGGTTTAGGGGTTAATACATTTATTTATTTGCGGTGGGCTCGGGGAGTAGCGGGATAGGGGTTAATACATTTATTTAGTTGCGGAGGGCTCCGGGAGGGGAGGTTTAGGGGTTAATACATTTATTTAGTTGCAGTGGGTCTTTGAGCGGCGGGATAGGAGTTAATACTTTTATTTAGTTGCGGTGGGGTCCGGGAGCAGCGGAATAGGGGTTAATACTTTTATTTAGTTGTGGTGAGCTCCAGGAGCGGCGGGATAGGGGTTAATAACTTTATTAGAGTTGTGGTGGGCTCCTGAAACAGCGGGATAGGGGTTAAACATTTTAGTATAGTGGCGGTGTTTAGTGAAAGGGTATAAATAAAGTTGGTAAAAAGCTGAATAGCAGCAAGATCGATGACTGTAAGTTAACAACAGTCTGCTGCTCATCTCCCCGTACTTGGCACGCAACTTTTTGACAGCTTTTTTGATAAATATGGAGAGCATATTCTGGTCCGCTGCCGCGATGTTAGGCGAGCGTATTGGTGCGGTCGAATGCAGCATAGTTGACGACTTGATAAGTAGTTCTCAATGTGTCTTTCTTTTGCAAAGCGTCTTGCCACAGGTTGTATGGAGTCCCCTTTATCTATGGCTGTTCTTATGGCTGAACAATGGTTTGCCATTCTTGTTCGTAAGTCATCGTTAGTTTTTCTGACATAAAATTTTCTACATATGCAGTGTAGCAGATAAACAACAAATTTCGTTGTACAGTATACATACATACAAAAAAAAATCTATTTATAGATAGGTACACAGAAAATGCAGAATGGGGGATCCGGTACACGGTCAAAAACTCAGTAAGTGCAGAAAGAAGCCTTATAGCTACATAAAAAGACCTCAAATCCTATAGCAGATGGTGGATCAGGCCAAAAAAAACCAGAATGTAGTGAAGAAAATTGCAGGCCCTGCTAGGCTAGATAAGTAAAAAAGTACCTTTTATTAGTAACACATAAAAATGGAGAGCTCCCAGACAGGGGACAACACAAAAGAACTGTCTTGGAGTAAGACAGTTCTTTTGTGTTGTCCCTGTCTGGGAGCTCTCCATTTTTATGTGTTACTAATAAAAGGTATTTTTTACTTATCTAACTGAGCAGTGCCTGCAATTTTCTTCACTACACATAGTTAACAGGACATAAGATTGAAATACCTTTAAAATGTAACCTTTATTTGATTAAAAGACAGCTGTCATAAGGGGAAAAGCTGCCAAACAATATTAAAAACACTTCTCTGCCAGACAGTCATAGGTTAATATATCATTAAATGTGATTGTTGCTGCTATATTTAGCCTGCACACAGGGGTAATGGAGGGAGTGTGAGTAAAAGTTGTATGATTATTCCTCTTAGCTTCAGAATCAGTAGTTAGAATAATATAATCTGGACCAACGTCTCAAGTCTGTATAGTAGCTAAAGCAGTTTTAAATCACTGAGTAATTTACCCAAAAAACCCTCCCTTACAGCCCTTTCCCATTTTTGGACGAACAAAACATGTAACATATAATTTTAGACTGGGCACAATCCAAGCAAAGAGCTTGTTAAAATACACACACACAAACAAGACCCCTAACGTGGTTGCGTTTCACATTACGCTTCCTCAGAGGGGATGTGCCGGGCGGGAAGTTTCCGATATTTATATGCAGATAAAAACACCTCTTTGGGGGTCAGAACCATATCGAGTGCTAGGATTGGCTTACATATGATTGTATTGTGCCAATCAAAAACCTGCTTTGAATATTGTCACTTTACGTCAAGAATATGCATGAGATGAGAAACGGCATGCCTCTGAATGACGTTTTTAAATGTAAAGTAATTACAGTTTTGTTATATTTGTTACTTAGTAACGCTAAAGCTTGTATGAGGACTTGTATATATTACATGGATTAATCATGTAAAGTAATTGTGAACACATCGGTTATGTTATTTGCTTCAATGAGGGAAATATTATGATTAGCTTTCATAAGCTAGTGTGATCGCTCATTCTATTATGACACTATCATATTGAAGGTTTAGTAATATATAACGATTGTGTTACACTTGGATGTTGTTTCAGATTGATATTTATATAAGTAGTTGGATATTGTTTCCACTTTTGCAATGGCTGGCGTTGCTGATTTTTTTCTTTTTACTTTTCCAAAATATGGACAAATTACTGACTGATTAAAGGGACACTCAGTTTTTATAAAATTTTCATGATTCAGATACAGCATGTAATTTTAAACAACTTTCCAATTTACTTCCATTAAAAAAAATGTGCACATTCTTTTATATTTACACTTTTTTGAGTCACCAGCTCCTACTAAACATGTGCAAGAACTCAGACTATACTTATATGCATTTGTGATTGGCTGATTGCTATCACATGGTACAGGGGGAGTGGAAATATACATAACTTTGAAATGTGTTAGACAATAATCTACTACTTATTTGAAATTCAGAGTAAATGCTATTGTATTGTCTTGTTATCTTGCATTTGTTGATTATGCAAATCTACTGTGTTTACTAGTCCTTTAAAAAAATGCATGTATCCAATAGGCATAAGTTCAGTATTTCTTGCTATGCATCACTTAATAAGTGTTTGAATATTTTATTAGGTAGCAAGAAAAATATACTAATAAAGTGATTACTGCTGTCAGATGTGATTCCTTCTATTCTTGAAATATAGGATTACTTATTATATGACAAAGTATAATAGAATACTTGTAAACAGGATGAATATCATAATTACAGTGATAAACCCTTACCTTAAAGGTGTATTAAAAGGTGCTGTGAAAGAAAATATGACAATAAAAAAAATGAATACGAATAAAAAAAAAATAAATGAATAAAATATGAAAAAGAAAGGAAAAATGTGCATGTAAGTTCTAATATTATTACCATAAATAACATATTATACACTATAACTGAGTCTGGTGTTCTTGGTAATTTACTGTGAGATAGATTAGAATAATAGTATTGATTAGTGCTGGTTCAAACCATATTGATGTAAAATTTAATGTAAGGTGATACTTAGGGGCATATTTATCAAGTTCTGTATGGAGCTTGAGGCCCCTTGAAGACTCGCTGGAAACAGAAGTTATGAAGCAGCTGTCTAAAAATCGCTGCTCCATAACTTGTCTGCCTGCTCTGAGGTGACGGACAGAAACCAACCCGATCGAATACGTTTGGGTTGATTGACACCCCCTGCTAGCGGCCAACTGGTGATTAGTGATCACTTTGCGTGAATAAATGTAAATTTATTTTCATAGAGTCTCATGGGAGACCCTGGCATCAATTTATGAGCAGCAGATGCTGCTTCCGACCCACTCCGCTTCAGTTCCGCCTGAAGGTGTCCGCCTCTGAGGTGGCGGACAGCAATCAGCCCATTTGAATACGATCGGGTTGATTGATACCCCCTGCTAGCGACCGTTTGGCCCTGAATCTGCAGAGGGCGGTATTGCACCAGCAGTTCACAAGAACTGCTTGTGCAATGAAAAATACCAACAGCATATGCTGTCGGCATTTAGCGATGTGCAGCGGACATGATAAACTACTTTGTATCATGTCCGCTTGAACATTGATAAATATACCCCTTAGGGTTTATTTAAAGGTATACCCCATAGTTATTATAATCATTTAGTCCAAATGGTTTTACACAGTTCAAAAGGTGGATCTATTTGCATTCCATTTGCAATAGTAATCATTCCAAATTGCCCCCTCTGATGCCCAAGGTGGCTTTTTGAATCACAGCAAATGTTATACAATTATCATTATTTTTATGTTTTAAATTAAAATGTCTTGCTACACTGGTTATTGTTTTTCCATCAGCTAGATCTTTTGGAGCATTGCATAATTTCCTACAATGCTCTAGTATGTGACAGTGTTTACTGACTTGTCTTGTTGTCATGCCTGTATATATCAATTTGCAAGGGCATTTTAATATATATACTGTATTACCCCAATTGAGGTGCATGAAAAGTACTGGTGCAATATATGAGTAACCTTGTATTTGTTTGTTATTTCCTAAATTTTCCATACATTGGCACATTACATGTTCCACATGGGTACATGCCTTTGGCTTTAGGTGCTTTTTAGGGTTGTTTATAAAATGACTTTTTACTAAAGTGTCTCGTAATTGCACACATCTGGTTTCCCTCATCACCCTTGGGAGACGTCCCAAGAGTCACAATACAAATGCATACAGAAAGAGAAGCACTCTGCGAGGAATGAACAAAAGCTCAATATATTGTTCTATAGTGAGTTATATATATTTTTGTTCCAATCAGCCAATAGAATGCGAGCTCAATCCTATTGGCTGATTGGATCAGCCAATAGGATTGAAGTTCAATCCTATTGGCTGATTGCATCAGCCAATAGGATTTGTCCTACCTTAATTCCGATTGGCTGATAGAATTCTATCAGCCAATCGGAATTCAAGGGACGCCATCTTGGATGACGTCATTTAAAGGAATATTCATTCGTCGGGTAGCCGTCGGCCTGGAAGGATGCTCCACATCGGATATCTTGAAGATGGACCCGCTCCGCATGGATGAAGATAGAAGATGCCGTCTGGATGAAGACTTCTGCCCGTCTGGAGGACCTCTTCTGCCCGGCTTGGATGAAGACTTCTGCCCATCTGGAAGACCACTTCTGCCGGCTTCGTTGAGGACTTCGGCCCGGTTGGGTGAAGACGTCTCAAGGTAGGGTGATCTTCAAGGGGTTAGTGTTAGGTTTTTTTAAGGGGGGATTGGGTGGGCTTTAGAGTAGGGTTGGGTGTGTGGGTGGTGGGTTTTAATGTTGGGGGGGCAATGCCCCACAAAAAGCCCTTTTAAGGGCTATTTGTAATTTAGTATAGGGTAGGGATTTTTATTATTTTGGGGGGCTTTTTTATTTTATTAGGGGGATTAGATTAGGTGTAATTAGTTTAAAAATATTGTAATTATTTTATTATTTTCTGTAATTTAGTGGGTTTTTTTGTACTTTAGTTAATTTTATTTAATTTTGTTTAATTGTATTTAATTGTATTTAGTTTAGGTAATTAATTTAATTATAGTGTAGTGTTAGGTGTAATTGTAACTTAGGTTAGGTTTTATTTTACAGGTACTTTTGTATTTATTTTAGCTAGGTAGTTATTAAATAGTTAATAACTTTTTAATAACTATTGTACCTAGTTAAAATAAATACAAAGTTGCCTGTAAAATAAATATAAACCCTAAGATAGATACAAATGTAACTATTAGTTATATTGTAGCTATCTTAGGGTTTATTTTATAGGTAAGTGTTTAGTTTTAAATAGGAATAATTTATTTAATGCTAAGAATATTTATTTAGATTAATTTAAATTATATTTAAGTTAGGGGGGTGTTAAGGTTAGGGTTAGACTTAGGTTTAGGGTTTAATAAATTTAATATAGTGGCGGCGACGTTGGGGGCGGCAGATTAGGGGTTAATAAATATAATATAGGTGGTGGCGGTGTAGGGGCGGCAGATTAGGGGTTAATAAATATAATGTAGGTGGCGGCAGGGTCCGGGAGCTGTGGTTGAGGGGTTAAACACTTTATTTAGTTGCAGCAGGGTCTGGGAGCGGCGGGATAGGGGTTAATAACTTTTATTTAGGTGGCGGCGGTGTGGGGGGGGGCAGATTAGGGGTGTTTAGACTCAGGGTGCATGTTAGGGTGTTAGGTGTAGACATTCCCATAGGAATCAATGGGATATCGGGCAGCAGCGAACAGAAGCTTTCGCTGCTTTCCGACCCCCATTGATTCCTATGGCATCCGCTGCCTCCAGGGCGGCGGATTGAAAACCAGGTACGCTGGGCCGGAATAGTGGCGAGCGTACCTGGTAGAAATTTAATAACTTCCAAAAGTAGTCAGATTGTGCCGAACTTGCGTTCGGAACATCTGTAGTGACGTAAGCATCGATCTGTGTCGGACTGAGTCCGGCGGATCGTATGTTACGTCACTAAATTCTACTTTTGCCGGTCTGTAGGCTTTGATAACTAAGGTGAATCAAGCTCGCCACAAATACGCTGCGGAATTCCAGCGTATTTGCGGTTGACAGCTTGATAAATAGAGGCCATAGTATGATGAGATAAATGTTATTGGGGCAAAACACAAATATCATGTGGGCTCGCTCAAAAAGGCGCCCCAAAAGTTAAATATAAAGTTATATCAAAATGTGTGTGTAAAGTAAATAACCTAAATATTTAATATGCAACAAGGAGGTCCCATAAAAATCTTCTCAAAACAGAGATATGATAATCATAATCAGCAGAGTATCAATTAAAAATTATTATTTGTTTGACACCAAAAATGACATACATATATATATATATATATATACATACATACATGTATATATATATATATATATACATATATACATATATGTGCATGTCCATTATAAAATATAGAATGCTATAACCATTAATTAGCCATGCTAGGTCTTGGTATAACAAAGTGGGGTGGGAAATTCAGGTGTGCACAAATTCTAAACCAGTCACCTCATAAAGGACCTAAAGAGGCCATGCAGAATGGAAATGTCTTACGCAAAAAACATCCAAGATAAACACCGTATAAATTTAAACAAAAGCAGCTGAATCAATCACCTCATTTAAAACCATTGGAAATAAGGTCTGGAATCTAAAGATCCAATAAGTCTCCCTTTGTCTCAGTTTAATGAACCTATTATGGTACCGACTAGGGGGAATACACTCTAATGGAGTAATTTGTAGCTGGCATATACCTGACATATGTTCATGGCAATAGTGTCGAGTTACACTATGTTTTGGTGATTTACGTAACACATTTCTCAGATGTTCACACCATCTCACCCTGACTTTTCTACAAGTATGTCCTATATATTGAACCCCACATTTACATGTGAGCACATATATGACGTATTGAATATATGAAATATTGAATTGTTCTCCTGCGGCATAAGAGGTGAGTCGGGTAGCTCCATGTGTAATATATTTGCACATGAGGCAACGTTTTTTGCCACATTTGAAAGTACCCTTTATTGCCGAATTTATTTGGGAAATCAATTTGTCATTATTTTTATTTTTAATGCTATTATTAGATTTTTTGGACATAACCATTTTGCTTGGTGCTAATTTTTGTTTTAAAGTAGGGGCCCTCCTATATACCATTTTTGGTTGCGGGGATAATATTTTCTTGAGGATTGGATCCCTCAATAAAATTGGCCAATGTTTCTTTAAGACTCTACTAACTGCCTTCTGGTTGGAATTATATTGGGTGAGAAATAACGATTGTCCCTCTAAGTTGTTCATTGATTCTTTTGTATGGCCTTTTCCAGCAATTAAAAGATTTCCTCTATCCAATGACCTTGCTCTGTCACAATCATTGGGAAAACCCTGTCACTGCCAACACCGTTGATCAGCTATCAAGTGGAGTGGTTCAAACAATGCACCAGCTCATGTAATGATATTTACTTTCTGTTGTGGCTACTAAAACTATATATCACCAGTATCCTATGATTAGAATTGCCATATCCCTATTCCTTTGTTGGGTTAATTTTTTTTTTCTTATTTGTTTAACCCAGAAGGGGTCACCTAAGAAGAAACAGAAAATAGTAAAGATCATGAAGATTAAGAGCTAATGATGCAGACAGGTAGAAAGATAAGAATTAATATCCAACAGGTAATGATAATGGAAGGATTAGTTTTATAATTTCTTACTTTAGGACTGCAATTTTATAGGGAATTTGTTAAAAAAACAATCAGCTATAAGAAGATGGGATAATTTTGTGAGTTACAACAGAGAACAATTAAAATCTAAAGCGCCAGTACAGGCAAAATATACCCAAGAAAAAGAGAGCATGCAATTTAGTGTTTAAATAAAAAAATAATTTATTCTTCAACAAATGTCACAAAAAGAACCTAAAAAAAAAAAATGTATAACATGAGATGAAAATCTCCTAGGTATAAATTAAACCTTATACAAGAATTCAGACAATAAAATATGTGATTGGCCAATCTCTATTAAAATGTGAGTAATCTATAAAAGCATTTACACAAGGAAAATTACACATATATTGTAGGTTGCTAATGTAAGCAACTAGAACTGTATGTATCAGAATATCAAGCAATTTGTAACACAATATCTATCATCAAATTATCTACTGATAATCTAAGAGTATGTGCGCTAAGTGCATAAACCAAATAGCTTCCGTTAAATATGGCTGTCAGCATATCAGTAAAATGTCCACAAAGGTGCAGATGAATATGAGTGATTTACTGGTATCCGTGATTCCTTTAGTGTAGCACAGTGTTTTTTAGTGCTCAAATGGATCCACTAGAAACTACAGGTACCTGTTTAAGTGATCCTTTTAAGTTCAGCTCTTAGAATGGAATGAGCTGTCTTCTTTGTCCGATGTCACCTTTTAGAAGAAAATGCCTCCAAAATAAGACAAGCAGTGTAACTGTTTTTGCTGATCTTGAAGCCGCGCTGTAAACCCCAGCTACAAACACTTCTGTCTCTTGCTCAGTTATCACCTATACCGGTTAGGGCACTGATTAGCTTAGTATTATGGGAGTGTCTGGTTTGAGTTGTGGGGTGCCGGCTCTACAGCTGATCCTTTCTTTTCTTCCTCTTGATGCACACTAGGAGATCCGCAACGCGTTTCCGCTGAAATTACTTCAGCCTTTGTCAAGCTTGATCTCCTTTGAATCCTATGGCTTTAAATAGCCCTCCTTCCATTTCAATTGGTTAGGAATTTCAGCCAATGTGTGTCTAATTGGCTTCAGCCAATATGTGTCTAATTGGCTCAAAAATGTTTGTTAAACATTTATAAACATTATATTTCTTGAATTTATGTATATTCAGATTTTTGTATATTTGGTAAGTTCTAATAATTAGTCATAAACATGTATTTCTCTGAGATTTAAAATTGAATGATTGTATAAGATTATGAGAGATATTTTCAACAAACGTTGATAAAAGAACAAAGATGAAAAAAAAACTTAATTTTGTTAAACTAAACATTTAAGATATGGAGGTTGGAATTAGTCATAAACAAGTATCTCTCTGAAAACTAAAATTTGATTAATTATATAAGATTGTAAGAGATATTTTCAACAAACGTTGATACAAGATCTAAGATGATAAAAAAAAAGAGATTGGCCAATCACATATTTTATTGTCTGAATTCTTGTATAAGGTTTAATTTATACCTAGGAGATTTTCATCTCATGTTATACATATTTTTTTTTTATTTTAGGTTCTTTTTGTGACATTTGTTGAAGAATAAATTATTTTTTTATTTAAACACTAAATTGCATGCTCTCTTTTTCTTGGGTATATTTTGCCTGTACTGGCGCTTTAGATTTTAATTGTTCTCTGTTGTCCTTTCCCCTGGGGATTTAGGAGAAATATCCCCTTAAATCTTAAAGCATATATACCCTAACCTTTGCGCAGTCTGTATAACCTTTTGTAGATTATCCTAGATTCTTTTTTCTTCAATACAGCCTAGCAGCAAAATGGAGAGCACCAGTAATATGACTGATTTGTCTATAATAGAAAGAGGAAACAATGATATTGGTAAAGATAAAAAAACTGACAAAACTGATAAAATTGAGAAAACAGATATTTTTGATCTGAGGTCATCAATTTATGACAATATTCATAATATCTTTGAAAAAGAAAAACATAAAAGTATTCCTAGAGCAAATCTAAATGACAGAGAAAAAATAAAGGAGTACATGAATATTCTAGAGAAAAAGTTAATCCTTGAAATAAGACATAAAACAGAATGCATTTTCATTAATGAATACTTAAGTGCAAAAAGAGTGCCGAGAGGTTTACGTATTAAAAAAGAATGTTCATTCAAAATAGACTCAGATGATTTTAAAACAAAATTGAATGAAATCTTAGAGGAGGCCTCTGCTAAATTAATGACTCTAATAAAAGAATACAGGGAAGAACTATTGATAACCTTAGGAAATGAGATTAATGATCTAGAGCTAAAGCTATCCGAATATAAAGGATTAGAGGAATATAAAAGGAGAGAAGAATCTCTTAAAAAACTAATGAAGGATACAAAAGATGAACTCATAAAAACTAAACTTAATAAATTTGAAAGAGATAGAGAAGATTACGAAACAAATGAGAAAAAAACGAATAGTGAGGCATATATCAGCCACAAATGGAGAAGAGAAAATACACATAACAAATCAGACACACAAACTCAGAGAGAAACTAACACTCAAAAAGTTGACACAAACTCAAGAGAAGTGAATACAAAAATTATAATACCTTATAAAAACATCCAGGAAGATAGAAAAAGAAACTATAACACATCCAGACAGGATGACTTTTACTATAATGATTACAGACAAGAAAACCAGTTTTCAAATTATAACCAGATACATTATAATGGCCCACAATTAAGACCAGAATGGCAAACGGTTAATTACCATCAGAGACACAAAAACAAAAATAACTATAACAGTTTCAATAGGTATCAGAGAAGAGATTATGAGCGTAATTATTTCAGAAGGGATTATGAACAGCCAAAAATAAATACACCTAAGAAAAACACATACTACCACAATAAAAATGGAAATTATAAAACACATGATGAAAGAATTGATAACACTGAAAATAGACCCAATAAAGATGAATGGAGAATTCCCACATCTAATAGATTTGATACATTAGATAGAAACACAGAAACAAGAAAACAAAACAAAACAGGAGATAACGGTAAAGAACACACTGAACATTTTTTAGAGGTAGGCCCACAACACCAGGGAACAAGAAGAAAAAGAAATCACTCAGACGACAAGGAAAGAGAGGAGGAGGGTTACAGAGAAAGAGTAGAAGAACCATACAGGAACACACAGAGGGTCAAAAGGAAGAGATAAAGACTAATGGAATTTTTAATTTGAGTAAAATTAAACTTGAAAACAAACATATAGAAATATTAAACAAAGGGTTGTCATTTGCCCCAACCAGAACATTAAACAAATTTGACACTTATATTGATGCAAGTAAATTTATTAGAAATCTTACACTTAAGAAATACTTCCTTAAAACCCCTCTGGAAAGGAATTTTAACACAAAAATGTCTATAAATGAACAAGAAGTCTTAAACAATACTGAATATATTCATTCAGGTCTAAAAAATAAATCCAACTTCTACCCTAAACAAGAAAAAGGATTATTTATTGAAACCTTTGAAAAATTGGTTCTTGAAGACATCAGTAAGATTAAGCAAAATACGAAAATTAAACATAATATTACACTCAAACAAAAAAAGCTAATAAAAGAATTAGAAGAAAATAAAGAGATAACTATAAAACCGGCGGACAAGGGAGGAGGGATTGTTATCTTAGACAGAGAAGCGTATAGAAATATGATTGATGATCTAATAAACGACACCAATACATACAAGCAATTAAGATGTAATCCTACGATGATATATAAAGTATTTTTGAAACACCACCTAGATAAAGCTAGTGATAAAGGGATCATTAATGATAAAGAATATGATTATCTACTCCCCAGATTTCCTATTATGCCTGTTCTCTATGCCCTCCCGAAAATTCACAAATCACTAACTAAACCTCCAGGGAGACCGATTATAGCGGGGATAGATTCACTAACAGCTAATCTATCGGCTTACATAGACAAATACTTACAAAAATACGTGACAAAGCTCGATTCTTATCTAAGAGACTCTACCAATTTACTATTACTACTTGATGAGTTCAAATGGAAAAAAGATTACCTACTGGTCACATGCGATGTACAGTCCTTATATACATCTATTAAACATGACGATGGGATACATGCCATAGAAAATTTTCTTAAAGATGATAAAGATATTAAGAAAGAACAAAGATACTTCTTAATAGATAGTATAAGGTATATTCTTACCCATAATTTTTTCTTATACGAAGACAATTACTATGAACAGATTTGCGGCACAGCTATGGGCACCAAATTTGCCCCTAGCTATGCAAATCTGTTCATGGGAGCCTGGGAAAAACAATTTCTCAGCCTCAGCCCATATAGGGAAAACATCATTGTCTATAAGAGATATATAGACGATCTGTTTCTCATATGGAGTGGAACTAGAGAGGAACTAACAATCTGTTTAGAAAACATGAATACTAACAATCTAAATCTGAAGTTCACTGCTGATATCAGCGCTAATATAGTTCATTATTTAGACCTTGAAATCAACATTATTGACGAAAAAATATCAACCAGAACATACTTTAAGGAAGACTTTCATGGATGAAATTGTTAGCGCCATTAGACACAATGCAGCTCGCTCCCCGCTGTCAGACAGAGCAGGAGCGAGCTGCATTGTGTCTAATGGCGCGGTCGGGCCCGGGCTGTGACTATACAGCTGGCCCGATGCGCTCAGTAAAAACAACAGACCCACTCAGCAGAGCCCAGAGAGCGGGTCTGTAAAACGGCGATATTTTTTAAAAATAAAAAGGCAATATTATGATTTAAAACGTTTGGCTAATGTAATGTTATATAATTCTGCACTATGTGCAGAATTATATAACATTTTTTTTTAAGGTTTACTGTCCCTTTAACATTGAGATACATACATATACATCTCTAAAGATTTGTATATATATCTGTACTGTACATATGTATTTATGTATTTATATGTGTATATATGTATTTACAGACATATATATATATATATATATATATATATATATATATATATATATATATATATATATATATATATATATAAATATATATTTATAAGTGCATTGGAGCCCTTTGCTGTTAAGTCGATGAAAATACGTAAAACCATATTTATGCAATACTCATATTTAAAGGTATATTAAACCCATTTTTTTTCTTTCATGATTCAGATAGAGAAAATTATTTTAAACAACATTCCAATTTACTTCTATTACCTAATTTGCTTAATTCTTTAGATATCCTTTGTTGAAGAAATTGCAATGCACATGGGTGAGCCAATCACATGAGGCATCTATGTGCAGCCACCAATCAGCAGCTACTAAGCCTATCTAGATATGCTTTTCAGAAAAAAAACATTAAAAGAATGAAGCAAATGAGATAATAGAAGTAAATAAGAAACTTGTTTAAAATGACATGCTGTTTCTAAACCATGAAAGAAGAAATTTGGGTTTAATGTCCATTTAATAAAGGTTTTAACTATGTATTTACTGTAAATAGTTCACATTCCAATGTTCTGCACATAGGGGAATTTGTTCTATGTATTTCTAAATTAATATTCCTAAATATATATTTAAATATATCTATACCTATATATATAATCATGTATATACTGTATATATGTGTATAGATATATATTGTACCAAACCCCATTAGATATATGTATAAATATGTATTTATGAATAAATAGAACATATTCTGCTATGTGGAGAATACTGGAATGTGAAATATTCATATTTTCATTTCGGGTTAGCACAAATGAGAATATGCGATTGCGTTTGTGTGAGAATGTATGTGATTCAGATTTTTGCACTCGTCGGGTTAGCGTGAGAGCAAAAACAGTTTACTTTCAACTCATAATACGAGATCAACTCGACGAGTGCAGAAATATTATTTCTAGCGCAATTAACGCTCAAGTGGGAGCGTTAATTTGGGTTCCACTAGTAATCTGGCCCACAGTATTTACTCTGTTTTTTTTATCCTGTTGCTTTCATCTGCAACTAGTCATTTTCAAGGTGGGGTATAAAACTTTACCCCTGAAAACTCTCCAAAAGCCACCCCTTTGGCCCGCTGCCAAAATAGAGGGTGGGGAGTGTACAAGAATCAAGAGTCCTTATTGATAGTATTCAGGGTTCTTTTTGAAGTTTAAATTAACACTGCCTGTCCAAACCAAAGTTTTTTTACTCACTTCAGTCCAAGACAGTAAAAGTTATTTCATAATCATGAAATTACAAGAAGGAATAAAATACCATTCCAATTGAAATGTGAAAAAAACATTTGGAGGGGAAATGATTGTTCAATTTCAGTTTATAAAATATAAAAATAAAAAAAATTGCAGCTGACGAATAAAAAAAATATATATATGTGACAGATCCTTTGGTTTTGTCATAGAAGGCAGGTATGTGAGGAAAAGGTTCTGTCACATAGGTTCCAGTCCAAGATTTACAGGTAATCAGTTTCTCACACACTGCAGCAGTACCCAGGTGTGTGATCATGCTGCTATAAAGCCTGAAGTCTGAGTTAGTTCAGGGCCTTCACTTCTTCACTGCAGGAAAGAGGAGCACCTGCCTGCTGTTTGAAGGCCTTATACATTAATGTAAACATCTTTTGCTTTTAATGTTGTTTGTTTTATGTTAGTTTTTGTCAGTTCTAGTCACATATGGTGGAGAATGCGGGCAAGTTGCACTGAAGGTCTGAGGGCATAAGTGTTTTCTCTGTTAATAAAATGGAGAACTTTTTTAAAGTGATACTGCACTCCACAGCCGACCAACAAGAGGCAAATGTGAAAACCACTGAGACTATTTCTGCCTTACAACAGTTGGTCCTGGTCCAGGCAGAGGGGGTTCCTGAACTAACCAAGACTCAGAAGGATAGCACAGAAGCTCTTGTGCAACAAATGGTGACTGCACAAGCAGAAACAAGTCAGCTAGTTTTGGCTGAAAAGAGGAAGGCCATTTTGACTGTACAACAGGAGCTCCGGTCTTTGCCAGAGAGTTGAAGGAACTGCTGAGGCAATAACCCCAGGAGCCAAACATGTGCGAGCAAGTCATTATCTAAAAAAGATGGCGCCTGACAAAGACATAGAGGCATATTTATTGACTTTTGAACATACTGCAGAGAGAGAGGGGTGGCCAACTATGCAATGGGCCAGCCTCTTAGCCCCTTTCCTAACTGGGGAACCCCAAAAAGCATATTAAGACCTGGAGCCAGCACAGGCTAACGATTACCCTAAACTAAAGGCAGAGATTCTTGCATGACTTGGAGTGACATCGGCAGTACATGCCCAGAGATTCCATACTTAAGGCATTCTGTTGAGGTCTCAAATGTTTAACCTTATTCACCTCACTCAAAAATGGTTGCAACCTGAAAGCAACACACCCAGCCATATTATTGAAATTTTAGTAATGGACAGATTCCTGAGAAGTCTACCAATACCATAGTGCCAAGGAACAGGGTGCCCTCATAGAGAGGTATATTGCAGTCAGAGAATTGTTAATGTCAACTCATACTGAACAGTGCACCAACCCAAGGGCCCAAGGATCCACTAAAGTTTGCAAGACTGTAGTAAAACTAAAAGGAATGGAGGAACCACGCACTAAATTTCAGGGTGCCAGATATTGTTACCAGTCTACAGACCTTGTTAAAGGGGCTAAAAATGGTCAGAACTCTTTAAAAGGATTTTAAATTGCGCATAACAGGCCATTTTTCAGATAGAACCAATGCAGTGTAGTCTGAGTAAAGCAGCAACTCCTTAATCATTGTTGTCAACCCTTGGGGAATTCTCTAATACTTAGGGGTATCTAAATAGTAATCCCTGCTATACAGTCATGATAAACAAAAGAAGGGTTAAAACCTTACTTGATTCAGGAAGTGTAGTAACTTTAGTATTATAAAGCCTTATACCACACTACCAAATTGATTACACAAAGAAATTGAAAGCTATTTGTGTTCACAGTGATACCCAAGAATACCCCACAGCTGAAGTTGAGTTTGGGACCCATTTTGGGTTTATAGATTTCCCTGTGGGTGTATTACCCTGACTACCACATGATATTATTGGAAGAGATTTTCCAAAGTTTCTTGATTTGTGAGCTCTGTTAGAAAAAGAAAAACAGTCCGGAAGATAAATTGTTGAAAAGGAAGTTGTTTCTTGGAAGGACTTCCCATTCTCAGAGGTTGACATAGTGTGAGAAGTAGTAGAAAAGAAAAAAAGGATAATGTTCTTTTCCCCATGACTACTCTATTGGGAGATAATTTAAGTTCTGATGGCAGCATCCCAGATGATAGTCTTGAAACTGAGTTGGTCCACCTACAGACTAGTCATGAGGATTTCAGAAGGTCTTAGTGGGAAGACCCCATTCTAGCCGAATCTAGAAAGAATGTTCGAGTCACAAATGGAGTCGCACAGGAACCAAAAAGGCTACTTACTTTTCCACACTTTGAAGTGTCTAATATCTTGCTATATCGAATTGATAAAAAAGGAGCAGATGTAATTAGGCAGTTACTTATAATAAAAGTGTTTAAAAATACTATCTTAATTCTCTCTCACACCTAGGAGTAGAAAAAACTAAATAAATAATTCTTAGGAGGTTTTACTGGCTAGGAATAATAGCATATATATAAAATTATTGCTCCTTATCTCCTTAATGTCCTTAATGTCAACACTATATAGAACACATTAATTAAATGCAGGATTGCATAGCTGCCATTAGGCCTATAGTAGTGGAACACATAAAAAAGGCAAAGGAATCCCAGCAAAATAATTATAACCGTAATGCCAGAGTCCGTGTTTTTCATCAGGGTGATAGAGTACTTGTCCTCATTCCAAATGTAGATAATATGTTTCTTGTCACCTGGCAAGGTCCATATGAAGTCATTGAGAGGGTGGGAGAGGTGATTTACAAGGTAAGACAGTCAGGTAGAAGAAAACCTGAGCAAGTTTACCATGTCAATTTACTTAAACCCTGGAAGGATAGGGAGACCTTGCTAGCATCAGGGGCAACAACACTCTCTACTGACATGTCCTCAGAAGTAAAAGTGTCTGATAGCTTATCCCGCCATCAGAGACAAGAGGTTAAAGAATTCTTAAGGGAAAACAGATCTTATAAAACATGATATAATTACAGAATCAGGGAAAATTGTGAATCTTAAGCCTTACAGGATTCCTGAAGATCAACGGGAATCTATAAACTCAGAGGTAAAAATTATGCTTGAGCTTGGGGTGATCGAAGAATCCCACAGCAACTGGAATAGTCCTATTTTTCTTGTACCTAAACCTGATGGGTCCATAAGGTTTTGTAATGATTGCAGAAAACTAAATGTAATTTCAAAATTCGACACCTATCCTATGCCAAGGGTCGATGGATTCATTGAGGAACTTGGAAGGGCTTGCTATATATCTACTTTGGATTTGACAAAGGGTTATTGGCAGGTACCCCTCACAGAATGTGCAAAAGAGAAGACTGCCTTTTCAACCCCTGATGGACTCTTTCAATGAGTTTTGCCTTTTGGGTTGCATGGGGCCCCAGCTACATTTCAAAGACTAATGGATAAAGTCTTAAAACCCCATACTCACTATGCATTTGCCTATTTAGATGACGTGGCCATTCATAGTGAGTCCCATCTCCCAAAAGTCCAAGGTGTTCTCAATGCCATCAGGAGTTCTGGTCTTACTGCCAACCCAGCTAAATATTTTATAGGGTTGGAAGATGCAAAATATTTAGGATTCTCCATTGGAAGGGGTTTAGTGAAACCACAAACTGCAAAGATAGATGCCATCCAGAATTGGCCAAGGCCAGTAACCAAAAAACTAATAAGAACCTTTTAGTCAGATTAGTTCAGGGCCATCCCTTCCTCGCTGCTGGAAAGAGGATCATCGGCCTGCTGTTTGTAGGCCGTAAACATTTTTTGCTTTTAACTTTGTTTGTTTTATGTTAGTTTTTGTCAGTTCTAGACTAGCTGACTGACTCTATTAGACACTGTTGTTGGTAAGTTCAGTTAGTGCCTAGACGGGCAGGATTTTGTTTTATATTATGCTGCTGTTTACATTTGAATTGCCTGTGATGTGCAAAATAAACAGGCAGACTGCCGTTTGATCTCCATTACAGTGTGTGTGGAAACTTATTCTCTAAAAGACTGTATGGCAGTACAAAGTCCCAAGACAGGAATCATGTCACAATATATATATATATATACAGGGAGTGCAGAATTATTAGGCAAGTTGTATTTTTGAGGATTAATTTTATTATTGAACAACAACCATGTTCTCAATGAACCCAAAAAACTCATTAATATCAAAGCTGAATATTTTTGGAAGTAGTTTTTAGTTTGTTTTTAGTTTTAGCTATTTTAGGGGGATATCTGTGTGTGCAGGTGACTATTACTGTGCATAATTATTAGGCAACTTAACAAAAAACAAATATATACCCATTTCAATTATTTATTTTTACCAGTGAAACCAATATAACATCTCAACATTCACAAATATACATTTCTGACATTCAAAAACAAAACAAAAACAAATCAGTGACCAATATAGCCACCTTTCTTTGCAAGGACACTCAAACGCCTGCCATCCATGGATTCTGTCAGTGTTTTGATCTGTTCACCATCAACATTGCGTGCAGCAGCAACCACAGCCTCCCAGACACTGTTCAGAGAGGTGTACTGTTTTCCCTCCTTGTAAATCTCACATTTGATGATGGACCACAGGTTCTCAATGGGGTTCAGATCAGGTGAACAAGGAGGCCATGTCATTAGATTTTCTTCTTTTATACCCTTTCTTGCCAGCCACGCTGTGGAGTACTTGGACGCGTGTGATGGAGCATTGTCCTGCATGAAAATCATGTTTATCTTGAAGGATGCAGACTTCTTCCTGTACCACTGCTTGAAGAAGGTGTCTTCCAGAAACTGGCAGTAGGACTGGGAGTTGAGCTTGACTCCATCCTCAACCCGAAAAGGCCCCACAAGCTCATCTTTGATGATACCAGCCCAAACCAGTACTCCACCTCCACCTTGCTGGCGTCTGAGTCGGACTGGAGCTCTCTGCCCTTTACCAATCCAGCCACGGGCCCATCCATCTGGCCCATCAAGACTCACTCTCATTTCATCAGTCCATAAAACCTTAGAAAAATCAGTCTTGAGATATTTCTTGGCCCAGTCTTAACATTTCAGCTTGTGTGTCTTGTTCAGTGGTGGTCGTCTTTCAGCCTTTCTTACCTTGGCCATGTCTCTGAGTATTGCACACCTTGTGCTTTTGGGCACTCCAGTGATGTTGCAGCTCTGAAATATGGCCAAACTGGTGGCAAGTGGCATCTTGGCAGCTGCACGCTTGACTTTTCCTCAGTTCATGGGCAGTTATTTTGCGCCTTGGTTTTTCCCACACGCTTCTTGCGACCCTGTTGACAATTTTGAATGAAACGCTTGATTGTTCGATGATCACGCTTCAGAAGCTTTGCAATTTTAAGAGTGCTGCATCCCTCTGCAAGATATCTCACTATTTTTGACTTTTCTGAGCCTGTCAAGTCCTTCTTTTGACCCATTTTGCCAAAGGAAAGGAAGTTGCCAAATAATTATGCACACCTGATATAGGGTGTTGATGTCCATTAGACCACACCCCTTCTCATTACAGAGATGCACATCACCTAATATGCTTAATTGGTAGTAGGCTTTCGAGCCTATACAGCTTGGAGTAAGACAACATGCATAAAGAGGATGATGTGGTCAAAATACTCATTTGCCTAATAATTCTGCACTCCCTGTATATATATATATATATATATATACACATATACAGTATATATAATATATATATATATATATATATATATATACAGTATATATATATTTATATATATATTTATATATATATATATATATATATACATACATACATACATACCTACATACACACACACTCATATGTGTATATATTATATATATATTTATATATATATGTACAAAATTTTAGTTTTGGGGAGAGATTATATATTTTACCACTTAAGGTGAAAAATAGCTATTGATGTAGTCACATCTTATGGTGCAGACCCTCTGGTAATAAATACTAAAGACTAATATAAAGATAGAGTAGGGTATACTCATTTTGAAAATAGTCTTATATAAATGTATTTCAGAATCAAGATCCATAAATGGCGGACTCCAGCCCTATCAATGGGCAAATACCTACACATCATAAACATACATTAAAAATAAAACAAAAAATCACACATGACTGGCCAGTCTTATTATAATCTATTTTAAATTTGGTATTAACAACCAAATAAGATTACATCAATGCAGCACTAAACACTACAAAAAACTTTCAAATGATTATAACAGTGTTAGCAACAAATACAGCAAAGAAATTGTTGCCACTAAGGCAATCCCCTTAATGGATATTATGTAACTTCAAAACAGGTTATGCATAGTAAAACTGTGCTAGCATAGTCATTGTTCCATCTAAAGAAGTTTGCACCAATGTTATTTTGCACCAGTTTAACAGAGCTAAGAAAAATAGGAATGTAAATTCACTTTACCATTTCCACAGCAGTGGTCCGTTATTAGCTGTTGCTCTTACCACCATTGTGGGCCTTTACGCTCAAAGGTAAAGGGTCATTGTTGTCAAACCTTTTGCAGAGCCGTGTGTTAGTTAATCTTTCCTGTTTGTTCCATACCTCTTGGTGCCGAAACAGTCACGCTTAGCTCAGCGTCTCGTCACCTCTGCTAGGCTGTAAATCATCCGAGGCAACTTATTGGAAACAAATATGCACAGAACCAGACCATGCACTGCATCCGGGGTAACTTTCAGACTTCCACTTTTACTTCGGTCAGCTTTTCACTTTTTGTTTCCGATTGGTGGTGTCTTTTCTCCTTATTTTCTAGGAATACCTCTAGGATACAGTAAATAGCTGTTCACTCCTCATTTGCCTTTACCGACTCTGAGGTTTCTCAGCTGTATCTTGTTTCCAATCAGGAACCGACTCTTGCAGGTAAACTTGTACTCTTTGATCATGGTGCATACTGAAACAGTGCAATCATACTTGGGGACTGCTTTTTACGGTCAGTCAGTGTGACTTCTTTAGGAGCTTTTTTGCATACAAAGAGAGAAGCGCTCTACCAGGAACGAACAACAGCTCAGTGGCTTGTTCTATGGCGATTTACCACCCAGAAGCAGCCTCTTTTAGACCAGTGTGCTTTTCACAGAAGAAAACTTTCCTGAAGTATATCAGTCCAATCCTGACAAGTAAGGTCAGTCCAGCCCCCGAAATACCAGGCAATTCTCCTCTGAACAAGGAACATGATAACCCCAGGTTTGACAACAATGACCCCTTTACCTTTGAGCGTAAAGGCCCACATTGGTGGTAAGAGCAACAGCTAATAACGGACACTGCCGTGGAAATGGTAAAGTGAATTTACATCCTATTTTCTTTAGCTCTGTTGAACTGGTGCAAAATAACATTCGATGACTATGCTAGCACAGTTTTACTATGCATAACCTGTTTTGAAGTTACATAATATCCATTAAAGGGATTGCCTTAGGTGGCAACAATTTCTTTGCTGTATTTGTTGCTACACTGTTATAATCGTTTGAAAGTTTTTTGTAGTGTTTAGTGCTGCATTGATGTAATCTTATTTGGTTGTTAATACCAAATTTAAAATAGATTATAATAAGACTGGCCAGTCATGTGTGATTTTTTGTTTAATTTTTAATGTATGTTTATGATGTGTAGGTATTCTGTCCATTGATAGGGCTGGAGTCCGCCATTTATGGATCTTGATTCTGAAATAAATTTATATAAGACTATTTTCAAAATGAGTGCTGAAATCCCTTTTCTTTATACTCAATTTGTCGAAAATTTGTATACCCTATCTATCTTAATATTAGTCTTTAGTGTGTGTATATATATATATATATATATATATATATATATATATATATATATATATATATATATATATTAGTAGAAAAAGCGGTGAATGTCTGCGCTCAGGGTTTTGTGCTGAAATAGTAAAAGTGGTATCTAGCTGTAAATGGACCACAGTTCGTATTACTCTTATGTAGGTATATACAATTAGTTATGCAATATCTATGATATAAATACAAAGTAATAGATACAGTCCCAATTCCAAAGCTTTTTTCAGATACAATCTTAGTCCAGCACCAAGTCTATTGTAAATCAATGGGTTGCATACAATCCAGTCAATATGAGGACTACTGTTGTATCGGTTCCCCAGTGCCTGCGTAATCTCTGCAGCTTCTTCTGATAAAGAGAGAGTCCTCTTGAGCAAGTGGATCCTCCCAGTAGATTTCTGAAACAATAGAGCGTACAAGATAGGCACCCCTAGTGAAGCCTGGTTTTGACTAGTGTATTAGAGCAAAACAAAGAAAATAGAACCACTCACGTGATTTAACCTCAGTCAATATGAGGTATAGAAAAGACACCGGTGTAGGTTGGTACAATCGATCTCTCCTTCTGTATATATACACATATTTGGTCAGTAACTGCATAATTAATTAATTCTGATTCCTTTTCACAAGCAGCTAAAATTTTGTTTTTTTTATTTTATGTATTTAAACTTCCATTTTTCTATGCAGTACAGTACAACAATTAAATACAACTTCCAGCCATACTATACCAGTTTAACTACTGAAGGCAAATTTTTAGATATCTTACACTTGAGACCAAAGCAGACTACTGTATTCTATATAGCAAGTCACAAACACATATTCAAATATGTAAATAAATATGCATTATGCAAAGAGTCTCCAGATCAATATCCAATCAATGTAGAAAAACTCACCAGGGGAAAAACTATAAAGGCACTGCAATTAATTATTATAAGATTTATTCTAAGAAAAGGTTACTGAATCTCTCTCCCTTCTATATCTACAGTTTCTTCTATAACTATACTTCTAGCTATAAGGCAATATTTATTGTAATTTACAGGGCAAGGAACATGGAAAAAAAACCAGACTGAGCATTACACCTTTAGAAATAAATACTGTGATAAAATAGTGTTTATAAAAAATAAAGCATACACACAATTTTGCTTTCTTTTGCTAAAATAATTTAATTGTATAATTATATAGATATTTTAGGTTAATGTATTATTTTCATGTTCTTTTAAAGGACATAATACTCAATATGCTAAGTCATTGGAAAGTGATGCAGCATAGCTGAAAAAAGCTGACAAGAAAATATCACCTGAACATCTTTATGCAAAAAAAGGTAGATATTTCACCTGAAAATGTCTTCATCTCACAATGGTAAGTGCTCTGTGAAAACAAAAAACAAAAAAAAAAAAACAACAGCCATTTATCTTCACACCCCCTGCTAGCGTATCATGTCGGACAGACATTGATAAATCTGCCCCATACTATTTGATTTTTAAACAACTTTTTTAATTTTCTTTGTTTAGTTGTCTTGGTATCCCTTGTTTAAAAGGACATCTAGGAAGGCTCTCAAGAGCTGCTGATTGGTGGCTGCACATAATGCATCATGTTATTGGCTCACACAGTGTACTAACTAGCTCCCAGTAGTGCATTGCTGCTTTTCAGCAAATTAATACCAAGAGAATGAAGCAAATTACATAATAGAAGTACATTGGAAATTTGCAGGGCCAACCATAGCAATTGTGGGACCCTGGGCAAAATACATTTATGGGGCTCCTCAGCCCAGTGCCCTTATTCCCCTCCCCAGTATGCCCTGCCCCTTGTATGGTCCACCACTGTGACAACATTCAGTTATACCTATTTAAAGAATAACACAAAATATTAGACCTCCTGATTTTTGAAAACAAAAACACAATTTGTGTCTGCATTGTGAAAGTATAGGTTTGGATTATTGGTAACCAATCTGTAAAACATTTTTTAATTTGCCTTTCACTTACAGTATCTAGGTGTGAAGCTTCAAATATGACTCGGTTTTGTATTTCTTTTAAGATAAGAGAAAAGATAGGAGCAGTATGTGACTTCCAACTCGGTGTCTGGAGGCAAGGATAACGGTATTCAAAGCTCTTACCGGCAAAAGTAGGATAATCCTTTTGAAAAAACAAAAAAATAATATTCTGCAGATTGATAATCCTTCCCTCTCTATATACCTTATTATACCAAAAGAAATTCAAGAGAAGGAAGAAATACACTGAAAATAGCATGATAGTAAAGAGGTGATTTTAATTTCTGCTGTATCTGAATCATGACAGTTTAATGTTAGGTGGGCTATCCCTTTGAGCTATCATTTTAAGATTATATTGAATCAAACATCAATTCGAATTTTAAAATCCTTGTCTAAAATATTACACTGTGTGTGCTAATGTCAGCATCAATGCTTATCTTTAATTCTAATTTCACATATACATACTTTCAAAGTATAATACACAATATAACAAATGGCACTTACAAGTTCTGATGAGTGATGATCAATGACACAAGTATCGAGCAATTTGATTCGTTAGTGATACATAAAATGTATATTTGAATCAGATTGTCTTATGTCATAAATCATGTGATTATGCATATTCCAATCAAAAGTGGTTGAAAAATTCACTAGTGTGTGGGTTGTTTAGGAGTTTTGCGTCATAATTGGTGTGAAAAGTGTTGAGTCAAAATTTGTGCGAAGTTTTATTACATGGCTTAAACATTGTGCACATCGATTGTTCACAAAAAATAAAAAGGAAGTTAAGCTATATTATGTGGTGTATTTCATTTTTATCTCTATATCTGTCGCGATCGCTCAGCTGCTGATCGCTTCCTCTGTCTCAGCACGGTAGCGCTTTCACTGGTTGCTTAGCAACCCTGTTCCTGTCGGCTCTTCCGATGACGTCAGGAGGCCTTCTTATTCCGGCGTCTCCTCTCATCGGTGCCTGTTTGTTGTTACTCGTGGGCTATGTGAGTACAAATTTATTCTTGTGATTCTTGAATTTTGTGCCTGCTTATTCTAAACCCCTACCTGCCTGATATCGTTGCTGGACACTGCTTTCCTGACTACTCTATTGGTTAACCTCTGCCTGCCTGATAACACATTGCTGGACACTGCTTACCTGACTACTCTATTGGTTTAACCCCTACCTGGCCTGATAACACGTTGCTGGACACTGCTTACCTGACTACTCTATTGGTTAACCCCTACCTGCCTGATAACACGTTGCTGGACACTGCTTACCTGACTACTCTATTGGTTAACCCCTACCTGCCTGATAACACGTTGCTGGACACTGCTTACCTGACTACTCTATTGGTTAACCCCTACCTGCCTGATAACACGTTGCTGGACACTGCTTACCTGACTACTCTATTGGTTAACTCCTACCTGCCTGATAACACGTTGCTGGACACTGCTTACCTGACTACTCTATTGGTAAACCCCTACCTGCCTGATAACACGTTGCTGGACACTGCTTACCTTACTACTCTATTGGTTAACCCTTACCTGCCTGATTACACGTTGCTGGACATTGCTTACCTGACTACTCTATTGGTTAACCCTTACCTGCCTGATTACCCGTTGCTGGACATTGCCTGCCTGATTACTCTATTGGTTAACCCTTTCTACACAAAGTTCTTCTCCTGACCCTGCCGTGTCATCTTCCAGTCTATTACTGTGAGTATATTATACTACAACTGTCGCAGGGTCCAGGTCCTGGTATATACTCACTGTGCTAGGGTGTTATTAACCTCATTCTAGCATTTGGGTCTAACTCTGGACTTTACCTATCCTGACATTACAAACAGGCCATATAATGGACCCTGGTGAGTTATCCAGAGCAGTGGCTTTACAGGGACAGCTTCTTGGAACCCACTCTGCACACCTGCAATCCCTGGATTCTAAATTGGATCAAATAACTGCTCTTTTGCATAACCTTTCTCCTCCTTCTCAAGCCACGGCAACACCTGTTGTTCCTGCGGCCAGCTCTAACCCTGCGTTTAATCCCGCCACAACTTGCAGAACACTTCATTCCTAGAATTCCACTACCAGATAAATATGATGGCAATCCTGAAGACTGTCGAGGATTTCTTAATCAGTGCCGCCTTCACTTCAGAAATAATCCTCAGATGTTTATTTCCTCTTCCTCCAAGATCACCTTTTTAATTTCTGTTATGAAGGGTAAAGCCCTGGCTTGGGTTTCTCCACTGTTGGAAAAGGATGATCCTTTGCTCCAGGATTTTGACACTTTTGTATCTATATTTTCTTCTGTGTTTGATAAACCTGGTAGATCAGTGGCGGCTGAAGCAGGACTTTTAGATTTAAGACAAGGATCTCTTTCTGTAGCACAATACGCTATAGAATTCCGGACTTTAGCTGCTGAAACTATGTGGAATCATGGGGCACTGCGTGCAGCATTTCATAAAGGTCTTTGTGATCGTTTGAAAGACGAATTGGTTTATAGGGATCTTCCCGATTCTCTAGAAGATCTTATCAACCTATGTATCAAACTTGATGCTCGTTACTCTGAGCGTCTCCATGAACGTGACCGTAATAGAAGATCCTTTATCAGAACTTCCTTTCGTCCTTTGCCTCATTCTCCAAAACTTCCTACTCCAAACACTTCTATCTCTGAGGCAAGTGAACCCATGGAGGTTGGTGCTATTAAATTATCCGAAGCTGAACGTCTCAGAAGGCGTAATCTGGGACTATGTCTTTACTGCAGTATTAAGGGGCATATGTTAAAAGATTGTCCAACTCGTCCCAGTAAAAGCCAGGGCTTAACTCCAGGAAGAGGGGCTGAGGTTTAAGCCAAAGTTCTTTTTGCTTCCCCTCAATCCCAAGCTGTTTGTTCCGGGTTACTGTCCGCTTTGGCACATCAAATTTCAGGCTCAAGCACTCATCGTTTCTGGAGGCTGCAGGAATGTTTATGATTCAGAGTTTGTCAATGCTCTTCGTATTCCTTTGCTTTCCAAGAGCCAAATAATTAAAGTCACTACTGGTCAGTGGTCAACCTTTAGGTTCTGGTTTCATTCGATATTCTACCATTCCTCTTCTCATGTCTGTAGGAGTACTTCATTCCGAAACCATTTGTTTGACAATCATCTCTTCTCTCATTTCCCCTCATTTTGGGACTTCCTTGGCTTCAACTACATGATCCAGTTTTTCCTGGTCTAAAGGGAGAGCTTGTTGCTTGGGGATCTTCCTTGTTTCACTCAGTGTCTACGGAATGCTCCCAAAACTTCCAGGTACTGTTGTGGCAGTCTTGGACGTTTCCTGATTCTTTACCTGAACAATATCATTCTTTTTGTGATGTCTTTTTCCAAAAAAGATGCTGAAGTATTACCTCCTCAACCGGACCTTTGATTGTCCATTGACTTATTACCAGGAGCACCTCTACCTAAGGGTAAAAACTTACCCACTTTCTCGTCAAGGAAAATGTTTCACTTGAGGAATATATCAAGGATAATTTGGCCCGAGGTTTTTATTCCGCCCTTCTTCTTCTCCAGTAGGGGCAGGTTCTCTTTGTGAAAAGAAAGAGTGGAGGGTCTTCGTCCTTGCATTGTTTATCGAGCTCTAAATCAAATTACAATCAAGAATTGTTATCCACTCCTCTCATTCACGAATTATTTGATCGTCTCCAGGGTGCTTCCATCTTTACCAAATTGGATCTTCGTGGGGGGCATATAATTTGGTCAGAATTCGTAAAAGGGGACGAGTGGAAAACTGCCTTCAAACACTAGGTTTGGACACTAGCAAATATTTAGTTATGCCTTTTGGGTTATGCAATGCCCCTGCAGTTTTCCAACATTTCGTTAATTAAATATTCAGAGACTATATTAATCAATTTGTTATTATCTATCTTGATGTATTCTGATTTATTCCCAGGACTGTACAGGATCACATTCATCATGTTACATTAGTACTCCAGAGATTACGTGAGAATTTTCTTTTTGCCAAGCTTGAAAAGTGTTCTTTCATCAAGAATCTATTCCTTTCTTGGGTTACATTATATCTCCGTCTGGATTCAAGATGGATTCTGACAAACTGTCGGCTATCCTAGACTGGCCTAGACATACTTCCTTAAAATCTCTTCAAAGGTTCCTGGGGTTTGCCAATTAATATTGTAAGTTCATAAGGACTTTGCTAACATCTCGGCACCCCTTACCGCTCTTACTAAAAGGGTCAGGATTGCAAGCATTGGTCTGATCAAGCTGTTACAGGCATTTGAATCTCTAAAGTCTGCATTTACTTCGGCTCCCATTCTTTGCCATCCTGTTCCGACTCTTCAATTCATTCTTGAAGTGGATGCTTCTCTGAGTGCTGCTGGGGCAGTACTATCTCAGCGAAATCCTGTTTCTAGCAAGATTCTTCCTGTGGGATTTTTCTCCAAGAAGTTCAATACTTCCGAACTGAATTATGACGTTGGAAACAAAGAACTGTTAGCTATTAAAATGGCTTTGGAAGAATGGAGACATCTGCTTGAAGGCACTGTTCACAAACCGTTTCTTATACTCACAGACCATAAAAATCTTCTGTATCTTCATACTGCCAAACGCCTCAACTCACGTCAAGCCCGATGGGCTCTGTTCTTCTCCAGATTTAATTTTGTCCTCTCTTAATTTCCTGGCTCTAAGAATACGAAAGCAGACGCTTTATCTAGACAATTTCTGGCTTCTGATTCTACACTTCTGGATTCTGAACCCATTCTTCGCCCTGCTAAAGTTCTGGCTCAGTTATCTACGTTTCCTTTACAAGCGTTACAGTCCGCTCAAGCTTCTGTTCCTTCATCTTATAACATATCTCCTGGGATCTTATTTGTACCTACTGAATTCCGCCTAAAACTTCTTCGTTGGGCTCATGATAATGTTCTGTCTGGACATCCAGGAGTACGTAATACTTTGTGGAAACTCAAACAAACATGTCTGGTGGCCTTCCATGGGCAAAGATGTCAAGGATTATGTTGCAGCTTGTACTTCCCTGTACCTCAAATAAACAATCTTCATCATTACCTCTTGGGCTCTTACAACCTCTGCCTGTTCCGTACTATCCCTGGTCTCATGTTTCCATGACTTTATTACAGATCTTCCTAATTCAGCCGGAAACAAGACCATATGGGTTGTGGTAGACAGGTTTTCCAAAGCAGCTCATTTGTTCCTTTAACTGGATTACCATCGGCCCAGAACTCGCTGAATTGTTTATACTCCATATCACCAGATTACATGGATTTCCTTTGGACATCGTTTCTGATCGAGGAGTTCAATTTGATTTTGGAAATCTCTGTGCAAACAGTTTGGAGTTACCAATATCTACTTTCTACTGCGCATCATCCTCAGTCCCAACGGTCAAACTGAGCGGGTAAATCAATCTCTTGAGTCCTATCTCAGGCACTATGTTAATCATCAGCACTCCAATTGGTCGCAGCCTTCTTCCTTTAGCAGAACTTGCTTACAATTCCCGCTTCAACTCTTCTTTACAGACTTCTCCTTTCAAGGCAGCCTATGGATTCGAACCTAGAACTTTTCCTATGTCTTCGGGAGGTTCTGGAGTTCCTGGAGCAGATCGTACAGTGAGAAGTCTCTGTAAACACTGGAAGAAGGTTCGGGAAATCCTTCTTCTCTCCACTCAAAAAGTATAACGATTTGCTGATCGCAGACGCCGGAAGGCGCTCTCTTTTCGGACTGGAGACAAGGTTTGGATTTCCACCAGATTCATCCGACTCAAACAACCCTGTGCTAAATTGGGTCCCAAATACATCGGACCATTCAGGATTGTTTCAAGGTATGTTCTACTGCCTAAAGGGTGGCTTTACCAGACAACTTGAAGATTCACCCTGTCTTCACGTGTCTCTTCTTAAACCAGCAGTCTCTAACCGGTTTTTCCACCAAATGTAGAGTTCCCTCTCCGTTCCTTGTGGATGGCACTTCGGAATTTGAGATCAGTCAAATTCTTGATTCCAGATTAAGGGGTAACCGTCTGTACTATTTGGTCCCATTGGAAGGGATATCCCATCACTGAACGTTCTTGGGAACCTGCTTCTCATGTCCGTGCCTCTGCTTTGATCAAACAGTTCCATGCACAGAATCCTTCAAAGCCTGTTCGTGTTCCCCGGAGGGGTCCTTGAGGTGGGGGCACTGTCGCGATCGATCAGCTGCTGATCGCTCCTCTGTCTCAGCGCAGTAGCGCTTTCACTGGTTGCTTAGCAACCCTGTTCCTGTCGGCTCTTCCGATGACGTCAGGAGGCCTTCTTATTCAGGACGTCTCTCTCATCGGTGCCTGTTTGTGGTTACCTCGTGGGCTATGTGAGTACAAATTTTATTCTTGTGATTCCTGAATTTGTGCCTGCTTATTCTAAACCCCTACCTGCCTGATATCGTTGCTGGACATCTGCTTTCCTGACTACTCTATTGGTTAACCTCTGCCTGCCTGATAACACGTTGCTGGACACTGCTTACCTGACTACTCTATTGGTTAACCCCTACCTGCCTGATAACACGTTGCTGGACACTGCTTACCCTGACTACTCTATTGGTTAACCCCTACCTGCCTGATAACACGTTGCTGGACACTGCTTACCTGACTACTCTATTGGTAAACCCCTACCTGCCTGATAACACGTTGCTGGACACTGCTTACCTGACTACTCTATTGGTTAACCCTTACCTGCCTAATTACACGTTGCTGGACATTGCTTACCTGACTACTCTATTGGTTAACCCCTTACCTGCCTGATTACCCGTTGCTGGACATTGCCTGCCTGATTACTCTATTGGTCAACCCTTTCTACACAAAGTTTCTTCTCCTGACCCTGCTGTGTCATCTTCCAGTCTATTACTGTGAGTATATTATACTACAACTGTCGCAGGGTCAGGTCCTGGTATATACTCACTGTGCTAGGGTGTTATTAACCTCATTCTAGAATTTGGGTCTAACTCTGGACTTTACCTATCCTGACAATATCTATTAGTGTCACAAGTTTGGGGCAAAACTTTTCAACAAATTTGTAGAAATAATATTGTCCCCTTGCTTTGTAATAAGAGACAAAAGTAGTAACATAATCCATAAGTAGTAATGTATTTTTCATTTTTATCCCTATAAACTAGTGCAGCAAATGTGGAGCAATAATATTGTTTGATTTAGAAAGGTTATACAAATTTATAGAGTTTCTATGTACTTTTATTATGTATTTATACGTCATTCTCTTGCAGCATCGAACATAAGCTTTCTGTGTTTTCAGACTCCCATTGAGTTCTATGGCATCCGCAACCCTCAAAGGTGGTAAATTGAAAACTAGGTTTGATAAATTGGGAAAAGGGTCAGATAGAGTCAAAATCTGAATTCGAAACATCTGTAATGACACAAGCATCGATCTGTGTTGGATTGAGATCCCGGGATCGTATTTTACGTCACAAATTTCAACATTTGCCGATTTTAACGCTTTGATAATTACGGCGGATCAATCTCGTGACAAATACAACGGGGAATTCAAGCGTATTTTCAGTAAATGGTTTAATAAATAGACCCCATGGTCTTGAACTTGTTTTGAGAGCATAATGTCATACAATAGAGAAATTGAGGAATTCCCTAATGAAAATTATTGATACAGACATTGATACCAGACCAACAATTAATCTCTCTCTGATGCTCCAAATTGTTTATAAAATGTCTTATTTGAAAATAGGCAAACAGATTGGCATTAGGGAGTAGATATTGAGAAAGAAAGGTCTGACAGGGTATGATATTGCCATCTGAAAAAATCATCTTATTGATATTTTTTAGTCCTTTTTCGGGACCATGTCCAAAAGACTTTCTGGGAGATACCTGGACTGAATAGAAGATTACCAATAATAGGAAGATGTTTTAGAATATCTAAAGTCTGTGCCTAGCAACACTAATTGCCTTTGCCAAGCAATGATTATATTTTTAAAAGTGATAAGGTGAACAATATTTGAAGGTAAATTCTTAACAGTACAATGTGAAAATTGCTTTCAGTGAAAAAGGAGGAATAATATGGCTTTCCAAATCTAAAGAAGAAAAAAATATTTGATTCAGCAATCCAATCCACTGCACTTTTTGTTACGGCAGCTATGTTATATTAATTTAAAATCAGGCAAAGCCAATCCTGCTGGATACTTTTTTTTGCATTAATCTACTGAGTGAAAGACATGGTTTATTGGCCTTCCAAATGAAGCTAGAGATCCAAAAATATAATTTGGCTATTAACATATAACATAAACAGAGGTTAATTCTGTAGAAGCAATTAAAAACGTTGAAATATAATATTTTTTATCAGATTTCATTTTAGCCGATATTGACAAGGGAAAAATCGACCAAATCCTTAAATCCTGCATTAACTTCTGTAGAAGAGGATATTATTAAATGGACACTGAACCCAATTTTTTATTTTGTGATTCAGATAGAGCATGACATTTTAAGCAACTTTCTAATTTACTCCTAATATCACATGTTCTTCATTCTCTTGGTATCTTTATTTTAAATGCAAGAATGTAAGTTTAGATGCCGGCCCATTTTTGGTGAACAACCTGGGTTGTCCTTGCTGATTGGTGGATAAATTCATCCACCAATAAAAAAGTGCTGTCCATAGTCTGAACCCTCAAAAAAAGCTTAGATGCCTTCTTTTTCAAATAAAGATAGAAAGAGAGAAAGAAAATTGATAATAGGAGTAAATTAGAAAGTTGCTTAAAATTGCATGCTTATATCTGAATCGCGAAAGAAATAAGTTTGGGTTCAGTGTCCCTTTAAGTTTATACCAATTTCGTGCATTTTTATGTAAAAAAAATACCCAGATATCTGTAAGACTCTACTGTTTAAAGGGATGGCCTAAGTAACTTTCTCTGGTTTTAGATACCCATAATAGATAACTATTTCAAAATTAATTTTATAACCAGAAAAGGAACCAAAACTGTCAAAAAGCTCTAAAATACGTGGTATCATGCAGGAAAGTATTCTCTAAGAAAATCAATAAATCTTCAGCATATAGTAAAATTTTTAAGAAGGGTATTTACCAAGGGGATACTTCTAATAGGTCTCTCAGATAAATAGCTAAGAGTTCAAGTGCAATTATAATCAATAAAGGCGATAACAGACAACCCTGTCTGGTTTCCCTTTGCAGACTAATCCTGGGGAAAGTGATCCATTAACAAGTAAATAAGATTAAGGTTTATTGTAGATATTTTGTATAAACTGAAAGAACTGATTTTTAAAACCAAAATTATCTAGAGTTTGAACAGATGTCCCCATGAAATAGCATCAAATGCTTGTTTCTGCATCTAGAGTAACAATTGCTACGTTCAATCCGGATGATTTTTAATCTGAGAACACTTATTCCATGAATAAATCTAAAAAAGGTCTCAACAATACGCAAATTCATGGATATATTTCTTCCCTGAATAAAACCGGTTTGAACAGGATGTATAATAATATTAATAAACATATTGTCTTTCTGCAATATTGTGTTGAGAAGTTTCTAATCTGCATTTAAGATAGATATGGGTCTGTATGCAGATAGCTCTTTAGATTTTTTACTTTTTTATACACCAAGGAAATATTTGCCACAGAAAAATAAGAAGAAATAGTATTATTTGATAAAAAATAGATATTAAATAATTTATTTAAAGAATCTTTAATTTCATCAGAAAGTATTGCATAATACGCTATTGGAACAAAATCGGGCCCTGCTGCTTTACCTAATTTGCTTTCTTTATTGCCTTATCTAATTTTTCTACCAAAATTGTAGCATTCAGATTTCCTAAGTCCATCTCTGTAATGTTAGGTGTCTTGATTTTAGACCAAAATACATTTTGGTTAGCAAGATTAGGCTTTACCACAGAAGTATAATTGTTTGTAATTAAGAAGAAAGCCCTGTTAATATCCTCCATCACTGTGTGCCTAGTGTCATGTATTTTAATAGCCGAGATATAATTTTTACTTTTTCTGTTTTTTTTTATTAACTTGGAGAGATATTTTGCCGAGACTCCATGAAACCCCCTATAATAATTACTGATCTTAAGTTCTTCTGTTTGAGATTTAGTGTCTCAAATATAGATCTCTTTCCATTCTTGCTTCAGAATATTTTTTCCAATTAATTGTAGAAGGTCCTATCAAAACTTTTCTATAAGCGTTCCTCACTCTATTGACTAATTGTTGTTCATATGTATTGGCTTTCTTTATTCATGTATACATGAAAGCTTTTATTTAACCACATAAGACAGCTTTAGAGGCTTCCCAGATCGTCTCTATTTTATTAAAATATGAGATATTTAGAGTACAATAATCTTTCCATTTTTTGTTTTAGCCAATTTGTAAATCTAGGGTTATTCAAGAAAAATCGAGGAAAAATAAAGCTCTGATTTGTATCCTTGTTTTACAAAAGGAAGGGAACATAATAGATACAATTGCATGGTCTGATATAACAATATCTGATATTTCTACCTTAGAGTTAATAATAGACCATTTTTCAGAAATAAAAGGATAATCAATCCACAAGAATGTTTTAAAAGCTTTGGATTCACATGAATAGACACGATTGTCCTGTATTCTTGACCCTCCAGGCATCCAATAATTTTAATTTATTACAAAACTTCTTAAAATATTTTGCTACACTATTATAATCATTTTTATATTTCTCCTAGAAAATCTATCAAGTTCAGGACGTAGTGTCCTATTAAAGTCTTTTTTTGGGGGGTAAATCCTATAGCTAGAGGGAGTGAAGTAGAAACAAATTTAAACAGGTCTTGGATTCGTCCGTCTCTGGTAACTCCACTATTCTAATATTGTTTCATCTGGAACGATCCTCAAGATCATTCAGACGGGTTTGTAAGCTAGCTATTTTGTTTCATTTTCTGAGAATAGATTCTTGGGCTTGTAACTGATCTCCAAGATCAGAGATTCGGTTCTCTGCCTCCTCCATTCCAGTGGCAAACTGGTGTACTTCTAAGGATAAAGAACACAATTCTGAGGTAATGGTAGATAATTCTTCCCTGATAGCATTTAATTGAGGGGGGGGGGGGGGGGGGGAATCTTCTAACTGGGACATCAGTGACTGCGTGTCAGCTCTAGCTAAAGGTACTTCTGTTCATGTGATATTTCAAGTCAACTTTTTTACAACTATGCATCATCACTTTCAACTCCCTTTAAGGGGAAATAATGGGGAAAGTGTGCAAGAGCACGTCAAAACACAGCTTGTTTCTGGTGCGGTATGGAGCTTAACGCAGCCATATCGCCCGCACAAGCCGTTTTTTTTTACTTGTAATAGCAGCGCTATAGGGGGTTAAATAATGCAACTTTGCGCTCAAAAGTTGTAATCTAGGTGTTAGTTTATTGTAAGAAAATGTTATTTCCTTTGGTATGTTTTTGATTTTTTATAAACAAGATTAATAGTGCAGGAGAATGGAAAGATCAGCTAATACTCTGGATCTGACAATGATTTTCTGAAACACCAAAATAATGAACAGTCAGTAGGCAAAGGTGAGAAACACAGGAAGTGATGATAAACTGGATAAACATTTACTAAGGGTAATAGGAACATAAATAGTAACTACTCAGCTTTATACAAAAGCAATAAGTACCATCAGCAATGCAGGAAACAGTGAGCAGAATAAAAATTGAATCATGTCAGGCAGGCTTCCCATAGAACTATTGACCAATTGGTGATGCAGAGGAAACTAGGGCCTAAATTAGAGTTTTGTCGGTAACGACCCGCGTAGCTAACGCTGGCTTTTTTCTGGCCGCACCTTTTAAATACCTCTGGTATTGAGAGTTCACAGAATGGCTGCGTTAGGCTCCAATAAGGGAGCGTACAGGCATATTTACCGCCACTGCAACTCTCGATACCAGAGTTGCTTACGGACGCGGCCAGCTTCAAAAACGTGCTTGTGCACGATTCCCCCATAGAATACAATGGGGCTGTTTGAGCCGGAAAAAAAACCTAACACCTGCAAAAAAGCCGCGGTTCAGCTCCTACGCAGCCCCATTGTTTTCCTATGGGGAAACACTTCCTACGTCTGCACCTAACACTCTAACATGTACCCCGAGTCTAAACACCCCTAACCTTACACTTATTAACCCCTAATCTGCTGCCCCCACTATCGCTGACCCCTGCATATTATTAATTAACCCCTAATCTGCCGCTCTGTAAACCGCCGCTACTTACATTATCCCTATGGTACCCTAATCTGCTGCCCCTAACACACCGCCGACCCCTATATTATATTTATTAACCCCTAATCTGCCCCCCACATACGTCGCCTCCACCTGCCTACACTTATTAACCCCTAATCTGCCGAGCGGACCGCACCGCTATTATAATAAAGTTATTAACCCCTAATCTGCCTACTAACCCTATAATAAATAGTATTAACCCCTAATCTGCCCTCCCTAACATCGCCGACACATACTTCAAACATTAACCCTAATCTGCCGACTGGAGCTCACCGCTATTCTAATAAATGTAATAACCCCTAGAGCTAAGTCTAACCCTAACACTAACTCCCCCCTAAATTAAATATAATTTAATCTAACGAAATTAATTAACTCTTATTAAATAAATTATTCTATTTAAAGCTAAATACTACACTGTAAAATAAATCCTAATATAGCTACAATATAAATAATAATTATATTATAGCTATTTTAGGATTTATATTTATTTTACAGGTAACTTTGTATTTATTTTAACCAGGTACAATAGCTATTAAATAGTTAAGAACTATTTTAATAGCTAAAATAGTCAAATAATTACAAATTTACCTGTAAAATAAATCCGAACCTAAGTTACAATTAAACCTAACACTACACTATCAATAAATAAATTAAATAAAATACCTACAATTACCTACAATTAAACCTAACACTACACTATCAATAAATGAATTGAATACAATATCTACAAATAAATACAATTAGAATAAACTAACTAAAGTACAAAAATAAAAAAGAACTAAGTTACAAAAAAAATAAAAAAATATTTACAAACATTAGAAAATATTACAACAATTTTTAAAACTAATTACACCTACTCTAAGCCCCCTAATAAAATAACAAAGCCCCCCAAAATAAAAAAAATGCCCTACCCTATTCTAAATTACAAAAGTTCAAAGCTCTTTTACTTACCAGCCCTGAACAGGGCCCTTTGTGGGGCATGCCCAAGAAATTCAGCTCTTTTGCCTGTTAAAAACACATAAAATACCCCCCCCCAACATTACAAACCCACCAACCCACATACCCCAATCTAAACCCAAACCCCCCCTTAAATAAACCTAACACTAAGCCCCTGAAGATCTTCCTACCTTATCTTCACCTCACCGGTATCACTGATCCGTCCTGGCTCCAAAATCTTCATCCAAGCCCAAGCGGGGGCTGGCGATCCATAATCCTGCGGCTGAAGAGGTCCAGAAGAGGCTCCAAAGTCTTCATCCTATCCGGAAGAAGAGTAGATCCGGACCGGCAACCATCTTCTTCCAAGGCGCATCTTCTATCTTCATCCGATGAGGACCGGCTCCATCGTGAAAGACCTCCAGCACGGACCCATCTTCTTCCGACGACGTCCAACTGAAGAATGACGGTTCCTTTAAGGGACGTCATCCAAGATGGCGTCCCTCCGAATTCCGATTGGCTGATAGGATTCTATCAGCCAATCGGAATAAGGTAGAAAAATTCTGATTGTTCCGATCAGTCAATAGAAATGCGAGCTCAATCTGATTGGCTGATCGGATCAGCCATTCGGATGAACATGATTCTGATTGGCTGATTCCATCAGCCAATCAGAATTTTCCTACCTTTATTCCGATTGGCTGATAGAATCCTATCAGTCAATAGGAATTCGAGGGACGCCATCTTGATGACGTCCCTTAAAGGAACCATCATTCTTCAGTTGGACGTCGTCGGAAGAAGATGGGTCCGACGCTGGAGGTCTTCACGATGGAGCCGGTCTCTCATCGAGGAAGATAGAAGATGCGCTTGGAAGAAGATGGTTGCCGGTCCGGATCTACTCTTCTTCCCGATGGATGAAGACTTTGGACCCTCTTCTGGACTTCTTCAGCCGTCGGATGATGGATGTCTAGCCCCCGCTTGGGCTTGGGATGAAGATTTTGGAGCCAGGACGATCGGTGATACCCGGTGAGGTGAAGATAAGGTAGGAAGATCTTCAAGGGCTTAGAGATAGGTTTATTTAAGGGGGGGTTTGGGTTAGATTAGGGGTATGTGGGTGGTGGGTTGTAATGTTGTTCAGGGCTGGTAAGGTAAAAGAGCTTTTGAACTTTTGTAATTTAGAATAGGGTAGGGCATTTTTTATTTTGGGGGGGCTTTGTTATTTTATTAGGGGGCTTAGAGTAGGTGTAATTAGTTTAAATTGTTGTAATATTTTTCTAATGTTGTAAATATTTTTTTATTTTTGTAACTAGTTCTTTTTTATTTTTTGTACTTTAGTTAGTTTATTTAATTGTATTATTTGTAGATATTGTATTTAATTCATTTATTGATAGTGTAGTGTTTAGGTTTAATTGTAGGTAATTGTAGGGTATTTTTTTTAATTTATTTAGTGATAGTGTAGTGTTAGGTTTAATTGTAACTTAGGTTAGGATTTATTTTACAGGTAAATTTGTAATTATTTTAACTATTTTAGCTATTAAATAGTTCTTAATTATTTAATAGCTATTGTACCTGGTTAAAATAAATACAAAGCTGCCTGTAAAATAAATATAATCCTAAAATAGCTATAATATAATTATAATTTATGTGTAGCTATATTAGGTTTTATTTTACAGGTAGAGTATTTAGCTTTAAATAGGAATAATTTATTTAATAAGAGTTAATTTATTTCGTTAGATTTAAATTATATTTAATTTAGGGGGGTGTTAGGGTTTAGACTTAGCTTTAGGGATTAATCCATTTATTCAGTAGCAGGCGAGATTCGGTCGGCAGATTAGGGGTTAATAATTGAAGATAGGTGTCGGCGATGTTAGGGAGGGCAGATTAGGGGGTTAATACTATTTATTATAGGGGTTATTGAGGCGGGAGTTGAGGCGGATAGGGGTTAATAACTTTATTATAGTAGCGGTGCGGTCCGCTCGGCAGATTAGGGGTCAATAAGTATAGGCAGGTGGAGGCGACGTTGAGGGGGGCAGATTAGGGGGTTAATTAATATAATATAGGGGTCGGCGGTGTTAGGGGCAGCAGATTTGGGGTACATAAGTATAACGTAGGTGGCGGTCGGCAGATTAGGGGTTAATGATTGTAGGTAGCTGGGCAGCGACGTTGTGGGGGGGCAGGTTAGGGGTTAATAAATATAATATAGGGGTCGGCGGTGTTAGGAGCAGCAGATTAGGGTACATAAGTATAACGTAGGGCGGTGGTTGGCAGATTAGGGGTTAAAAAATATTAATAATCGAGTGGGCGGCGATGTGGGGGACCTCGGTTTAGGGGTACATAGGTAAGTTTATGGCTGTTAGTGTACTTTTAGAGCACAGTAGTTAAGAGCTTTATGAACCGGCGTTAGCCCAGAAAGGTCTTAACTACTGACTTTTTTCTGCGGCTGGAGTTTTGTCGTTAGATTTCTAACGCTCACTTCAGACACAACTCTAAATACCGAGTTAGAAAGATCCATTGAAAAGATAGGATACGCAATTGACGTAAGGGGATCTGCGGTATGGAAGATCCCCTTACGTCAATTGGAATAAAAAAGTCCATTAAAGTTAAGTATAAACTTCATAATTAAGAGAAGCACTTATTTATCTTGAAGCAATCCCTGAAGAGGGACTGTTTTTTTCTTGTAGATTACCCACTATTTATAGAAGGTCATAGGAAGCTCAGTCCGTCCTGTTATTACAGTTGCTTGATGTCTTAGATGACGTTGGTGCTGTTTGGAGGGAAAATAAATTTTAAATAACCAATATTTCCAGAAATATTTGTATTTGCCTATATTACATGTTTTTCACATATCTCTATTAAAAGGTGACACAGTTTTTTTCCTGGTATAGAGTTATCTGTTATAGCAAATACAGTTTGTTTTAAAAGGCATGAAATGAAATATGTTTAATGATAAAGTTAAAGTTACTTTTCAAATGGAAAAAAAAACTGGGGTTACGCTACTTGCTTAATGGACATCCAAGCTCAAACTCTCTGCTCCACTCAAATAAGTCCTAAATAAGGAAGAAAGCGAAAGAAGATTTTATAGTTGTGCATGCATGAAGTACCTTAGTAGAGCAGAATAAATTTTTAAAGCAAGCACTTCAATCTCAGGAAGGCATCTTAGGAGAGCAGAATTAAATTTTAAAGCAAACACTTAAACCTAAGGGATGTTCAGGCTTTTGGAATTAAATATATTGTTTGCCTTTGTACAAACACAAACATACATATAGAAAGCTGTAAAATAATAACTTTAAAATCACTGAAATGCAACAGTCACTTGGTAAAGATGTAAGAGGTCTTTGTTTGAGGCGCAGTCTACTGTACGAATGGGTTGCACATATATGAAACATACTGCAAGGAGCTCAAGGATGCTAGTAATATACACTCAGTGGTCACTTTATTAGGTACACCTTAATACCTGCTTGTTGATGCAAATATATAAATCAGCCAATCATGTAACATCAGTGCAATGTATAGATTAAGCATGTAGAATGGTCAGAGGTTCAGTTGTTCTTCAAACCAAACATCAAAATGGGGGAAAATATTACCTAAGTGACATTAACTGTGGAGTCTTCATTAATTACAAATAGAGTAGTTTTGTTGTGAAAATCCCAGAAGATCATCAGTTTCAGTGCACAGTCTGTGGCATTTCAATGGACAAATACCTTGTAACGAGTGTCATATATGCCACCCTGCTATCACTGGTCCCTTTAAGGACTGCATTCTCTGCTTCTGTCAATCAAGCTGTTGGGGGTATTTGTCATTATTATTATTATCGGTTATTTGTAGAGCGCCAACAGATTCCGCAGCACTATAAACATAGGCGGTATACAAGGGTAGCAATTATATGGATCAAATTGGGTAGAGGGCCCTGCGCACTGTTGTAGTAAGCTCTTGTGAAGTGATCTGCAAGCAGTTGGGCATCTTAGCCTTACTTCTAAGGGGCTCATGGCGGATAGCAATGGAGGAGAGTAACTGGTATTAGGAAAGGTTAGTGTAGGTTGTATGCATCCCTGAACAGAAAAGTCTTTAGGGAGTGCTTGAAGCTTTCAAAACTAGGGGAGAGTCTTGTGGAGCAAGGCAGAGAGGTGTAGAAGATGAAGAGCAACGTGTAAGGAAGATTAGCCTGGCAGAGACATTCATTATAGATTGTAAAGGAGCATAGATGGCAGCTAGAGAGACCAGAGAGGGCGGAGTTGCAGTATTCAAGGTGGGAAAGGTTGAGAGAGTGGATTAAAATCTTAATTGTGTCTTGAGTAAGGAAATGTTTAATTTTAGAGATGTTTTAAGGTGGAAGCAGCAGGATTAGCCAAGGCCTGAATGGAGGAGTGAAAAAAAGATCAAGTGTGACCCCAAGACATTGGACATTGCGGGGTAGGGGTAATGATGGAGGTTGTCGACAGTTATAGAGAGATGGAGGGGTGGATATTTTAGAGGAAGGGGGGAAATAAGGAGCTCAATTTTGTATAGATTTAGCTTAAGGTTGTAAGAGGACATACATGAAGAGATGGGAGAAAGACCGTTAGTGACACGGTTAGCAAGGAAGGAGATAGGTCTGGAGCAGAGATGTAGATTTGAGTGTCATCAGCATACAAATTATATTAAAACCCGTGGGGACTTTATTAGGGAACCTTAATGATGACGTGTAGATTGAGAATAGAAGGTGGACCGAGGAAAGAGCCTTGCAGTACCCCAACAGAAAGTGGTAAGCTGGGCAGAGGAAGACCCAGAGAAGGCTACACTAAAGGTATGTTTAGACAGGTAGGAAAGGATAACCACGAGAGGGGCTTTGTCACAATGCCGAAGTTTTGGAGGATTTGGAGCAAAAGAGGGGGTCAACAGTATCAAAGGGCTGCAGACAGATCAAGAAGGATAAGCAGAGAGAAGTGATCTTTGGATTTTGCTGTAAGTAGGTTGTTGGTAAACCTTTAACAGTTGCTGTCTCTGTGGAGTGATGGGGCGAAATCCAGATTGCAGTGAGGGGAGAGGGTTTTTTTGAGGATAGGTGTGACCAGTGCATGTTTTAGAGATGAGGGAAATATACCAGTGCTGAGGGAGAGGTTGAAAATGTGTGTGAGTATAGGGGTAAGGGTAGAAGAGAAGGAGGGGAGTAGCTGTGAGGAGATGGGGCCGAGGGGACAGGTAGTGAGGTGAGAGTGCAGTATAAGTGCAGAAACTTCTTCCTCAGTAAGAGGGGCAAAAGAGCTAAATATAGGCTATGTAGGTTTTTGGTTAATTGCAATCTTTTGAGGGGTGGAGAGGCTGGAAGCATGTTGAGAGCATTAGCTTTATTGTTCATTGCACTAGCTTTAAAGTTTGTTCCAGATATACAGATCTCTGTGTAGGTTTCCAGCATGGCTTTCCAAGAGATTTTAAAGCCTTAACTGCCTACTAAAGCCTGATTTTTACTAACCGCAAGTAACAATATATTTCCTGCTTTGTTTCGTGCACACTGCTATTTTTCAAACTCTGAACTCAATCTAAATTACAAGTCTGTATTTTGTTGTGATAATTCTCTGAGTATTACTACTGAATAATACTCTGAAGTTTACAACTTTTCAACTGTTGCAAGTTGTGATTGCTCTATATTCTGCTGCAACTATATATATTCTGAACTCTGCTTATATGTGTTTTCATTTAACCAAACTGCTTTCCTGTGATTCTTCAATTATTGCCACAACAGTATTTAATACTCTAACTTTCAACTTATCTATCGCCAGATCTACACTGCATATTTTACTCTGATATCTGCTCCAACTCAGTATTGTGTACTGTAAACTTTGCATTACCACTTTACTTGGTAAAGCTATAGCATAAATTCTTAAATCTACAAAAACCTTTTCCAGTTTGCTTATTGTGTATTCAGTCTCCTATCATTTATATTGTACTCTCTGGATCTTCTGCTAGTATGTCAAGATTACAGAATATGCTCTCTGAAGCTCAATACTACAATATAATATCCAGATCGGTTATGACACCAGATCATGACAACAAGAGACTTCCTAAAAGAATAGCCATAGTGGGTTTAGGCTGACAGGATGGGTAACAGTAACCACAAAAACCACATTAGAACATTGCTATGTAGCTTAGCATGTTTAAAAACTACAAGAAGTGGAACCTTGAAGTGGATAGGCTTACAGCAGCATACCACTTTGGTTTCCACTCTGAACAGCTAAGAGCAAGAAACGGAAGCTACAGTGACACATACCAAAACTGAACAGGTAGAAGATTGCAAAATTGTCAACTGTCTGACAAATCTTGATTTCTGCTGCAACATGTAGGGGGGTAGGGTCAGAAATTTGGTTTAAACACAAACATGGATCATTCTTACCTTGTGTCAGTGGTTTGTGCTACTTTATTAGCACTTATTAAGCCTTTTAATACCAACTGAGCATTTTTAAATGCTACATCTTTCCTGCTGACAGTGAACCTGAGATGAAAAACTCAACGGCATGAAGAGAATGAGATGCATCTCTCCTTCACTTCTTGATACTTACATAGCAAGATAAAACAGACTTCAAGCTAAAATTTGCCTTTCTATAATTATTTAAGGGACCTTGCAGTACTGATGAGACTCCTTAGATTATCTTGTCAGAGCAAAGACATTTATATCATTGGGCACAATGTCACAAAACACACAACATCTCAAATAGTTTGAGGTTTATTCCAATAGCATCTATTATTTACCATTTCTAAATCTGATAAAGTGCCTTTGGGATGAAATGGAACAGAATACTTTTCAGGAGAGACAAAGAGGAGTCCTACTGAGAATGCCTGTAGGTCTAGTAAAAGATTAATAAATAAATAAATCATTCTGAACCAAGTGTATCAAAACATTAATGAAATACACACACATCAAACTGCTTGACATCTGCCTTCAAGTATGATTTATTTAATTTAACTTTATTTTAGTTAGCTTACAAGGAGTATTGCATTACTGATTCAATTTGGACCTTTTGAAAAATATGTATTGCAGGGATATAGGTTTAGTAAATGGATTCTTCTAAATTTCCATGTAATAATAATTTTCCACATATGTATGTATCTTTTTTTATAATTTATTTTCTATTTAAATGACAATGTGGTAGGTCCCCGGTGTGGGGATAGTTAGCATGATATATCGATATGATGGAATACCAAAAATACTAAGTGGCCATTTTAATACTTTTTTTCTTGTTTTGCATTATACTAACATATCAACTGAATGTGAAAGTTTTCAGAACAGATTAACACTTTTTGTCAACCTCACCCCATTGCTAGTCTTATTTGGAGGTACCAATCCAGACTTGATAGCGGGTTAGATAAGGCTCAACACTATTGTGTTTTTTATCAGTTCCTTATCTGATCATATCTGCTGAGGTCAAGTAAGGACAGATACGGGACAAGATTAGGCTTGTGAAGCCTGCAGTGTGTGCTTTATCAATTAAAAAAAAGCAACAATTGCAGAGTTAAATACATGAAAAAATGGCAACATAGTGAAAAATATGTTGCAAAATTTTATTATGCATAATTAGAAGTGCCACTCAAAACCCGCAAAGCACTGCTGATCCGAAGACCAGTGCTGCAATTGGAATCAGCAACGGGTACCGCTCGGCAACCAGCACTGCACAGAAGGGTACCTAGTGATACTTCTGCTGTGTGTTTAAATCCTTTGTGGGGATTAAACACACAGTACTGCAGGGTCAAAAGTCTGTAAAATTACATATTCAAATGGATTAGAGCATGACATTTTTCAACTATAATGTCAATTTGAATTCCAAAGGCAACCATCTCAGAATGAGTGATACAAAAACGTAAATGTTTCCTGAGTATGCTTCCCAATACATTAATTAAAAGGGGAATACTTTTTCACATTTCTTTTGTTTATGATCTCAAGCGACTAGACATTCAGATATTTTATCTTTTGAACTGGTAAAGCTGTGCTTAAAGTGACTGATGTTGTTTACTTATCAATCGGAATAAACTATAGGTTAAATGTTTTTATTGCACCAGAATCGTTCAATTTGCAGTTCTAAGCAATCGCCTTAATATGGAAAACATAAAACAAGCGTGGTTTTGGATATCTATTTAGATTCATGTAGTGGTTTCTTATTAAACATTCATGTATTGTATCCATTGAGTTCTTTAGTTCAGTTAAAATGATCTTATTTAATATGAGGGCCATAGTAAATATTGCAAATGCTTGTGTTAGTATAACTTGGGAATTGAAAATAATTATTGCGTCTTAATATATATTTTTCCTGACTATTTTACAAAAAAAAAATTCTAAAGCAATCTCCTTGATGACTGCAAGATTTATTTTGCCTGTGATTAGTTCTGGGAATGCTTTATCAGCTAAAAATTGCTCTGGACTAAATCATGTAAATCTAATAACAATATAGAGTATTTAGAAAAAGAATAAAAAAATACTGTATTACTATACAGTATATTGCTCATCAGGGATACTATATGCTATAAATTACAGCAATATAAATAAAAATGTAATAAACAGATTATTTCAACAAATTTAAAGACTTTGCATAACTAGATCCAGATTTTAATTAAGGCATATCAGAAGTGTGAAGAATGCTATATGATAAATCTATTTTTTTACTAACATGGGTACAGGTTTTTTGTTTCATCAGGCAGATATTTAGAAAATGAAACACAAGGTTTCCAATCACTTTTATTTATATATTGCCCACCAGGCATGTGATGTACAAATCAGAATAATAACATCAGTAAATATGTTAAAATATTCTTATTTCATAAATATATAAAGGTTGTTTACTGAGGTCCAGATTTTAAATATGCTAGTGTAAGGTAGCCAGTGTACTGGAACGGAATTAAGTGGCTGGCCCTCTAGTGGAAAGGAAGAACCTATGTTGCAAAGTTAGGGGTGGGTTTAGCCTTACCAGATTGAAGCCCAGGGATCCAAGGTGCTGCTCTTTCTCCTTGTGACTACAGTCTGGAAGTTTTCCCCTCCCGCCTGTTCCCTACATGTTATGTTGTGAAAGGGGGGCAGCATCAGGCTACAAGAAGGCTTCCTTTTGGGTTGCTGGTTAGATTCTAAAGACAGGTATAGCGTTATTTGGCCTAGGTCTTAGTAAGCCCTTAGCTATTAATGTATGGACCTCCCGAGAGAAGTTTTGCTGCAGGGCTCATTACCCTGGTGCCTTAGAGGCTGGAGTCTCCCCATCCTTCTTCTTGTGAATTTGATCATCATCTCCTAATAGCGGGAAGTCACAGCCTTATAATGTCAGAGTACAGAGTCCGGAGGGTGACAGGTCGGGCTAATGGGTGGGGATGACTTCCCGCGGGTCTGCTGGCTGAAGATCCCCAGGGCGTCGGTGACTCAGGCTCGTGGACAGGGTCCTTGCTAGGTCCCTCCCCCTATCCATTCAATAAGCCTCCCTTTAGGGGTTGTGACCTCTGGTATATTGGTTTAGTTCTCAGCCCCTTCTTGTTGCCACCATAGGTTAAGGCTTATGAAGCCACGTTTAACTGTTTAATAAATGTGTTATAACAAATAAATGCGACCATGATATGGTTTTATATCCAGCTCTTGTGTTGGATGTTTATTTAAGGGTTTGAAAGGGGGATATGTTTGTATCTATTTTGTTAAGGATTCCGAAATGACGACATGAGGGATCAGCACTTATGATAAACATCAGAATGTAATATATTAAACCAAAGCTAGCAAATAGTATGCAATTCACGCGTCTGTGTCTGAATCTTCAAGGATTGTATTCTACTTTTTCCTAACATGAACAGTGATTGCTGACAAAAATGTGACAAAATAAAAAATAAACCCAACATGTTTTTGGATGACTCAATGTGACATAAAACCAAATAAATATTGTGAAAAATGCATTATCTGTTGTGCAGTGTGTCTGCTGTATTTTATAAGCAAATAGTGCCTGTGCTATCTCACTTGGGTAGTTGTAGTATTTTGTTCTTTGCCCTCTAGATATTTTTTTATTTTATACATAAAAAGAATCGTATACTGTACAAAAAATTTGTAAGCCCCAAAGGCTAATATGATTTTGCTTTCCATTTACGCTAACATTTTGCAATGGTATGTATTAAAGTCATGTAAAATAGATACAACAATTTCTGCTGAAGAAACTTCTAAACCCCAATTTTTTCTCTGTTTTTTCTTTAAATTTAAAGGGACATGACACCCAAAACTTTTCTTTCACAATTCAAACGCAGCATACAATTTGAAATGTTTTCAATTTACTTCTATTATCAAATTTGCTTAATTCTCATATTATTCTTTGGTTTAAGAGCATACCTTGTAGGTAGCGCTCACATGTTTGGAGCAGTACATGGCAAGAAACACTGCTGCTAACTGTATTCTCTACCCAAAGCATAGAGGGAAGATTTTGTATTCCACTTCCCTAACTGTTGTACGCGGAGAGAGGAGGGGGTTTATCACAGCTCTTACGAGTTTGAAAGTAAACGCGTTCACTTGAGCGCAATTGAATTTAACGTGTGTCCAGTATAGTGTGACTTTAGAACTCTGGATTAACTGTTACGCTTGACAAAAAAGTTGTACAAACCACTACAAAAATACATTTAAAAGTACAGTATATATTTATTTAGTAATTTGTTTGTTATATCTGTGTACATATGTATTTATATTTGCAGATATGTATTTAAGTTTACTTGGATTTATTCATGTTAAACACATAAATACATATGTACACACATAGACACACACAAATATATAGAAGATGAACCCTCCCTTTAACAGTCAGACTTGTGTAAACAATTTAATTTCTGAACCAAAATATGTACTGTGTACAAATAAATGTCTCCATGGGTACCGTAAGTATTTTGTTTAACAGTCCTCAGTCTTTTAGAGCCAAGACAGTAGTAATAAACAATGGTAAACAGTGATGAAACAGTTTCACAGGTTAACAGGTTAACAAGGTCGGTAACGGTCAGATTACCTATGCACACTTTACCTCTGTCAGTTGTGAGTGTGACCGACCGGCTCCGGTCCATGGAGAGTGGTTAATTTCGAGTGTAATTTATTTTTAGAAAGTCCACAAGCGGACATATAAGTATCATGTAGCATAAACACTCACCACCTCTCCTCTTCAGAGACACCGACCTAGCACCTGCAACCACGTGAGTGCTGTATTCAATTCGGTCCCAGATCTGCGCCGTGAAGAGAGCTCTACCCGGATTAAGGTACAAAGTAGTAATCCAATAAGAAGAAAGTACCCGGGGAGCTCTGGTTAAAATCCAAAGTGCTTTATTTATTCAAATTCATTAAAACTTTTTCCTTGCAGCAGCAAAATCAGTAAACAAACAAACAATCCGTGTGCTTGTAATCAAACACACATAGTGCTTCCACTGAGGTAGCGTCAGAGGGTCAGCTCTGAGAGCACACGGATTGTTTGTTTGTTTACTGATTTTTTTTTTTTTTTTTTTTTTTTAAATAATTTTTATTGTTTTAAAAGATAAATGAACATAAGAGCATCAAAAGCATGTACATACATATCAACTAGTACATGCAACAGAAATAACAGGATTAACCAGAGGTAGGTATTATATTAAACAATCACATAAAATAAGGAGCACAAGAAGAGAGAATGCTGGATGTTTAAGTCCATGTTCGGTGTCTGTTGGTCAATGATCTTATTCCCACCTCTCCATGGGTGGGTGCAAAACGTCCATTTGTTGTGGAAAAAAGACCCATATTATTAATAACCCATATAAGTCAGCAACTCCTTAGTGTATAGAGGTTTCATCATCATAAATGTTCATACCAAAATTATAGCTTAAACATAGAATATGACAATCAGAAATGTTAACCAGATTATACATAGAAAAAAGAAAAAAAAAAAAAGAAACTGTGTCAAGCTATCCAAAAAGGAGAAAGGAGAAAAAAAAAAAAAAAAAAAAAAGGAGGGGGTATACACCGACAAGGGATAGGAGCGGGGGGAGATTGGGAGGGGTTCAGATAAGGGGAAGAAAGGGGGAATGGGCAGGAGGACATTAGTAGCACCGTTACAGCTAACCCGAGGGACCTAAAGTCCCCAAAGTGTTTTGTAGGAGGAATTACTTTGGGCGAAGTGCCCAAATTTGGGACTGAAGGTCTGTGGACCCGTGGACATGGGAGACATAGGACTCCATTCTTTTAACAAAGTCCAGTATGTCCATCACTTGTTCCCACGAAGGGACAGTGCGTTGCAGCCACATGCGCGCTACAGCTAATTTAACAGCTAGAAATAGGTAAATACAGAATAGTTTTCTGAGGTAGAGTCAATTTCCTAGGCAAGGATGTGGAACAGGCATGAACTAGGGACAGAGGTAAGTGGATATTCCCTGAAGAGCAGTATCGGATTTGATTTTTGCCAGAGCGGTTGAATCTGACCTGCAAGACCACCAAATATGTTGGTGGGGCGTTCCCAACTCCTCGCAGCCCCTCCAACATTTGGGTGAATTGGTTGCCGAGATTTTAAACAAACGGATAGGAGTCATATGCCATTGTAGCATAACCTTGAGAAATAACACGTACAGGGTTATGCAGTGTATAGCTTTCTTGGTGAATTGGACAGCCATCCGCCATTGTTGTGGTTCGTTTGAAACCATCAGGGAAGATTCCCATCGCCGTACTGGAGGGGATTTATAGAAAACTGGAGGCTTCATGAGCGTAAGATACGAGATGGACAGAAAGTTTACCGGGGGATGTCATAGAGTCCCAGCGAACTTCCCAAGCGGTTTTAGGGCCTTAGTGGGCCCGCACCAAAGCCCCACGAGAGGAGAAGGCTACGTAGTCTCCAGAATTCAAAGTGCAAACGAGGAGGCGGATTAAACTTCCGTAGAAAGTCCTGGTAGTTTAGTAGCTTATTCCCCTGCATAGAAAATCTGCTATTCTAGTCAACCCCAAAGCGAACCATAAGTTGGGGTGGGAGTCTGCAGTGACAGTAGCAGCCCCCTAAGGGAATGCGATGGCGAGGGATCGGCGCTACGGTCGAAAGGTTGCGAACCTTATCCCAAAGACTGTAAATTTGATTTGACAATAGGATTAGTCAAAAGGGCTGGCGTCCTAGAGTGTTTTAGGGATCCACACTAGATCTTGTAGAGTGAATCCAGCCGGGGAGGGATGCTTGTTCAATCTCTGCCCATCGACTCTCCAACGGTAGCTTCCATTGGGTTACATGAGAAAGTCTGGCAGCCTCATGGTATTTTAGGATATTGGGGGCAGCCGCCCCACCAGCCAGAAGAGGTTGTTGTAGAATATTAGTGGCAAGTCTCGGAACCTTATTGCGCCAAATAAATTTGTTACATAGTTGTTGGAATTTGTAAATTGTAGATCTAGGAATCGGGATGGGTAGGGAGCGGAATAGGTAGGTAAGCTTTGGTAGGAGGCTCATTTTGAAGGCCGCGATTCGACCCAGCCATGACAGTGACGGGACATTCCAAGTGTCGGTCGATTTTTCAATAGTTGACAATAAGGGATTGAAATTCAATTCTATCATCTTCGGAATACTATGTGAGAGATAAACCCCGAGATGTTTGATATGAGTCGTAGACCACACGAACTTATAAGTGCGTTTCAGTTCATTAAGAGTCCCGTCTGAAATGTTAATAGCATACGCCTCAGTCTTGAGGACATTTAGCTTGTAGTAACTGACTAAGGAGAATTTATTCAGTAGGGAAAATAGATGGGGAAGAGAAGTAATAGGATCCGACACAAGCACTGTTAGATCGTCTGCAAACAAAGCAGTCTTCTGCTCCGTGTGATGGATACATACCCCTCGGATTAAGGGGCATGACCGGATGGCCTCGGCTAAGGGGTTCCATCATGAGGGCAAAAATAAGTGGGGACATTGGACATCCTGGTCTCGTGCCGTTCGTTATTGAGAAAGTTCTGGAGCAAAACCCCAGACCCCTGACTACTTGCCGACGGGGTAGAGTAAAGAGCCGCGATTGCCGTGATGAAGGGCTCCGGGAGACCAAAGCGCCGCAGCACAGCAAACATATATTTCCAGTTCACCCTGTCGAAGGCCTTCTCAGCGTCCAACGACAGGGTGACACAGGGCAAGTGGGAACCATGAGCTTCAAGGTAGACATTCAGGAGACGTCTTGTATTGTCTGGGCCTTGCCGATGTAGGACAAAGCCCCACCTGATCTGGTCTGACCAGCGCTGGTAGTAAAGAATTGAGGCGCGAGGCTAAAATCTTAGCGTACAACTTAACGTCTAGGGTTCAACAGTGAAATCGGCCTATAGCTGCCACAAAGGGTCAAGTCCTTTCCCTGCTTCGGGAGAGTAATGATAGTGGCCTGTAAAAATTCGGCCGAAAAGGTGCCCCGTTCACTTGCTAGCGTAAAGAAAACGTCCTAGAATGGGAAGTAGTTGGGATTGAAACTTTTTATAAAATAGATCAGAGAAGCCGTCTGGTCCTGGTGATTTAAAGGCCTTAAGAGATTTGATAGCTTTTTTAATTTCTATTAGTGAAATGGGATTCTGCAAAGAGTCAATGCAGTCTTGTGGGGGGCCGAAGGGAGATTCAGCGAGGCTAAAAAATGTCTCAATATTCTCAGATGTTGGAGGGCTAATTGAGCCGTCCTGTTGTAGATTATAGAGGGCGGCATAGTAATCTGCAAAAGCATTGCCAATATCTGTGGGGTTTTATAACACATCGTCCATCTATCTTCAGCATGGGGATGCGTGCTGCCGCCGTTTTCTGGCGTAACCTATTGGCCAATAATCTATCAGCTTTTATACCCTTATGGTAGTATATTTCTTTAAGCCGTAGAAGTCTCAACGGCTGTCCTTTCGGACTCCAACTGTACTATACGGGCCTTAAGATCCACTAGTTGCTTGGACAGTGTATCTGTGGGTTCATTTTATGTTCCCCAGAAATCTTTCGGAGGCTCATAGTAAGTTGTGCAAGGGTTTCTCCTTTGCGTTTTTTCTCGGCTGCTGGCTATTTTTATAAACGACCCTCGGATATATGCTTTCAGTGCAGCCCATAAAGTGAAGTCGTCAACTTCACCATTGTCATTAGAAGCTAGAAACTCGGTAATAGTCTTCAGCAATGGAGGCCCTCCGTTCCAGGATTGGAAAACAAGTGAGGATGCAAGCGCCATGTTGACGTTCGTTGAAGTTCTATGGAGGATCGTAAATTAATATATACAGGATCATGGTCGGACCATGGGCATTGAGGAATCCAAGTACGAGTCTCACACCATCCAGAAGACCCGGGTCACAGAAGAAAAATCTAACCGCAAATATGAGCGATGTACTGGAGAGAAATAAGTATAATCCCGAGCAGTCCGAGTTAGAGCCGCGCCAGATGTCAAATAGGTTGAAGCGGTAGATTAAGTGTCGAAATTGGTGCGATAATTCAGCCATTGGCTTAGGGAATTTGCGTGGGGTGTCCGATCGTCTATCCAGATTGGGGTCCCATATAAGATTGAAATCCCCGGCGAGAAGCAAAAGGCCCTGACGCAGAGTCCTCCAGTTTCTGGAGAAACTTGCGTAGAGACCGAATGTTTGCTTATTAGGTCCATAATAAGAGGCTAGCGGATACAGCGCACCGTCCAGTTTACAGACTAGAATCAGGTATCGTCCCTGAGGGTCAGAGTCGACAAAAATTTTTCTCGTAAGAGACATCTTTATGTATGAGGATAAGCCGTTCCTCTTGATTTTTGAGAGAAACTGGCAGTTTCAACTATCGGAATACAATTTAGACTGGATGGGTGTCTTTGTACCTTTTACCCAGTGGGTCCTCTTGAAGGAAACCAGGTGGGGCCGAGCCTTGGCTAAGGATCTAAGGCAGAGACTGCGTTTAGTTCGGAGAGTTGAGGTCCTCTCACATTGGTGAGTGACACAGCAGTATGGCATAGTTTACAGATGTGCGTCCTCTCGTTATAGACTGGGGTCGGGTGGGATTGTCAGGACAGTGGTGGGGTAGTTGGGGAAGGGGACAAAAAGGGCGGAGGACACGAGAGGAAAAGGGGAGGAAAAGAAGAGAAGGGAAAAAAGGAAAAAAAAAAAAAAAAAAAAAAAAAAAAAAGGAAGGATTGCTTAGAATAAATACAATTCAACACAGTCTCATGAAATAAAAGAAAATAATACTGGTACAAACAATATTCAAGTTAAAACGTACAAACAGTCAAATAAGAGTACAAGGTGCGGTATATAAACAAGGTAAACCGCGTATGCAGTCTCTAGAATACGTTTCCAGAGTACTTTAAGTGGGGGGAGTGGGTAGCCAGTGCCAGCTGGCAATTAGTTATTAAATCTGCATCATTGAGAGAGCTTGGACAGGGGAAAGAAAGAGTAAAGTGGCGAATGGAAGAGAAAGAGGGAGGGATAAGTACACACACAGGCCCCGGATCCAGGGGGGGAAAGATTGACAGAGTGGGTAGAAAGAAAAGAGAGGGTCAAGATGGGATAAAGGGGAAAAGAAAAAGAAAAAAAAAAAAAAAAAAGGGGGGGAAGAGACGAGGGGGGAGAGGTGGGGGGGAAATAGCATCAATTTCGGACCAAATCTATTAATGCAATAATAGTGAATGGTTAAAACATCAACACAGCAGGAGAATCTAAAGCAAAAGGGTAAACCAGGTAAACCAGCCCCCTGTTCAGCACCCCACCTCCGCATCCCGAAAATCACAGGTAGTTCGTCAACCCATCTAGTAGAAGATGGGATTGATAGTATGCTAATGGTGGAGGGAAGCGTGCAGCACAGGAGGGCCCAGGTATTACAAAATATATCAGCCAAAATGTGGCTCCACATAACCATACAACATATGAAGGGTAGTACAATGTAAGAAAACATCAACAGTATTGGTATATTAGGCCATCAGCTGGCGGAGTGTATCCACCCCGCCAACCAAGTAAACTTTTGTAGTACCCAACAATAAAATAACCGCTATGGTAAAAACAACATATAATCTGTACATTGCAGTAAGTTCACGGCATCTTCAAGCACTATCAATTAAATACTAGAGAACTATTATGCCAGTTGGAAAGCAACGATACTTCTCGGTGTTGCGGGCGGGCAGACAATGCCCGAACCCATTGCAAGATAGATGAGGGAGGATGTCAACCGAAAGAGGTACCGTGAAGCACAAGTGGCATATACAACACAGCATACATCATCTGTAATTTAGGTGGATTAGAAAGTAAATGACAAGTCTGAGAGAACAATGCATATGAAAGCGAGGTCACCACAAAATGGTGCATCCAGTGTTGCATCTCCATTATGTGGCCATCTCACCTCTAGATAAACAAAGCATACTAACAATAAGAAAGTAGAATATGCTCTTAAAAGCTCAGGTGTTTCCCGGGCCCCCATAGTAAAATAGGAAAAGTTATCCCCAGTAGAAGGTGAGACTTGGAGAGAAGAGAGAAGAAAAGGAGAAGAAAAGAGAGAGGAAAAAAGAGAAGAAGAAAAAGAAAAAAAAAAAAAAAAAAATGGAAAAAAGAAGGAAAGAGAGAACAAAAAGATAGTGAGTAGTATAGAGAGTAGACACATATACACTTTAAAATAAAATACTTTGCATATATCAAACCTAAAGAGGAGGGAAAAAAGAAGAGAAAACATTGAGCAATGGAAAGTCCACTTATAAATTATATTGACAGATGGTTAGTGAGCAGTGGGGAGGTGGAGATGCCTCCACCACCCCTATACCTCATGTGCAGTCATCGTCATCTGCTCGTGCCTGAGTAGTTGTAGCTAAGTCACTGGATGGTCTTTGGGGTAAAGGACCCCATTGTGGGACCATAGGGTTCAAAGAGCTTTGTAGTGGAGAGTCAGGTGAAGATGAAGATGTGGCACTCCATTTTTGCAGAAGGTTGTGACTTTGTTCAAGAGTGGTAACAAATATACTGCTGGTTGTCCTTGAGAACAAAAAGTCTGGTCGGATGACCCCATCTGTACTTTATGTTGTTTGTCCTAAGAAACCTGGTGAAACTTCCAAAAGACTTTCGCTGCTGGAGGGTGTGGTGAGAGAGATCGGCAAAGATGTTAATGTCCTGAAATTGTTCAGGCAAGGTGGGTTTAGACATAGAGGCTCTTACTAACCTCTCTTTGTATGTGTAGAAAGTGTAGCCGAACAATGACATCTCTTGGTTTATCATGTTGCTAGGCTTCTAGGGCGTAGAGCCCTGTGTGCCCTATCAATGAGTCCCTCATTTGGATTTGCCGGGTGGTGCCAGATGTTTGAAAAATTCAGAAAGGTGGGTTGACCAAGTCACTAGAGGATATGCTTTCAGGGATCCCCCTGAGGCGTAGATTATTCCGGCGGGATCGGTCTTCAGCATCCGCCACTTTGTTTTCTAGCATAATAAGCTGTTCCGCCCAAACTCTGGGCATATGCTAGGACATTACCCTGTTCAACTATCATGTCTTCCTGCTTCCTCTCAATTGTGTCCACTCTTTCAGAAGTAGATGTCAAATCTCGCCGCATCTCAGCCAGCGAGGCAGTTATTTGGGACTGAAAAGAGGAGTGATGTGCCTCAAGCAAAGTTTGCAAAGATGATAAAATAAACGAAGGTGTCACAGTTGGTGGGGCAGCATCTTGTAGGGCTTGGAGGGTATTGGATACTAATCTGATCCATGTGTTGAGGTATTAGTGCTTATCTTGTGAATCTTCATTTGTAGATAATATCATAGGATTGAAATGGTCCACCACAGTCCTTTTAGGGCCACCTACCGGCTTTGGTTTCCGTTTGTTGGATATGTGCCATCTTCAGGGTTTCAAATGGCACACCTGACAATTAAGAGCACAGGACACAGCTAGAAGATCCAAATTTTATAAACTGATGTTGCAGAGTGAGCCAGAGTAATGTGGTATATGTAGTAGGATCCGAGCCTGAGGGGCTTCCCCTCCCCTTAGGCAATACAATTAGCAGCACATTTTAAGGTAGAGGAGTGCTGTTGATTCTCTTAAGGCGTTCTTGTGTTTTCACCTATATTGCTGTTGGTGTAATATAGGAATTTCCAGACCTCCACTGGGGTAGTTGTCACTCAGGGTCAGGTAGCATGTGTGGCACCCTCCTGAGGGAGTGCCCCCTTTTTGGGCGAAGCAGGAAAAAGGAGATGGGGTATGACCCGTCACCACTGAGGGTAGCGGGGAAAAGGGAGGAGGGTGTCAAATCTGGCCTTGGGAATCAATAAAGTCTTGTATTACAGCAGTACTGTAAAATAATGTTCACCATTCAATTTTGGCACTGAGGGTCTGATCCAAAAAGAAAAATACACAGCTGTACAGTAACTTGTAAAAAAAAAAAAAAGGCCACAGTTTCTTAATGTCAATAAGAGAGCTTTTGCTGCACAGAGGCTAATGTTATCTGATTTAGGCGTGTGGAGGATCAGTATAGAGTAAAGTGTCCGAATATGAAGGCAAAATAAATGAGGTATATTGCAGTCTACAACACTGTAATTAGAGGATTTCACATTAATAAAGGGCGGCAGTAGAGTGTGTAAAGATTTAAAGTAATGGTTTTCCATTTTGCACCCACAGAGTTGCAAGGCTTATTCAAATAAAAATCGCAGTGAGATAGCAGCTGTATACAATGCTCAACAGATGGTAGAATGATGGTCTATAAAGCCAAATCTAAGGGAACCTAATTGAATGTCTCTTAGTGAAAGGAAGAAAAAAAAGCAAGTTGTTGGTTACTTACAAACTGCCACGTGGGATGCCGTTAGGAGTGTTTGTAGTTTCTAGTACCATAAAAAACTGGTTGTTAACCAGTATAGTCACCTCTCACAGTGTGCTTGGTAAGTTCCGGTAGATCAAGGAGATAGTCCTGCAGTAATCAGGTGTAATTCCACCAGTGAAGGCTTAACTGCGTGTGCCGGTGTAGGCTGCGACCACGGCCTTTCCTGTAAAATGGTCTGAGCTCCCAAGCGGGTGTTATTTGTCGATTGTAAATTTTTGCAAAAACGAACAAGAAACAGTGCTGGGTGGTTGTAGTAGCTGCCCTAGTTATGTTTTTGGGCAATTTCGCTGTATTTAGCAGGTTATATGAGCTAAAATAACACTTTTGTGGCCAGAGCTCTGTCTCCACACTTCCCTATCAGGTTTGGCTGCCGGCTCCGCCCCCCTTGTTTACTGATTTTGCTGCTGCAAGGAAAAAGTTTTAATGAATTTGAATAAATAAAAGCACTTTGGATTTTAACCAGAAGCTCCCCGGGTACTTTCTTCTTTATTGAGGACACACAAATATATATATATATATATATATATATATATATAAAAAAACTAAAAAGAGAGAAGCGCTCAACCTGAGAACGAACAATAGCATTATAGCTTGTTCTATGGCTAGTTACCACCCAAAGAAACAGCCTCTTTTTGCTCAACATGTGCTTTCACAGAGAAGAACTTTCCTGAAGCATATCAGTCTGATCCTGACTTCAACAGTACAGTCCAGCCCCGAAATACCAGACAATCCTTTCTGAACGAGAGAAACAAGCAAAATCCCCAGACGTACGTTTCGGATTATTTGTGGGCCTCGTCAGTGAGGTGCAACCATATTACTCTAGGCACACTGAGCAACGGGTCCACGTCTGGATTCCTGCATCACACTTAGGGAGCCTTCCCTAAGTGTCATAATTTGCATAAATAAAAAGAGAGAAGCATTCAACCTGGGAACGAACAATAGCTTAATAGCTTATTCTATGGCTAGTTACCACCCCTAGAAGCAGCCTCTTTTTGCTCAACATGTGCCTTTCACAGAAAAGAACTTTTCCTGAAGCATATCAGTCTGATCCTGACTTCACAGTACAGTCCAGCCCTGAAATACCAGGCAATCCCTTTCTGAACGAGAGAAACAGCAAAACCCCAGATGTACGTTTCAGCCTATTGTGGGCCTCGTCAGTGAGGTGCAGCCATATCCCTCTAGGCACACTGAGCAACGGGTCCACGTCTGGATTCCTGCATCACTCTTAGGGAGACTTCCCTAAGTGTCTTAATTTGCATAAATAAAAAGAGAGAAATGCTCACCCTGGGAACCAAACAATTAGCATATAGCTTGTTCTATGGCTAGTTTACCACCCAAGAAGCAGCCACTTTTTGCTCAAAATGTGCTTTCACAGAGAAGAACTTTCCTGAAGCATATCAGCGCTTCTCTCTTTTTATATATATAGGAATAGGGCTACACCTCACTGACGAGGCCCAATGAAGGCCGAAACGATCGTTGGGGTTTGCTGTGTTCCTTGAGAAGAAATTGCCTGGTATTTTCGGCGCTGGAACTGAACCGTAAAGGGCGGGATTCAGAACTGATAAACTACAGGAAAGGTTGTACTCTGTGAAAAGCATTGCAGGGCTAAAAGAAGTTGCACCCAGGTGGTAAATCGCCATAGAACAGGCTAACAATGGTATTGAGATGTTGTTCATATGCCTGTTAGTGCATTTCTCTCTGTATGTATTTAGTCTCCCTAAGGGAAAAAGGGCAACCAGTAACGTGGACTCCTTGCTCAGCTTAGAGGATATGGCTACACCTCACTGACGAGGCCCAATGAAGGCCGAACGATCGTTTGGGGTTGCTGTGTTCCTTGTTCAGAGAAGAATTGCCTGGTATTTCCTGCGCTGGAACTGACCGTAATAGGCAGATCAGACTGATATACTACAGGAAAGTTCTACTCTGTGAAAAGCATTGCTGGGCTAAAAAGCAAGTTGCACCCAGGTGGTAAATCGCCATAGAACAGGCTAACAATGGTATTGAGCTTGTTGTTCGTTGCCGGTGAGTGCATTTCTCTCTGTATGTATATATATATATATATATAGTGCAAGAGACCTTTGTAGTCAAGTAGCTGAAAACATGAATTAATCATATTCATGCAATATTCAATATTTATTAAAGTGTTATAGTACTATAAATAACAATTCCAAAAGTTGTTTCACATAGGGGAATAATTTCTAATATATTTACTACTACTTGCTTCCCAGTAGTTAAAGTAAAGGCAAACTTTAAATGTTTTTAAATCAGGTCCGGAATCTAAGCAATATTTTAGATGGACTTTGATTAATCACTTTTTAATGAAGATGCACTGCTACTTACTTTTTTAATCTAGCTGTGCCATTCTAACACACGCGTTCTTGGCAACCAACCTCAATTTTTTTATTTTTTTTTCTGAGCTATTGGCAGGAACTGTTCTCCAATCGGCGCTATAGCTACAAAAAAAAACTGCCATACAACTAGAACAGTTCAAACCATTAGCTTTCAAATTATATGAGCTTTGTTGCAGGCGGTCGGGGCGAGGGTATTAGAATGGCACGGCTAGATTAAAATGTAAATCACATCTCATGTTTATTAGAAGTGATCAATTAAAACCCCTGTAAAATATTGTTTAGATTCCGGAAACAATTTTTAAAGTTTATCATCACTTTTGGTTACCCCACTCATAAGTTCTACATATAAGTAACACACAAATACACGCCTATGCCTACCAGAGCTACAAGCCTTTTTGCAAGTTTTGGTATTTTATACACATGACTTTTAGGGGCCAATTTATCAATGGTCTGTCCGACAATGTCAGACAGACATCGCTGAATGCCAACAGCATACGCTGTCAGCATTTAAACATTGCACAAGCAACTCACGTGGAAACAGGGGCATCAGTGGCCATTCGCGCCCTTGATAAATCAGCCCCTAAGTTTAAAATACATATAGTTCCTGTTCTAGACTGTTTTTTACAACTGTGGCATCACAGGAATGAGGTGCCCTATCTCCTGAGTTACCTGGATGTTAATGAGTTCTTTTTAGTATTACATTCCATAAAAATAAATTATTCTGAGATATACTGTTAGATGACCATAGAGGACAGCAAGCAAATCCTGTGTGAATTGCATTAAAAAAAATTAGATTTAAGCTCTTTCATCAAGTTTTGGACATTTCTCTTTGTATTCTTTTTATATTAGTAATAAAATTTAAACTTCAGTAGCACAAACCACCTTTCAAGGGTTTGAATGTGTGAAGTCCAATATAGCTGTAAGATGCTCTAACTCTCCTGCACTGTTCATGAATCTTTGTTGCATTTTTTCCATATCACAATGCTTATAATGTCAGTTCTTGATGGATCACATGGGGCCCCATTTGCCCAATTGGTTGGCAGACAAGGTCCCCAGCTAGGAAACCTGTCCACTCACTTTTGAGGCAAGCGGGCAGCACTAGAGCAATGTCTGCTGCCTGCATTATTATTGCACAAGCATATGTCTGTGCAGAGCCACCACTCTGCTTTCACGTTACTGTAGGGGGCTGTCAATCACCATGGACTAACAACTTCAGGGGTAGTTTAACTGTGCCATCTTTGAGATGCATGCAAGCTATATTTACCGCGCCACTTATAATCTAGCCATAGTGTAGTGTGCAAGACACAACATAAGCACCTAAATGGAAGATACACACAAAGAAAAGACTGCAGAAATTGTTTATAGTTTATTGAAGAACAATGGTCCCGAAATGCTGCATTTTATCAACAACAACTTTACTTTGGATTGCACAGTTCCTATAAATCAAGAATCTGCAGGTTTCAACTCTCACTCCATTCAAGAGAATAAATCTTTAATTATTTATAACATCTTAATCTGAGACTGTTAGGGTAGATCAGTATAATAACTAATCAACAAAAAGGGTCCCTTAGACCCTGAACCTGTGCTATATACAGGCTTTTAGTTTGCATTTATGTTTTAATCCTATTCCAAAATCAAACAACTAAAACTTCCTAATTGAGATTTGGAGTTTGTTTAAAGGGACAGTCTACACCTGAATTGTAATTGTTTTAAAAAGATAGATAATCCCTTTATTACCCATCCCCCCAGTTTTGCATATCCAACACAGTTATATAATATACTTTTTTACCTCTGTGATTACCTTGTATCTAATCCTCTGAAGACTGCCCCCCTTATTTCAGTTCTTTTGACAGACTGAGACATGAAATAACACCCTCTAGCTGTGAAAAAAAGTCAAAATGTATTCAGATAAGAGGAGGCGGTCTTTTAAGGTCTAAGAAATTAGCATATGAACCATCTAGATTTAGCTTTCAACTAAGAATACCAAGAGAACAAAGCAAAATTGATGATAAAGGTAAATTGGAAAGTTGTTTAAAATAACATGCCCTATCTGAATCACGAAAGTTTATTTTTGACTAGACTGTCCCTTTAAGTACTTAGAGTCTGAAGACCAAAACATCGCTGGCATAGAGAGAAATCACCCCCAAATATTAGTTTTAGTATTATATTGTAATGTAGGTGTTGTTATACATTTCTTCTTTGTTTTAATATTATGTTACATATTTAAAAAAACACTTTCTTACATATTCTCCGAGTATGATTAGTCATTTTCTATGCATTACAGAAAAGTACACGTGTTTCTGTCATCATATGCATTAGGTTTCCACTGATATATATGTTTTAATTTTAAAGCAATGTTCTTTACATCTAGTTCTGATTCAGTATGGACATAATTATTTTTATATCTAGGGGATAACTATTCATTAAAGAATTAAATATTTAACCAACTATTTTGTCTGCAAACCTAAGAATTAAACAGGAGCTACACATAGCGGCACTTAATTTTTATATATTGCAATTTGGATGATTAATTTTGGGTTTGTAGCCCAGGTGCAATTATAAAGATTTGGCAACTATTTTAAAAGGTTTGTCTTGGCTTGAAAAACGCCTCATTAAAGCTTCCGTGCATGAATCTGTCTTCCGTCTGCTTATGACACATGCCACTTTAGTGATGTTGTAGTAAGATGGAAAAGATACAAAGCAAGAGATATATTCATATTTCAAATCATTGACATATTATTTAAAACTAGTGGAGACTGAAAAATATTCTGCATGGTGTTCTGACAGCAAGGAATTTTGGCATGATAAATAGGTCTAATTAATGGCATTTAAATCTGACAGATTCATCATTGATTCACATTCTTTATCACTTATTTGCTGCCAAATAATTTCTGTTTTGTGATCTGAAGAAACGCTGGTATTAACTTTAAAGGTACTTTTTGCTATTGTGAGCGATACATTAAATACCTAAAAACACACAGGGGGGTTATATATTGATACAGTTTCTGCAGCTCTGCATACTTACCATTATAACTGTGCATCACATTATAGTGGGAAGGCATACAGCTTAGTCATGTATGTGTTATATTAGGATATACAATATTCAGTAATGGTTACGTTGCACTACAGATATTGCAGAGGTCACCACCTCTAAAAAGACATTAACTGCAAGGGAATGAAAACACATTGCTCTTTGATATTGACATTCACAGCATGCCTGCTATTGTCAAATGCAACTGACCTCTGCTGTAAGAATTAAACATTATTGTCTTCAGTCTGCTTAGATTTAGCCCCTTCTGGATTTTATATTTCATATACTGGTACACTATTATTATCTTCAGTTTATATACCTAATCATCATAACAAATGTATTTACTAGCCTTTATTTTGTTAATATTTAAACATCTTACTAAAATGTAATGGGATGCTTATAAACAAGATGACTTGGATATAAATTAAGGCTATTGGTCATACAAACCCAATAATTTCAGTAATGATGATCTGATGCATGAAGAACTAAAAAAGACAAAGGCTATTTCTGCATTGTGACCTTAAGTACCATAGGTAAAGTGAAAATTATAATTCAGTTGATCCATTGCTCCACCAGCAATGCACACATCAGCATTTTAGTATTGTGATTGATCTCTTATCGGTCTTATTGTCATACCTGCCCACTAAACCAATCAAATCTATTCATTTATACCCAGTCCAGTGGATAAAGTATAACTTGATTTGGCATGTTATTTTTTTATGGCATACACTATATGGCCAAAAGTATGTTTACAACTGACCATCAACTATAAGATCTTGTTAGAAAACCCATTCTAAACACCATGGCCATTAATATGAAATTCACCACTGCCTTTGCATTTATAAAAGTCACAGTTCTTCAAGGAAGGGTTTCCACAAGATTTCAGACTGTGTTTGTTGGAATTTGTGCGAATTCAGCTAAAATAGCATTTGTGAGGTCAGGCACTGATGTTGAACAAGGAGGTCTGGCTTGTAATTGGTGTTCTTGTTCATCCTAAAGGTATTCAATTGGGTTGAGGTCAGGGTACTGTGCAGGGCACCCAAGTTCCTTCACACCATTCCCCATCACATTTTCATGGAACTTGCTTTGTGTACAGGTAAGGGCCTTCCACAAACTTTTTCCACCCGATTCTCTAAAATGTTTTTGTATTCTGTATTATTAAGAATCGCCATTCGCTGGAAGTAAGGGGCCAAGCACAAACCCTAAAAAACAGCCCAGACAAGTATACATTTCCCACCAAACTTTACAGAAGTAACAATCCATTCTAGTAGGTAGTGTTCTCCTGGAATCCGCTACAACCAGATTTCTCCATCAGACTGACAATTAGTGAAGCATGATTCCACACTCCAGCAAACTATATAAAGCTGTTCATGCTGCTCTGGGGGCCCATTGCTGCTCGCATGAGCGAACCTGCAGCCAGAAAGTTAGAAAGCAGCAAGTCATAAGACCACAGCTTCCTAGTCAGTACGCCAACTTTTAGCTGGCGGAATTAAATAACCTAGTGCTCCAGCTACCTTTTTAACAGAGTTAAACTGGGAGCTTCTATGTAAGTTTTTAAAACGGTTTTATACTGGATTTTTATATCAGTTTCTGTGCATATTATTATTTATAGTAGTGTCTATTACAATGCAGTTATATGACAATTGGTGTATATTGTCCCTTTAACTCGTAATACCAGCACACATTTGTGTGTGCTATTAATACTGAGTGGAGCGCAAATATCTGTGCATGTGAAAGTGCAATTTTAAGCTCCACTTTGTAATCTAGGCCTTAGTAGGGCAGAAGTTTTGCAAACAGACTTGTTGCAAAAGTGCCATCATATGACAGTTCCATGTTTAAAGTCAATGAGCTCTTCAGTAAGACCCATTGTACTGCAGGTGCTTGTCTATGAAAATTTCATAGATATGTTCAGGATTATATTCATCTATTAGCAATGGGTGTGGCTGAAACACCTGAACTCAATAATTAGTATGGTTTTACACGTACCTTTGGTCATATAGTGTGAATTATAAAAAATAAAAAAAGGAGCCTGGTTTTCACTTAAGAAAGTGTTTGTGGAATGTTTTGAAATGGAATGAAATTAAAATCTATTAACTGTATTTGACCTAGACTTCTTTAATATTTTTAAAAAAAATTGATTATCTTGCATATAATTAAAATAATCCATATTTATATTTGTTGGTCCAAAAATGGCAGTCAATTTGCTAAAACTTTTAATGTAATAAAAAAATTAAAAGGTGAAATGCTCACGTTATGGTAATTTTATACTTTGTGAAAATGTATTCTTTTAATACAGGATTTATATATTATACTTGCTAACTTTCTTAAAAATGTAATTTATGTATTTATATATCGTAACACTTATGATTCTATTCCAGCGTTCTTACGCTCCACCCCCCCCCCGTACTTCCTTGATTTTGCACTATGAGTTAGAAAGCCGTCCTACCTGCTATTTCCATGTTTAATTATATTATTGCTGTTATAATATTACTAAAAATCTCTATAAAAAATTAATTAATCGATTAAATAATTATGATTGAGCTGCAATCATATACTTAAATGTATCTTTGAGAATTCTTGAGTCCGCAGATGCTCCAAAATCTAATGAGCTGTCGGCATTGGTGTCTTCAAAATCACTAATGAGCATGATTTGCTTGAGCCTTGAGAAGAAGCATGACGTTGGGAATGCATGAACAAAGGATACTTTTTTCCCCCTCAAACATGCCCAAATTTCACAATTCAGATTGGAGAACAGAGAAAATGTCATAAGAAGAAAAAGAAAAGCACTTAGGGCTAGATGATATAAACTTTGCAAACTGAAACCTACTTTTTCTTGCCGACTCTTGCAGGGCTACCCCGGGGGAATGATCATAAAAAGGGGCAGACCCTGCTAGTGGCGAGGTGGCTCCTATTAAAATAATAGAGCTTGCTGGATAGGGACACTTCGCTCCGTAGTGCAGGGGACTGCTTTTAAAAGTAAAATCCTGCAGCCAATATAACTCACATTACCTGCTTTTCTGCATAGAGCATCTTACATTCGCCTATATTTTAGTATGCATTTGTTTTTCTATTGGGGTTATAAGTGTCGTATTATTTTGAGAAAACTTTGTCACCTTTCAGTTGGTAAGAAAAAACTGTGAGATTAGCAGATCGAAAATCTTTATAGTATTACGCTGGGATTAGAAAGACATTTTCATATATAACACCCATGTTCAGCCCATTTTACGAAAATAAACAACAATTACACTTTGCATTTTGTATTTATAAGTACGGATTTCTGTGTGATTTTTGAACATCTAGTGTACTAAAATTATGATTTATGCTGTGCATATTTCATTTGATTTATTCCTGTGTAATTACATACACATTTTACTTTTTTGTTAAAATACGATTTTTGGTGAAGAATTTTGTTACGATTTTGATGCACCTTAACAATACAAATTGTACTTGCTTATTTTTGTGTCAATGGTTCAAATATTTGTTTTGTATGATGTTTAAAATATGAAATTTATTGTGCACATTTAATATGAAAATGCAGTATACGCCCCTTTTGCTAAACACCATGTTTTCTTTATTTTTTTTGGCTTTAGATCATTCCACCAGGGAAAAAAAGGACTGGCCAGCATTCTTTAATAATCTCGTCAACCCAGAGAGCTTTCAGTCATCGAGCCCTAAGTGTCGGGGCTGTCAGAGCGTGCAATACAATCGGAGTGGTTTGATAGAGATTACAATAGTAAGTATGGAGATTGAAATTTTTAATCAATGAAACTAATATTATTTATTATAAGCCGTATTTAATTTACCATTACTTTAACTCTTTAACTCTCTCTCTCTCTCTCTCTCCTCTCTCTCTCTCTCTGTATATATATATATATATATATATATATATATATATATACCTGTATATATACATACAAACAAATTCCCAAGGAAGGATAGGCACAGTTTTACAAATCCTTTTCAACTGCCAGGGTACACTTTAAAAGTAAATTCAAAGTCCCATCAAAGAAGGCACTCACTGGTATTCATAAAACATAACATTTATTTCATCAGTAAAACAGAGACATAATGTTTCGGTGTAATCTAACATCTTTGTCAAATGTCACAGAATCAGTTCCAAAAAAAACAGAACCTAAAAACATATAACCCATAACACCTTCACCTGCCTTATATACCTACTAAAATCAATTAACTCCGTTGTACTTCCTTGTGATGACATCATCATGCAACGTCATTAGCGTGGTGCATCATCACCAATCAGCTTCTACCTGGTTGTCATAACAACACATACACGGAAGTGTCATGTACAACTCGTTATGCTCATGGTCTTGAAGGGGACTGTATTACTAAGTCAGCAGTTAGATGTGCCCACACATGTTATAAAGTAGCAAAGTGTTAATGATACTTAACGCTCATAGGTCATTGTCAGACAATCATGCCATATCGTTATTACACAATCATTCATTATACTGCTTGCTATTGGCTACTTAGTGCATAAAGATATCAGCCCCTTTCCAAGAGGATAGCAACCCATATAAGAAACAACCCCTATCCCTATTATATACAACCCTACAGAATATATACAATTATTGTTTGTCACTTACCCAAACTTGAGTAAAGAAGAACGATTGGCTATTAAGGATTTAAGTAATGACAGTAACATAATCATTCACCCGGGAGACAAGGGGGGATCCATTGTCATACAGGATTACTCTAATTACAGAACTGAGGCTTTAAGACAATTGGCGGACACTACGATATACATTAAATTAAGGGGGAATCCAACAGTAGCTTTTAAAAAATCTATTGCTGAATACCTCAATAGGGGTTTTTGAATCAGGGATATTAACAGAACAAGGAGAAGAGTTCTTACAACTGAGCACCCTAAGACTCCTATATTATATCTGTTACCAAAAGTACATAAGACCCTTAAGGACCCCCCTGGTAGACCGATAGTGGTCTGCCAGGGACTCCTTATTGTCTAACCTAGCGATCGATATAGATTTCTTCCTGCAGCCAGTGGTCAAGGGAACCCCCGCATATTTACAGGATTTGCCAAGTCTAATTACAATATTGAGGTGATATGATGGGTTACTGACTAGTGTTCATCTTGTTACCATGGATGTAGACAGCCTATACACCTCCATTCATCATGAGGGAGGTGTTGTGGCTGTCAGATCCTTGGTAACTGGGAACCCTTTGTATAAGGGACCCCCTATTGAATTTCTCTGTGAGTTGTTTGCAGTGGGGCAAAAAAAGTATTTAGTCAGCCACCAATTGTGCAAGTTCTCCCCACTTAAGAAGATGAGAGGAAGCCTGTAATTTTCATCATAGGTATACCTCAACTATGAGAGACAAAATGTGGAAACAAATCCAGACAATTACATTTTTCTGATTTGGAAAGAATTTATTTGCATATTATGGTGGAAAATTAGTATTTGGTCACCTACAAACAATCAAGATATCTGGCTCTCACAGACCTGTATCTTCTTATTTAAGAGGCTCCTCTGTCCTCCACTCATTATCCTGTATTAATGGCACCTGTTTGAACTTGTTATCAGTATAAAAGACACCTGTCCACAACCTCAAACAGTCACACTCCAAACTCCACTATGGTGAAGACCAAAGAGCTGGCGAAGGACACCAGAAAACAAAATTGTAGACCTGCACCAAGCTGGGAAGACTGAATCTGCAATAGGCAAGCAGCTTGGTGTGAAGAAATCAACTGTGGGAGCAATAATTAGAAAATTGAAGACACACAAGACCACTGATAATCTCCCTCGATCTGGGGCTCCACGCAATATCTCACCCCCGTGGGGTCAAAAATGATCACAAGAACGGGGAGCAAACATCCCAGAACCACATGGGGGGACCTAGTAAATGACCTGCAGAGAACTGGGACCAACATAACAAAGGCTACCATCAGTAACACACTACGCTGCCAGGGACTCAGATCCTGCAGTGCCAGACGTGTCCCCCTGCTTAAGCCAGTACATGTCCGGGCCTGTCTGAAGTATGCTAGATAGCATTTGGATGATCCCAGAAGCAGATTGGGAGAATGTCATATGGTTAGATGAAACTGTTTGGTAGAGAACACAACTCGTCGTGTTTGGAGGAGAGAGAATGTTGAGTTGCAACCAAAGAACACCATACCTGCTGTGAAGCATGGGGGTGGCAACATCATGCTTTGGGGGCTGTTTCTTCTGCAAAGGGAGCAGGATGACTGATCCGTGTACATGAAAGAATGAATGGGGGCCCATGTATTGTGAGATTTTGAGTGCAAACCTCCTTCCATCAGCAAGGGCATTGAAGATGAAACGTGGCTGGGTCTTTCAGCATGACAATGATTCCAAACACACCGCCACTCACCGCCCGACAACGAAGGAGTGGCTTCGTAAGAAGCATTTCAAGGTCCTGGAGTGGCCTAGCCAGTCTCCAGATCTCAACCCCATAAAAAACCTTTGGAGGGAGTTGAAAGTCTGTGTTGCCCAGCGACAGCGCCCAAAACATCACTGCTCTAGAGGAGATCTACATGCAGGAATGGGCCAACATACCAGGCAACAGTGTTTGACAACCTTGTGAAGACTTACAGAAAACGTTTGACCTCTGTCATTGCCAACAAAGGATACTATATCCAAAGTATTGAGATTGAACTTTTGTACCAAATACTTATTTTCCACCATAATATGCAAATAAATTCTTTCCAAATCAGACAATGTGATTATCTGGAATTGTTTCCCACATTTTGTTTCTCATAGTTGAGGTATACCTATGATGAAAATTGCAGGGCCTCTCTCATCTTCCTTAAGTGGGAGAACTTGCACAATTGGTGGCTGACTAAATACTTTTTTGCCCCACTGTAACTATTTGCCTGGAAAAAAAATTAAGTTTCAGAATGATTTTTATTTACAGATCTCTGGGACAGTCATGGGTTCAAACATGGCACCCACCTATGCTAATCTTTATATGGCATGGTATAAACAAATGGCCATGAAACCATTTACTCACCCCACATCAGATACTATGTAACGCTACATTGATTATGTGTTTTCGGTGTGGGAGTTGAAGCACTGTTGAGCTTGAGGAATGGATGTCATGTTTGAACTCGAGGACTTTCCCATAATATTTAAATTGGAGTACAGTGACAGCATTTTTAGATTTGTTTATATATACAAAGGTTGATGCCTGTGATGGTTGCTTATTTGGCATAACGGATTTGAATTCCTTATTGGAAGATAATAGCTTCCACCCCAGCATAAAAAAACAGGATTGTCACCCTCACAACTCACGAGAGTCATTTGAAACAATAGTGAGGTACCCATCATGATGAAGCAGCTTGCAGAGATTAAAAGATAAACTAGTGACTAGAGGTTAGGAATGTGACAGTCAATTCCAAAAATCCTCATAACAACAAGCGATATACAATCCGCCACAGACTTACGCGTAACAAGTACACATGTTATATACATGCTCATCTGTCCATGGTTCCCTGGTGTAACATCAGCAAGACGGTCACAAGCTTTAGGGATAGGATGGCCAATCATCAATGTGCCATCCGTGAGGCCCTGAAAAAAGGGGGACTCAGAACAACCAGTGGCACGCCACTTTGCCAAACATACACAGTGGTATCCAGCCTTATGTCAATGCTGGAATGATCATGTTCCTCCCTTAGCAGAGGTGGCAATAGAGCCAAAAGGTTATTACAAATGGAGACGAAATGGATCCATATACTGGGACAAACACGCTGGTATCATCAAGGGGGTTGAATACCTTTCTTGACTTCGACCATTTTACACCAAATACTGATCACTGGACTAACAGATATGGATGACCTCATCAGAAGGAGGAATTACCTATTGTAGATCCACATGAATATCCGTTCTAGTGGGTACCCACGGGTTTCTACCTATTACTCCTGGAGACATAAAGGGAATACAATGTGATACATATAGGAGTATGTTTAAGTTCCCTATAGATATTATGTGTGATACTAACAATAATTGTATATAATTCTATAGGGTTGTATATAATAGGGATAGGCACTGTTTTCTTATATGGGTTGCTATCCTCTTGAAAAGGGGCTGATATCTTTGTGCACTAAGTAGCCAATAGCAAGCAGTATAATGAATGATTGTGTAATAACAATATGACATAATTGTCTGACAATGACCTATGAGCGTTATGTATTGTTTAGCATTTGCTACTTTATAACTGCTGACTTAGTAATACAGTCCCCTTGAAGACGATGAGCATAACGAGTTGTACATGACACTTACCGTGTATGTGTTGTTTATGACAACCGCGTAGAAGCTGATTTGTGATGACGCACCACGCTAATGACGTTGTGTGATAACATCATCACAAGGAAGTACAACGGAGTTAATAGATTTTAGTAGGTATATAAGGCAGGTAAAGGTGTTATGGGTTATATGTTTTTGAGTTCTGTTTTTTTGGAACCGATTCTGTGACAATTGACAACGATGTTAGATTACACGAAAACGTTATGTCTCTGTTTTACTGATGAAACAAATGTTAATGTTTTATGAAGACCAGTGAGTGTCTTTTTTGATGGGACTTTAAATATTTATGTATATATATATATAATATATATATTATATATATATATTTCAAGCGATGGTGTTAAGTGCACTCTCACCAACTTTTGCAGCTTGTCAGGTGTGCTGATGAGGATAATAGATAAATTGTAGCAAAGAAGCACTCACTGAACGTTCCAACTGTGACAAAAGTTTTAATTCAAACAAGTGACGTTTCGGGACAGTAACAGGTCAAGAGAAGGGACTGTTACTGTCCCGAAACGTCACTTGTTTGAATTAAAACTTTTTGTCACAGTTGGAACCGTTCAATGAGTGCTTCTTTGCTACAATTTATATATATATATATATATATATATATATATATAGAAATGTCCAGCAAAGTGCACTCCCAGATCTTGCATATATGCGCCTTGGGTGCTAGAGCCAAAATATTAATACATCAAGAACAAGCAGCACTCCAAAGGTCTTTTATCCATATGTCACCTTTATTTACGTGAACGTTTTCGGGCTACAAAGAACCCGTCCTCAGACTTACAAGGCTATGTAAACTTACCCACCACGCTGTGTTATATCCACCACCAAACAAACAATGAACTACGCTCTCCACGTTAGATGCGCCTCTCCTGCGAGTGACGTCATCCGTCGTGGCAACGTAACAGGGACTGAAATAAAAATGAATACATAGGCAACAAATGCGCAAATAAACCATAGGCAATACACATCCTATTCTAATATCGGGCAATAGAAAAATGGGCAATAGAAAAAAGACCAAATATTGAATATAACCTGTAATAATGTTGTGCAGTTCCTAGAGCCGTACCACACATGGTCCCGGCGGTTACCATAGCAACCTATATCAACAATGTTGCACATTCAATGCGGCATATGTGGAGGGCAACATGAGAACTACAAACATATAGGTATAACATACTGCAACCAAAACATAACTGCAATAGACCATCTATATATGCAAGAACAGTAATAATTACCCTCAACATACTAACAAAGGCCCAATTATATTAAACTGCCCTGTAAATACAATATAGGACTAAAGCATAAGAGTAAGAACAATTTTGTCAAAAAACTACCATAGGTTGCTAAATAAACTCTATTAATTAACTATATGCCATACCAAAAAGAAAAAATAAAAATAAAATAAAAAAATAAAAAATAATAATTAGAATGATTCTGGACTCTCAACAGAGACATCCATATTTAGCAGAGACTTATAAGAAACACATGCCAGTCCAACTGAGTATTCAGTCCATAGGGGACCAGAGTATCTCAACTCAAATGTCCATTTGGCTTCCCTTTGTAGCAGCATACGGTTCCTATCTCCTCATCTGGATAATGGCGGTACATGGTCAATGTTCGTGTATTTTAAGATCCATAACCAGTGTGCTTCATTTCCAAAAAAAGTCTGGCTACTGGTTGTTCCGATTGCTCCCTTTCTTAATTCGCTGTCTTAATAGCAGATCGGTGATTTGCCATGCGTGTACGTAGGTCATCCGTAGTCTTCCCTACATAATATAGTCACAGATACAGTGTAAGAGGTACACTATATGTGTAGTGGTACACGTCCAGGCGGAATCTGTGTTTGTACATTTTGCGTTTGTGTGGATGAGTGAAGCATGATCCAGTTATCAATCCTCCACAAGTAGTGCAGCCAAGACATCGAAATACACCTGGTTTTTTATGTCCAGCCAGGTAGCTGTTTTGTAGCTTTGTACAGGGTCAGTGTTATCAATAAGTCCCGTAAGGACTTCGACCTTCTGTAACCCACCCTGGGTGGTTGTGAGTTGTACAGAGGTAGGGATTTATCAGTATTGATGATCTTCCAATGATTGTTTAAGATATCCATTAAGGGACCCTTATTCCCCTGTGAAAGTAGTCACAAATGTCATTCTTCCATCCCTCAATCTTGGCCTCTCTATCTGGAAGTTGCGAAATATTGTCACATTGTTCTTTCAACAATTTATAAGGATATCACTCCTTGTTCTAAACCGCTGTACCATCTCTTCCAATTGTAAATCTCTATTACTTATTTCTGAGTTGTTCCTACTCACTCTCAGCAATTGCGATTTCGGCAATGCTCTCTTCAATGCCGGGGGGTGGCAACTGGTGTAATGTTATAGGGAATTTCTGTCAGTTTCCTTTCTGTACAGTGTCGACTGGAATTTTCCCATTCCCTTTGATATAATCTAACATCCAGGAAATCGATTTGTGTTCTATATACACCATTTTGAACTTCAGAGCTACATTAGCCTCATTCAATTGTTGTTACCAAGTCTCCAGGTCCTCCAAAGTACCCAGACCAAATGAGAAACAGGTCATCTATATACCCTCTTAAAAAAATCGGATGTTCTTGACCTGAAAACAATGTCGTCCCAAACTCTTCAAAATGGGCCATAAATAAGTTGGCATCCGATGGGGCCATATTTCGACCCCCATCGCCGACCCCTTTCTTCTGTAGGTAAAAGATTGTTCAAATCTGAAGAAATTTGGTAGTCAGACAAAACTCTAGAATTGAAGTAGGTTCTCAGGAGGGGGTCCAATATAGGGATGTCTGCAGAGATGGAAAAAAACAGCTTGTAGTCCTTCTTCATGTGGGATTACAGTATATAGACTAGTCACATCTAGTGTGACTAGCCATATTATCCTCGTCCAAATCCTCCAAATTTGTAGCATCTCAAGAAGTGCCATAGAATCTCTCAAATAAGATGGTGTATGGTATACAATAGGCTGTAGGAATTTATCTACAAACCGTAGCAAGAGGTTGCTGTAATGAGCCTATAGAGGACACGATTGGTCTTCCCGGTGGAGGAGAGATTCCCTTATGTATTTTAGGAAGGGTATATAGTACGAGAGTTACTGGGATATGTCACTAGTAGATAGAGTTATGTATTCCCTATTAATGAACCCCTGGTCATACTACCTATTTAGCATATTCATCCAGCTTTTTCTTGAATAATTGTGTAGGGTCACCAGTTAGTGGTCTATATACGTGTTCTGGGAGGTAAAGTGCTAAATTATACGTGAGGCTGACAAGGGTGGGGCAGTGGTCATCCCTTAACTATAAGGACTACAGGACAGAGATCTTGTCACAGCTTGCGGATGAGAACACGTATAGACCACTAACCTGGTGACCCTACACAATTATTCAAGAAAAAGCTGGTATGAATATGCTAAATTGGTATATGACCAGGGGGTTCATTAATAGGTGATACTTATCTCTATCTACTAGTGACATATTCCCAGAACTACCGGGTCTCCTTATACCCTTCCCTTCCTAAATACATAAGGGAATCTCTCCTCCACCGGGAAGACCAATCGTGTCCTCTATAGGCTCATTACAGCAACCTCTTGTCTACGTTTGTAGATAAATTCCTACAGCCTATTGTATACCATACACCATCTTATTTGAGAGATTCTATGGCACTTCCTTGAGATGCTACAAAATTTTGGAGGATTTGGACGAGGATATTATTGGCTAGTCACACTAGATGTGACTAGGTCTATATACTGTAATCCCACTTGAAGAAGGACTAACAATCTGTTTTTTTTCCAATCTCTGCAGACATCCCCTATATTGGACCCCCTCCTGAGATCCTACTTCAATTTCTAGAGTTTTGTCATGACTACCCAATTTCTTCAGATTTGAACAATCTTTTTTCCTTACAGAAGAAAGGGACGGCGATGGGGTCGAATATGGCCCCATCGTATGCCAACTTATTTATGGCCCATTTTGAAGAGTTTGGGTAAGACATTGTTTCAGGTCAAGAACATTCCGACTTTTTTTAAGAGGTATATAGATGACCTGTTTCTCATTTGGTCTGGTACTTTGGAGGACCTGGAGACTTGGTATCAACAATTGAAATGAGGCTAATGTAGCTCTGAAGTTCAAAATGGTGTATAGTAGAACACAAATCGATTTCCTGGATGTTAGATTATATAAAGGGAATGGGAAAATCCAGTCGACACTGTACAGAAAGGAAACTGACAGAAATTCCTATTACATTACACCAGTTGCACCCCCCGGCATTGAAGAGAGCATTGCCGAAATCGCAATTGCTGAGAGTGAGTAGGAACAACTACAGAAATAAGTAATAGAGATTTACAATTGGAAGAGATGGTACAGCGGTTTAGAACAAGGAGTTATCCCTTATAAATTGTTGAAAGAACAATGTGACAATATTTGCCAACTTCCAGATAGAGAGCCTAAGATTGAGGATGGAAGAATGACATTTGTGACTACTTTCACAGGGGATAAGGGTCCCCTTAATGGATATCTTAAACAAGCATTGGAAGATCTTCAATACTGATAAATCCCTACCTCTGTACAACTCACAACCACCCAGGGTGGGTTTCAGAAGGTCGAAGTCCTTACGGGACTTATTGATTAACACTGACCCTGTACAAAGGCTACAAAACAGCTACATGGCTGGACATAAAAAAACCAGGTGTATTTCGATGTCCTTGGCTGCACTACTTGTGGAGGATTGATAACTGGATCATGCCTTCACTCATCCACACAAACGCAAAATGTTACAAACACAGATTCCGCCCTGACGTGTACCACTACACATATAGTGTCACCTCTTTACACTGTATCTGTGGACTATATTATCGTAGGGAAGACTACGGATGACCTACGTACACGCATGGCAAAAATCACCGATCAGCTATTAAGACAGCGATTAAGAAAGGAGGCATCGGAACAACCAGTAGCCAGACATTTTTTGGAAATGAAGCACACTGTTATGGATCTTAAATACACGATCATTGACCATGTACCGCCATTATCCAGAGGAGGAAGATAGGAACCGTTATGCTGCTACAAAGGGAAGCCAAATGGACATTTGAGTTGAATACTCTGGTCCCCTATGGACTGAATACTCAGTTGGACTGGCATGTGTTCTTATAAGTCTCTGCTAAATATGGATGTCTCTGTTGAGAGTCCAGAATCATTCTAATTATTATTTTTTATTTTTTTATTTTATTTTTATTTTTCTTTTTGGTATGGCATATAGTTAATTAATAGAGTTTATTTAGCAACCTATGGTAGTTTTTGACAAAATTGTCTTACTCTTATGCTTTAGTCCTATATTGTATTTACAGGGCAGTTTATTATAATTGGCCTTTGTTAGTATGTTGAGGTATTTATTACTGTTCTTGCATATATAGATGGTCTATTGCAGTTATGTTTTGGTTGCAGTATGTTATACCTATATGTTTGTAGTTCTCATGTTGCCCTCCACATATGCCGCATTGAATGTGCTACATTGTTGATATAGGTTGCTATGGTAACCGCCGGGACATGTGTGGTACGGCTCTAGGAACTGCACAACATTATTACAGGTTATATTTCAATATTTGGTCTTTTTTCTATTGCCCATTTTTCTATTGCCCGATATTAGAATAGGATGTGTATTGCCTATGTTTATTTGCGCATTTGTTGCCTATGTATTCATTTTATTTCAGTCCCTGTTACGTTGCCACGACGGATGACGTCACTCGCAGGAGAGGCGCATCTAACGTGGAGAGCGTAGTTCATTGTTTGTTTGGTGGTGGATATAACACAGCGTGGTGGTAAGTTTACATAGCCTTGTAAGTCTGAGGACGGGTTCTTTGTAGCCCGAAAACGTTCACGTAAATAAAGGTGACATATGGATATAAGACCTTTGGAGTGCTGCTTGTTCTTGATGTATATATATATATATATATATATATATCATATTATATTATGTTTACATTGATTGCCAATATATAGCCGTATTGAATTTATTTACCATCACTTTAACTCTCTCTCTCTCTCTCTCTCTCTCTCTCTCTCTCTCTCTCTCTCTATCTCTCTCTCTATATATATGTATATATATATATATATATATATATATATATATTACACAAAAGTGTTCATTATTGATAGGTATATATATTTATAATATGGTGATTACATCCACCTGTGCACCCCTTCTTTGTTCTCAGTTTGTTTTGGCTTTGTGAGCTCGCATGGTGTGGCCTGTGTTAGGGGACTCGGCATTGGAAAGGACCTTGACCGTGGTGCCTGGAGCTTTTCCCATTTGGCAGTTGTGTGTTGACTAAACCTTTCCAGTTGTGATTTTATCTTAGCTGTGAGCTAGCTGGTGAGTGCTCGGGTGTTTCTATGTGTTGTATTACTTTTTTGTTTGTAATCCCCCTTGTTTCTTGCACCCATTCCAGTCTGGGGATAACTTTTTTGGAGTGCTATTTAGCACCCAGGGGCTGGATGTTGCTGGGTCACTGGATGTGTACCTGGTCCGGTCTTGAAGTTGCAGTTCCCTTCCGTGTTTTGTATTTCTCTGGGTGTTTACATCCAACTGTGCACCCCCTTCTTTATTCTCAGTTTGTTTGGCTTTTGTGAGCTCGCATGGTGTGGCTGTGATAGGGACTCAGGCAGTGGAAAGGACCTTGAAGTGGTGCCTGAGCTTTTCCCCATTTGGCCAGATGCGGTGACTATCCTTTACAGTTGTGATTTTATCTTAGCTGTGAGCTATCTGGTGAGTGCTGGGGTGTTTCTATGTGTTGTTATTACTTTTTCTTTGTAATCCCCCTTGTTTCTTGCATCCGTTCCGGACTTGGGTTAACTGCCTGTGGCTCTGGTGACATCACAGCTTTTTTGGAGTGCTATTTAGCACCCAGGGCTGGATGTTGCTGGGTCACTGGATGTGTACCTGGTCCGGTCTTGGAGTGCAGTTCCCATCTGTGTTTTGTATTTCTCTGGGTGATTATCTCCACCTGTGCACCCCTTCTTTGGTTCTCAGTTTGTTTGGGCTTTGTGAGCTTGCATGTGTGGCTGTGTTAGGGACTCAGGCAGTGGAAAGGACCTTGACCGTGGTGCCTGAGCTTTTCCCATTGGGCCAGATGCGGTGTGACTAACTTTCCAGTTGTGATTTTATCTTAGCTGCTGAGCTAGCTGGTGAGTGCTGGGTGTTTCTATGTGTTGTATTACTTTTTGTTTGTAATCCCCCTGTTTCTTGCCACCCATTCGGACTGGGTGTTAACTGCCTGTGGCTCTGGTGACATCACAGCTTTTTTGGAGTGCTATTTAGCACCCGAGGCTGGATATTGCTGGGTCACTGGTTGTGTACCTGGTCCGCTCTTGAAGTGCAGTTCCCTTCCATGTTTTATATTTCTCTTGGTGATTACATCCACCTGTGCACCCCTTCTTTGTTCTCAGTTTGTTTGGCTTTGTGAGCTCGCATGGTGTGGCTGTGTTAGGACTCAGGCAGTGGAAAGGACCTTGACGTGGTGCCTGAGCTTTTCCTATTTGGCCAGATGCGGTAACTATACCTTTCCAGTTGTGATTTTAATCTTAGCTGTGAGCTAGCTGTGAGTGCTGGGTGTTATATATATATATTATATATTATATATATATATATATATATATGTAAATATATGTAAATATATAAAAACTATGCAAGTTCAAGTACTGAAAATAAGTACTGTTTGGTACTAGTTAATAGAAAATCTTCTCAGGTATTGCTTGCTGTTTTATGTTTGAGAAAGGGGGGAGGAAATAATTGTTAAAATATAAACTAAATGCATTAAATGTAGATTAAAAAAAACCAAACATGCTTTCAGTTAGACTTTCATTTTTGTTTTGTGTGCAATCTTTCATCTATCTATCTATCTATCTATATCTATATCTATCTATTTTTATTTATCTATCTATCTATCCAACCTATCTGTCTGTCTGTCTGTCTATCTTTTCAAATGGCCATTCAAAATAATATTTAGTTCCCACATAAAAGATTTAGTTATGCAGAGTAAGCAAATGTGCTTGTGTTTATTTCTCTTCTTTTCCTCTAATTTTATTCCACAAAATTACAAATCATATTTTTTTCCACTGCCACATGGTGTGTATCCCGTAGTCTTCATAAACTTACGCTGCAACATGCCACACCGTAATTGATTGGTTTAATGTAGGATTCCCTAACTAGTCACAGCAAGGGAATACAATAGACATACTCAAAAGGCTTTTCAAAGCACATGCAAAAGAGCTGCATACAAAACAAATGTTTTAAAAAAAAAATGAATACAGTCAACAGGGTTTTTGTTTTGCAGTCTATCGCCTAGATTTAGAGTTGGGCGGTAGCCGTGAAAAACCAGCGTTAGAGGCTCCTAACGCTGGTTTTTACCGCCCTCTGGTATTTGGAGTCAGTCAGGAAAGGGTCTAAGCTCACTTTCCTGACGCGACTTTTCCATACCGCAGATCCCCTTACGTCAATTGCGTATCCTATCTTTTCAATGGGATCTTTTCTAACGCCGGTATTTAGAGTCGGTGGCTGAAAGTGATCGTTAGAAATCTAACGACCAAAACTCCAGCCGCAGAAAAAAGTCAGTAGTTAAGAGCTTATTGGGCTAATGCCGGTTCATAAAGCTCTTAACTACTGTGCTCTACAGTACACTAAAACCCATAAACTACCTATGTACCCCTAAAACGAGGCCCCCCCACCATCGCCGCCACTCGATTAAAATTTTTCTAACCCCTAATCTGCGACCCGCCACCTACGTTATACTTATGTACCCCTAATCTGCTGCCCTAACACCGCCGACCCCTATATTATATTTATTAACCTCTAATCTGCCCCCCACAACGTCGCCGCCAGCTACCTACATAATTAACCCCTAATCTCGCTGACCGCAAAGCGCCGCCACCTACGTTATCCTTATGTACCCCTAATCTGCTGCCCCTACACCGCGACCCCTATATTATATTTATTAACCCCTAATCTGCCCCCCACAACGTCGCCGCCACCTACCTACACTTATTAACCCCTAATCTGCCGAGCGGACTGCAACGCTACTATAATAAAGTTATTAACCCCTAATCTGCCTCACTCCCGCCTCAATTAACCCGTATAATAATAGTATTTAACCCCCTAATCTGCCCTCCCTAACATCGCGACCACCTAACTTCAAACAATTAACCCTAATCTGCCGACCGGAGCTCACCGCTATTCTAATAAAATTTCTTTTAACCCCTAAAGCTAAGTCTAACCCTAAACCTAACACCCCCCTAAGTTAAATATAATTTTATTCTAACAAATCAATAACTCTTATTATATAAAATTATTCCTATTTAAAGCTAAATACTTACCTGTAAAATAAATCCATAATATAGCTACAATACTAAATTATAATTATATTGATAGCTATTTTTAGGATTAAATATTAATTTTACAGGTATAATTATTTTAACAGGTACAATAGCTATTAATAGTTAAGAACTATTTAATAGTTACCTAGTAAAATAATTACAAAAATTACCTGTAAAATAAATCCTAACCTAAGTTACAATTTAAACCTAACACTACACTATCAATAAATTAATTAAATAAACTACCATACAATTATCTACAATTAAACCTAACACTACACTATCAATAAATAAATTAAATACAATTCCTACAAATAAATACAATTAAATAAACTAACTAAAGTACAAAAATAAAAAAAGAACTAAGTTACAAAAAATAAAAAAATATTTACAAACATTAGAACAAAATTACAACAATTTTAAACTAATTACACCTACTCTAAGCCCCCTAATAAAATATACAAAGACCCCCAAAATAAAAAAATGCCCTACCCTATTCTAAATTACAAAAGTTCAAAGCTCTTTTACCTTACCAGCCCTTAAAATGACCTTTTGTGGGGCATGCCCCAAAGAATTCAGCTCTTTTGCCTGTAAAAAAAAACATACAATACCCCCCCCCAACATTACAACCCACCACCCACATACCCCTAATCTAACCCAAACCCCTCTTAAATAAACCTAACACTAAGCCCCTGAAGATCTTCCTACCTTGTCTTCACCATGCCAGGTATCACCGATCGTTTCAGGGCTCCGAATTCTTCATCCAAGCCCCAAGCGGGGGCTAGACATCCATCATCCGGCGGCTGAAGAGGTCCAGAAGAGGCTCCAAAGTCTTCATCCTATCGGGAAGAAGAGGCGATCCGGTCCGGCAACTATCTTGATCCAAGCGGCATCTTCTATCTTCATCCGATGACGACCGGCTCCCATCTTGAAGACCTCCACCGTGGACCCATCTTCTTTCTTCCGACGACTTCCCGACGAATGACGGTTCCTTTAAGGGACGTCATCCAAGATGGCATCCCTCGAATTCCGATTGGCTGATAGGATTCTATCAGCCAATCGGAACAGCCTATAGAATGCGAGCTCAATCTGATTGGCTGATTGAATCAGCCATTGGATTGAACTTGATTCTGATTGGCTGATTCCATCAGCCAATCAGAATTTTCCTACCTTAATTCCGATTGGCTGATAGAATCCTATCAGCCCAATCGGAATTTGAGGGACGCCATCTTGGATGACGTCCCTTAAAGGAACCGTCATTCTTCAGTTGGACGTCGGAGGAAGAAGATTGATCCGCGCTGGAGGTCTTCACGATGGAGCCATTCCTCATCGGTATGAAGATAGAAGATGCCGCTTGGATCAAGATGGTTGCCGATCTGGATCGCCTCTTCTTCCCGTATAGGATGAAGACTTTGGAGCCTCTTCTGGACCTCTTCAGCCGCAGGATTATGGATCGCCAGCCCCCCGCTTGGTTGGATGAAGATTTCGGAGCCAGGACCGATCGGTGATACTCGGCGAGGTGAAGATATGGTAGGAGATCTTCAGGGGCTTAGTGTTAGGTTTATTTAAGGGGGGTTTGGGTTAGATTAGGGGTATGTGGGTGGTGGGTTTTAATGTTGTGGGGGGGGTATTGTATGTTTTTTTTTTACAGGCAAAGAGCTGAATTCTTTGGTGACATGCCCCACAAAAGGTCCTTTTAAGGTCTGGTAAGGTAAAGAGCTTTGAACTTTTTTAATTTAGAATAGGGTAGGGCATTTTTTTTATTTTGGGGGGCTCTGTTATTTTATTAGGGGGCTTAGAGTAGGTGTAATTAGTTTAAATTGTTGTAATATTTTTCTAATGTTTGTAAATATTTTTTATTTTTTGTACTTAGTTCTTTTTTATTTTTTGTACTTTAGTTAGGTTATGTAAGTGTAGTTATTTGTAGGTATTGTATTTACTTAATGTATTGATAGTGTAGTGTTAGGTTTAATTGTAGGTAATTGGAGGTATTTTATTTAATTTATTTATTGATAGTGTAGTGTTAGGTTTAATTGTAACATAGGTTAGGATTTATTTACAGGTAATATTGTTATTATTTTAACTAGGTAACTATTAAATAGTTATTAACTATTTAATAGCTATTGTACCTGGTTAAAATAATTACAAAGTTGCCTGTAAAATAAATATAAATCCTAAAATAGCTACAATATAATTATAATTTATATTGTAAGCTATATTGGGTTTATTTTACAGGTAAGTATTTAGCTTTAAATAGGAATAAGTTATTTAATAAGAGTTAATTTATTTTGTTAGAATAAAATTATATTTAACTTAGGGGGGTGTTAGGGTTAGGGTTAGAATTAGCTTTAGGGGTTAAAAAATTTGTTAGAGTAGCGGTGAGCTCCGATCTGGCAGGGGTTAATACTTGAAGTTAGGTGTCTGCAATGTTAGGGAGGGCAGGATTAGGGGGTTAATACTATTTCTTATAGGGTTATTGAGGTGGTGAGTGAGGCGGATTAGGGGTTAATACATTTATTTATAGTAGCGCTCAGGTCCGGTCGGCAGATTAGGGGTTAATAAGTGTAGTTAGGTGGAGGCGTACGTTGTGGGCGGCAGATTAGGGGTTAATAAATATAATATAGGGGTCGGCGATGTAGGGCAGCAGATTAGGGGTACATAGGGATAATGTAGGTGGCGGGGGTGTACGGAGCGGCAGATTAGGGGTTAAAAAATAATATGCAGGGTGTCAGCGATAGTGGGGACGGCAGATTAGGGGTTAATAAGTGTAAGGTTAGGGGTGTTTAGACTCGGGGTACATGTTAGGGTGTTAGGTGCAGACGTAGGAAGTGTTTCCCCATAGGAAACAATGGTGCTGCGTTAGGAGCTGAACGCGGCTTTTTTTGCAGGTGTTAGGTTTTTTTTCAGCTCAAACAGCCCCATTGTTTTCTATGGGGAATCGTGCACAAGCACGTTTTTGAAGCTGGCCGCGTCCGTAAGCACCGCTGGTATCGAGAGTTGCAGTGGCGTTAAATTATGCTCTACGCTCCCTTTTTGGAGCCTAACGCACTGAAAACCCCGCCATTCTTTGAACTCTAAATACCAGCGGTATTTAAAAGTTGCGGGGGAAAAAAAAGCAGCATGCGTAGCTAACGCACCCCTTTGGCCGCAAAACTCTAAATCTAGGCGAAAGTAAACATCCATTAAAAAGCCTCTTGAGTGTTGATTGTCTTCACTCCTTGGGGTAAATTGGGGGTACATTTATTAAATAGTAATAGTGTGAATCATGTACCGCTCAGCATTTATCATTGCACAAGCATTTTAAAGTGAAATGCTTGTGCAACGACACCCACTGCTCCTGCTCACTGGCCAATCGGCTAGCAGGGAGTGTCAGTCATCCTGATTGTATCGAATCAGGTTAAGAAGCAGAGGTCTTATGATGGCTGCTTCTTAAAGGGACATGAAACCCAAGATTTTACTTTTATGATTTAGGTAGAAGAAACAATTTGAAGCAACTTTCCAGTTTATTTCTATTATCAAATTTCCTTGAATTTCTTTGTATCATTTGTTGAAGAAGCAGCAATGCACTACTGGTTTCTAACTGAACACATGGGTGAGCCAATGGCAATCCGTATATATATATATATATATATATATATATGCAGCAACCAATCGGCAGCTAGAACGTAGGTTTCTTTGTTGCTCCTGAGTTTTCCTAGATAAACATTTCAGCAAAGGAAAACAAGAGAAGGAAGCCAAATAAAATAAATAAACTGAAAAGTTGTTTAAAATTGTATGCTCTGTCTAAATCATAAATGTCTAATTATGACATTACTGTCCCTTTAACTTCTGTTTCAGGCGAGCCTAAAATGATAGGCCTCCAAAGAAGCATTCACATCTACATAAATGGAGCTTCTTGGCTTTAGCCTATAAGGAACAGACATCAATGAGTTCCTGAACATATAAAGCAAGCAATGGTCAGATTGCAATAACAGAAAAGCAGGAAAAATAAATTATATAATTGAACAGCAAAGTTTCCCCCCCTATATGCATAATTAATTAAAGTGTATAAAACCCCCACATTATCTTTTCATGATTCAGATAGAACATACATTTTTATAAAACTTTCCAATTTACTTCTTTTATCAATTTAACTTTATTCTCTTGGTATCTTTTGTTAAATGAGGAGCAACTCACTACTGAGAGCTAGCTGAACACCTTAGTAAACCAATAACAAGAGGTATATTCGTATGTGCAGCTAATAATAAGCAGCAAGTTCACAGTTTCTGAGCCTACCTAGGTATGTTACCAATTTGAACTAAGTAAATTAGATAATAGAAGTATATTGGAAAGCTATTTAAAATTGTATGTTCTATATGAATCATAAAGGAAAATGTGGTTTTCATGTCCCTTTAAACTTTCAAAGAGGAATTACATTTTTACTTTTAAGTTCATTTAACATTATCACTGGAGGATTAAATAGACATGAAATATATTTGGATTAAAAATTACCAATATCTATTTAAACCCCTTAACGACCAAGGACGTACGCCACACGTCCTCAAAAAAAAGTCAGTTAATGACCGAGGACGTGTGGCGTACGTCCTTGGTCTGGAAAGCAGCTGGAAGCGATCCTGCTCGCTTCCAGCTGCTTTCCGGTTATTGCAGTGATGCCTCGATATGGAGGCATCCTGCAATAACCCCCCTTGGCCATCCAATGCAGAGAGAAGCCACTCTGTGGCCCTCTCTGCCACCGGACATCGATGGCCGGTATCGTTGGTGGGTGGGAGCTTACGTGGGAGGCGGGTGGCGGCCATCGGTGCGCTATGTGGAGTGGAGGGGGGCGGGATCGGGGGCGGGATCGGGGGCGGGAGCTACGGGGGGCGCGCACGGGAGCGCCGCGCGTGCACGGGGGGTGGGGGGGGGGGCGCGTGCAGGGGGCGGGAGCGGGTGGGAACCGCTACACTACAGAAAAAAAAAGTTAAAAAGTTGAAATAAAACCCCACCAAAATGCAATCTAAGGGTCCTGGAAGGGGTTGGGGGTTGGTCTCGGTGGGGGGGGGGGAAAGCTACACTACAGAAAAAGGGAATAAAAAAAAAAAAAAGAGCACATTTTGTTACAAAACTGGGTACTGGCAGACAGCTGCCAGTACCCAAGATGGCGCCCATTATTGCAGAGGGGAAGGGTTAGAGAGCAGTTTGGTGGGGGATCCGTGAGGTTGGGGTCTAAGGGGGGATCCTACACATCAGCATATGTAAATAGCTGCTTTTTTTTTTTTTAAAAAAAAAGGGCCAAATACCTTTTATTTTAGTACTGGCCAGAGTTTCTGCCAGTACTTAAGATGGCGGGGACAATTGTGGGGTGGGGGAGGGAAGAGAGCTGTTTGGAGGGATCAGGGGGTCTGATGTTTCAGGTGGGAGGCTGAGCTCTACACTAAAGCTAAAATTAACCCTGCAAGCTCCTACAAGCTACATAATTAACCCCTTCACTGCTAGCCATAATACACGTGTGATGCGCAGCGGCATTTAAGAGGCCTTCTAATTACCAAAAAGCAATGCCAAAGCCATATATGTCTGCTATTTCTGAACAAAGGGGATCCAAGAGAAGCATTTACAACCATTTTGTGCCATAATTGCAGAAGGTGTTTGTAAATAATTCCAGTGAGAAACCTAAAATTGAGAAAAAATTAAAGTTTTTTTTTATTTGATCGCATTTAGCGGTGAAATGGTGGCATGAAATATACCAAAATTGGCCTAGATCAATACTTGGGTTGTCTACTACACTACACTAAAGCTAAAACTACCCCAAATAAGCTCCCTACATGCTCCCTAATTAACCCCTTCACTGCTGGGCATAATACACGTGTGTGTGCGCAGTGCATTTAGCGGCTTCTAATTACCAAAAAGCAACACCCAAAGTCATATATGTCTGCTATTTCGGAACAAAGGGGATCCCAGAGAAGAATTTACAGCCATTGTGCCATAATTGCACAAAGCTGTTTGTAAATAATTTAAGTTAGAAACCAAAAGTTTGTGAAAAAATTTGTGAAAAGTGAACGATTTTTTCTATTTGATTGCATTTGGCGGTGAAATGGTGGCTTGAAAATATACCAAAATGGCCTAGATCAATACTTTGTGTTGTCTACTAAAAAAAAATATATACATGTCAAGGGATATCAGGGATTCCTGAAAGATATCAGTGCTCTAATGTAACTATCGCTAATTTTGAAAAGAAATGGTTTGCAAATAGCAAAGTGCTACTTGTATTTATGGCCCTATAGTTTACAAAAAAAGCAAAGAACGTGCAAACATTGGGTATTTTCTAAACTCAGGACAACATTTAGAAACTATTTAGCACGGGTGTTTTTTGGTGGTTGTAGATGTGTAACAGATTTTGGGGGTCAAAGTTAGAAAAAAAGTGTGTTTTTTTTTCCATTTTTTCCTCATATTTTATAATTTTTTTTATAGTAAATTATAAGATATGATGAAAATAATGGTATCTTTTAGAAAGTCCATTTAATGGCGAGAAAAACGGTATATAATATGTGTGGGTACAGTAAATGAGTAAGAAGAAAATTACAGCTAAACACAAACCACCGCAAAAATGTAAAAATAGCCTTGGTCCCAAACGGACAGAAAATGGAAAAGTGATGTGGTCATTAAGGGGTTAAGGATTTATATCAATTGGGAATGGTAGCTTGTTCTATGAAGTCTTAGGAAGTGGTAACTTGTTTGTGTGAGTTTAAAATGAATATTGTATTTTATATACATTTTTGTCATAATTACTTTGTTGATACAGGGTGTGCAGAATTATTAGGCTAAGTTGTATTTTTGAGGATTAATTTTATTATTGAACAACAACCATGTTCTCAAATGAACCCAAAAACTCCATTAATATCAAAGCTGAATAGTTTTGGAAGTAGTTTTTAGTTTGTTTTTAGTTATAGCTATTTTAGGGGGATATCTGTGTGTGCAGGTGACTATTACTGTGCATAATTATTAGGCAACTTAACAAAAAACAATATATTACCCATTTCAATTATTTATTTTTACCAGTGAAACCAATATAACATCTCAACATTCACAAATATACATTTCTGACATTCAAAAACAAAACAAAAACAAATCAGTGACCAATATAGCCACCTTTCTTTGCGAAGGACAACTCAAAAGCCTGCCATCCATGGATTTGTCAGTGTTTTGATCTCGTTCACCATCAACATTGCGTTGCAGCAGCAACCACAGCCTCCAGACACTGTTCAGAGAGGTGTACTGTTTTCCCTCCTTGTAATCTCACATTTGATGATGGACCCACAGGTTCTCAATGGGGTTCAGATCAGGTGAACAAGGAGGCCATGTCATTAGATTTTCTTCTTTTATACCCTTTCTTGCCAGCCACGCTGTGGAGTACTTGGACGCGTGTGATGGAGCATTGTCCCTGCATGAAAATCATGTTTTTCTTGAAGGATGCAGACTTCTTCCTGTACCACTGCTTGAAGAAGGTGTCTTCCAGAAACTGGCAGTAGGACTGGGAGTTGAGCTTGACTCCATCCTTACCCGAAAAGGCCCCCACAAGCTCATCTTTGATGATACCAGCCCAAACCAGTACTCCACCTCCATCTTGCTGGCGTCTGAGTCGGACTGGAGCTCTCTGCCCTTTACCAATCCAGCCACGGGCCATCCATCTGGCTCATCAAGACTCAACTCTCATTTCATCAGTCCATAAAACCTTAGAAAAATCAGTCTTGAGATATTTCTTGGCCCAGTCTTGACGTTTCAGCTTGTGTGTCTTGTTCAGTGGTGGTCTCCTTTCAGCCTTTCTTACCTTGGCCATGTCTCTGAGTATTGCACACCTTGTGCTTTTGGGCACTCCAGTGATGTTGCAGCTCTGAAATATGGCCAAAATGGTGGCAAGTGGCATCTTGGCAGCTGCTCGCTTGACTTTTCTCAGTACATGGGCAGTTTATTTTGCGCCTTGGTTTTTCCACACGCTTCTTGCGACCCTGTTGACTATTTTGAATGAAACGCTTGATTGTTCGATGATCACGCTTCAGAAGCTTTGCAATTTTAAGAGTGCTGCATCCCTCTGCAAGATATCTCACTATTTTTGACTTTTCTGAGCCTGTCAAGTCCTTCTTTTGACCCATTTTGCCAAAGGAAAGGAAGTTGCCTAATAATTATGCACACCTGATATAGGGTGTTGATGTCATTAGACCACACCCCTTCTCATTACAGAGATGCACATCACTTAATATGCTTAATTGGTAGTAGGCTTTCGAGCCTATACAGCTTGGAGTAAGACAACAAGCATAAAGAGGATGATGTGGTCAAAATACTCATTTGCCTAATAATTCTGCACTCCCTGTATTTTGCTCCATTGCTTGTTATACTTGGTTTGTACAGAATTTGTTAAGCATGTGCAAAATTTGTTATTCAGATATTTGTTTATCAAATTAATTCAAATATGGCTGCGGGTAGCAGGCATTTGGCTATTTTTGGCACCAGACATAATAGTGTTAAAATGCAACACACAAAGACACAGGTCTTTGTTTATTGCACTTTCACACATATATCCAGAGCAGAAAAATAGCTAACCCGCAGCCATATTTGTAATTTATTTGACAAACGAATATCCGAACAAGAAATTTTGCACATACCTAGAACTTGTTAGGCTCGGATCTCAGAGCTTTGTGTTTACACCTATATATGCCTCTGGGCACATATTAATGTCTAAGCATTGTGTTTAGAGACAGTTAGCATTTCTGTGGCAAAGCAATGAGAGGTGTCAGCAACTAGAAGCCTGCAGATACAAGACATGCAAAGTGCCAGAGAGGGTCAAATATAAGAACAGACAGGAAAGTGAGAATTTAGCCTGTTGGGGTTTGAGAAGGTGAAAGTCAGCCCAAAGCACTATGCAGGAATGCTTCTTGCTGTATTCTGTTTCATCAATGCTGAGTTTACTTGCTCAGTAAAAACAAAGGGTTTAATACATTTATTGTAACATAAGCCTCTTATGTAGAGTTTTTTTTGGGGTTTAGGTATCAGGTTTTTTAGAAGAAAAAAAGAGAGATTTGCCAGTAAAGCACGGATTAAACATAAGATAAATAGAGCAACAATGCCTCTATTCTAAAAAAAAAAAAAAACTGTTCCAAAATACTATTTCTTTGGCTTTTGAGTTTTGTTTTTTTTTTTTACTTTGAAGTACTATTAAATTTATGATTTTTGTGTAAACATGCAACCCATTACTATTAACCCTTATCATGACCACCCTCACCATACCTTAGCTTCTTTGTTATCTTACTCCTCCTAATATTCTCAAGGAACCCCAGCATCTATAATGGTTCCTCCTAAGGGAACCCACAATAGCCCTCCTAATGGACATCACAACCCATAATTGTTCCCCCAAAAATCTCCTTTATTAGGTTCTCCTTGTACCGTAGGCTTTTCACTTCAAGAAGGTATAAAACATTTTTTTAATTTTGTAAATGAATAACAACTTCAGAATGAAAAGAAAAAATTAATATTTTGGAAAACTGTTTATTTATAATATGTAAAAAAAAATCTCACTTAATTGTTAAGTTAATATATGGCATAGTTAACATTAAACATTAAAGATAAATAAAATATATGATAACTGGTATATGGTAATTCAGATTTGCACGAGAAATAATTAACATGATCAACATTAGACAAACTTACCAAAGCAATGAAACTGATACTAACAAAAATGTAAGGAATGCAGATAACGCACATAAATTACACAGTCTTTATAACAAACAATCATTCTTAAAGTGATGGTAAATCTGGGCATTTAAAAAACGCTCAGATTTACCATCACTAAAAATAATGTTGAGTTTCATTTATCATTTATTTTAATATAGGGTGCTAAACTCAGCCTGCAGGTGCTGCGGCAGCGCTCTAAAGTCAGAGCATCCTGCCGCCCACGACACAGTGTTCTCCTACCAATGAGGTGATGCTTTAAACTCTAAACCTCTAACACTGTCAGATGACACGCACTTCTATTGGCTTAGAGGTTGAAAAGTCACTTTATTGAAGAAGAGCGCTGTACCTTGGCGACCAGAGGCTCTGACTTTAGCGATCTGCTGAGGCACAGGCAGGGTGAGTTCAGCACCCTTTTTTAAATAAATTATAAATGAAACTCAACATTATTTTTAGTGATGGTAAATCCTAGCGTTTTTTAAATGCTTGGATTTACCATCATTTTAGGGAACAATCCTTTTAAAGAAAGAATAGTGACATATGGACATGTGTTTCCAGGAAATGCTACTGAAACATGATGAGCATGGAATTATTGCAAACCATTTGCACATTAATAGAGGGCAATAGTTTGCTTGTACTTATTAGGCTTCCTCTTGCTGCTGAAGTGCCCTCAGACTGCAAATGATCATAGGCAAGTCTTCCCTGTGCATAAAAGCCCCTCATCAAGCTACACAATCCCTTAGGGGCAGAGTGAAACGAAATGAACATTTAGCAGTATGCAATAATAGCTGCCAGGAATAGACCCAAAATGAATTATGTTTCTTAAATTCAGATAGTCCTCATATCTGAAAAGAGTATTGCAATATACTTTCATGTGCAGTGTGTTCTAGTAACCTCACAACTGGTATTAGTATTTCAATAGCACCTACAGGTAGCTGCACCAGCCGCAGAGTCACAGACCTGGGGCTCTGGGGATGGTACAGCTACCTGTGAGTACTATTTAGCACCCAGGGCTGTGCATGTTGCAGGGTCATGGAATGTGTACCCAGTCCAGTCTGAGAGTGCAGTCCCCTTTTGTGTTTTGTATATGTCTAGGGTTATTACATACGCCAGTGCACCCTTGACTTGTTTCCCAGTTTGTTTGATTGAGAGCTTGCATTTTTATGGCTGTATTAGGAACCCAGCTTTAGGAGAGACATTGAAGTGCTACCAGGGCTTGTCCCATTTGGCCAGATGCGGTAACTAACTCTTCCATTTTTGCTTTAATCTTAGCTTAGAGCTTGCAAGCAAGTGTTAGACTTCCTCCATGTGTTGTATTAGTATTTCAGTGCTTTATTTTAAACTTGATGTAGATTTTGTAATTGGGAGTCAAGTTAGATTATGTCATGATTCATTAAGAAGATTTGTGTTTATTACTGGGAAAAAATGACTAAACAATTTAACATTTAATTATGTGTGTATTCACTGAAACATTAATTGTTCCACTAGATATAAAGGTCCTTGGAAAGAATAGATTTGTTGTACATTTTAATTTCATCAAATCATTGCATTATAATGAAATATTAATAGCAAAAGCTCATATAAAACTGTACCAAGCAATAATCAAATGTAATCATTATATTATATTCATTTTTCAATGTACCTTACACCACAAAATATAAGTCTAATTGTTTTCTTAGGGTTGTATAAAAAGCAACCAAAATGGATTCTAAATATGCCACATATTTATCGTACCTTTATTTCGCTTGGATTCAGTAAGGTTTAAAATGTTTGTATGAAGTGTATCAAATCAACTTCAACCTTTGCTGACATAGCTATGCATATATTTACATATATTAGCAATATTTAATCAAAGAGATACCTTTAGTGGCTCTCCAAGCAGGAATAAAATGCAAGCTTTTTAAAAGACCCCTTTGGTTTCATTCTTAACCCTTATATCACATTGTTATCCTCATTACTGAGGAAGAGACTTAAGTGGTCTTGAAAGCCTATTTTTAAACCATATCAGTAAGCATTAGTCCTCACTGTGACCTAAACTTGCTTTGCTTTCAGTGTATATTGTAAACTTGCTTTGCTTTCAGTATATACTCTATTTTAGAAGCCACTGTGCCACACAATGGATATCATTCACATAAATTATTTTTTTTTGTATATGTAATGTTGCTGAACTTCATGTGAAAATCAGTGTAAAACAGAATAATCAAATCATATAGGGGCCCATATTACTTTTAGCGCTTTTGCTAGAGCGCCAATTGGGGATAGAAGCAAACTCTTTGTGCATGGTGGCTTGTGCTAGTATTTTGAGTAGAAAGTAAAAAGTTATCACTCTTAGAATATCGTGCGCACAATAATACCTATTCCACCGCAGAAGTCAATGGAGAAAAAAAGTGGAAAAAAAACACCCAACTTGCACTCAAACCTGATCACATATTCACATGTGTGCTAACTTGACATGAATATTGCACATTCCAATGTTCTCCACATACTGTAGAAGCATATCTTCTATTTATTCAGAAATACATATTTCTACATATATCTGATAATATTTTAGTAACATATATATATTTTATACCTATATATAAATACAGGATTATATATAGGTATAGCTATATACAGATATAAATAGGAATATTTATTTATAAATACATAGAACATATTCTTCTATGTGCAGAACATTGGAATTGAAATATTTAAATTAAATACACAGTATAACACTATATTAACCCCTTAATGACCAAGACAAGACATTGTCCTACAAAAAACGGTAGTTAATGACCAAGGACATACCCTATATGTCCTCAGGGTTTTAAGCACTGTAAGCGATCATAATCACTTTCAAACGCTTTTAGGGCATTGCAGCGATGCCTCGATATTGAGGCATCATGCAATACCCTCTGGTAAGCAAACCGATTCAGAGAGGCCATTGCTGTGGCCCTCTCTGCATCGGCCAGCGTAGGTGCTGATCGTTGGTGGTGTGGGAGGGATAGGAGGAAGGTGGGTGGGCAGCCCATTACTGGATGGAGCTTGAGGAGGGCGGAAGGAGGATGGCAGGTTGGGTGGGAGGGGAGGGGGGTCATGATGGGGGAGGGGTCATGATAGGGGCGGGTGGGAGGGGGTCATGATAGGGGCGGGTGTGGAGGGGGCGGGTGGGAGGGGGCGGGAGCGGGTGGGACCGCCTACACTACCGCAAAAAATTGTGAGTGGGAAGCATGAAGAGGGGGATAAATGTTGCGAAAGGGATCTGGGTAGTTTTATTGAGGGTAGCAGCTACTTAAAATAAAATAAACTGAGCCCAATTTTATTGCAAAGTCGGGTTACTGGCAGACAGCTGCAAGTACCTAAGATGGCTGCAAATAGAAAGAGGGGGAGGTTAAGAGAGCTGTTTGGGGGATTGTGGAGGTTGGGAGTTAGGGGGGAACCTACGCTGCAGAAACTATATATATATATATATATATATATACTGTATATATATATATATATATATATATATACAGGGAGTGCAGAATTATTAGGCAAATGAGTATTTTGACCACATCATCCTCTTTATGCATGTTGTCTTACTCAAGCTGTATAGGCTCGAAAGCCTACTACCAATTAAGCATATTAGGTGATGTGCATCTCTGTAATGAGAAGGGGTGTGGTGTAATGACATCAACACCCTATATCAGGTGTGCATAATTATTAGGCAACTTCCTTTCCTTTGGCAAAATGGGTCAAAAGAAGGACTTGACAGGCTCAGAAAAGTCAAAAATAGTGAGATATCTTGCAGAGGGATGCAGCACTCTTAAAATTGGCAAAAGCTTCTGAAGCGTGATCATCGAACAATCAAGTGTTTCATTCAAAATAGTCAACAGGGTCGCAAGAAGCGTGTGGAAAAACCAAGGCGCAAAATAACTGCCCATGAACTGAGAAAAGTCAAGCGTGCAGCTGCCAAGATGCCACTTGCCACCAGTTTGGCCATATTTCAGAGCTGCAACATCACTGGAGTGCCCAAAAACACAAGGTGTGCAATACTCAGAGACATGGCCAAGGTAAGAAAGGCTGAAAGACGACCACCACTGAACAAGACACACAAGCTGAAACGTCAAGACTGGGCCAAGAAATATCTCAAGACTGATTTTTCTAAGGTTTTATGGGACTGATGAAATGAGAGTGAGTCTTGATGGGCCAGATGGATGGGCCCGTGGCTGGATTGGTAAAGGGCAGAGAGCTCCAGTCCGACTCAGACGCCAGCAAGGTGGAGGTGGAGTACTGGTTTGGGCTGATATCATCAAAGATGAGCTTGTGGGGCCTTTTCGGGTTGAGGATGGAGTCAAGCTCAACTCCCAGTCCTACTGCCAGTTTCTGGAAGACACCTTCTTCAAGCAGTGGTACAGGAAGAAGTCTGCATCCTTCAAGAAAAACATGATTTTCATGCAGGACAATGCTCCATCACACGCGTCCAAGTACTCCACAGCGTGGCTGGCAAGAAAGGGTATAAAGAAGAAAATCTAATGACATGGCCTCCTTGTTCACCTGATCTGAACCCCATTGAGAACCTGTGGTCCATCATCAAATGTGAGATTTACAAGGAGGGAAAACAGTACACCTCTCTGAACAGTGTCTGGGAGGCTGTGGTTGCTGCTGCACGCAATGTTGATGGTGAACAGATCAAAACACTGACAGAATCCATGGATGGCAGGCTTTTGAGTGTCCTTGCAAAGAAAGGTGGCTATATTGGTCACTGATTTGTTTTTGTTTTGTTTTTGAATGTCAGAAATGTATATTTGTGAATGTTGAGATGTTATATTGGTTTCACTGGTAAAAATAAATAATTGAAATGGGTATATATTTGTTTTTTGTTAAGTTGCCTAATAATTATGCACAGTAATAGTCACCTGCACACACAGATATCCCCATAAAATAGCTATAACTAAAAACAAACTAAAAACTACTTCCAAAACTATTCAGCTTTGATATTAATGAGTTTTTTGGGTTCATTGAGAACATGGTTGTTGTTCAATAATAAAATTAATCCTCAAAAATACAACTTGCCTAATAATTCTGCACTCCCTGTATATATATAAAAAGATAAAAAAAACAAAAACTTTTATTTTAGTACTGGCAGACTTTCTGCCAGTACTTCAGATGGGGATGACCATTGTGGGGTGGGTGATGGAAGAGATCTGTTTGAGGGGGGGTCAGGGAGGGATCAGGGAGTGGGGTGTGTCAGGTGGGAGACTGATATCTACACTAAAGCTAAAATTAACCCTAAAATCTACCTAATAAACCCCTTTACTGCTGGGCATAATACAAGTGTGGTGCGCAGCGGCATTTAGCGGCCTTCTAATTACCAAAAAGCAATGCCAAAGCCATATATATCTGCTATTTCTGAACAAAGGGGATCCCAGAGAAGCATTTACAACCATTTGTGCCATAATTGCCCAAGCTGTTTGTTAATTATTTCAGTGAGAAACCTAAAGTTTGTGAAAAAATTAAAGGGACACGGAACCCAAATTTTTTATTTTGTGATTCAGATAGAGCATGCACTTTTAAGCAACTTTCTAATTTAGTCCTATTATCTACCTATTTTTGTTCATTCTCTTGCTATCTTTATTTGAAAAAGAAAGGCATCTAAGATTTATTTTGTTCAGGACTCTGGACAGCACTTTTTTATTGGTGGATGAATTTATCCACCAATCAGCAAGGTCAACCCAGGTTGTTCACTAAAAATGGGCCGGCATCTAAACTTACATTCTTGCATTTCAAATAAAGATGCCAAGAGAATAAAGAAAATTTGATAATAGGAGTAAATTAGAAAGGTGCTTAAAATTTCATGCTCACAAATTTTGGTTCAGTGTCCCTTTAACAATTTTTTTATTTTATTTGATCACATTTGAAAATGGTGGCATGAAATATACCAAAATGGACCTAGATCAATACTTTGAGTTGTCTACTAAATATATATATATATATATATATATATATATATATATATATATATATATATATATATATATATACATGTGAAGGGTTTTTCAGGAATTCCTGACAGATATCAGTGTTCCAATGTAACTATCGCTAATTTTGAAAGAAAATGGTTTGGAAATAACGAAGTACTACTTGTACTTATTGCCCTATAATTTGCAAAAAAAAGCAAAGAACATGTAAACATTGGGTATTTCTAAACTCAGAAACTATTTAGCATGTTTTTTTTTTTTTGGTGGTTGTAGATGTGTAACAGATTTTGGGGGTCAAAGTTAGAAAAAGTGTGTTTTTTTCAAATTTTTCATCATATTTTATAAAAATTTTTATAGTAAATTATATGATATGATGAAAATAATGGTATCTTTAGAAAGTCCATTTAATGGTGAGAAAAACTGTATATAATATGTGTGGGTACAGTAAATGAATAAGAGGAAAATTACAGCTAAACACAAACACTGCAGAAATATAAAAATTACCCGGTAAAAGTATTGACAAAAGCTCTGGTCACTAAGGGGTTAAATATGAATATTGCATAAATATGCTTTTAAATGTTTTCATCTATTTAACAACAAAAGGCTCCAATGCACGTATATATATATATTTCTATATATGTATTATATACATATATATTTATGTGTTTATATGTCTATATATGTCTGAAAATACATATATAAATACATAAATACATATGCATACATATATAGACATGTATGTATACATACATATATTATTTGGAGATGTATACGTATATATCTCTATGTTAAATCTCTTTGCCTGAGATCTCATATCTTTGACCCCTTATAACTTTTATGTGCAATTTTTTTTTTAATCATTTTTATTAGATGGTTATTATAAGTGTTACTGTATTGTGTAATGCATTTTTGATGTGTTTTGTGACACTTTTTTGTTTCAAGAAACAGTTAACCACAGTTCTGAGGACATGCTAACTGGACTAGCATTTACTTTAATTGTGCTCAAGTGGTCGTGTTTACTTTCAGCTTGTAATATGAGCACAATTTAACTTGTGCACAAATGAACATGAAAACCTGATATCGCTCGAACAAACATTTGCTCTCCACTTGTAATCTGGCCCATTATAAGTTGATCATAAGTATAGTTTTAGACAGCATTTTTTTTGCTAAATTGAGGTCCAAGATTCCAAAGTACGTAGAGTTTTCATCCAAAATAGTTGATCTTTTCTCAGCTATTTTTGTTGGCTTTCTTGGCAACAGTTTTACAATCTACCAATTTGAATTTATTAAAGAGATAGAAATGTCAAAATGGAAATGTGCATAAAAGCATTCCAATTTTAAATAGAAGCATTTTTTGCAATATACTTTCATTAGCAAAAATGCTTCTAATAAAAGTTATTACTGCTTCAGCAGCATACACATGTATGCTATGTGTGACTAGAGCATCAGGATTCAAACACAATGGGGCCCATTTATCAAGCTCCGAACGGAGTTTGTGGGCCCGTGTTTTTGGCGAGTCTTCAGACTCGCCAGAAACACGTTATGAAGTAGCGGTCTAAAGACCGCTGCTCCATATCAACCTGATCGAGTATGATCGGGTTGATTGACACCTCCCTGCTGGCGGCCGATTGGCCGCGAGTTAGGAGGGGGCGGCGTTGCACCAGTAGCTCTTGTGAGCTGCTGGTGCAATGTTAAATGCGGAGAGCGTATTGCTCACCGCATTCAGCGAGGGCTTGCGGTCCTGATCCGCACGACCTTTAATAAATAGGCCCCAATGCCTGCACAGATTGCTGCTGATGGTGTATATTGCATCCGTAAAAGACAATCTGTGACATACAAGCAACTGCTGGCTCTCTGTGAACGTGTTTGAACACTGGTGCATGGGGCACTCACGACATATGTGCATATGCCCCTGAAAAACACTAATGGCTTTTACTAGAAACATTTAGCTAATTGGAACATTTCAGTTTTGACCTTTCTATCCCTTTAAGTTACCAAATGTATACCTAGATGATTCTCCGGAACATGTGGATTTTATTCATTCATATTAGTAAAGACATGAAAAGCTAAAGTTTTGGGGTTTCTTTGCAGGCTCTTCATAGACCCCCAGATTCAGATAATATATAGCTACGGAAAACAATTACATGAAAGAAAGTGGTGTTAGTTTATTATTTATTTTCATAACGTGCATACGCTTAAACACCATCATGAATAACAATTCTGTTTTTTTCTTGAAATGATATAAAAATAAAATAAAATAAAAATACTACTTTATGTTTTAATATATTTCAATATTTTAGATTTATAGAGGCTGCTATGCAAAACCATTAATAAGGAATTTAAAAATGCTGATCATATCATTGTATTGTGTAACTGTAGGAAGTACAGAAGATTTTGCAGACAATGTAATTTATTTTTTGCTTTATCTGAATGCTTATGTTAGTAATGCAGAGTGTTTAAATTATGAGAATATTCTGACATATAAAGCTGAAAAAAAACCATATGGGGATATATTTCTCAAATACTTCCCTTGAAGAAATATCAGGTTAAAAAATGTGGCTATACCTGATTGTGGGAATGGTAAGGTCACATAAAACCTGCTGTAAAATGTCAATAATACAATTAAACTATGGCTGTCAACTGCATTAGGAGCCAACAATCATTATTTTCAGCCTCAGTGCATTTAAACCTTGATTTAGACAATTGCTACAGAGTCACAAATTTCTTGACAAGATGCAAAATGTTTTCATTGAAAATAATCTATTTTCCACTTTCTCTTATCTTGATTTAAATTTAACATGACAGCACTGAGCACTGCAAAAGTTTTGCTGTTCTGTTCTTAAAAATAAATCGATTTTTTTTTAAAACTAGTTTCAGTTAAATGCAATATTTCTACACATGATGCAGTTTGGCGTTTTTTTGTAGTACAAATGAAAAAGTAGATCACCCATAAGTTGTCAATTATAAATATGCCAAGATAAGACACAAAATTACAACTGAATATACTCCCAAAGGAATTTTCACTTCTATTATAGATTTTTTTAAAGGCAGCTAAAAGTCAGACCTTCTTTCCCAGACAATTGCTTTTGTTCGCTTAAAGTGAAGGTCTATTTTCATCAATGAGTGTCCGGTTTTTAAAAATACTTTTAAAAACAGGGGCACTTTCATTGATGAAAATTAACATTGCACTGGATTTGAAGAAATATTTACCTTTTATTCCTGCAAAACCAGATCACCGATCTCAGCCTCAGTTCCTCTGTACTGACGTCAGAAATGACAAAACTGACTTCCTCCAATCATGGCTTTTACCCCAGAGCATCCAGCTCCTGATGCCTGGCTGTGATTGGAGGAAGCCAGTTTCGTCATTGCTGTGGTCTACAGCAGGAAGAAGAAGGAGGGGGATCGTCGATCCGGCTTTGCAGAAGTAAAAGGTAAGCATTTCTTCTAATCCAGTGCAATGTTAATTTTCATCAATGAAAGTGCCCCTGTTTATAAAAGTATTTTTAAAAACCGGGCACACATTGATGAAAATTGACCTTCACTTTAAGTTAGCTGGACTTGTGAGCTTATATACGCTGTAGGATTTACGAAGAAAAGGCCCTGAACTGAAAGTCCTGGTGAAAGTGGCTCAGCTTTGCCTGAACAGAAAAGGGCTTGCCCTTGAAGAAGCTTCAAGGCTTAATAGTGAAGCATTGGTAAAAAAAAACAAAACAAAAAAAAAAAAACATTTCAAGCTATATTTTCGTATACAGGTGGCCCTCGTTTTACAACGGTTCAATTTACACCGTTTCAGAATAACAACCTTTTTCCAGTCATGTGACTGCTATTGAAAAGCATTGAGAAGCAGTACATTTATTAAAATAGCCAGTAGGTGGAGCTGTCCGCTTGTGTTGCATCAAAGCCAAGCAAGCTGAAATTAATCAATTTAACCAGACCTGAGCTATCGAGCAGATTTCAAAGGAACAAGATCTTCCTGTCTATAAATCAGTCCAGATTGGAATGCATAGAAAGAACTGTTTGCAGAAAAATGCAAGTGAAGTCTGTGTTGTGTGATTATTTTATTAGGTTTATAATGCTGTTAGCAAATGTTTTTGTTCATTTAACTTAGTTTAATTATATATTCTGTGTTGTGTGATTATTTTATTAGGTTTATAATGCTGTTTAGCATTTAAAGTCTTCATTTCAAAGCTTTAAAAATAATGTATTAGGTGTTACTTATGACAATTTTGAGAGGGGCCTGGAACCTATCTCCCTCACTTCCCATTGACTTACATTATAAACTGGGTTTCAATTTACAACGGTTTCGATTTACAACCATTCCTTCTGGAACCTAACCCCGGCGTAAACTAAGGGCTACCTGTATTTGCTTTTATGAAAATTGTATCAGTACCTTCCCACCTAATCTTTTTCTGTACAGAGTGTCTGGAGTAGGAAGATCAAGATTTCTGTATTGTGTGAGAGGAGAGGAAAGAAATCTGTGTAGCATGCCAGTGGGGATGGAGGAAGAGAGGGAGAAACAGAGAGAAAAGGGGGCTCAGCTCTCAAGATAGAGAATGACAGAGAGACAATGGGCATTGGGTACCATCTTTCTTTTAAATTTAAATAGGTTGTGACCATCTAGTGCCTAGATCGCCCATAATACCATATTAGCATGTTCTTCTCCAGGGCTTGATGCATGTGAAAATTGTAGATAATTATCACCTAATGCCTTCACAGGATACGAAACCCACATTTTTCTTTCATTATTCAGATAGATCAGGCAATTTTAAGCAAAGCAACTTTCTAATTTACTACTATTATCATTTTTCCTTGTTCTGCTTTTTCAAACAAAGATACCAAGAGAACGGAGAAAAAATGCTAATAGGAGTAAATTAGAAAGTTGCTTAAAATTGCATGAATCATGAAATAATAAAAAAATGTCTTTCATATCGCATGAAGGCATTATCCCTTTAAAGATTTATTGTTGCATCTGATATTGTTAAGTGTGATAGGGAGCCACTTTTGGCAAGCAGGGCTAGTTCTAGGTTGATAGAGATCTAAAGCTGTAAACATTTTAAGGCTTCTGAAAGCTTATAGCTCTCAAAAGATAAAAAGCTAAGAAATTCTGAAGATCATGCTATGCTATACTTTGGAAGGTTTTTTGTGGACATCATCAATGACCTTTAATTACATAAAAAATAACATAGTCAATGACATCATAAATCTTTTTTGTTTTTGATATCAGAAAATATCAATGGCATCCTGTTTATAACATGTTATCTATAGCATTCCTCACATTACACATCTTGTTTACAATTGCTCATCAAGCACAAAATACTATATAATGCGTTTTAAGTTAATTAATAACGTGAGCTTAAAGAAATACCCTTAGATTTCTTTATACCATAACATAAAACTTATTCAGGCATTCATTCATACAAATACAATGATAAATGCAGTCATTTGTTAAAGTTATATAACTTTATAAGAAATAAATAATAATTCAGCCAAATAAGTAAAAGGGACACTAAAATCAAAATTAAACTTTTTTGATTCAAAATCGAGCAAGCAATAAAAAAAAAATCCAATTTACTTCCATTTTCAAAAGTATTTTATATGCACACTATCAGAGGCACCAGTTCCTACTGTGCATGTGCAAAAGTTCAGAGTATATATTTATTTGTTCCTTTTGCAATCCAGACCTAAATGTGGTATATAAGACACTTGGGGGCCAATTTATCAAGCTCCATATGGAGCTTGATGCCCCTTGTTTCCGGCGAGCCTTTAGGCTCACTGGAAAGAGAAATTATGAAGCAGCGGTCTAAAGACCACTGCTCCATAACTTGTCCACCTGCTCTGAGGTCGTGGACAGAAATCAAGCTGATCGAATACAATTGGGTTGACACCCCCTGCTAGCAGGCGAATGGCCGTGAATCCGCAGGGGGCGGCATTACGTCACTTCATGTCCGCTCGCACTATTTTAAATATACCCCTCGGACAGTAATTATTAACTTCAAAAAAGCTAAAAGCACAAAATCAAGATAATTAAACTAAAGAGTTTAAGGTGAATACATTTTTTATTAATTGTTACTCTTAAATGATTTTGCTTTGTCTTCTGATTTTTTATTAGTAAGGTAGGGGGCACTGATGGTGAGTTTATAGAACCATGGGGGCATTCACCAGAAAAATATTGTGAGCCATTTGATTAGAGACACAGTGGTAATTGACTCTTCTAAATATGTGTAAAGTTGTAAGTATAGCAAATTAGTTACATACTTTCAAAATATTCTTTGAGGGGGCAGAGAGATGGCGAATTATTGGAACACTCCTGGAGCTTCCCAAGAAGCTGTTGGACATATACTGTACTAGGAAGGCAATTTTTGCCCTGGTACGAAAATGTCACATCTACAGACGTCAATGATTGCCCCCGGTCCACAGCTTTCCCTGTTATTCCTGGTTCAGTTTTTGTTTATTTGGCAAATATTCTTTTAGGGGATCATAAAACACCACAGTAGTATAGAAAAAACAGCCACCGTCTTTTTTTGCAATGATGTTGGACGGGCACATATTGCATGGAGAAAGCATAATTCTATCTTGCCCTGATCCAATAATTTTACCGCTGTGGACATCAGTGATTGCCCCCGATCCATTGCCTTCCCTCTTACTTATGGTTCCAGTTTGCTGCTGCTTATGGCAGTTATTTTTTGAGGGGATCTCAAAACTATCTGGTCTTGCTAGTAGTGCTGGATAGCTGGACACATATTGTGCTGGGAAGGCAAATATCCTTTCTTGCCCTGGTCTAGGAATTTCACTTCTGCAAATGTGAATGATGGCCCCAGACCATGGGTTTCTCTTTTAATCATGTTTCTGGTTTGTTGCTCACCTTCCTTCCTTAGGATTTTTCTGCTTGTCTTTATTACAGTAAATTCTATGTAATGTAAAAGCCTCCTCCCTCCAATACCTCTCCTACCCGGTGCGGCTCCTTCTAGATCTCGCTGGTGCTGCTCCTCCTGGACTCCACTGCTGCTGCCACCTCATTTAATTCCTTTCATTTTCAGCTTTGAATTGCAACCATACTACCAAGGACTCCCCTAGAACACAATGTTTTGGGCAAATCCGCTAGGCAGATCATGGGAATAAAGGCACCAGATTTCTGGTTGGCATTAAATTAGGATGGCATCTGATCATTTTTTATTAAATTATCCATTATTGAATATTAGATGATGTTTAAACACAGTATTGTAAATGTTTTGTCCTCTAGTAGCACAATAAGAATACCCCATTTGTCCCTGGTAATCATCACTCCCGTTTGTTGCTCACCTTTTTTCCTTTGGATTTTGCTGCTTGCTTTCATTACAGTGAATTATATTTAATATAAAAAGCCTTCTTCCACTCCAATTCCACTCCTGTCTGATGCTGCTCCCCCTAGACTCCACTGCTGCTGCTTCCCCTAGACTCCACTGACACTGTGGTATATTTAAAGATTCTACCAATACCTGTGCTATTTGATGCAGCTACTCCTAGACTCCACTGCTGCTGTTGCATCATATTTAAACGCCTTTACCCTACCTCTGCTGCCTGATATGGCTCCTCTTAGACTTCAAGGCCGCTCTGATGAAATTAAATTTAGTTAAAAACCACCTCCTATTTTGCTGCTGTCTGCTGCTACATTCCCAGACTCTGCTGCTGCTGTAAAAGTCAACTTCAGTAATGCTGCTGCCACAGCTCCTGCTCCTGCCATTCTTGCTCTGTGTTGGTCATTAGTTAATGCTAATGCCACTGTGTCAAACAGAGTTCTGGCAAATGGTTGTTCACTTCCATGAAGGTGACTATATTCTTGGGGGTTGTGTACTATAATCCAGAGGCCTACTGCAATAACACTGTTGCCTGCAGCTTCCACTGCTGCTCCTGCTGTTCTTGCTCGGTGGTGGTTAGCAGTGAATGCCAAATCCTTAGGGGACATCGAGCCACTGTGTCAAACAGGGTTTTGGCACATGGCTGTTTGCTTCCTTGAAGGTGAATGTATTGCTGAAGGTTGTGTACAATAATCCATAGGCCCACTTCAGTAATGCCTGCTGCTGCAAATTCTGCTCCTGTCATTCTTGCTCTGTGTTGGATATCAGTTAATGCCAAATCCTTAGGGAATGGCTAGCCACTGTAACTAGAGAAGTTTTGGCATGTCTTTTACGTACCTTCTTTGAAGGTGAATTGTTGTTGTTTGTGGACTATAATCTAAAGGCCTACTACAGTAATGCTGCTGCTCCTGCTATTTCTGCTCTGTGGTGGTCAGTCAATGCCAAATCCTTAGGGAACAGCTAGCCATTTGTCCCAGGGAGTTTTGGCACATCTTTGTTCAACTTCCTTGGAGGTGTATTTTCGGGTTTTGTGTACCATAATCTGGAGGCTTATTTTAGTAACAATGCTGCCTGCTGCCAATCTTGATGCTCCTGCTGTTCCTGCTCTGTGGTGGTCACCAATCAATGTCAAATCCTTAGGGAACAGCTAGCCACTGTGTCCAAGGGAGTTTTGGTACATCTTTGTTCCCTTCTTTATAGGTGTAGTTATTTTTACTAAATGCCTTCTTCAATAACACTGCTGCCTGATGCTCTTCCTACAATTGTCGCTCTGTGATTGTCATCCATCAATGCTAAACCATTAGGGAACAGATAGGCACTGTGTCTAACAGAGTTTTGATAACTTTCTATGGTCGATTGGTTTTATATTCTTCCATTTGTTTCTGACCTTATCTAGTGGTAAGTTGACAATATCATGCTGGAGGCTGGCCTGGAAGTTAGATAAGATGCTTTACAAATTTGTACACTCAAGTACAAACATACGCATAAGTGCATAATGTATAAGAAATGCATAAGGTGATGGTAGCTGTAGTGCTGATATACTTAACAGTAATTTTCACCATTGTGCATCTCTCATCATTTTCAAAGGAGATATTCTCCTTTCTGTTTAAGTTGGGCTTTTTTGAGAGATACTGCTCTTGTTCATGATGCAGAAATTTCACAAGGTCTTAACTCATTATGGAGCAGGTGTGGGAATGTGATAAATAACTTGAAACCATACTACTCTGCAACACACTTTACCTTTAGTGCCATGTCAGTTCCCACACTGCTAAAATATGGAGTGCAAAGAATAGGACAGCACATAGTGTAGAAGGATGAATGTGGGAAGTCAACAAATAAGATAGTATGGAAAGGTTGTACAAGTTTAAAATAGGGGTCAGACAATAGCGTGGTTAAAAAACTTAGTGAATTTCTTTCTTAATCCTGGTGTCGCTGAGCTGTGGCGGCGTGGAGCTTTGGAGGTGTGGAGCATCATCGCTGGCAGCGCGGACATCCAGCGTGGAGGATCCTCTTCATACAGTCACCGCTGTGCACTGAAGCTTGAATGCAAGGTACCTGTTTAAAAATGGGGTACCTTGAATTCCTATTGGCTTACATTTTCAAATCAGCCAATAGAATGAGAGCTACTGAAATCCTATTGGCTGATTTGAACAGCCAATATGGTTACAGTAGCTCTCATACTATTGGCTGATTTAAAAATGTCAGCCAATAGGAATGCAAGGTACCCCATATTTAAACGGGTACCTTGCATTTAAGTTTAAGTGTACAGAGGTGATCGTATGAACAGGATCCTCCATGCTGGATGTCCGCGCCGCCGGCAAAGATGCTCTGTACCTCCACAGCTCTGCGACACCAGGATAAGAAAGAAGATGCCCCCGCGATGGATCAAGATATCATCGCCTGAATGAAGACTTCTCACCGCCTGGATGAATATGCATGTCCAGACTTCAGAAACTGTGAGTAGATTTTCTGGGGTTAGTGTTAGATTTTTTTTTTTTTTTTTTGGGGGGGGGGTGTTTTTTTTTCTTTCGATTAGTGTTTTGATAGGCAAAAAAAGAGCTGAATTCCCTTTTGAGGGCAGTAAAAGATGTGTAATTTTTTTAGGTAAAAGAGCTGTTTAACTTAGGGCAATGCCCTACAAAAGGCCCTTTTAAGGGCTATTGGTAGTTTACTGTTAGGTTAGGGGGTGTTTTTATTTTGGGGGGCTTTTTTGTTTTTATAGGGCAATTAGGTTAGGTGTCATTTTTTTATTTTGGATAATTTCATTTTTTATTTTTTGTAATCTTAGTGTTGTTTAATTTTTTGTAATTTTAGCTTTTTTTGTAATGTTAGATTTTTTAAAATTTTTCATAGTATTAGGTTTATTTAAATTTGTAATTTAGGTTTTTTATTTTTTCGTAGTGTTAGTTTTTTTTTATCATGTAATTTAGGATTTTTAATTGGTAGTTTATTTCATTTTTTTAGAATAGTTATGTTAGGTTAATTTATAGTTTAACTTTATGATTTTTTTTATTTCACAGGTAAGTTTATATTTTTTTTTAAGATAGTTATATTGTAACTTTTAATTTAAAGTTAGGGGGTGTTAGGTTTCGGGGTTGATATTTTAATTTAGCTTTTTGCGATGTGGGGGCCCGGCGGTTCAGTGGTTAATAGGTTTAGTTTATTAGATATGATGTGGGGAGCTGGAGGTTTAGGGGTTAATAGGTTTATTTTAGTGTTGGCGATGTGGGGGGCCGGCGGTTTAGGGGTTAATAGGTTTATTTTAGTGTTGGCGATGTTGGGGGGCCAGTGGTTTAGGGCTTAATAGGTTTATATAGTATTTGTGATGCGAAAGGGTGGAGGTTTAGGGGTTAATAGGTAGTTTATGGGTGTTAGTGTACTTTGTAACATTTTAGTTATGAGTTTTGTGAAACATTTTTGTTTCGCAAAATCTATAACTACTGGTCTCAGATTGTGGAAAGGATCATGTCGGTATAGGCTGTAATGCAAGCATTTTAGCTGGACCGCACAACCTGTAATACAGCGCTATTTTTTGAGTGCGGAATGGCTGTTGTGTTACAGGCTAAAATGCTTACCGCCGAGACTTTTACTATGCGCTACCTGCCATTCCACGCGCAATGTCCAATTTTTCAGCGGTATAGCAGTACCGCGCCATAGCGCAAAACTTGTAATCTAACCGACTGTAAATTAAATGTTGAGTTATCATTGTTACATAAAATTAGAGCAATTAATCATTGCAAATACTATTTTAGTATACTAAACAACAGTGTTTTTCAAATCCAGTCCTCGGGGTGCAGAGGCCAGATTTTCAAAATAGTTGAATTAGATCAGCTGATCAATAATCATCGTTATTAACCTACTCTCTCCCAAGGTAATAATAAAAATCTGCTGTTAATGGGTTATGAGAACTGGAGTTGAGAAACACTACTATACACTACAGGCATTTAATGTGGCAAAGTCATATACCATATTTAGCCCCTTAGTGCTATATAAGAAACATTGTGCATCATGCTATCCTCATTTCAACAATAAACCAACTTAAAAAAGCACAACAAATAAAGCTGTTTTGTGCACAGTGACACATCTCCGTTGGAATGATAAATGTTTTTATTTGGTACAGGAACATATTTAGTACACGTTTACAATATTCTCATTGAGGTATAATAAAGAAAAAAAACCATTGAATGTCTTTTTTAATTGTAAGAATTTTTTATATATTTTATAATTCCATTTAAAAGTATTTTCTCCTCAAAAAAAAAGCTAACATGTTGAAATATACAGAATTCTGCTGACTAACTTCAGAAAACTTGATGTCTAGTGCTGGATAATAAGCAGCCAACTTAAGTGCGGATATTGCTTACTTCTTTAAGAGATTTGTATTCAAGTGTACTTTTGCTGATACTTTCTGCTGACTACTGTCTCTTTCATATGTTTTTATACTACCTAAGAGGAACAGCATGAATTTACAATACCTGTATACAAACTGCAGCTCTTTTGATAATAGCAATAAAGCTATACATTTATGTTCATGCTAAATTATGTATAGTCTGGCTTAGCACTTGCTTATAGGAGCAGCATCTAGAATAGATTAACTTGCTGTTTTTAAAATGTTGCTGGCATTAAAAAAAAAGTTGCCTTATTATAAAAGATTTGGTCCAAACTATTTTCTTTCTTGAGTGCAGTTACTGTTTGTAGCTACTGGTCTAGAATAGAGTGTGACCACACTTGTTTAATATAATAAACCTCATGTACTTTATCCCCAAAAAGTAACATTCCAGGTCATTTGGAGTTTCTATTTTGGTTTAAAAACAGATCATTGCAGATGGTGATGTGTCACATTGTAATTTATTTAAACATACAATTTTTTTTACCATTTTACTGTATACAGCATTAAGAGAACGATTAGAAATATGGGTTTAATAAAAAGAAAGACTTATAAAAAAAAATAATCTAAGTTACAGAAAAAAATAAAAGCTAAGTTACAAAAAAAATAATAAACTACAGTATCCAAAAAAAAAAAATAAAAAAAAAATTGCCTTATTATAAAAGATTTGGTCAAAACTATTTTGAGTGCAGTTACTGTTTGTAGCTACTGGTCTAGAATAGAGTGTGACCATACCATTTTACTGTATATAGCACTAAAAGAACGATTAGAAATATGGGTTTAATAAAAAGAAAGACACATTTATACTAAACCCCTATCCCTGTTTTTTTCTTCTTCCAAAATGTATTTACAGTTTTTACCTAATTACTATTAAGACTTTTAACTTTATTTTACTTTTTATTTTTACTTCTATTTAATCCAATAAATTGCCAAAATGCTCAGTAAGATTCTGAAATATATATGTATGGTGTAAGGAAGGAGTGTTTGAAAATAGAAACGTCACCTATATGGAATATACATTTATATATATATATATATATATATATATATATATATATATATATATATATTTATATATATATATATATATATATTTATATATATATATATATATATATATATATATATATATATATATATATATATATATATATATTTTATTGTTGTTGTACTGTATAATAATGAGAGACAGCCATATTTCAGTGTTTGGATGTAGTCCCAATTACTATGCACAGAAATTGATTTTTTTTCCATTATATAATTAATTCATGTTAATTTAGATCTCTTGCTTGGCTATTTTAGAACGTATTGTTCTCATATTTATACATTTAACAAAGTGTTGGGATTCTTACATTAGAGGTTTCGTGTGAGTAGGAAAAAATGCTCAATTTTTGTATTTTATTAATATAATTTTTAGACTTTATTAAATATACAGTAAAGATATGAAATTCCCACATGGATCATTTCATGACATAGCATATGACAGCTATTAGAGTATAATATAATACACTTATCCAAGTAGGACAGTTATTTATAGTTTTACGATCAAACATTTGCTTTACAAAAAAGAAATAAAACACGTTCCTAATTGTCATTATGTGCTTGCATTTTAATTTTATACGTTGTAATTGTTTGTCAAGCACAATTTATATTGATTTGCACTTAAGGTTTATTTCTAGATGTATCCCACGCTACTTCTATAATGATCTCTTGTGTGGCTATGTGAAATAATGCAAGAGCATTTCTCTTCTGTGGGAGTGAGTGGCAGAATTATCTTCATTCATATGAATGAATCCTAATGATCTGTTTAAGAGTTGTTCGGGCATATTGAATAGGTAACTGAGAGCTTCTGCTTATAAACATTAACATTTTATGGTATATGAAAATCACATCAATTAAGCAAAATATAAAAAGCATAGTGAAAGCTTAATCCTTTTAAAACATTTAATTAAAAAGGTAGAATTTATACAAAATATTAAAGGAAGACCAGACTTTTTCCTTAGTGTATCATGTTTAGTAGAAGTAAAAAAGTGAATAAATGTAATAATTTAACATTTACAAACTTTTATACATGACATTACTTTAAAGGTAGAGATAATCTAGAAATAATACAATAATTTAATAATCCAAATATTTAGCAGAACACATCATGCACACATCTTTATCTATCTATCTATCTATCTATCTATCTATCTATCTATCTATTTAACAGAGCCAGGAGATTAATTTACCTTTTCCATGTATAGAAGTGTGTTTTTGTGTGTTTAGATATTTTGTCCTATTAGGAGCGCGTACAATTATTTTTTAATCAATTAAAATGCAGGTACAAATCTAGAATTCCTAAATCCAGAATTATTAAAAAATTTAGATTTTTTCATGATTTTATTTTTTATAAATAAAATTAATAAAATTACTATGGCCTAGATTTGGAGTTTGGCGTTAGCCGAGAAAACCAGCGTTAGAGGCTCCTAACGCTGGTTTTAGGCTAACTCCGGTATTTGGAGTCACTCAAAAAAGGGTCTAACGCTCACTTTTCAGCCGCGACTTTTCCATACCGCAGATCCCCTTACGTCATTTGCGTATCCTATCTTTTCAATGGGATCTTTCTAACTCCGGTATTTAGAGTCGTGGCTGAAGTGAGCGTTAGAATTCTAACGACAAAACTCCAGCCGCAGAAAAAAAGTCAGTAGTTAAGAGCTTTCTGGGCTAACGCCGGTTCATAAAGCTCTTAACTACTGTGCTCTAAAGTACACTAACACCCATAAACTACCTATGTACCCCTAAACCGAGGTCCCCCCACATCGCCGCCACTCGATTAAATTTTTTTAACCCCTAATCTGCCGACCGCCACCTACGTTATACTTATGTACCCCTAATCTGCTGCCCCTAACACCGCCGACCCCTGTATTATATTTATTAACCCCTAATCTGCCCCCCACAACGTCGCCGCCAACTACCTACAATAATTAACCCCTAATCTGTCGACCGCAAAGCGCCGCCACCTACATTATAGCTATGTACCCCTAATCTGCTGCCCCTAACACCGCCGACCCCTATATTATATTTATTAACCCCTAATCTGCCCCCCACAACGTCGCCTACACTTATTAACCCCTAATCTGCCGACCGGACTGCACCGCTACTATAATAAAGTTATTAACCCCTAATCCGCATCACTAACCCTATAATAAATAGTATTAACCCCTAATCTGCCCTCCCTAACATCGCCGACACCTAACTTCAAACATTAACCCCTAATCTGCCGACCGGAGCTCACCGCTATTCTAATAAATGTATTAACCCCTAAAGCTAAGTCTAACCCTAACACTAACACCCCCCAAAATTAAATATAATTTTAATCTAACGAAATTAATTAACTCTTATTAAATAAATTATTCCTATTTAAAACTAAATACTTACCTGTAAAATAAATCCTAATATAGCTACAATATAAATTATAATTACATTGTAGCTATTTTAGGATTTATATTTATTTTACAGGCAACTTTGTATTTATTTTAACCAGGTACAATAGCTATTAAATAGTTAATAACTATTTAATAGTTACCTAGTTAAAATAATTACAAAATTACCTGTAAAATAAATCCTAACCTAAGTTACAATTAAACTTAACACTACACTATCAAAAATAAATCCTAACCTAAGTTACAATTAAACTTAACACTACACTATCAATATAAATATAATTTTAATCTAACGAAATTAATTAACTCTTATTAAATAAATTATTCCTATTTAAAACTAAATACTTACCTGTAAAATAAATCCTAATATAGCTACAATATAAATTATAATTACATTGTAGCTATTTTAGGATTTATATTTATTTTACAGGCAACTTTGTATTTATTTTAACCAGGTACAATAGCTATTAAATAGTTAATAACTATTTAATAGTTACCTAGTTAAAATAATTACAAAATTACCTGTAAAATAAATCCTAACCTAAGTTACAATTAAACTTAACACTACACTATCAATACATTAATTAAATACAATACCTACAAATAACTACAATTAAATAAACTAACTCAAGTACAAAAAATAAAAAAGAACTAAGTTACAAAAAATAAAAAAATATTTACAAACATTAGAAATATATTACAACAATTCTAAACTAATTACACCTACTCTAAGCCCCCTAATAAAATAACAAAGACCCCCAAAATAAAAAATACCCTACCCTATTCTAAATTACTAAAGTTCAAAGCTCTTTTTCCTTACCAGCCCTGAACAGGGCCCTTTGCGGGGCATGCCCCAAGAAGTTCAGCTCTTTTGCCTGTAAAAAAAACATACAATACCCCCCCCAACATTACAACCCACCACCCACATACCCCTAATCTAACCCAACCCCCCCTTAAATAAACCTAACACTAAGCCCCTGAAGATCATCCTACCTTGTCTTCACCTCACCAGGTATCACCGATCCGTCCTGGCTCCAAAATCTTCATCCAACCCAAGCGGGGGCTGGCGATCCATCATCCGGTGGCTGAAGAGGTCCAGAAGAGGCTCCAAAGTCTTCATCCTATCCGGGAAGAAGAGTAGATCCGGACCGGCAACCATCATCTTCCAAGCGGCATCTTCTATCTTCATCTGATGAGGACCGGCTCCATCCTGAAGACCTCCGACGCGGACCCATCTTCATCCGGCGACGTCCAACTGAAGAATGACGGTTCCTTTAAGGGACGTCATCCAAGATGGCGTCCCTCGAATTCCGATTGGCTGATAGGATTCTATCAGCCAATCGGAATTAAGGTAGGAAAATTCTGATTGGCTGATGGAATCAGCCAATCAGAATCAAGTTCAATCTGATTGGCTGATCCGATCAGCCAATCAGATTGAGCTTGCATTCTATTGGCTGATCGGAACAGCCAATAGAATGCAAGCTCAATCTGATTGGCTGATCCGATCAGCCAATCGGATTGAACTTGATTCTGATTTTCTGATTCCATCAGCCAATCAGAATTTTCCTACCTTAATTCCGATTGGCTGATAGAATCCTATCAGCCAATTGGAATTCGAGGGACGCCATCTTGGATGACGTCCCTTAAAGGAACCTTCATTCGGCTAGTAGGCGTCGGGAGAAGAGGATGTTCCGCGTCGGATGGAAGAGAATGGCTCCCGAAGAAAGAAGATTGAAGATGCCGTTGATAGAAGACTTCATCCGGATCATGGACCTCTTCAGCTCCCGCTTGGATGAAGACTTCATCCGGATCATGGACCTTTTCAGCCCCCCGCTTGGGCTTGGATCAGGACATCGGAGGAGCTCTTCAGGACGGATCAGTGAATCTGGTATGGTGAAGATAAGGTAGGAAGATCTTCAGGGGCTTAGTGTTAGGTTTATTTAAGGGGGGGGTTGGGTTAGATTAGGGGTATGTGGGTGGTGGGTTGTAATGTTGGGGGGGGTATTGTATTTTTTTTTTTACAGGCAAAAGAGCTGAACTTCTTGGGGCATGCCCCGCAAAGGGCCCTGTTCAGGGCTGGTAAGGTAAAAGAGCTTTGAACTTTAGTAATTTAGAATAGGGTAGGGCATTTTGTTATTTTGGGGGTCTTTGTTATTTTATTAGGGGGCTTAGAGTAGGTGTAATTAGTTTAAAATTGTTGTAATATTTTTCTTATGTTTGTAGATATTTTTTTATTTTTTGTAACTTAGTTCTTTTTTATTTTTTGTACTTTAGTTAGTTTATTTCATTGTAGTTATTTGTAGATATTGTATTTAATTAATGTATTGATAGTGTAGTGTTAGGTTTAATTGTAGGTAATTGTAGGTATTTTATTTAATTAATTTAATGATAGTATAGTGTTAGGTTTAATTGTAACTTAGGTTAGGATTTATTTTACAGATAATGTTGTAATTATTTTAACTAGGTAACTATTAAATAGTTCTTAACTATTTAATAGCTATTGTACCTGGTTAAAATAAATACAAAGTTACCTGTAAAATAAATATTAATCCTAAAATAGCTACAATGTAATTATAATTTATATTGTAGCTATATTAGGATTTATTTTACAGGTAAGTATTAAGCTTTAAATAGGAATAATTTATTTAATAAGAGTTAATTAATTTCGTTAGATTAAAATTATATTTAACTTGGGGGGTGTTAGTGTTAGGGTTAGACTTAGCTTTAGGGGTTAATACATTTATTAGAATAGCGGTGAGCTCCAGTCGGCAGATTAGGGGTTAATGTTTGAAGTTAGGTGTCGGCGATGTTAGGGAGGGCAGATTAGGGGTTAATAACTTTATTATAGTAGCGCTCAGGTCCGGTCGGCAGATTAGGGGTTAATAAGTGTAGGCAGGTGGAGGCGACGTTGTGGGGAGCAGATTAGGGGTTAATAAATATAATATAGGGGTTGGCGGTGTTAGGGGCAGCAGATTAGGGGTACATAGGGATAATGTAAGTAGCGGCGGTTTACGGAGCGGCAGATTAGGGGTTAAAAAAAATATGCAGGGGTCAGCGATAGCGGGGGCGGCAGAATAGGGGTTAATAAGTGTAAGGTTAGGGGTGTTTAGACTCGGGGTACATGTTAGGGTGTTAGGTGCAGATGTAGGAAGTGTTTACGCATAGCAAACAATGGGGCTGCGTTAAGAGCTGAACGCGGCTTTTTTGCAGGTGTTAGATTTTTTTTCAGCTCAAACAGCCCCATTGTTTCCTATGGGGGAATCGTGCACAAGCACATTTTTGAGGCTGGCCGCTTGCGTAAGCAACTCTGGTATCGAGAGTTGAAGCTGCGTTAAATATGCTCTACGCTCCTTTTTTGGAGCCTAACGCAGCCTTTATGTGGACTCTCAATACCAGAGTTATTTTTATGGTGCGGCCAGAAAAAAGCCGACGTTAGCTTTTCGGGTCGTTACCGACAAAACTCCAAATCTAGCCGTATGTTTCCCTACCAGTAAGTCACAATCTGCCTATGTCATTGGTCTAGTTTTTATGTTTGTTTCTGATTACAGTACCATACTATCTTTCAGATGATACTATGTATACAAAATTGTGTAAATTATGTAAAACTAGCTTTAGGTTGCATGTATAAGCTGTAGTATGATATGTAAATATTTGCTAAATAACGTAAGATGTTGTTTATACATCCCCTCTCCAAACTATTTAAAAATCCAAACCTTTTCCAATCCCAAGCAGTTTGGATAAAGTTTTTTTTTTTTTTTTTTACATAACATGCAAACTAACCTAACACCTTACCCCCCCCTCTAAACTAAAGTCCCTAAGTAAGAAATAAAAAAATAAATTAAGTAAATAAAAATATTTAATAAACCTAAACCATAAAAAACAAAACTCAATCTAACCCTGCTCTACCTAATACCCAACACCCCCTCTAAACTAACCCCCCCTCTACACTAACCTCACTAAGTTTAAAAAAAAAATCTAAGTTACATAAAAAAATAAAAGCTAAGTTACAAAAAAAATAATAAACTACAGGATCCAAAATAAAAAAAATATTATTTCAAATTGACAAGAGAGGCTGAAACAGCCTACACTTGAGAAAGACTACATATATAGCACTCAAGGGGTTAAATGTAAATAACAATGTCCGAGAAGAGATACTATATAAAATGTCAAGTGATGTAAAGTCTTGATTATTGAATGACAACTAATGAGAGGTTAAAATATAACTTTTATTAGAAGCGCAAATTAAAATAGGAAAAACACACATTAAAATCACACTTAGGAGCCTATTGAAATTGGAGTAATAAATATCACTTATATTGGAGCTGGATATGACTATTGGAACAAAACATGAACAACTATATTATGGATATATAATTGTATTCATCATTGACATTGACTCTTTGAAAAAGCCGAAAGGCGAAACATGTTAAGGACGTTAGGGTACTGGTGAGGAGTCCTAGGAGCTCCTGTATTTTTAGTATGCCTTAGGTGGCCTATTGTCTTTATTTACTTAATATATTTACTTTAACTATTAATGGAGTGACTCTACGCGGGGCTAATTACAATATAGGATCTTACAAAGACTATTTTGTATCTTTCAAATAATGGACAACTTTGTGTTTGTTGACAGATGGAACGATAAAATTACGTTAACTTTGCAATATATTTTAGGGGGTATTTATATCTATAACAAACTTGCTTTCTACATAATAATTGGTGGGAAATCATGCAATTATAAAAGTGGATCTGCCTGACACACTGTAGACACAGTTACATACGAGTATCATCATATGTACTAATGTCGGAGCTACCATTTACAGACAGCAAAACATATTACTCAAGCCCTATATTTTTTGTGAGTTTAGAGTTGTGAGCCGTATTCAGAGGGGATTACAAATGCCAGTCATTTTTTACCGGTATGGTATTGGAGTTGATTTTTATGTAGTTTCAAGCATATATCAAACAGCTAATATTACAACTAACGAGTAACTCTAATATTATCAATACCATCGGTTTAATACAATGTCAATGAATAACACAATTTCTTTGTTGATACATTTATATATGAGAATTCTCATAAGCCCCCAAGCCTTAACCACTCTATACTGAAAGCAGGGTATACTATTTGAGCCCCATTTATTGCAAGGTTTGAGTTGTGGGCTGGCATTGCAAATAAAGTCAGGAATCACAGTTGTTTCTTGTTGAGTTACAGGTAGGTATCTATAAATTGACACAATAAACTGTGGTCAACTATATGAGTATAAACGTTTACTTACCTGTCAGAGTGTTCAACAAATCACTCAATAGTTATGCAAAATTATCTATATATGTGTACTATTCATTACCCTTATGTTTAAGCAAACAGATACGATTAGCTAGAAATATCACTTTAAACCTAAGTTATTGCAAGTCCTGAATTGCGGGCTGGTTTCCATTCAAGTTAAGATACTATTTACAAGCAAGTGTATTATAATTAGGCTTTGTCCAATTTAATATATATGTGGAAGCATCAATCTTTATGACACTCACAAGCATTGTTCAGATGCTCTAATTTTTTATGTCTAATATACAAACAGACACTTGAGATTGAGTTAGCACACAATTGTACCTAAACTATGATAAGGCTTTAGTCTGCCTTGATAGTAAATATAGCCTGCTTCTCAGGGTACAGATATATTTGCCAATTATACCTCTGATTTTGTAAGATGACGACATTGTTTCATTAAATATCTGTGTGCACACTACTGTGGTCACTAACTTATCCAGCTCTGCTACAATACAAAGGTATTTTATGTCAATGATGAATACATTTATATATCCATAATATAGTTATTCATGTTTTGTTCCAATAGTCATATCCAGCTCCAATATAAGTGATATTTATTACTCCAATTTCAATAGGCTCCTAAGTGTGATTTTAATGTGTGTTTTTCCTATTTTAATTTGCGCTTCTAATAAAAGTTATATTTTAACCTCTCATTAGTTGCCATTCAATAATCAAGACTTTACATCACTTGACATTTTATATAGTATCTCTTCTCGGACATTGTTATTTACATTTAACCCCTTGAGTGCTATATATGTAGTCTTTCTCAAGTGTAGGCTGTTTCAGCCTCTCTTGTCAGTTTGAAATTGTGCTTTTACTACATAACACCATACCATCCTATTACCATATAAAGTGACAGAGTTCACTCATTTTATAAGGAAACATAGGGGTGTAGTATTTTCTTACAGTAGTGCCATTGGTTCTCTCCTTGTCTTTACAAAAAAAAATATTATACCTAACACTAAACTACAACTAGAACTTGTAGTCCGCCTCTGCTGCCGCAAAGATGGGCCCCAGGCGCCATCTTTGCGGCGGCAGAGGTGAACTTCTGCTGCCTTTTCCGTCATCTCCACCCCTTAATCTTCTGGTCTTTGGCTCTCTTCAGTGAGCCCTGCTCTTCATGGTGTCACCGCTGCACACTGCGTGGAAACCCAATATATTGGGGTAATACTTAATTCCAATGTTCTGATTTTAAATCAGTCAAGAACTTTTTTTTTTATTTTCTTTTCTAGTCTAGGTTTTTTAAAGTTAGATTTATTTTTTTTTGTGGGTGGGGGGTTTCTTTAATGTAGATGGGTTGTTTTGTAAAAAAAAAATGTATGCAAAATAATTAAAATCACTTTGGGGCAATGCCCTATAAAAGGCCCTTATAAGGACTGAAGTAATTTATTTTATTTTATTTTATTTTTTGTGTTTTTTATTTTATTTATAGGGCATGTAGTTTAGTGTTTGGTATAATGTTTTCTTTTTTATTTTGTATGCTGTAGTTTATTTTTTAATTTAACTTAGCTTTCTTTCGGCCAGATTACGAGTTTTGCGTTATAAGCGGCTCGGTAATAACTTGCAAGTTATTTCCACCGCTCACCTTTAATAGCGCTGCTATTACAGGTTTTCAAAAAACCTGCATTTGTGGGCAATATGGCAGCGTTGAGCTCCATACCGCACACAAATACCAGCGCTGCTTTGAGCTGGTTTTACGTGCTCATGCACGATTTCCCCATAGACATCAATGGGGAGAGCCGGCTAAAAAAAAGCCTAACACCTGCAATAAAGCGGCAAGAAGTCATCAAAAAAACCGGGAGAAGCCTTCATCCAAGCAACAAGAAGTCGTCCTCCAGGCGGACAGAAGTCTTCATCCAGACGGCATCTTCTATCTTCATCCTTCCAAGGCGGAGCGGCTCCATTTTCAAGAAATCCGGCGCGGAGCATCCTCTTCTTTTGATGTTTCTTGAAGAATGAAGTTTCCTTTAAATTACGTCATCAAGATGGTGTCCCTTGAATTCCGATTGGCTGATGGAATTCAATCCAGAACAGCCAATAGAATGCAAGCTCAATCCTATTGGCTGATTGCATCAGCCAATAGGATTTTTTACCCTTTTATTCCGATTGGCTGATAGAATTCTATCAGCCAATCGGAATTCAAGGGATGCCATCTTGGATGACGTCATTTAAAGTAAACTTCATTCTTCAAGAGCCAACGAAAGAAGAGGATGCTCTGCTCTGGATGTCTTGAAGATGGAGCCGCTCATAGAAGATGCCATCTGGATGAAGACTTCCGCCCGCCTGGAGGATGACTTCTTGCCGCTTGGATGAAGACTTCTCCCGGCTTCGTTGAGGGCTTCTTTCCGATTGGATGAAGACTTCTCCCGGCTGGATGAGGATGGATGTCCAGTCTTCAAAAACTGTAAGTGGATCTTTAGGGGTTAGTGTTAAGTTTTTTTAAGGGTTTATTGGGTGGGTTTTAATTTTAGATTAGGGAAACGAAAAAGAGCTAAATGCCCTTTTAAGGGCAATGCCCATCCAAATGCCCTTTCAGGGCAATGGGGAGCTTAGGTTTATTTAGATAGGATTTAATTTGGGGGAGGTTTGTTGTGTGGGTGGTGGGTTTTATTTTCGGGGGTTGTTTGTAAACCAATTTTCAGGTAAAAGAGCTGATTTCTTTGGGGCAATGCCCCGCAAAAGGCCCTTTTAAGGGCTATTGGCAGTTTAGTTTAGACTAGGGGTTTTTTTTTATTTTGGGGGGGGCTTTTTTATTTTGATAGGGCTATTAGATTAGGTTTAATTAGTTTAAATATTTGATTTTTTTGTGTGTGTAATTTAGTGTTTATTTTTTTTGTAATTTAGTTAATTCTATTTAATTAATGTAATTTATTTAATTTTACTGTAATGTTAGGTGTTAGTGTGAGGCAGGTTAAGTTTTATTTTACAGTTAACTTTGCATTTATTTTAACTAGGTAGTTAGTAAATAGTTAATAACTATTTACTAAATAGTCAACCTAGTTAAAATAAATACAAACTTACCTGTAAAATTAAAATAAAACCTAAGATAGCTACAATGTAACTATTAGTTATATTGTAGCTAGCTTAGGTTTTATTTTACAGGTATTTAGTTTTAAATAGGAATTATTTAGGTAATAATAGTAATTTTTATTTAGATTTATTTTAATTATATTAAAGTTAGGGGTGTTAGGGTTAGGGTTAGACTTAGGGTTAGGTTTAGGGGTTAATATATTTATTTAGTGTTAGTGATGTGGGAGGCCAGAGGTTTAGGGGTTAATATGTGTATGTAGGCTGGGGCGACGTATGGGGCAGCAGATTAGGGGTTAATAATATTTAACTATTGTTTGCAATGCGGGAGTGTGGCGGTTTAGGGGTTAATATGTGTATTATAGTGGCGGTGATGTCCGGAGCGGGAGATTAGGGGTTAATAATTTTATTTTAGTGTTTGCGATGCGGGAGGACCTCGGTTTAGGGGTTAATAGGTAGTTTATGGGTGTTAGTGTACTTTGTAACACTTTAATTATGAGTTTTATGCTACAGCTTTGTAGCGTAAAACCCATAACTACTGACTTTAGATGGAGGTACGAATCTTGTCGGTATAGGCTGTACCACTCACTTTTTGGCCTCCCAGGCAAAACTTGTACCGGCGCTATGGAAGTCCCATTGAAAAAGGACTTTTTGAAAGGTGCGGTAGTTACGTTGCTACAAGACTCGTAATAGCAGCGGTAGTCAAAAAGCAGCGTTACGAGCCATAACGCAAAACTCGTAATCTATCCGTTTATTTTTTCATAACTTAGTGGGGTTAGTTTAGAGGGGGAGTTAGGTGTTAGTGTAGTTCTAGTTTGCGTTGGGAAGTGGTGGTTTAGGCCTTAATTTCCTAACCATAGCTTACATGCTATGGGGTTTAAGGGGATAGCAGTGGAGATAGGAAGGTTAGTGTAGGTTGTATGCGTCCCTGAATAATAGAGTCTTCAGGGAGCACTTGAAGCTTTTAAAACTAGGGGAGATTCTTGTGGAACGAGGCAGAGTGTTCCATAAGATGGGAGCCAGTCTGGAGAAATCTTGTAAATGGGAATGTTAGGAGGCAACAAGAGAGGAGGAGAGGAGGAGATAATGAGCGGAGCGAAGGGGTCGGGAGGCAGAGTATCTGGAGACAAGGTCTGAGATGTAGGGGGGGGCAATGCAATTGAGGGCTTTGTGTGTCAGAGTGAGAATTTTGTGTTTAATCCTGGAGGCAAGAGGAAGCCAGTGAAGGAAATGGCAGAGAGGTGCGGCAGATGAAGAATGACATGTAAGGAAGATGAGCCTGGCAGAGGCATTCATGGATTATAAAGGAGCTAGGTGGCAGCTAGGGAGTTGCAGTAGTCGAGGCGGGAAAGGATGGGAGAGTGAATTGAAATCTTAGTTGTGTCTTGTGTAAGGAAATGTCTGATTTTAGCAATGTTTTTAAGGTGGAAGCGGCAGGCTTTAGCCAAGGACTGAATGTCAGGAGTGAAAGAAAGATCTGAGTCAAGTGTGACCCCAAGACATTGGGCATGTGAGGTTGGAGTAATGATGGAGTTATCAACAGTTATAGAGACATGGGGTTGGAGATTTTGGAAGAAGTGTGGAAAATAAGGGGCTCAGTTTTGGAGAGATTTATCTTGAGGTAGTGAGAGGACATCCAAGATGAGATATGAGAGAGACAGTTAGTGACACGGGTTAGCAAGGAAGGAGATGGTTCTGGTGCACAGATTTGGGTATCGTCGGCATACAAATGATAGTGAAACCTGTGGGACTTTATTAAGGAACCTACAGAGCCTTGTGGTACTCCAGCAGAAAGAGGTAACAGGGCAGACGATGCCCCAGAGAAGGCTACACTAAAGGTACAGTTAGACAGATAGGAAGACAACCAAGAGAGAGCTGTAGATCCACAGAACCGGAGTCGTGAAATGACATATACTCAGGTGGACCTGGATCATTGCAACTAATTCTATGCTCTGTGCCTAAAATCCCAGCTACTGCTTAAGCAGATATTATAATATAATTTTATTACCAGCAGTGATTTAGCAGCAGTGCAAAGTTATTATATTACGTTAATGTATCCAGTTTAGTGGAATGGATATATAATTACACCTTAATGGTAACAAGACTGTACTGAGAACAGAATAGTGTATCTATTAAGTCATAAATAATGAGAGTATGAAACTGTAATAACAAACTATTGTTTAGTTGCAATGGCCAAAAGTGACTACAAATAGGATTTAATGTATGTATTGTTTGTTGGATGAGTAGTCATTGCAGGATAAAACTGCCAGCCGTCTTTTTCTCCATTTTTCTCTGTGTTTTTCCTTTTCCCTTCTATAGTTACTATGATAGTTGTCTTGATGTATTATAACTCCAAGCCAACACTGAGAAGGGGGTGAGTTTAATACGTCCTGAGAGCTGTATCCTATGAAAAATAATGGTGCTGCCCAGAATTGCAGTAAGCTTTCAGGAAAATAAAGCTTATTGGCTTGAATCAAGCACAAAACTATTACAATTATTTAACTTGTATGTACTTCTAATTCTTCTAGTTTCCTGGGCATGATAATACTATGATTCTGCTCTTATGATTTTAGGAATTAAAATGTCTGTACAGGACCGTCTTTAACACAGGGCAAAAGGGGCAGCTGCCCAGGGCCCAGTCTCTGTTGAGGGGCCCAAGAGTCCTAAAAAAAAAAAAAAAAAAAAAATTTTTTTTTTTTTAATGGTTCATACCAGACTACTGATGTGACATGGGGAACACAGACATTCAGTCCTAATACTGTCACAGTCAAAAGTACTCTGCTTATATATATATTTTTTTAAAACTGTGCCAGACCGTGCTGGTGTGATGTGACATGCCAAGCTATTGCCATGTGCTGTTTTAGATGTGCACTGTGCAGCACTGAATGCAAAGCCCTAACTCGGCATCCAGCCATTTCCACTGCATCAGAAAATGTCCTACTGGGGTTACCACTGTTACCAGGTAACTGCTCTGGTGGTGGGGATTGTTTCTGGGTAGGGCTGACTGTAGGCGCATGCAGCAGAAAGCTGGAGCGGCAGGCACGTGAGTATTTGACTCATCTCACACTGTATCCATGCAGTCTTAGACAGACAGCATCTAGTCTACTGGTCCCCTTAGCCCTGCTCTTTCTGCTGTGGCCCTAAGATTAACTAACTGAAGTTTGTTAGGGGAACAGTGCTTTGTAGAAAGGTGTCAGTGGGAAGAATAAGTGAGTGCACACACGCCCCTCCCCATGCAGCATTGTCTAGTGCAGGGTGAGAGGGAACTTGTTCCTAGCAAAGAAGCGACATGTGCTGCTGTGGCTGATGTATAGTGTCATGCTGATACTTCAAACATTAATGTAAGGTTTATTTTTATAGTTTTTATTTTCTCTCAGATTTTACAGCTTCCCATAGTAGTTCTGCTGTTCCAGTCAGTAAACTTATATTTGGCTGCACCTACATGCTTCCTCCTTTACCTTGCTTTGCTCCTGTTGGCTGCCCTAAATCTCTTTAACCAGCTAACCTCACACCAGAATCACATTCAAAAGAATATTAAATGACTCCACAGTGGAGGAATTTATATATTTATTTACTTATTAGTACTGCTTAGGTCCAGTTTTACATATTGCGATTTTTTTTGTATTTTTTTTTTTAAATGATTAGCCCAGCAGTGGATGATCCAATAATAATAATAAAAAATAAAAATTGATTTAGTTGTTTTTTGGGATGTTGAGGTGGAGAGCAAAATTGCATGGGTTGGGGGGGTCCAAGAAAATGTTTGCCCAGGGTCCAGTCAATATTAAAGAAAGCCCTGCGTCTGTATCACAGCTCAGCTGTTCAGATTACATAGATCACAGCCAGCATCAGACAATCATGTCAGCCAGTGACTCCCTGGCTCTAGGCAGCTAGTTAGGAAGTGTAGGAAACCCCCTATCTCTGCTAGAAGTGAATACAACGGCCTCTATTTATCAAGCTGTCTACTTTCTAGCATTCGCCGGCACCAATACGCTCGCCTAAGCTCGCCTAACATCGCCGCCGCGGACATTAATACGTTCGCCAAATTTATCAAGAAAGCTGTCAAAAAGCCGCGCACCAAGTACGGTGCAATGAGCAGTGACTGTTGTTAACTGACAGTCATCGATGTCACTCTTCATCGGCTTATTTTCAGCTTTCTTGCTACCCTGTCACTAAGCACCCACACTATACTATACTGTTTACCCCCTAAACCGCCGCTCCCGGAGCCCCCCGCAACTAAATAAAGTTAGTAACCCCTAAACCGCCGCTCCCGTACCCCGCCGCAACAATAATAAATATATTAACCCCTAAACCGCCGCTCCCGGACCCTGCCGCAACTATAATAAATATATTAACCCCTAAACCGCCGCTCCCGGACCCCGCCGCCACCTACATTATACCTATTAACCCCTAATCTGCCACCGCCACCTACATAAAGTTATTAACCCCTATCCTGCTGATCCCAGACCCCGCCGCAACTAAATAAATAGTTTGACCCCTAAACAGCCGCTCCCGTAGCCCACCCCCACCTACATTATACAGGGAGTGCAGAATTATTAGGCAAATGAGTATTTTGACCACATCATCCTCTTTATGCATGTTGTCTTACTCCAAGCTGTATAGGCTCGAAAGCCTACTACCAATTAAGCATATTAGGTGATGTGCATCTCTGTAATGAGAAGGGGTGTGGTCTAATGACATCAACACCCTATATCAGGTGTGCATAATTATTAGGCAACTTCCTTTCTTTTGGCAAAATGGGTCAAAAGAAGGACTTGACAGGCTCAGAAAAGTAAAAAATAGTGAGATATCTTGCAGAGGGATGCAGCACTCTTAAAATTGCAAAGCTTCTGAAGCGTGATCATTGAACAATCAAGCGTTTCATTCAAAATAGTCAACAGGGTCGCAAGAAGCATGTGGAAAAACCAAGGCGCAAAATAACTGCCCATGAACTGAGAAAAGTCAAGCGTGCAGCTGCCAAGATGCCACTTGCCACAAGTTTGGCCATATTTCAGAGCTGCAACATCACTGGAGTGCCCAAAAGCACAAGGTGTGCAATACTCAGAGACATGGCCAAGGTAAGAAAGGCTGAAAGACGACCACCACTGAACAAGACACACAAGCTGAAACGTCAAGACTGGGCCAAGAAATATCTCAAGACTGATTTTTCTAAGGTTTTATGGACTGATGAAATGAGAGTGAGTCTTGATGGGCCAGATGGATGGGCCCGTGGGTGGATTGGTAAAGGGCAGAGAGCTCCAGTCCGACTCAGACGCCAGCAAGGTGGAGGTGGAGTACTGGTTTGGGCTGGTATCATCAAAGATGAGCTTGTGGGGCCTTTTCGGGTTGAGGATGGAGTCAAGCTCAACTCCCAGTCCTACTGCCAGTTTCTGGAAGACACCTTCTTCAAGCAGTGGTACAGGAAGAAGTCTGCATCCTTCAAGAAAAACATGATTTTCATGCAGGATAATGCTCCATCACACGCGTCCAAATACTCCACAGCGTGGCTGGCAAGAAAGGGTATAAAAGAAGAAAATCTAATGACATGGCCTCCTTGTTCACCTGATCTGAACCCCATTGAGAACCTGTGGTCCATCATCAAATGTGAGATTTACAAGGAGGGAAAACAGTACACCTCTCTGAACAGTGTCTGAGATGCTGTGGTTGCTGCTGCACGCAATGTTGATGGTGAACAGATCAAAACACTGACAGAATCCATGGATGGCAGGCTTTTGAGGGTCCTTGCAAAGAAAGGTGGCTATATTGGTCACTGATTTGTTTTTGTTTTGTTTTTGAATGTCAGAAATGTATATTTGTGAATGTTGAGATGTTATATTGGTTTCACTGATAAAAATAAATAATTGAAATGGGTATATATTTGTTTTTTGTTAAGTTTCCTAATAATTATGCACAGTAATAGACACCTGCACACACAGATATCCCTCTAAAATAGCTAAAACTAAAAACAAACTAAAAACTACTTCCAAAAATATTCAGCTTTGATATTAATGAGTTTTTTGGGTTCATTGAGAACATGGTTGTTGTTCAATAATAAAATTAATCCTCAAAAATACAACTTGCCTAATAATTCTGCACTCCCTGTATATATTAACCCCTATCCTGCCCCCCCTACACCGCCGCCACTATAATAAAGTTATTAACCCCTAAACCTAAGTCTAACCCTAACCCTAACCCCCCCTAACTTAAATATAATTTAAATAAATCTAAATAAATATTACTATTATTAACTAAATTATTCCTATTTAAAACTAAATATTTACCTATAAAATAAACCCTAACGCCTAGATTTAGAGTTTTGCGGTAGCCTTCAAAACCTGCGTTAGGGGGTCTTAACGCTGGTTTTAACCGCACGCTGGTATTTAGAGTCAGTCATTAAAGGGTCTAACGCTCACTTTGCAGCCGCGACTTTTCCATACCGCAGATCCCCCTACGCCAATTGCGTATCCTATCTTTTCAATGGGATCTTTCTAACGCTGGTATTTAGAGTCTTAGCTGAAGTGAGCATTAGAAATCTAATGACAAAACTCCAGCCGCAGAAAAAAAACCAGGAGTTAAGAGCTTTTTGGGCTAAAGCCGGTTCATAAAGCTCTTAACTACTGTGCTCTAAAGTACACTAACACCCATAAACTACCTATGTACCCCTAAACCGAGGTCCCCCCACATCGCCACCACTGTATTAATTTTTTTAACCCCTAATCTGCCGACCGCACTCCGCCGCCACCTACATTATCCCTATGTACCCCTAATCTGCTGCCCCTAACACCGCCGATCCCTATATTATGTTTATTAACCCCTAATCTGCCCCCACAACGTCGCTGCTACCTTACCTACAATTATTAACCCCTAATCTGCCGACCGGACCTCACCGCTACTATAATAAAGTTAGTAACCCCTAATCCGCCTCACTCCCGCCTCAATAACCCTATAAGAAATAGTATTAACCCCTAATCTGTCCTCCCTAACATCGCCGACACCTAACTTCAATTATTAACCCCTAATCTGCCGACCGGACCTCACCGCTACTCTAATAAATGTATTAACCCCTAAAGCTAAGTCTAACCCTAACACCCCCTAAATTAAATATAATTTAAATCTAACGAAATAAATTAACTCTTATTAAATAAATGAATCCTATTTAAAGCTAAATACTTACCTGTAAAATAAACCCTAATATAGCTACAATATAATGAATAATTACATTGTAGCTATTTTAGGATTAATATTTATTTTACAGGCAACTTTGTAATTATTTTAACCAGGTACAATAGCTATTAAATAGTTAATAACTATTTAATAGTTACCTAGTTAAAATAATTACAAAATTACCTGTAAAATAAATCCTAACCTAAGTTACAATTAAACCTAACACTACACTACCAATAAATTAATTAAATAAAATACCTACAATTATCTACAATTAAACCTAACACTACACTATCAATAAATTAATTAAATACAATACCTACAAATAAATACAATTAAATAAACTAACTAAAGTACAAAAAATAAAAAAGAACTAAGTTACAAAAAAATAAAAAATTATTTACAAACATTAGAAAAATATTACAACAATTTTAAACTAATTACACCAACTCTAAGCCCCCTAATAAAATAACAAAGCCCCCCAAAATAAAAAAATGCCCTACCCTATTCTAAAATTAAAATAGAAAAGCTCTTTTACCGTACCAGCCCTTAAAAGGGCCTTTTGCGGGGCATGCCCCAAATAATTCAGCTCTTTTGCCTGGAGAAAAAACATACAATACCCCCCCCCCAACATTACAACCCACCAACCACATACCGCTAATCTAACCCAAACCCCCCTTAAATAAACCTAACACTAAGCCCCTGAAGATCTCCCTACCTTATCTTCACCACACCGGGTATCACCGATTCGTCCAGGCTCCGATGTCTTGATCCAAGCCCAAGCGGGGGGCTGAAGACGTCCATCCTCCGGCTGAAGTCTTGATCCAAGCGGCGGCTGAAGAAGTCCATCTTCGGGCAGAAGTCTTCATCCTATCCGGGCAGAAGAGAACATCCGGACCGGCAAACATCTTTATACAAGCGGCATCTTCTATGTTCTTCCATCCGATGACGAGCGGCTCCATCTTGCAGACCTCTAGCGCGGATCCATCCTCTTCTTCCGACGACTAGACGACGAATGAAGGTTCCTTTAAGGGACGTCATCCAAGATGGCGTCCCTCAAATTCCGATTGGCTGATAGGATTCTATCAGCCAATCGGAATTAAGGTAGGAAAATTGGATAAGGATCCAATCAGCCAATCAGATTGAGCTCGCATTCTATTGGCTGTTCCGATCAGCCAATAGAATGTGAGCTCAAACTGATTGGCTGACTTCTGCTTGAAATTCATGTGAGCCTTGGATTCTGTTGTGGCACCGCCTCTGACCGCAAGTTGCTGACCAATAGCTTGCTCTGAGCACTTCTCTGTATTATCCCTTCAATTTGGTAGTCATGTCCAAGTTCAGGCTGTGTTTATTAAGTCACTTTTCAGCTACTGGGTTGTTACCTGAATACAGAAATCCAAATCTAGGCTTAAGATAGCTACAATATAATTAATAATTACATTGTAGGTATTTTAGGATTTATTTTTATTTTAAAGGCAACTTTGTATTTATTTTAACTAGGTACAATAGTTATTAAATAGTTATTAACTATTTAATAACTTCCTAGCTAAAATAAAGACAAATTTACCTGTAAAATAAATCCTAACCTAAGTTACAATTACACCTAACACTACACTATTATTAAAATAATTACATAAATTACCTACAATTAAATAAAACTAATTGCAATTAAATAAAATTAACTAAAGTACAAAACCCCCACTAAATTACAGAAAATAAAAAAAATTTACAAGAATTTTAAACTAATTACACCTAATCTAAGCCCCCAAAATAATAAAATTCCCTACCCTATACTAAATTACAAATAGCCCTTAAAAGGGCCTTTTGCGGGGCATTGCCCCAAAGTAATCAGCTCTTTTACCTGTAAAAAAAGAAATACAACCCCCCAACATTAAAACCCACCACCCACACACCCAACCCTACTCAAAAACCCACCGAATACCCCCTTAAAAAAAACACTACCCCCTGAAGATCACCCTACTTTGAGACGTCTTCACACAGCCGGGCACAAGTGGACCTCCAGACCGGCAGAAGTCTTCATCCTATACGGGCAGAAGAGGACATCCAGACCGGCAGAAGGCTTCATCCAGGCGGCATCTTCTATCTTCTTCCATCTGGAGTGGAGCGGGTCCATCTTCAATCCAGCCAATGCGGAGCCATCCTCTTCCATCGACGTCCTAACACTGAATGAAGGTTCCTTTAAATGATGTCATCCAAGATTCTATCAGCCAATCGGAATTAAGGTAGGAAAAATCCTATTGGCTGATACAATCAGCCAATAGGACTGAGCTCACATTCTATTGGCTGATTGGAACAGCCAATAGAATGCAAGCTCAATCCTATTGGCTGATCCAGAGTCGGCTGGATTGAAGATGGACCCGCTCCGCTCCGGATGGAAGAAGATAGAAGATGCCGTCTGGATGAAGCCTTCTGCCGGTCTGGATGTCCTCTTCTGCCCAGATAGGATGAAGACTTCTGCCGGTCTGGAGGTCCACTTGTGCCCGGCTGGGTGAAGACGTCTCAAGGTAGGGTGATCTTCAGGGGGTTAGTGTTAGGTTTTTTTAAGGGGGGTTTGGGTGGGTTTTAGAGTAGGGTTGGGTGTGTGGGTGGTGGGTTTTAATGTTGGGGAGGTTGTATTTCTTTTTTTACAGGTAAAAGAGCTGATTACTTTGGGACAATGCCCCGCAAAAAGCCCTTTTAAGGGCTATTTGTAATTTAGTATAGGGTAGGGAATTTTCTTATTTTGGGGGGATTTTTTATTTTATTAGGGGGCTTAGATTAGGTGTAATTAGTTTAAAATTCTTGTAATTTTTTTTCTTTCTGTAATTTAGTGGGGGTTTTTTGTACTTTAGTTAAAGGGACATTATACACTCATTTTTTCTTTGCATAAATGTTTTGTAGATAATCTATTTATATAGCCCATAAAGTTTTTTTTTAAATTAATGTATAGTTTTGCTTATTTTTAAATAACATTGCTCTGATTTTCAGTCTCCTAACCAAGCCCCAAAGTTTTATGTGAATACGCTCGACTACCTACTCCAGCTTGCTCCTGTTTGTGTAAAGGGTCTTTTCATATGCAAAAGAAGTGGGAGGGGGGGAGTGTCTTATTTGCCACTTGCAGTGGGCTTTCCAGCTACCTTTTCAACAGAGCCAAACTGACAGCTTCTAAGTAAGTTTTTAAACAGTTTTATACTGGATTTTTATTTCAGTATCTGTGCATATTATTCTTTATAGTAGTGTCTATTACATGCAGTTATATGAAAATGAGTGTATACTGTTTGATAACTACCAAAAGTAGTCAGATTGTGCCGAACTTGTGACTGAGTCTGTCGGATCGTATGTTACGTCACTAAATTCTACTTTTGCCGGTCTTTAGGGCTTGATAACTAGGGCAAATCAGCCTCGCCACAAATACGCTGTGGAATTCCAGCGTATTTGCGGTTGACGGCTTGATAAATAGAGGCCTATGTACGTATACATTTAACACTAAATGCACGGAAAAGTTTTTCTTAGTTTAAGCAGATTTAGCTGCAAAATATGTAATTATTATACTTTATTTATGAAGCGTCAACATATTCCGCAGCACTGTCCATGGATACAATTCATTTCAATAAAACAATTATTTAAAACTTGTAAGAGACAGGACAAAATTTACAAACGCATACAGGAGGAATTGAGGGCCCTATTCCCGTACAAAGTTTATCATCATGTTATTCTCGATTTTGCTAGTACACTTTTGTTTTGGTGCATACTGTCCATTTATGTGTTAAGAGATCATAAAACACCTTGTTGTAACAAGATTTCTGTGCAGTCTTGCAATAAATAAACATTCTGATAAAGTGCAAAATACTCTTTGAATACATAAACATTCTGTTAATTCAGTTCCCTAGCAACATTGTTGCTTTGATGTTTGTTTTTTCTGTGTCATGTCATTTACTGTCGTCTTTACGTTGTGTCAATCGTCTCATGCCTCGTCACATTACCACTTGAATCACTTTTGGCGTGAATCTTTTCAATCGATCAGGTTTTTAATGATGAGAGAAACACGTTTTCCTTTCGTTGTTTGGTTCTCATTCCTGGGTGTGCTTGTTTTAGTGCGATTATCATTGCAATCTTTTGCACTGTATTTGCCTGATAGTTTCTGACCTCTACCTGAAATTCACCTGAGCCTATGATTCTGTTTTGGTACCTCCTCTTACTGCAAGTTGCCGACCTATAGCATGCTCTGACCGTGTCTCCGGATTATACCTTAAACTTGGTAGTCATGTCCTTAATCTTATTCACATCCACGTGAAATTGGTTTTACAATGATTATGAGAAAATCAGCCTAAATCTGCTATCCAAGCTTTTCAGACACTTAAGGATGCTTTTGTTTCTGCTCTCATTCTTAGACATCCCAATTATAAACAACAATATATTGTGTAAGCTGATGCATTTGATGTCGGAACAGGTGCAATTTTATTTCAGAAAAATCCTCCAACCTTGTCTCCAAAAAGTTTTATAAAGCTGAACTCAACTATAATGTTGCAAATAAAGAGCTTCTGACAATTAAAATTGCTTTGCCTGAGTGCCATCATCTACTAGAGCTATTTTTTAGCTTGACAAACCACATTCAAGTACCACATTCATCATCCGCAGGCCTCCATTAGCCTTTACCAATTCCAAATCAGCCTTGGATTCACGTATCTATGGAATTCATTACTGACCTTCCTGTCTCAAAAGAGAACAGCATTATTTGGGTAAAAGTAGACAGATTTTCCAAAATGGCTCATTTTGTCCCGCTACCCAGTGTAACTTCTGCCAATACTTTGGGAACCCTCTTCAATCAACATATAGTTTGATTTCATGGACTACCTTTTGACATAGTTTCTGGTAGAGGGACTATCAGTTTTTTTTGGAATGCAGTCTGTTGAAGCTTAGGTATCACTAGGTATTACTGTGTCACTGTTCTCAGCATATCAAACTTAATCCAATAGACAGGCTGAGAGAGTGAACCCAAATTTGGATATGTTCCTCATCAGTTATGTGTATATTATACAAGATACTCAGACAGATGTTATACCACTAGCTGAATTAGCTCTAAATTCTACAGGACACTACTCACATGGTCATCATTAGAGGTGTGCATGGGCAAAAAAAAATGGTTCAGACGAATCTTTCAGACCAAATACTCAGATAATTTAGTTTTCTAAATATTTGGCCACCGTGCTATTCTGTATTTCTTTAGTTTAAAGTACTGAATATTTGTGGAACATTTAGCATTACATACTTACCTCTAGCACACTGGAGAGCCACACTAATCCTGACATTTCTTCACAGACCTCCGGGGGCTTTAAGCATGACGGATTCTATGGCCAGCACTAAAGGTGTAGATCCTTAAGTGCAGGCCCTGGGATCTGCCATGCTAATCCTATTAGCACACCCCAGGGTTCTGTGAAGAAGGGTCAAGATTAGTGCGACTCTCCAGGGAGCTAGATGTAAGTATTTTTAACCCCTAAGGCCATTTAAAGGAAACAAATAAATAAAAACTGGAAAATGTCAACAGTATTTAAGAGTTTTCTTTAAATTTCGTGGTGTATTCTTTCTCATATTTGTTTCCTGAAAACAAAACAAATAGTATGTGTTTTGTTAATGAATTTTCATTCATAATGAAACAAGTACACATTTAGTTATCATCCTCTGACTTTTCCACTTGTCCCTTCTAATAACAGAATACACACCCTACAACAACATTGGCGAAATGCAACGTGCCCATTATTCCCCACTTTGTTAGAAATGAACATTTGACCATCGTAGAAAAGCCCACTCATGTTTCGAGTCAGATACTGAGTATAGATATTTGCCAAATATCTACTCCTAAAACAAACTTCTTCCAAGCTCGGTCCTTGTTTTGTCTGTCCATTTCAAGTATTTAGATGGGTCCCATACTATCTAGTTCTTTCAACATCCATGAAGATTCATCCAGTATTTCAGGTCTCATTACTCATACCAGCTCGGTCCTTGTTTTGTCTGTCCATTTCAAGTATTTAGATGGGTCCCGTACTATCTAGTTCTTTCAACATCCATGAAGATTCATCCAGTATTTCAGGTCTCATTACTCATACCATATTCTCATGACCATAATTCTCGCCCTACCCAACTTCCTGCTCCCATAATGGTCAATGGCCACTAAGAATTAGAGATATCCCGTATTTTGGACTCTAAACGCTGAGATATATGGTTGTTTTACTTAGTAGCTCCTGGATACCCACTACTGATGTGTATGCTCAGGCCTTAATCTCTTGGTTTTCAACATGTGAATCCTTTTTAACCTCATTAAGTCCCCCAAAAGGGTCCTTTGGAAGGGGCTTTGAAACATTGTTATGGTGTTTTGTTTTTTCTTGCTGTGTCATTTTTTGTCAACGTCGCATTGCATTTTTTTTCTCATGCCTCATAGCATCACCACTTTCATCACTTTTAACAAAAAACTTTTCCTGCAATTGCCGATATTTAATGATGCGAGGAACACTACTTTTTGCCCTTTTTGGATCTCGTTCCTGGGTGTGCTTGTTTAATCGTTTTTGACCTCATCATTCTCAACTTTTCCTTCAGATTATCCTTTTGTACTGTTTTTTTCCTACTATTTGCTGACTTCTGCTTGAAATTCATGTGAGCCATGGATTCTGTTGTGGCACTGCCTCTGACCGCAAGTTGGCACTGCCTCTGACCGCAAGTTGCTGACCAATAGCTTGCTCTGAGCAATTCTCCGTATTATCTCTTCAACTTGGTAGTCATGTCCAAGTTCAGGCTGTGTTTATTAAGTCACTTTTCAGCTACTGGGTTGTTAACTGAATAGACAATAACTTCTCTAAAAGTGTGACACATACTGCTGCAATTATTTTTAAATGCCCATGCTCCCACCCACCACTTGTCTTGTTTAAAGGAGTTTATCAAAACGTGTTGCTGTAGTAGACTAGAGAAAGATAAATAGTGTAAACTAGAGAAAGATAAATAGTGTAAACTAGAGAAAGATAAATAGTGTAAACTAGAGATAGATAAATAGTGTAAACTAGAGAAAGATAAATAGTGTAAACTAGAGAAAGATAAATAGTGTAAACTAGAGAAAGATAAATAGTGTAAACTAGAGAAAGATAAATAGTGTAAACTAGAGAAAGATAAATAGTGTAAACTAGAGAAAGATAAATAGTGTAAACTAGAGAAAGATAAATAGTGTAAACTAGAGAAAGATTAATAGTGTAAACTAGAGAAAGATAAATAGTGTAAACTAGAGAAAGATAAATAGTGTAAACTAGAGAAAGATAAATAGTGTAAACTAGAGAAAGATAAATAGTGTAAACTAGAGAAAGATAAATATCTGTTGTGATGTATTTTCTTTTACTTTATATAATTATTGTTTAAATTGTATCTATTCTGCTTATGAGAAAAGTTCACTGAAAGCTTTTGTGTGCAACATCTTATCACAATTTCAAGTCACCAAATGCTCTAAACAAGGTGCATTGACTACAGAAGGTGACAATGAACTCATTTAGACACTACACCATATTTACTGAATAGTCAGAAATGTATTTAGATTTTCTATTCCTCTTTCAAAAAACATTCTGTATCTTCTTTATAAGTCTTTAACCTATTTTATTAATACTCTTTTTTCCTTTTCAATTATTTTTTTTGCCACTTATTAGTACGTTTGTGTCAGCTAATTTCTTTTTGCAGTTTTTTGTTATTTGCTAAAATGTACCCAGTCAGTTCTGGGTTAAAGGGACACTGAACCTACATTTTTTTCTTTCATGATTAAGATAGAGCATGCAATTTTAAACAACTTTCTATTTTATTCCTATTATCAATTTTTCTTTGTTCTCTTGGTATCTTTATTTGAAAAGGCAGGAGGGAGGTTGTGAAAATCACAGACCACATCAGCAGTAAAAAAGGAGGAAGAAGATACAGCTCCCAACGGTTAAATAGATAAGGAAAAAACCCACTCAGAAAAAGGCAACATAATTGAAAACACACACACACATTTACGTCAGGCACTTAATTTGCTCCAGGCTGACAAGCAGCCTTACACCCTCAGTTTGCATGTAGTGCATATGATGTATAGTGTGTGTAGTATATATATATATATATATATATATATATATATATATATATATATAGTGTATATATAGTGTGTGTGTGGTATACATGTGTATGTAGTGTGTGTAGTCTAGGACTACAAACCCACAAATCTCTGTTGCAAAATCCCTGTGTCATTTTTTCCAGCTGTCTGCTTCTGAGTATGCTCAAAATATATGACAATAAGGGGACTTTAGACATGTAGCCTACCTATATCCAGCCTACCTATATCTCAGCCTCTATCCAGCCTCAGCTTCAGCCTACCTCTATCCATCCTCTACCATAGCCTACCTCTGCACTGCCAACTGCCTCTGTCCATCCACTGCAGCTAACTGCCTCTGCCCGGCATCTGATGTAGCCTGCCTCTGAAAAACTTGTGCTGTAGCCCACCTCTGCCCAGCCTGTGCTGTTTCCTGCTTCTGCAGCTACCAGCCTCATCAGTAACAAGTATCTTCCAAATTTCAGCATTATATATTCTCTGCCAAGATCCAGCTATAATCTGTCTTGGGCTCTTGCATTACCGCAGGTAGCCAGTCCTGAGTCACAAAAGTACCTGCAGTCAGTCTCTCCTGTGTCTTGCCTTTTGGTTCTTTAGAATCTAAATCCAGCCTTGTGTCTAGTCATTGCCAGTACCCCAGTATCCATTAATAAACATTATCACTAGCTGTGTGTGTGCTATAACTATGCCCAAGGGCAAACCAGTTTACTTAGCACTATTTAACAAACAGAAGTCAAATTGCTCAGAGAATTAATTATCCAGACCACACCTCTAAAATGATACACGCAGACATACAGAATATGGATACAATATAACCAAAATTCCGAAAATGCTGGGACAGTATGAAAAATGCAAACATCTAACAAACAGACGCCGTAACATAAAACTCTTAACTAAAGTGCTAAAAAGTACACTAACACCCATAAACTACCTATTAACGCCTAAACCGAGCCCCCCCCCCCCCCCACATCACAAACACTTAAATAAAAAATGTAACCCCTAATCTGCCGACCGGACATCGCCGCCACTTTAATAAATATATTAACTCCTACACCGCCGCACTCGAGCATCGCAAACACTAGTTCCATTTTATTAACCCGTAATCTGTCGTCCCTAACATCGCAGACACCTACCTACATTTATTAACCCCTAATCTGCCACCCCCAATGTCGCTGCTACTATATTAAAGGTATTAACCCCTAAACCTAAGTCTAACCCTAACACCCCCCTAACTTAAATATAATTTAAATAAATATAAATAAAATTACTACAATTAAATAAATTATTGCTATTTAAAACTAAATACTTACCTGTAAAATAAACCCTAAGATAGCTACAATATAACTATTACTAATAGTTACATTGTAGCTAGCTTAAGATTTATTTTTATTTTACAGGCAACTTTGTATTTATTTTAACTAGGTACAATAGTTATTAAATAGATATTAACTATTTAATAACTACCTAGCTAAAATAAATACAAATTGACCTGTAAAATAAACCCTAACCTAAGTTACAATTACACTATCATTAAATTAATTACCTAAACTACCTATAATTAATTACAATTAAATTAAATAAACTAAAGTATGAAAAAAAACAAACACTAAATTACAGAAAATAAAAAAATAATTACAATTTTTTAAAAACTAATTACACCTAATCTAATCCCCCTAATAAAATAAAAAAGCCCCCAATACAATAAAAATCCCTACCCTATACCAAATTACAAATAGCCCTTAAAAGGGCCTTTTGCGGGGCATTGCCCAAAATTAATCAGCTCTTTTACCTGTAAAAAAATACAATACCCCCCTAACATTACAACCCACCACCCACACACCCAACCCTACTCTAAAACCCACCCAATCCCCCCTTAATAAAACCTAACACTAACCCCATGAAGATCACCCTACCTTGAAACGTCTTCACCCAGCTGGGGAACAAGTGGACCTCCAGAGGGGCAGAAGTCTTCATCCGATCCGGGCAGAAGAGGACATCCAGATGGCCAGAAGTCTTCATCCAGACGGCATCTTCTATCTTCATCCATCCGGAGCGAAGTGGGTCCATCTTCAATCCAGCAGACGCGGGGCATCCTTTTCAAACGAAGTCCAACTGAAGAATGAAGGTTCCTTTAAATGACGTCATCCAAGATGGTGTCCCTTGAATTCTGATTGGCTGACAGGATTCTATCAGCCAATCGGAATTAAGGTAGGAAAAATCCTATTGGCTGATGCAATCAGCCAATAGAATTGAAGTTCAATCCTATTGGCTGATCCAATCAGCCGATAGGATTGATTTCGCATTCTATTGGCTGTTCCAATCAGCCAAAAGAATGCAACCTCAATTCTAATGCAATCAGCCAATAGGATTTTTCCTACCTTAATTCCGATTGGCTGATAGAATCCTATCAGCCAATCAGAATTCAAGGGACGCCATCTTGGATGACGTCATTTAAAGGAACCTTCATTCTTCAGTTGGAATTCGTTTGAAGAGGATGCTCCGCATCGGCTGGATTGAAGATGGACCCGCTCTGCTCCGGATGGATGAAGATAGAAGATGCAGTCTGGATGAAGACTTCTGGCCGTCTGGATGTCCTCTTCTGCCCGGATCGGATGAAGACTTCTGCCCCTCTGGAGGTCCACTTGGCCCGGCTGGGTGAAGACGTCTAAAGGTAGGGTGATCTTCAAGGGGTTAGTGTTAGGTTTTATTAAGGGGGGATTGGGTTGGTTTTAGAGTAGGGTTGGGTGTGTGGGTGGTGGGTTGTAATGTTGGGGGGTATTGTATTTTTTTTTTACAGGTAAAAGAGCTGATTAGTTTGGGGCAATGCCCCGCAAAAAGCTCTTTTAAGGGTTATTTGTAATTTAGTATAGGGTAGGGATTTTTATTATTTTTGAGGGCTTTTTTATTTTGTTAGGGGGGAAAGATTAGGTGTAATTAGTTTAAAAAAATTGTAATTATTTTTTTATTTTCTGTAATTTAGTGTTTGTTGTTTTTCGTACTTCGTAGTTTATTTAATTTAATTGTAATTAATTGTAGGTAGTTTAGGTAATTAATTTAATGATAGGGTAGTCTTAGGTGTAATTGTAACTTAGGTTAGGGTTTATTTTACAGGTAAATTTGTATTTATTTTAGCTAGGTAGTTATTAAATAGTTACCAACTATTTAATAACTATTCTACCTAGTTTAAATAAATACAAACTGTAAAATAAAAATAAACCCTGAGATAGCTACAATGTAACTATTAGTTATATTGTATCTAGCCTAGGGTTTATTTTATAGGTAAGTATTTAGTTTTAAATAGGAATGATTTATTTAATTGTAGTAATTTTATTTAGATTATTTTAAATTATATTTAAATTAGGGGGGTTTTAGGGTTAGGATTAGACTTAGGTTTAGGGGTTAATATATTTATTATAGTGGCGGCGACATTAGAGGTGGCAGATTAGGGGTTAATAATTGTAGTTAGGTTGAAGTGACATTGGGGGCGGCAGATTAGGGGTTAATAAATATAATGTAGGTGTCGGCGACGTTGGGGGCGGCAGATTAGGGGTTAATAAATATAATGTAGGTGGCGGCGGTGTCCGGAGCGGCAGATTAGGGGTTAATAATATAATGCAGGGGTCGGTGATGTCGGGGGCAGCAGATTAGGGGTTAATAAGTGTAAGATTAGGGGTGTTCAGACTCGGGGTTCATGTTAGGGTGTTATGTGTAGACGTAAAATGTATTTTCCCATAGGAAACAATGGGGCTGTGTTAGGAGCCGAACGCTGCTTTTTTGCAGGTGTTTGGTTTTTTTCCAGCCAACTCAGCCCCATTGTTTCCTATGGGGAAATTGTGCACGAGCACGTTACACCAGCTTACCGCTGACTTAAGCAACGCTGGTATTGAGGTGAGATGTGGAGCTAAATTATGCTCTCCGCTCACTTTTTAGAGGCTAACGCCGGTTTGAAAATAACCTGTAATACCAGCGTTGTCTTAAGTGAGCGGTGAGAAAAAACTAAACGTTAGCACCGCAAGCCTTACTGACAAAAATTCGTAGTCTAGCCAAGAGTTATTTGAAAATTCAATTCACCCTGTACTATAATGAGAACACATTATTAACAAATAATTTGATGTTTTACTTTGCAAATGTATTATATTTTTGAAAATATACAATCATTTCAAATTTGATGACTGCAACACACTCCAAAAAAGTTTGGAAAGTAAATGGTTTACCAGTGTGTAACATCACCTTTTCTTTTAATAACAATTCTTAAGTGTTTGTGCACTGAAGACACCAGTTGGTTAAGTTCATCCATTATGCATGTCTTCAGCTGTGCAACTGTAAGGGGCCTTCATCGCCTTATCTAGCACTTCATAATGCGCCACACATTCTCAATCAGAGACAGGTCAGGACTGCAGGCAGGCCATGCTAGCACCCTCACTTTCTGCTTATACAACTATGTGCTTGTAATACAGGCAGATTATGGTTTGGCGTTGTCCCGCTAGAAAATGCAAGGACGTCCTTGGAAAAGACGACGTCTAGATGGCAGCTGAAAAAATTTATACATATCTTTCTGCATTAATGGTGCCCTCACAGATGTGCAAGTTACCCATGCCATGGGTACTGACACCCCCCCCCCCATACAATGACAGATGCTGGCTTTTAAACCTGATGCTGATAACAGCTTGAATGGTCATTTTCCTCTTTGGCCTGGAAAACACAACAGATGTTTTTTCCAAAAACTATTTGAAATGTTGTCTTGTTGGACCACAAAACACAATTTCCACTGTGATAGTGTCAATCTCAGATGAGTCCGAGTCCAGAGAAGTCGGCGGTGCTTCTGGATAGTGCTGATGTATGGCTTCTGCTTTGCATAGTAAAGCCTTAACTTGCATCTGTGGAATTTGAGACAGTGACGTCTGAGGGATCGGTGATCATGCGCATTCATAAGTGGTTTTGGAGTTGGCCCTTTACGCACAGAGATTTGACTGGATTCCTTGAATCTTTTAAATATATTTGGCACTGTAGAAGGTGAAATTCCTTAGATCCCACCAGTTTGTCTTTTAGGAATGTTGTTCTCAAAGTGTTGGATTATTTGCTGACACATCTGTTGGCAGATTGGAGAGCCTCAACCCTTCCTTGCTCTTAAAGGGCTAGGCCTTTTTTAGAGGCTCCTTATATACTATGATTACACAATTGCCTCACCTGTTTCACATCACCTTCTTATTTTAACTTGTCACATTGCTATTAGTCCTAAATTGCCCCAGTCCCAACTTTTTTGGAATATGTTGCAGTCATCATATTTGAAAAAAATATTTTCAAAAATACATTAATTTCACAAAGTAAAACATCAGATAATGTGTTAATTGTGTGTTTTCAATATAGTACAGGGTGAATTGAATTTTCAAATGACTTTTTTTTTTTTTCCATAGTGTCCCAACTTTTTCAGAATTGGAGTTGTATATAGTATTGGATCCCTTCCTCTTGTTTTGTAAAACAAGCCGCTAATACTTATTTTGCCTGTTCTTATCTTAAAGCTTTGTATGGTATATTATAATATAATAGCCACATTATTTTTAAATGTCTGTTACTGTTTTTCATTCAATTTTAATTTGTGAAACAGTACAGATATATGTAAGAATATTTTAGTGTGTTTGGTAACATGGATATACTTTTATCCCATAATTAAACAATACTTGTGTAAACGCTTCTTTAAAGGGACATTGTACACAAGATTTTTCTTTGCATAAATGTTTTGTAGATTATCCATTTATATAGCCCATCTGTGAGTGTCTTTTTGTAAAAATGTATAGCTTTGCTTATTTTTAAATAACATTGTGCTGATTTTCATACTCCTAAAAAAGCCTGAACATTTTAAATGTATACTGATGTCTAAAGATTCATGTTTGCTCCTGTTTTTCTAATAGGTCTTTTCATATGCAGGGGAGGGAGTATTTGCTCTTCTTGCTTTCTCAGCCTATTTCAGTGGGTGTCTTGGCCTAACCTCATCAACAGTGCTAAACTGGGAGCTTCTCAGTACGTTTTAAAAAGGTTTTATACTAGATATTTATCTCAGTATCTGTGCATATTCTTCTTTATAGTAGTGTCCATTACATGAAAATACATATGAAAATCAGTGTATACTGTATCTTTGACCATCTTCGGTGAAGATCGTGCAGACTGGACAGTCACCTTTGATGTTATGGGGTAGATTTATCATATGTCAGCATTTAACATTGGACAAGCATTTCTAGTGAAATGATTGTGCAATGCCCCCCTCTGCACATTCGCGACCAATCGGCCGCTAGCAGGGGGTGTCAATCATCATCATGATTGCTGACAACCACCTCCAAGGTGGCGAATGAGTTAAGGAGCAGCGGTCTTATGACCGCTGGTTCTTAACTTAATTTTCAGGAGGACCTGAAACTTCGGGGGTAGATTGCAGCATCCGCTGCTTGATAAATCTACCCCTATGTCTTCACAGTAATGACCTGAGTCTCTGCTGGAGTAGTGAGTCTTGGACATCTTGACTAGCTTAGCGCACAGTGCCTCCACTCAATGATAATAATTCTCGGGGAACCCAGGGCACTGAGACAATGAATGCTCCACACACACAATAATAAGACAAGCAAATAAAGTAATGTGGTATGTATTTAAATGCAAATAGAACACAACACAATGAAAGCAATAATAACATTATGACACATATAATCACTACAATGTGCACTTTGATTAATATCAAATCTCTATTTATTATATTTCAGTTGCATATGGGTTATCATCTTTGATTTTTTTTAAATCCCCACTAGAATATACCCATTTTTTTTTGTTTTTTAGTTATTTAGGTACTACTTAGGTTTAGTGTTTTGCTTATTTTGAGAGCATGTCCAATACGTCACCCGGGAAGGCGGGGTGTTTCAACACCTCACCTCTGTGGACAGTTTTGCTAAACACATCTTCTGTCATGATCCAGACATACACTAATAGTAATGGATACCGTAAACATATCAAATATTTCTGATCCTATATTATTCATATTTATTATTTCTTGGTCATCTTGGATCCACTATCTGTTCATTCTGCAAATAAGATATTCACTGGTTTATAATTTAATACACCATATATTGTAGACTTAGTTTTAGATTTTATAAGCAATATATTTAATTACGGTATAAATCTGTGTTATTATAATGTTTTGCCTACATAAACTATGTATAAACGATGGGATAACATTTTATAGTGATGGAAGGCTTAATACAAAATTGTTTTTTTAGAATGAAGTTATAAATATATACAGATAGACATGATTTTGATACTATAAAGTTATGTTTGTCTATTTGAATCTATTGTTTACCCTAATTAAGGATTATCTCACACCTGGATACCAATGTTTCAACTTGCATTTGATTGGTTCTTTGTTGTTTAAATAAGACTCCATATGCCTCTTAGCACTTTATGCCTGAGGAAACGGCGCAGAAGATGCCGAGAAACGCGTTGCATTCTATGTGCTATTGTTTTTTTATCATTGTTTTTATCATTGTCCATAATTTGCTCATTTTGTTTTTATACAAATATCTTTTTTTTAAATTATTTATCTCAAGCATTTTTTGGAGTCGCTACCAGCATCGTATTGCATCAAGTATTGTGTGCTGGATGTTTAGTGAGCAGGGCCACTATAATAGCCCTGTCTGCATGAATAGCACATATTTGTGCTTATGAAAGTGTGAGTACCCTTTTCTCCATTGGGGCTTCATGGGGTCATTATCATTTGGTTGATCTGCACTAGGTGGCGCTCTTTTCATTTGCTTTTTTTAATAACATTATGCCTTTCTTTCATACAGCTTTCAAATGAGTGAAAAATAATTTTAACATAAACATAGCATAATAACACTTTGGAAGAGTCCTCAGCTTTGCAGGATACCCTTCTCCCAATTAACCTGCAAAAAGTCTGTTCAGTCCCTTTTTTTGTTGTGTGTGTTGGGATTCTTAGTAACGTGCAGATAGTATTGTTTAGTGTGAGGAGTTAAATGCAAATGTTCCACTACCTAAGTCCTCCTGCAGAATAATCTGGATAAGGTCTTGATTGTTTTTCTCTTACTGCTCAAGACAAACAGAATTACTTTAGAGACCATCCTGGAGTCATTTGATGAGCATCAAACTACTTTAGAAGTCATTTGCCCATCATCAGACATTATTAGGCTTGTAAAGTCATCAGCTAAGGTAAATATATTCTGGGTGAGGACTTCAGAATGATTAGCAGATACCCTACTGATTACTTCACAAGTAATCACAAGTATGAGCAGCCAGTGAATGCCTCTAGAGTCATCTGATTTCAATATTTCAGCCTGTGAGCGTACTTCAGGATGGCTTCTGATGACTAGTCTGGAGTCATCGATTACCTCAGAATGACTCCAGGAAGATCATCCTTTTTGACTAGGGTAAACAATTACTGCTCTCAAAGGAAGGGAGATGATATTAGCACATTGGATGCAGAATCTAACTAAACTTACACTCTAGAGGTTTGGAAACACCAGATTCTTACTCCAGGAAAGGCAAACATTAACTAAACTTCAGAAAATCTTGTATCAATGCAACTTCCAAACACTTGACTGCTGACAGTCTGTAACAACAGTTTAACCAAATACAAAGTTAGTGCAGTGGTATCAGATTGATCTAACCTGATCTGACAAAGATCTAACCGACTGAATGAGGGTTGTTTTAACAAATTGATATGGGCGGCTAACCCGGCTGAGGTTTCATAATGTTGGTGTAAACAAAAAGAACCTTATATATGCATAACTGCAAACCTGCAATTCGCCTGCACACCTGCTGAAAAATATTGTTCCGTATTTTCAAAATATAGAAACTTTTTTTTTATTATTGTGGTGCTGATTAAGAGAAATAAAAACAAGATTTCTAATTTATTTTATTTTTTTCTGTACGGAAACTCTTTTGCAGTTAGTTCTATGAGTGGCCCAACTATTTATATCTTATTTTGTTGTTAGAATTACAATATTGTCAAAAGAATATTGCCAAAATTAGCACCCACTAAAATAAATCTAATCCCTTATCTACTTCTAGAGGCATAATCTGTAATTAATTTGTTGCAGTTTAGATTTTAAAAATCTTGTTTTTCAGCACAGTCAGTGGGTTTGATAAGATGGGCCAGTGATGGCAATCCAGATGTTTCATAAATACATTTCCCATGATGCTTAGGCACTCTGCATTCCAGTTGAGAATCATGGAAAGAATCATTGGCAATCTAATCTGCATTGCCAATAACTTTTATTCATCCATTTAAAACATGAAGTTTTAAATGGATGACAGTACCCCTTTAGAAAACCAAGACTAACGCGTTTCGGCAGGGTGCCGTACTCATAGTCCTTAAAAACTAATACACTTAATATATACATAGTTTAGATTAGCAAAACATATATAAATAAAGGATATTTGAATATATATTGTTCTCACATTAATATATTTGCTTTTCTCACATTATTATATAATTATTAATGACATTAGTGAATTACAGTAATATTTTTTTTTTATTATATTTTGGTTCATAAAAATCCTTTGATCGCTACTATGTGTTAAAAAAAAACATATCACTAGGATCATAAGTTACTCTTTAGAAAAAGAGAGACAAAAGATCAGTGTATTAACTATTAGATAAATAGATTTACAACAATATAAAAGAAAAAATGAAAAAAATTAAACAAGTATATGAAATATTCATGGGTGATAAACAACTGTAATCCTGTACCAAACCGTACACTGTGTTATTGTTATAAGAAGATATTTGATAGTAGTTTTTAAGGACTATGAGTATGGCACCCTGCCGAAATGCGTTAGTCTTGTTTTTTTTAAATGGGTACTGTCCCTCCATGTTTTAAATGGATGAATAAAAGTTATGTTTTATTTTTGAAATTACTGACAACTTTTTCTCTTTTTTGATAATACTATACAAAACCAAATTATTATTTTTTTTGAGAAGACCTGACACTTTGCATACCACCTATTACAAGAAGCAGCTGAATGCCTCAAAGTACTACAGGAGATTGAGCAGCCCTTAGGAAGACAGAGATCAACATAAAATGTATCATTAAAGAAGCAACCCAATAACCTATGTTAGATCAGATGTACTGGCAAAAGACGAAAAGCTGACTCTATGCCTGCCTTCGCCAATAAGGCTTGTCTCACCAAACTTATGGACTTATCAAAAGAGGTGTAAGAGACAAAAGACAGCTCCTTATCAATGCCATAATTAAAAGACTCCACTTTTGGGAATTGTAGATAATGAACTTCCCTAAATCCTTTTTAGGCACTACCCCAAGTGGGGACTGCACAAAACCAGGCAAAGGAGCTGCCACCAAGCCCAACTCAATTTCCTTATTGAGATTTTCATTGACCACAAAAGCGAAATCCACCACTGACCTCAAATTACCCCTGATCTTCAGAATATTCTGGACATCATAAGGTATATTAAAACCGAATTGGAAACCAGACCTTATAAGCTCTGCTGTTTGAGAACCACACTGACATTTAGTGCACCTGTCTAGACAAGGGGACATCCTTTCTAGGTTCACTGGCGATTTCCCCTTTGGAAGCCATATCTCCTTGTTTGAAACCTGGCTTGCCTTTTATGAAACATCTAGACAATGGGTGTGCTCCTCCACAGCCTGAATATTCATGCTTAAACTTGTAAATCCCAGCCCATTTAAACTAACCCTTGTTAAAGGCAAATCAAAAACCTTTTTTATGCTGGGTTGGGGTGACCACTGTAGATGACCCCCGGCAACTCCACAAAAGGGCTGTGTGGACCTTAAAGGGGTCATAATCTTGAGCCACAGGACCATATCATGGTCATCCCATCTCATCTCTTGTTTAACTGCTATATGCTGCTTGAACTGCTCATCATTGTTCCACCAAGCCATACCACCATATGTTCGCTGAGTAGCTGCAATATCATCCAAATAACAGAAGAAACCTGCACCATGCTCCAAAAACTTCTGAAACAATCACACTGGCATAGATCACAAATGCCTGAAACTAGTTTATGAACGTTTTTGACAGCTTTTTGTAACTCTTTTTTAGTTTATCATTCTTATTATCTTCCAGTAAATTAAAGATGAAGACCCAGTGGACCAATGGAACACAGGCATGACCTAGCCAAAGCTGTATCTGTGATCTTCAAAGTAGGCTGTGCCTCCCGTTGAGCACCAGCCGTTGCAGCAGCACTTGTTACCTATATTGCAGCACCGTTTTCTGAACTCTCCAGCTAGCAAGAAACCAATGTAGCTACCCCAGTCACTGCTCCAGTACCAGGCTTCCAACCAGCCACTGCAGATGATGCACTGGGACCACACTCCACCTTCGCCACCAACCTCTTGATACTAGCCAATAGTTCAGCAAAAAGCACTCCCACCTTATTCTCACTGCATACACTCACCTGGATGCTACAGGTGTGAGCTTCCTCATCTGAATTCCTGGGCCCAGGTGCATCTTTAGCTGCTGCTGTTTTTTCAACTGGCCTATCAACTAACACCCTTTTTGCTGACCGCCTCTCTCTTGAACGGCCATATTTCATACTCTGAATTGGAGACCCAGTAGACTGAATACTTCTCCTTACAGGACCAATTCCATGCAAACTGGCTCACCATTCTCTTGAACAACTCTTGGATCTGCTCCTGCGCACCTACCATGTATGACAATGAATAGATAAGAACCTAGTAAGAACAGATTTCCCACGGACTTCACTGTGATAATCAACCCCTTTTGTGACCTAGTTCTGTAAAGGTTCAACCAAATCTTGGCATTTCTTCCAACTATGCTGCTCTGATGTTGGACTCCATCCTATATAAGGCCGAGGTCTACCCTCAGCCCCAGTTATTTTTGTATGCCCTTGCCTGACTAAACCCCAGCCTTGCTCAGATTGCAGGAGTGGCCGTTAACCCCTTCCTGAACTGCTATATCTGTCTTCCCCCAGATCAATGCTAACACAACCCTGCTGAAATGCTCTCCACTTCCATCACTCCAGATGGGCCTTCTTCTTTATCTGACAGCTTGCCCTCCTCAACAGAATCTTCCACCTGTCATTCATCCAAGAGGCATAGGGAAGTATTAAAATCTGTGCCATGAATCTGCTCCTCAACCAGGACTTGGTCATTCATCCTAGAAACACCCACTTCACTGCGGGGGGTGTCTTTTGTACTGGACACAGATCAAGCTTAGTGCACTACTTTACACTTGCAATGACTCCAAAATCAAACCTCACTAACTACAAAACAAAATAAAAAATCTCTACCTTAAACAGTAGAACTATTACCAGCTTGCATTTATTGGCAAAAGCAAACATATAAAAAATTTAAGCAATTATTTTGAAATAGAAACATAACTGTATGCGACTCAAAAATAATTATTTTCTAAGCATGCATGACAAATTTCCTATAAGTCTGTCAGTTAAATAAAACGTATTTTCTCTGAATTTGCATGTGTTTACAAGAAATCAGTATGTGTGCAGCAATTAATTACAGATATACCAACTATAATTGATTTCTCAATTTCTTATATTGACATTGTAAATCCTTGTGCCTAAACATCATCCCTTCTCACTTGGAGTGACTTTTAAACTAATGATATGATTAGGCATTTCCTTCTGAAATCTGTAACTCCCTTACGGATTATGTGATTTCTTAATTCTAATTGTTTACCTACATGCTGAGTTGGTCAAAAGTGTAAGAAAAGGATGCATTGAATGAAAATCTATACATTGTCAGTATCTTGTAAACTGTTTTTCAGTTTAATAAACATGTAGTTAATAATTTTGGAAAAAGGTTACATTTTTAGGAAGAAATTAATATATGTAACATTATAGATATAAGACAATTTATTCATGAATAGTTATAGACTTCCTGTAATTGTATTAATCGTAGTAAAAAATAATTTAATTAAAGAAATGAAGTGTTTCTAACCTATTAATCATTTATGATTTAAAATATATGTGCATATAGGCAATTATTCTTAGATATTTTACCCAGGCCGCTGCAAATAATGACCTTAGTCACATTAAATATGGCATACAATCACAAAAGGCTCACTAGTTGGATTAAACAGACTCTCAATGCTATTCAGCAAAGTGCCTAGATTTAGCCCAGATGATGTTGTCATCAGTGGGCGGAGCTTGGCAGCCATTTCAAAGTGGCCAGAAACAATATTCATCTTAAAATAACTTTTCTTACCATTCCTGCTGCATAATATAGAAAGGGTGCAGGAGGCTGTTTGCAGCTTAATCTAAGGTAAGACTTTAAGATGACTAAGGTGTAGATATTCCCTTTAAAGAGTTCATTTATATCAGTCCCTGCCTGGTCAAAGTAAAGCGGCTGAGGAGTGTGTGTATATAGACAGCAAACACAAAAATTCTTTTAAAATATTTATTATGCATGCAGATCTTTTGCAATACATGCATTCATTTCTGATGCTTACATAAAACATTACTTTAATATCCCTTTAAGATGGATAATAAGCTTAATAATGTCCCATATGTTTCAAAACTAACCCCAAAACTATTTCCACAACAAACTTGAATTAATCATCTAGATTAAAAAATATATGTTTGCAAGCATATTTTCCCAAAACTTAGCCCCAGACACCCAAGTACTCCTAAAAGATGAGATTTTCTTGATACCTGAATTAGAGCACAGGTGAAATAATCAGAGTGAGAGCAGTTTAGTAACCATGGTTGCTGATCAACTGATTATTTCACCTGTGACCTAGTTAAGATATCATGAACATCGGGCCTATTAGGGATACTTAAAGGGACAGTCTACACCAGAATATGTATTGTTTAAAAAGATAGATAATCCCTTACCCATTCCTCAGTTTTGCATAACCAACACAGCTATATTAATATACTTTTTACCTCTGTGATTACCTTGTATCTAGGCCTCTGCAGACTGCCCCCTTATTTAAATTCTTTTGACAGGCTTGCATTTTATCCAATCAGTGCTGACTCCTAGGTAACTAAACGGGAGTGAGCACAATGTTATCTATATGGCACACATAAACTTACGCTCTCTAGTTGTGAAAAACTGTCAAAATGCATTCATATAAGAGGTGGCCTTCAAGGGCTAAGAAATTAGCATAGGTTTAGCTTTCAACTAAGAATACTAAGAAAACAAAGCAAAATTAATTAACCTTATCTGAATCATGAAATTTTATTTTTGACTGGACTGTCCCGTTAAAGACTGGAGTTGAGAAATACTGGTTAAAGCCATGCACATATCTTCATGCTTAAACAAAAAGAAATGCAACAAAATCTGTGACTTGTAATTCATATTCAGAGACATGTTGCACTTTAATAGCAAACTCAGCATTACATGTTAAAGCCAGTAAAGACTTGTATATTTACATGAAAACCATACAACTGCTTGTATTTCTGCGTGGAAACAACATGGAAGCATATATTTGGTTACTTATTTAAATCAGATATAAAAATATGTTTACATTTCTCAATTTATGCTTACTTTTATGTCATTCTTGCATAGATTTTTGCCCTTATACAATTAAAGGGACATAATAATCATATGCTAAATCATTTGAAAGGGATGCAGCATAACTGTAAAAAGCTGAAATAAAAATATCACCTGAACATCTCTATGTAAAAAGGGAAGATATTTTATCACAACATTTCTTCAGCTCACCAGAGTAAGTGTTCTGTGAACAGTTGGAGCTGCTGTAAAGCTGCAAATTGAAAAAATAAACAAACTAACCCACAATAGCCAATCATCATCAGGAGTGCTGAGGTCTTGTATTGCTTTGCTATGATCTCATGAGATTTCACAGTGAGCGTCCTTTAACTGAATATGAATATAAAATGACTGTGCCTGCACATGACAGATGTACACTTCCTTGGAAGTCGTGGCACTAGCATTCTTTACAGTAGGGTGTGAATACTTTGGACAATTTTAGGTAAATATCTTCCTTTTTTACATAGAGATGTTCAGGTGATATTTTCTAGTCAGCTTTTTACAGCTATGCAACATCACTTTCAAATGCTTCAACATTTAAGTATCATGTCCCTTTAAGTACGCCAGCAAGCAGATGGAAACCATTTTTTAGTGTGATTAGGCATAGGCCTTTGTGTGTGTTCACTTGTTTTATTAATCAAAGTTTAATATGCCTGGCGGATGCATGAAACATGCAAGCCCATATTATTTCCTGTAACACTTTATGCACCTGGCAAAATGCATTGTATATAAGATCATACATCTGTTATTTATGCTGCTTTGCGTGATATTGAATAGTTGTTGGTCAAATTTCACATGGCTTTCAAGGAAATTTGCCAGCATGTTTGATTTTGAATAAGGTTGAATTAGTGAATAAAGTCTATGTTTAAATGAATAACATAAATAGTAACTAACAATATATCTATCCAAACAGCTACAGAAATAGGTACTTTACTATTAACAGACCGCCACTCTGTTGGTGAATAAAAAATGCCAGCAGATGGCATAGGGTTTTGGTCTGTTAATGGAAAAATTCCATTATTTTCAAAAGCATAACTTCCCTTTCAGGTGCTTGATTCTCTTTCCCAACATTGTTCTTGCTGCTCTTATTCTTGTCACACTTAGCAGTGAGTTCTTCTGATCCAATGGCATCCACCCCAATTGAACCTTGGGGAATGATGTTTAAGGAGAGGGGTTTGCCCCCTTGAACCCCCCAAGCAGAGGCAAGAAAGATAGTGGATATTGGGGGAATTTCTTCACCCATTGGTACTTTTCAATTAACGGACCAAAACTCTATAGCGCCATTTGCTGGCATCTGCTGGCATTCTGTATTCACCAACAGAGTAGTGGTCCGTTAATGGAAAAGTACCCAGAAATGTTTTTATATATATATATTTTAAAAAGCAATAATAATGTTTGAATATTAATTAATTAATTAATTATTGATTAATTCCTAGTAATTAATTAATTAATCAAGGATAAACACCCTTTCGGTGCTTAATTCTCTTTCCCCACGTTGTTCTTGTTTCCCTTACGCTTGTCACATTTAGCGGGATGCTCCGCAAATGCTCTTGCATCCACCCAAAGGAAAACTTGATAAATGATGTTAATGGAAAAGTACCCAGAAATGTTTTTTTTTTTTTTTTTTTTTTTTTAAAACATTTTTATTGAGGCAAATAATAAAATAGTACAGAGCATAGTAACCACAGATATAGGCCCTTAACCCGTAAGGGCAATTGTCAAAAGTATACAACGCTGTCAATACAGTAAACAGGACAAGCCATATTTTGAATCATCAATGGAAATTTACATTTCAAAAACAATAGGTGTTATAGAACCAATAATCCAAGATAATATATAAAATTGTAATGCTTCCTGTGTGGTTAAGAAACAGAAATACTGACCTCATGTTTTATAGATTAACGACATATAGGGCCCTTTTTGGGTCCTTCAGACTGTAGACATGTACATATATTATAAAAAGGTTTATCAACCATAACTATAATGAAGGAAAAAGAATAAACGCATGTGTTTGAAAATACATATACAGGTCATGTGCATTGGATTGCTGACCTCTTTTATGTCTATGACACGTTATTTCCCAGACTAGTAGACAGTCGCTTATGGATCAGAGAAAAAATAAACACCATGAGAAATATAAACACTTGGGAATAGTACTATCCAATTTAGTTGTGTCATAGAGAATGATTAGGAGTGGGGAATATCCAAAGCCGCTATATTGCAACAATTATACAATAACTAATTGGGGAAAGTTCTAGGGAATCTACGTTCCTATGTTTACTCAGTAAACGAGGTCTGAGGGAGGGCGGAGCCAGAATTTTAATAACTATGAGCACGTGGAGATATGAATAGATAATCTAATATTTATCTGTCACAGTAAAAATATAATACTTTAACTTTCTGTTATGAACAAACAAACTATTCTCAATTACTATTAATGCTGTGAGTTAGATATTAGAGTAGGAATTTAGCTTTTTGCAGTAAATATATAAGCATATTTCAACAAATCCTCATAAGCATTAATATACGTCTAACCTAGCTGGTGTAGTAGCAACCAGTCAGAACAAATAAGGCTATTTTAGCAATTCAGTGTAAATAGTAATGAAAGACCCTTTACAGATATAAGAAAGTATATGTTTCTCCCCTATACAGTACTAAACATGCAAAGCACAGTATAAACATATTCATAAATGTTTGAAACATACTTTAGGTAATAATTTGCAAACACCTAGGCAATATAAGCAATTACAGACAGGCATATAGCATCAAGGTCTAACATCTTACCGTGCATGGTCAACACTTAAATATCCTCAGCTCAGTAGTTTTCCTAGTAGATAGCTAAGTCGGTTAATAATAGGTTAATATTGGAGCCTACCATAGTGTTTATGTATCTACAACATTATGATATAGACCTCTAACTTAAGTAGAGATCAGCATATTACTATTTTTTACCCTAACATAGATGGTCTAAAAGACTATATTTCAGTTTTGTATGTAAAGTATCCTAAAATATACCTATATACATGAATGGTGTATTTGCTGGGTCACCTCGGCCGCAGGCGGCCCAGCAGAATGAGTGAAAGATATCTCTATAATGTTCTATACCTAGGTCCAGTAATATTATACAATAGCACAAACATTGGAGTACATGAACATAAAGCAACAGCATTTTGCACTTAAAATTGGCTAATATGTGCCTTGGATATGTGGATTGTGTTATAATACCCAACTGCAAAAGGTGTATGGGGATCAGTAAAGAGCAGGGATTTGTAAACATATGGCATTGCAAACAGCTGAACTAAAATAGTTAACCAACTTAAAAGCAACATAAATCGAAATTGAAAACACAACAGGGTAAAGAAAGACAGAATGTGCAGCTCAACACAACTGATGCCAAGATAGTCTCTCATTGAAATAGAAGATGACAATAGTTCCATAAGTGGCATTAGAGCATTAGATTTGTCCCTGTTTAACCAATTCCAGTGACAACTTTAGAGGATAACTTGATAGCGCTCCAGTAATGAGAGATCATTGTCTCCTTAATGTGTATCATTGACAGCTTACTATGCCACGGGAGATGTTGCATGGGGGTCCCGACCGGAGGAGTGTTGTCAGCAAAAGTCTCATTTACAATCTTTGCCATACTTGACCATTCTCCTGCTTCTATGGTCTTTATAATGCTGCGCGGCTCCCGCTTATAGATGTAGTAATCCTCTATAGCTTCAGGAGGTTTCACACATTCCGGCTGTGTAAACACCAGACCGTGGCACTGACTGGGCTGTTTAGAATCCCCAGGTGGGTATACCTCGTAAGTAACAACCATGCTTGCGCTCACGCTATCTATCAGCTGGTCTCGATCATCAGCACTGTCCTCACATGGCTTCGGCAGAGAAATACAATGCAGCCGGGACTCGGCGCCATCTTGGAATACCTGTCGCCGTGTAGCTTGTTCAGACCATTGGGTAAGCAGTGTGCGTAAATCCCCAAAGTGATCTCTTATCAAGTCGCACAGTCTATCTTCGAGTGCTCTCTCCATGTTCTTAAGGAAGGACCTTTTTAGCAAAATTAGTGTCCTCCGTAGCAGCTGCTACTGCTTCAGTAGTCAAAATAAGCAGGAGCTCAAAGACAAAGTGTAAAATATATGCTTGGTTCCTTTGAGACCGCAATATATATCTACAGCATGAGATCCAGGCAATGAATCTAAAATATAGCGCAAATCTGATCCCAAAAACTCAAATAATCAGTGCAAAATTCAGGAGCTCCTATAATGTGCCTCTAGTCGCTTCGGCAGATGGCTCCGCCCCCCCCCAGAAATGTTTTAATATATATTTCAAAGAGCAATAATAATGGTTGATTTGCAACCTCTTTACTTTAAGCATCATCTTAGTCATGAGAAGGAGAGAATGCTCTTAATCCACTCACAGGATTCCTGAAATGATATATCCAGCATATGTTGTAAAGCGCTTATTATAGCCCCTTCATTATTAGAGAATAGGGCTTTGTGCCTCTCTTAAAGGGCCATGATACCCAAATGTTGAAACACTTGAAAGTGATGCAACATAGCTGTAAAAAGCTGACTAGAAAATATCACTTGAACATCTCTATGTAAAAAAGAAAGATATTTTACCTCAAAAGTTCCTCAGTAGCCACATCCCATTGTAAAGGACTTATAAGCAGCAAATCAGTATGTCTGTCCCGAGACAGCTAAGGGAGTAAGCTTTGTGCACACTCATCTTATTTCCCTATTCAGCTTAAGGAAGTTTACTATGGCCTAGATTTGGAGTTTGGCGGTAGCCGTGAAAACCAGCGTTAGAGGCTCCTAACGCTGGTTTTAGGCTACCGCCGGTATTTGGAGTCACTCAAAAAAGGGTCTAACGCTCACTTTTCAGCCGCGACTTTTCCATACCGCAGATCCCCTTACGTCAATTGCGTATCCTATCTTTTCAATGGGATTTTTCTAACTCCGGAATTTAGAGTCGTGTCTGAAGTGAGCGTTAGAAATCTAACGACCAAACTCCAGCCGCAGAAAAAAGTCAGTAGTTAAGAGCTTTCTGGGCTAACGCCGGTTCATAAAGCTCTTAACTACTGTACTCTAAAGTACACTAACACCCATAAACTACCTATGTACCCCTAAACCGAGGTCCCCCCACATCGCCGCCACTCGATTACATTTTTTTAACCCCTAATCTGCCGACCGCCACCTACGTTATACTTATGTACCCCTAATCTGCTGCCCCTAACACCGCCGACCCCTGTATTATATTTATTAACCCCTAACCTGCCCCCCACAACGTCGCCGCCAGCTACCTACAATAATTAACCCCTAATCTGCCGACCGCAAAGCGCCGCCACCTACATTATAGCTATGTACCCCTAATCTGCTGCCCCTAACACCGCCGACCCCTGTATTATATTTATTAACCCCTAACCTGCCCCCCACAACGTCGCCGCCAGCTACCTACAATAATTAACCCCTAATCTGCCGACCGCAAAGCGCTGCCACCTACATTATAGCTATGTACCCCTAATCTGCTGCCCCTAACACCGCCGACCCCTATATTATATTTATTAACCCCTAATCTGCCGCCCTCAACGTCGCTTCCACCTGCCTACACTTATTAACCCCTAATCTGCCGAGTGGACCGCACCGCTATTATTATAAAGTTATTAACCCCTAATCCGCCTCACTAACCCTATAATAAATAGTATTAACCCCTAATCTGCCCTCCCTAACATCGCCGACACCTAACTTAACTTGTTCCGATCAGCCAATAGAATGCGAGCTCAATCTGATTGGCTGATCGGATCAGCCAATCGGATTGAACTTGATTCTGATTGGCTGATTCCATCAGCCAATCAGAATATTCCTACCTTAATTCCGATTGGCTTATAGAATCCTATCAGCCAATCGGAATTCGAGGGACGCCATCTTGGATGACGTAATTTAAAGGAACCGTTATTCGGCTAGTAGGCGTCGGGAGAGGAGGATGTTCCGCGTCGGATGGAAGATGATGGCTCCCAAAGAAAGAAGATTGAAGATGCCATTGATAGAAGACTTCATCCGGATCATGGACCTCTTCAGCTCCCGCTTGGATGAAGACTTCATCCGGATCATGGACCTCTTCAGCCCCCCGCTTGGGCTTGGATCAGGACATCGGAGGAGCCCTTCAGGACGGATCGGTGAACCTGGTATGGTGAAGATAAGGTAGGAAGATCTTCAGGGGCTTAGTGTTAGGTTTATTTAAGGGGAGTTTGGGTTAGATTAGGGGTATGTGGGTGGTGGGTTGTAATGTTGGGGGGGGGTTTGTATGTTTTTTTTTACAGGCAAAAGAGCTGAACTTCTTGGGGCATGCCCCGCAAAGGGCCCTGTTCAGGGCTGGTACGGTAAAAGAGCTTTGAACTTTAGTAATTTAGAATAGGGTAGGGCATTTTTTTATTTTGGGGGGCTTTGTTATTTTATTAGGGGGCTTAGAGTAGGTGTAATTAGTTTAAAATTGTTGTAATATTTTTCTTATGTTTGTAAATATTTTTTTATTTTTTGTAACTTTAGTTCTTTTTTATTTTTTGTACTTTAGTTAGTTTATTTCATTGTAGTTATTTGTAGGAATTGTATTTCATTTATTTATTGATAGTGTAGTGTTAAGTTTAATTGTAACTTAGGTTAGGATTTATTTTACAGGTACATTTGTAATTATTTTAACTATTTTAGCTATTAAAAAGTTCTTAACTATTTAATAGCTATTGTACCTGGTTAAAATAAATACAAAGTTACCTGTAAAATAAATATAAATCCTAAAATAGCTATAATATAATTATAATTTATATTGTAGCTATATTAGGATTTATTTTACAGGTAAGTATTTAGCTTTAAATAGGAATAATTTATTTAAGAAGAGTTAATTAATTAATTTAGTTAGATTTAAATTATATTTAATTTAGGGGGGTGTTAGTGTTAGGGTTAGACTTAGCTTTAGGGGTTAATACATTTATTAGAATAGCGGTGAGCTCCAGTCGGCAGATTAGGGGTTAATAATTGAAGTTAGGTGTCGGCGATGTTAGGGAGGGCAGATTAGGGGTTAATACTATTTATTATAGGGTTAGTGAGGCGGATTAGGGGTTAATAACTTTATAATAATAGCGGTGCGGTCCGCTCGGCAGATTAGGGGTTAATAAGTGTAGGCAGGTGGAGTCGACGTTGTGGGGGGCAGATTAGGGGTTAATAAATATAATATAGGGGTCGGCTGTGTTAGGGGCAGCAGATTAGGGGTACATAGGGATAATGTAAGTAGCGGCGGTTTACGGAGCGGCAGATTAGGGGTTAAAAATAATATACAGGGGTCAGCGATAGCGGGGGGCGGCAGAATAGGGGTTAATAAGTGTAAGGTTAGGGGTGTTTAGACTCGGGGTACATGTTAGAGTGTTAGGTGCAGACGTAGGAAGTGTTTCCCCATAGCAAACAATGGGGCTGCGTTAGGAGCTGAACGCGGCTTTTTTGCAGGTGTTAGGTTTTTTTTCAGCTCAAACAGCCCCATTGTTTCCTATGGGGGAATCGTGCACGAGCATGTTTTTGAGGCTGGCCGCGTCCGTAAGCAACTCTGGTATCGAGAGTTGCATTTGCGTTAAATATGCTCTACGCTCCTTTTTTGGAGCCTAACGCTGACATTATATGGACTCTCAATACCAGAGTTATTTTAAAGGAGCGGCCAGAAAAAAGCCAGCATTAGCTACGCGGGTCGTTACCGACAAAACTCTAAATCTAGCCGTAAGAAATCTCATGAGAGTTAAGTCAAATCTCATGAGATCACAGTAAAAGAGTTCATAACCTCAGCACTCAGCTGAAGTATAACTTTTTACACAGAACTTACTCTGCTGAGCTGAGGAAATTGTGAGGTAAAATATCTTCCTTTTTTACATAGAGATGCTCAGGTGATATTTTCCTGTCAGCTTTTTACAGTTATACTGCATCAGTTTTAAGTGATTTAGCATATGAGTATTATGTCCCTTTAACTTATATCAGATAGGTCTGTGTTGCATCCTTACTATATATATATATATATATATATATATATATATATATATATATATATATATATATATATATATATAATTTGCTGTAGGGAGAGAACTATCCTCTTTTCAGTGTAACTTACTCCATAGATTTTAGTGAATACAATTGTCTCTAAAGTCAGTAGGAACAAGTGCCTTCAGCATTTACAAACTGTAAGTAGGACTGGATTCCTATTAGGCAGAATAAGCAACTGCCTATGTAGACTTTTAGAAAAAGGGAACTTTGCTGAATACTGAAGTAATTAAACTTTATAATATGCTCCCTATCCTCATATATACAGACATCCCAACCTGCAAAAACTCATTTCAGGGAGGTGGCTTCTCCCGCCGCTACTGCGCCGCCACCCCCCCCCCCCCCAGTTATATATTGGACACCTTGAAACCCTAAATAAGATAGAGACTTATCATTAAAGTAGCTCCCCACTAAAGTCACATTAAAAAAAAAAAATGCTTTATTGCACAACCACATACAACAAACCTATTTTCCAGTGATCGTATGCATGTTGAATGCTTAAATATTTTAGAATACAAATTTTAATTACGTGCAGTAAATAAGGTAGTATTTGTGTTTTTATTTTATTAAAATCAGTGGGGGCTTTTTGGTTACTGATGCATGCTTTAAGGGTTCTAATAACAACCTGGCAACTAAAGGCATTCCTTAAAGAAACACTTTTCTGGATTTGGGCCACATTGCATCATGGTACTTGGAGTTTCAGGGAGATTGCATTTTATTTGCTGGCATCAGGGAGCCGCTATTACAATCAGGGAGACTCCCTGAACTTCAGGGAGACTTGGGATGTCTGTATATACTGTTTTGTAGACTTGGTTGACTAGCAATGATAATCAGTGACTATGCTATAGAATGTATTTTCTTAAAGGGATATATAAATGCAAAATGAAAATCACTATTGCTTGCATATAACTGTGTTTAACTCCTGCAAATTTACCATATGTTCTGTCTGCACCCCTTGATATCTATCATGAATGTCTCTGCTAAACAAATCTTCCTCATTCACATCTGTTGTATCTCTCTGTGAGTTTCCGTTCAGTTCACAAAACGTATTCACAATATCAGTCTTCGCTATTCTTAAATGATCTATCTTCTAGAACAAAAATGCAAATGGTACAAAAGTGGTGCACATTTATTGATTAGTTACATTGCTGGCTATTTGACAGCTGTACCTTACACTTCAGTGTAGCACGCACAATAGAGAGTGAAAGCTTTATATTTTTGCATTTTGTTTTACATAGTTTAAAACTTGCTATGTATTTTGCATGCTAAGCTCAGGTAAAAAAAAAACATATGTGAATGGGCACCATTTTTGTCAGAGGAAGCAAGACTACTTTATCACCAAGATGGCAGAGCTCTGTATAAAGAAGCAGATCTTTACTAACCGGACATTTTAAAGGGACAGTCAACACCAGAATTCCTGTTGTTTTAAAAGATAGATAATCCCTTTATTACCCATTCCCCAGTTTTTTCCATAACCAACACAGTTAAAAATAATACATGTTTTGGGCGGAGCCAACTGTTAAGCAGAGCAGACGCAGGTACAAGGAGCTCCTGCTCTAATAAGTTAACAAAGCCCAATAAATGGCCCTAAATCAACTTTTTACAAGGCAAATCTGATCTAAACTCAAAAATAATCTTCACTGACCGTACTTTGGAGCAGCTTGCAGGCGCTCACGAAAGCACAGTGGAAGCAGTGTCGGCGGGGACTTGAGGTCTCCCTTGTCGGCGAAGAGCCAACTTCCATTACTGCCTCTATTGGAGCAATCAAATCTAGGAAAGCTCTTAGCTCCTGGACTTTCTACCAAGGCTCATCCTTCACCAGACCGGATCCTCTACTGAGCTGAGAGGATGGACTCCCTAATTCTGGACGCTCTGATTATGCTGGGCTCCCGCATGGATGCCCAGTTCACTACTCTCTCTCAACACATATCTCTCAGCCGAGAAGAGTCACCCGACTGGCCAGAGGAGGATCTCAATAATCTACCCTCCCCGGTTGCATATTTGCTCAAACTAGATAAGATGGCGGATACATCCGGTCAAGTTCCTTCTACATCGCCACAGCTAGCTGATCCTACTCTCAACTTCACTGTACCGCTCCCGGCTCCGGTCCCGGAGCGGCCGGCCGGGCCTGGGGTTGGAGCGGACAGGATTATGGGCACCCGCCATGAAGATGACCCCTCAGATCTAGTGCATACCAATGACACGCATACTCACTTCACCACGAGGGAGATCGGCAGCGGTTTGAATAACTTACTTCTGGGCAACGGTGTGCAGTCAGAGTCCTTACCCACGAGGCAGTTCAGTAGCGATTGCGCCATGTCCCACCTAGAGCTCTCATCACGCAGTATGCGACTACGATCTCGAGAAGAAACAGACTTGAGCAATATGTTTTCCCTCCACTGGCTACAGAGACATGCAATGGACAGACAATTCTATGTGGTATTCACGGTCTGGACTTTGAGCTGTGATATTGAACGGCTCTATTATGCCTTACATGATCCCATAACCAGGCTCCACACTAGAGACCTTTTACAAGCTCAGAGACGGTCTGGGGTAGGCTGATTTACAAAGTCACAGTGCTGCATAGTTCAGTTACACAACGGAGCTGTTTTAGTTGCTTCTTTATGTTTGTTGTTATCACTTGCCCAGTCAGTTCACATGTGTGTTTTTTAGGATTACATTTGCCAGGTTATTTAAATAAGATTGCTGAATCAGATGTTTATTTAAAGCGGGGCCTATACCTAATGTTCTAAGTGTATTGGAATTTGTATCCCATTGAGCTTACACACGTGAATAACATACCCATTAGTGTCCTGATTCCCTGAATACTCCATAACCCTAGCGAGTTTGAGACTCAGTTTTATTTATTACCAACCTCGAATAATAGGATTAAGAAGAAACCCTGTATTATATCATACCATTTCTCTCAGGTTTAATTATGCCCTAGACGCTACTCACTTAATGGCGATAGATCCACTGCCAATTTCTTTTGCATTATGTTAAATATCTAAGGTTATTTTTACTGTCTATCTATAAGCTAACAATATCATACAATCTTCTCAGCATGATTATTATAGTTTATCCTAATTGTTCATGCATTCTATTCCCCTCTGGTAATATATGTGATTGTAATGTAAATTTTATCTAGACTACATTAATTATTTAATCCTAATCTATGCTTTTCCATTTACCGTTTGTAAGGGTCTCCACACTATTCTACTCCTATACATATCAGATAACCCACAGTATATATTGGTTTGGAATCACACATATTTTATAGTATGCAAACTACTTCTCTATTACATATTTGTCATAAGTATATTCATTATACATCTTGGAGTTCTCTACATAATAAAGTTAAATAGCCCTATAGTTCCCGCCTTTATAATGTTTGGATTGGCTCCGCCCTCCCATTTCCCCTCTATTATGAGCGGCTTTGGCCCGCTGTTTCCCTCCCCCCATATATACAGGCCTACGGGAGGCCTGACAACAGCCAACTCCCTACCTCTCACTTTTATTTAGCTTTTAGAATATCTTTTACTATGGAGTAGGGATCACTAGTTCTCAGTGATAAAAAAAAAGAGGCTTCATTCATATATGTTCCAGCCACACACGTTTTCTATATGCAGTTTTACATTTCATGTTCAAGTTCACAAGGATGATATTATAATTTATGTCAACTCTTATTCTTTGGTTTTTGTCTTAGCTATTTATTTCATGTCACTTATTCCAGCTTTCATTCACGTATGGCACTATTATGGATGTGATACTGTGATAACAATTGCTACATTCATACACCAATGTCTTAACCCTTCTCTATTTATATATGAACTGTATACGTTTCATTGTTTTTTCTTTATTGCTACTGTTCTGTGACTGGACATATTCTTCATTGTGTTGTTCATGTTCAATGCCTCAATAAAAAATTATTTAAAAAAAAAAAAAAAAAAAAATAATAATAATACATGTTTTACCTCTGTAATTACCTTGTATCTAAGCCTCTGCAGACTGCCTCATCATTTCAATTCTTTTGACAGACTTGCATTTTAGCCAATCAGTGTTGACTCCTTGGTAAACTCACATGCGTGAGCTCAATGTTATCTATATGAAACACATGAACTAATGCCCTCTAGTGGTCAAAATGCATTCAGATTAGAGATGGCCTTCAAGGTCTAAGAAATTAACATATGAACCTCCTAGGTTTAGCTTTAAACTAAGAATACCATGAGAACAAAGCAAAATTGGTGCTAAAAGTAAATTGGAAAGTTGTTTAAATTTACATGCCCTATTTGAATCATTAAAGCTTTTTTTGGACTTGACTGTCCCTTTGAGGGTCAAAATAACAGAAAGGCCTTAAAGATAGATGTAGGCATAACAATGGCATAGTGAGCAGTAGCCATTCTAATTCAGAACCCACCAATTTAATGTTCTTTTAAATCATAATTTTAATATTTGACTTCATTTCAAGTAATACGAGAATAATTTTTACTTTATACTTCCTGTTGCAAAATGCTCCATTAAAGGTTATCACTTCTAGAGGTAAGGCTGTGCATACTGTGCATACTTATTTGTCCGCTACTCATGCTGTCAGTGCTTCCATTAATATCTAGCAATGATAGATTTTAACTAGAACATTTTTGCAACAGTGGGTGTATTGAAAAAGGCTTTTAATTGTATTTCAAAAAGTATTGCTGTGAATTTTAAATCTGCTTAATTTGTCTCTTCAATCATACATTATGGTAATGCCATAAAAAAATCAAAATAATATATTATTGTTTTTTACAATATGGCATAATGACCTTTTGTGTTGTTAAATTGTTTAATGGAAATTTTAGACTAATTGCTATTGTATAATCATCAAAAGAAATCAATTTCTAGGTGACATATTTTAAGTTGATTAGCAGAGCACATTTGGCCCTTGAATGCTTACATTCCATTAAAACAATTAAAAAAATGCTCACTATTTGAATTTGAGCTTGTGGCCTTACATTAAAGGGACAGGAAACTCCAAAAATGTCTTTCATGATTTGGACAGAACATACAATTTTATCACATAGTAACTCCAAGGTAAGGCTGATCAACTTCATATGAAAAATTCAACATGTGATTGAATTTGCATTTGTAACACTAATTAAAAATAAACATTTCAAATAATATTTCATAGTAACATAGTAGATGAGGTTGAAAAGAAGACAAGACTCCATCAACTTATAAAGGACTTACCTGATTTACAATAAGAAATATTGAACTTACATTAATACAATTAGGGAGGATTACAAGTAGAGCGCTATTTATTGCTCCCGTCCACGCGCTAACTACTCTCAACTTTGACTTTTGCATACGTAGGATACCGTGCGTATTAAAAGTTAAAATTAAAACGTTTTCAGATGATTGCTAACCAGGCACACTGAAAAACGGAAGTTACAATATCTAGACTGCGTTAACTTACTCTCCCATACTCATCAATATCTTTTTTTTTAACCTGCTTTAACTTGACTGGTGTTAGCGATCAATAGCGCTAATATTTTTTAGTGCTCCGCTTGTAATCTAGGCCATTGTCAATACAAGGATTTTCTTTAGCATTATATTAAATTAACATGTTAGGCAGTTTGGAAATTCTCTGTACGTATTAACACCTTTTCTGCTGCCTTTGTTTTTAAGTGGACAAATTCCACCCACCATAGCCTTATTTGGAGGAGCCAATCAGAACTTGTTTATTGGAGTAGGCAAGGTTTGCTACTGCCAGTTTGTTGCACTTCTGTGCAGATTATAAATTTGTCATGTGATACTTGCAAATAAACTTCAGGTAATATTGGGCAGCTTAATTCACCCTGATCAAACATACACATATTAACACATAAATATAGGAGTGTTACCAGCGCTCAGTTATTCCACCAAAAGAAATACTATGATCTGATGTGGGTACTATATATAGATGGATTTCTACACCTGTCTAAAAAGTGTAATGTGGGATCTGTATGTTCCCTGTAAAATCTTTAGACTTTATGGGTGTAAATATTGTGCAGCATGAATATACGATTCAGTGTACCTCTGACACTGATAGAAAAATAGCATAAAAGAGAATATATATCAAATGAAATTCAGCGCTACAAATACAACAAATGTGATTGTATATAAATGATCTTATGTCAAATATATATATAATGATAGATGTCTCTAAAGCGGTATAGGCAAATGTCCTGGATCACAAAAATGCAATGCAAAAGTGATGGGATAAGATCAGTTAAATAAATAAGTTCATGGTCCTGTTTGCATGATGAGCAATAATTGGCAATAGTAAATGAATAACTGTGACAATGTCACTGAGAGACAAATAATATTCCCTTACCAGAGGGTACCTCAATCATATGAGGTAATGTTTGCGCATCTGGTTAAATCTCTCCGGTCTGTCTTGGTTTTCCCTTCGGCTTTAGAAGGTATCTTGGTCCTTTTGTTTCGTGCAGGCTTGTGTATGGTACTTTCAACCTTGAAACTTGCTGGTCTATATATCGATTGTGATTGGCTCACCCATGCAGTCAGTTAGAAACCATTAGTGCATTGTTGCTCCTTTAGTATACTACTAGATCAGATGAATATCTTCTCTTCTGTCTTCTAGTCGTCTAGACCTGGGTAGTAAATCTCTTTAGAATAGAGACACACAGAATCCTTGCTTGCAGCCAGCAAGGATTCTGTGTGTGTCTATTCTAAAGAGATTTACTAGACTACTTTGACTGTAGCGGCAAGTGAAGCCAGCAAGGATTCTGTGTGTGTCTATTCTAAAGAGATTTACTACCCAGGTCTAGACGACTAGAAGATAGGCAAAGTACCGCAAGATGTATATATACTTCTGTTTGAGTGAAGAGATTCATATCCTGGTTTTATCTCTACCATAACTCAAATGGGTATTGAATATTGGGAATGAAAGATTCAGCTCAACCAAAAATTTAATCTGTTCACATGCTTAGTTACAGCACTGAATCTTACCAATCAGATATGGGCTTAAAAATTGATCCCACACCAGACACAACTGGCCTTCTAGTGGGATTAGTAAGGCTCTTATGCTCTTTTAGTAAGTGGTAAAATATGGGAACAATAGGAAATTCTGGAATCAATTCCTGCACGTCATTTTCTTTCAACATATTTAATGAAATACGTTCCTCTACCAACTTAGGGCCAGATTACGAGTGGAGTGCTATTTAGCGCTTTCACTAGAGCGCTAATTGAGCTAGAAGAAAACTTTTTGCGCACGTCAGGTTGCGCTCGTATTATGAGTTGAAAGTAAAAAATTATCACTATCAAACAGTTAATAAAAGAAGAAGAAGAGGGAGAGGAAAGAGAGAGAGAGAGAGAGAGAGAGAGAGAGAGAGAGGACCTTGCAGAGTCCACATCAGATGAGTCTCCTTCAGTTGAGGAAAAAATACCATCCCAATATGTTTATGTTTCAGAATGGATTTTGGTGTCTGTTATTTAGTTGAATCTAGAATATCTCAGTTATTCTTCCTTTGACTCCCTTTACAAACACCATCAAACTTTATTGGTTTTGACCAATGATAGCCCTTATCCATAGTCCTCTGTCTCTATGAAGTTTAGTGTCCCTTCTTTTAGTCAAGATATTATCTAATTTCTTTACACCTTCTACCATAACCTTTTTTAGTGTCTTAAAATTACTTTGTTGTTCATACACTTTTAAATCTTTGATTTAATACAAAATTGCAATAGCACTACACTAGTGGAAAAGGAACGCTCTATTTTATGATTCAATATATACACAGTATATTCAGGTTAATTACTCATGGTGTACAATTTGTGTACTTGAATTGCATATACCTGTGTGTATTTATTAGGTTGCTGTATTTAATTAATGGGTATATATCTATATACCCAGTGAGCTTGAGTGCTTGTGCATAAAACAACACTAGTCACAAATATAGTCTCTATCAGAGAGGATAGAGGCTAAAAGAATGCACTTGGATAGCACTTCTGTTCCATAAAGATAACATTGAGACTCATGAGATCCTTAAACAACCACTGCAGGTCAAGGGTTGGCAGAAAATATTAAAACATAACTTTTATTGACTTAACGTTCATTAAAAAATGTGTACTGTGTGAGTGTGTGTATTTTAAAAACGCATAGCAACTTTACTTATAATGAAAGTGGCTTTGGATATCAATTAAATAAATTTCCTTTGACTTGGAATATTCTTCAGGAATGTATGTATCTCTCTAGTTGGTAGTATCTATTTGTCAAGTAACAAGTTGGCTTGTATCCTTCAATATTCTACACCACTTAGGTGTTCAAAATCCCCACATGCCATTGATAGTGTATCAAAATAAGTAGCCTTGTAAAGAAAATGGCTATATAGTTTTTATCTGTGTGATACACAGGTAATAAGTATCCAAATATATGTTTATTGTTGTACACTATCAGGATAGATTAGTCTCTATATAAAGAGAGTTAATACCATTCATTTGGTTGCTAGACCTCTACTAGTTGTAGATTCTGAGTACGAATTGTATTCACTATTAGTATTTCTATTATTGACAAATATATTAATCATATGTGCATTTGATATTAATATGAGTTTGCTATTCACTGTTCCCTTCTATACTTCAATGGGATAACAGAATCACTTGAGATATTTTTTTCTTGAGTTTTGATGTATATTCAGATCTTGGACAATTAAGAAACACTTGTTCTCAGTTTTGATATGTATTTTGTATTTAGACAATTATTGCAACAAAATTTTTTTGGTTGTTTTTGATAGATATGTGGCATGTAAAGGTGCTTGGTGTACTTATGTCACAACTCGTTTTATAAATTTCAAGTTTGTGTTATTCAGTTATAAGTGGTGTTAGTATTTTACCACTTTAGAAATTTACTTGAGTACCTGGAGCTTATACTTGTATATAGTTGATGCGTTGCTATAAAATAAGATTGTCATCTATATGCAATATAGTACTGGAGATGTAATATTTCAGAAAATCTATGTTAGACAGTATAATGTTTTTATACTCTCAGTATATAACTGCTTTGTTATGCTTCTTGTGCTATATAAGCGGCACGATTTCTAGATTTAGATATAACTGTATTTTAGTAATTTATGCTGTCAGTAACAACACGCATCTTTGGTCTAATACTAGTATAATACTTATTGGTTATTATTGTGTAAACACGTTTTTATCAAAAAGATTATTTGTTTTTAGTTACTCAAGCAATCGTAATGTTATGCTGGTTGCTCAGTTTGTATAATATTTCAGATATATCTTTGAAAGATTTGTGTTGTTCAAACAAAGCTCAGACGCTGTTAGTATTAACGTCTGCCTTCTATTGTCTTCTACGGTTACCAGCAGATTTTTAAATAATATAATTTTGTTGACACTCGGGTACTGTGCCGTTAGCACTTGCGCCTGGTTTGCCGCTGTAGTTTTAAGTTTTGAAAGTATAATTGTTTTGGTATATATGATGGCGGTCTGGTGCAATAGTTGACGGTTACAGCTGGTGTGCGGTTCAAATATAGCACGCTCTTTGGTTTAACTACTGAGAAGATATCAATATTACTAAAGGTCAGAATCAAGTTACAATTGCCACTGTCTAGTTAAATTGACTTAAAGTTAGCTATGCCATTAAAAAACTGAACAGGGTATTAACAACTACCCTTCCCTAACATGTTTCGCCGATAGCGTTTCGGCTTTTTCAAAGGTGACGCATGCCGGCGTCTCAGGGTATTTAAATGCATAGGTAGCGACACATTGGCTACATTTGGACCAATCCGAATGCTCTGGGGGCTAAGAAGGGGCGAGATTGGGCTTTGATTGACTTAAGCTATTAGGAGCATGTTAGTCGGACTTACAAAGACTTACTTGAAGGAGAGACAGACTTAAAAGGCATTGAAGTGACGTAAAGTGTGCTGTTAATACCAGAATTTTGTTCTTTTATATACTTCAAATGCGCTTATGTATCATTAAAAGATGTGTATTGTATTCGTCAGTGTTTTTGTCGAATATTTATAAATCTACTCCCTGCTTATCTCTCTATCAGGGAGAAGTATATCCTTTAAAATGTATTTTTTGTTTTATTCTTCTAGACAATATATAGCAATACAGATTATAGTATAATTCTAGATCTTTATTTTTATATAATCCATTGTTGCAGTTTTTAAATTCTGACATATTTTACAAAATAATCTTACTCATAATTTTACCAATAACTTTCTATTGATTGTCACAAAAGTTTTCACTGCATTATTATAAACATCCAATGTGCTTCTGAATAGTGAATTAAATGGTTTATAACGATTTAGAAGGAGGTTATTACCCAATCTGACATGGGAATTTACCTAAAAGCAATAACTTTTACTTCTCTCATGTCTAAGGACATTGACTCATGAAATTAGATGGGTATATGCTATCGTGTCCTAGACAGTGTTGATGTTTGTATTGTGAGTGGATACTATGAGAAAAAGTGTGTATATATATATTTTATATTAGCTTAAAAAGAAGTTAAGTAACTAGGTATTATAATATTTAGGTTAGTGTAATCTAACATTTGGTGGGTGATTGGCAGGTATGCAACCACATTAATTTTTGATAATTTATAACACTGTGTATTTGAGTGTTGAGGTCTATAATACAGATAGCTAAGAATAGTGTGAAAAATAAATAAGTGGTGGAAAGTGATCATCTTTTGAAATTGGGGTCTAAGGGAACATGAAGCCCAATAACAATAGTACTAGACTTGTGTGGTGCCTATGGGCATAAAGGGAAATTAATTGATTAAGGCCGGACTCTGGAGTAGAGTGGTGATGGTGATGTAAAAGTGATCATGAACTATCGTGAAAAATATAAAGGAAGTAATGGAAAAAATTACAAACGTGTATTGGTGAAAAAAGAGATAAAATATATCTATTAAACAGTTACGTGTAGTATCTCTTCTTATACTCACATTTTGAGAGATACATGTATGGGTAAAATTGGAGAATTAAAATTCTCATTGTAAGGAGAGTGAGTGTTATGCATATTTTTATTATAATATATTAGAACTAATGTTTGGTGATAAACCAATTATTCATCAGTTGTGGTTCATATATCTATATGTGCACTGGAAGCTATGATGTTTGTTTGTAGCAGTTGGTATTCTTTTAATCGTCAGTGATATTTTAATCCTTCATATGAACATAGAATAATTGTTCTGTTCATTCATGCCTTTAGGATATACGCTGTCCATTAAATATATCCATTTTGCTTCTGCCTTAAGTAGAGAGGTTTCCAAGTCTCCTCCTCTTAGTCCTAAGGATATCTTCTGAACTCCAAAGCATTTTAATTCAGAGGTTTTGGATTGGTGGTATTTAAGGAAATGCGAAGCTACGGACGTGATTTTCTTGTCTTTAGATATATCTTTGGGGGCATTGCGGATGTTTCGCAAGTGTTCCATCAGACGGGTGTGTACAGTTCTAGTTGTCATCCCAATATATAGTTTGGGGCATGTGCATTGTAGAACATAGATAACTCCACTAGAGTTACAATTAATATAACTCTTAATTTGATGGGGTTTTCCAAACCTGTCAATGATGGATTTCTTTTTGGTCATATTGCCACATGAGGAGCAGTTTCCACATAAATATGAACCTCTTTCTGGTGGTCTCGTTTTGCTGTTTTTTTGTACAAAGTGGCTGGGGCTTAGTATTTCTTTTAGATTTCTATTTCTACGATAGCTAAGTTGAACTCTATCCCCTATTACGTTCTTTAAAAGGGGATCCGCTTGTAATATATACCAGTTGTTGTTGATTATATTCACAATTTGTTGTGTTTGCTGATTATACGTGAGTACTAGTCTGGTTTTATTATCACCTGTTTTGGTTTTTGTTTTTAATAGCTCAGATCTAGCAGTTTTTAATGCTCGCGTTTTAGCCGTGCGGATCGATCTTTTGCTGTATCCCCTTAAGAGTAAACGTTTTTCCAATTCCGCCGCTCCTGTCTTGAAGGTTGTATCTTGTGAGCAGTTTCTCCTAAGTCTCAAGAATTCTCCGATTGGTATGGATTTTGTGGTATTCGGTGCATGGGCACTTGTGGCAAATAAGACATTGTTGGCGGCTGTTTCTTTTCGATACAAATCTGTATTTAGGGAGCCATCATCTTCCTTACAGATTGATAGATCCAAAAAGGAGATTTGAGTCTGACTTTTGTAATGTGTAAATCTGATGTTTAAATTGTTCTGGTTTAGTTTGGATAAAAAGGTATCAAGATCTTCTTCAGTACCCTCCCATAGAAACAGGATTTCGTCTATGTATCGAATCCATACAGGAATCTTGTCAGAGTATTTGTCATTTGTGTCACTGAATACCACAGTTTGCTCCCACCACCCCAAAAATAAATTTGCGTAAGTGGGGGCGCAGGCTGTGCCCATGGCAGTACCTTGAGTTTGGTGGTAGAACTTATTGTTGAAGAGAAAATAATTTTTGGTTAGCACGAATTTGAGTAGATTAAGTGTGAATTGGTTGTGATCAGGGCTTTCATCAGAAGACATATCGAGAAAGTATTGGATGGCATGTAGTCCTAGTTTGTGATCAATGCTAGTATACAGTGATTCCACATCACAAGAAACTAACCAAGTGTTTTTGGAGACATTTATATCCTGTATTATTTGTAGCACTTCCATGGTGTCTTTCACATAGGATGATAGTTGTGTTAGGAATGGTCTTAATCTTAAGTCCACATATTGACTCGCCTTTTCCGTTAGGTTTTCATTACCGGACACGATGGGTCTGCCAGGCGGTTTTTGGCTGTTTTTGTGGACTTTAGGGATTAAGTAAAATGTTGCAACTTTAGGGTGCAAGATGGTTAGAAACTTTTTTCTTTAGTATTGATTAAGCCATTTTTGAAGGCTACATCTATCAATTTATTATATTGCGTGTGGAAATCACCTGTGGGATTACTCCATAGTTCTTTATAGCAAATTTTGTTTTTCAATTGAAGTTTTGCCTCTTCCAAATACATTTCTGTGGGCCATATCACGATATTACCGCCCTTATCAGCGTTACGTATTATGACATCATTCCAGGATTCCATTTCTGAAAGAATATCTCTTTCTTTTTTTGATAGGTTTTGTTGTTTGGAGGTTGTATTTAGTTTGTTGATACTTTCACATACAATTTGATTGAAGACTTCTATGTTTGGACATGTGTTAGGGGGAACATATTTCGATTTAGTTTTCAGCGTCTTTCGCCAGTTTGGTCTTTCACATCCCTCTTGTTCTGAATTGAGATCTTTTAGTATTTGCAAAGATTCCAATTCATCTTCTGTCCAGTCAACAGATGGAATATCTGGTTCTTTGTTAGTGAAATGTCTTTTTAGGAGGAGTTTACGCAGAAACAGTTGTAAATCTTTAATTACCTCGAATTTGTCCAGATTATTATGGGGACAAAAGGACAAGCCTTTAGATAGCACATTGATATGCACAGAGGTTAAAGTTCAGTTGGATAGATTTATAATTCTTAATTTCTCATCCTTATCATCGAGAATGGGCTCGGATTTCTTTTGGGTGGTTTGTTGGTCTGTTTGTCTTTTTGATTCTTTCTGTTTCTGGTCTGCCTTTTGTTTTTTCCACCCGCCTCTTCTGGTGGCTCTGAATCGGTGCTTGAATCCTCTTCTAAAAAAGATTTTCTTTTTCTGTTTTCCACTATGGTAGTATTGCTAGAAGTGGATGCTTGAGCAGCTGTTTCTTGATCATTGTTGTCAGTGTCTTCATTATCTGTATCTGATATGTCAGTTTCCACAATATTAACCCTTTTCTGTGATCTATAATTAGTTATATTAGTTTTGTTTCGCCATTTATAGACCTTGTTATTATTGAAGTCCTGTATGTCTCTTTGTAATTTGCCCTTTTTAGTTGTCTTAATTTCATTTTCATACTTATCCAATTCTTTTTGATATCTTTTGTATGTATTTTCAAATTCTTGCATTTGTTCAAATTGCTTTAATTGCTCATTTTGACTTTGGATTATCTCTTCCAATCTCTCATATTCAGAGGTGTCATGCTTAATAAGGATTTTCATTAGTTTGGCAGAGCATTCGCTTAGGGCTTCTTCCCATTCCATACTTAGATTTTTTTGTTTGAATTCGAATGCTGGGAAGAGTTGTATTCTTAAGCCTCTCGGTATTAGATTCCTTTGAATATACTGCTCACAAAATTGTTTGTCCCACCAAAGTTTGTCTTGTTTAAAGAGGTTCTTGTGTAATTCTCTTAGTAGGCTGTCTAAGTTGTTTGAGGAAATATCCATACTGGTGTTTGTTGGATTATTAAAGACTTCATTCATATCAGCCAGTCTTTTTTGCTCCCTTGTTTGTCTATCGGTCTCGAACTTACTAGCCATAGCTTGGTTGTAAAAAGAGGGGTGTGTGCTGTATTTGCTGGAATCCTATATAAGATATAGGAATATGTAATAATTGATTTAATACAAAATTGCAATAGCACTACACTAGTGGAAAAGGAACGCTCTATTTTATGATTCAATATATACACAGTATATTCAGGTTAATTACTCATGGTGTACAATTTGTGTACTTGAATTGCATATACCTGTGTGTATTTATTAGGTTGCTGTATTTAATTAATGGGTATATATCTATATACCCAGTGAGCTTGAGTGCTTGTGCATAAAACAACACTAGTCACAAATATAGTCTCTATCAGAGAGGATAGAGGCTAAAAGAATGCACTTGGATAGCACTTCTGTTGCATAAAGATAACATTGAGACTCATGAGATCCTTAAACAACCACTGCAGGTCAAGGGTTGGCAGAAAATATTAAAACATAACTTTTATTAACTTAACGTTCATTAAAAAATGTGTACTGTGTGAGTGTGTGTATTTTAAAAACACATAGCAACTTTACTTATAATGAAAGTGGCTTTGGATATTAATTAAATAAATTTCTTTTGACTTGGAATATTCTTCAGGAATGTATGTATCTCTCTAGTTGGTAGTATCTATTTGTCAAGTAACAAGTTGGCTTGTATCCTTCAATATTCTACACCACTTAGGTGTTCAAAATCCCCACATGCCATTGATAGTGTATCAAAATAAGTAGCCTTGTAAAGAAAATGGCTATATAGTTTTATCTGTGTGATACACAGGTAATAAGTATCCAAATATATGTTTATTGTTGTACACTATCAGGATAGATTAGTCTCTATATAAAGAGAGTTAATACCATTCATTTGGTTGCTAGACCTCTACTAGTTGTAGATTCTGAGTACGAATTGTATTCACTATTAGTATTTCTATTATTGACAAATATATTAATCATATGTGCATTTGATATTAATATGAGTTTGCTATTCACTGTTCCCTTCTATACTTCAATGGGATAACAGAATCACTTGAGATATTTTTTTCTTGAGTTTTGATGTATATTCAGATCTTGGACAATTAAGAAACACTTGTTCTCAGTTTTGATATGTATTTTGTATTTAGACAATTATTGCAACTAAATTTTTTTGGTTGTTTTTGATAGATATGTGGCATGTAAAGGTGCTTGGTGTACTTATGTCACAACTCGTTTTATAAATTTCAAGTTTGTGTTATTCATTGATAAGTGGTGTTAGTATTTAACCACTTTAGAAATTTACTTGAGTACCTGGAGCTTATACTTGTATATAGTTGATGCATTGCTATAAAATAAGATTGTCATCTATATGCAATATAGTACTGGAGATGTAATATTTCAGACAATCTATGTTAGGCAGTATAATGTTTTTATACTCTCAGTATATAACTGCTTTGTTATGCTTCTTGTGCTATATAAGCGGCACAATTTCTAGATTTAGATATAACTGTATTTTAGTAATTTATGCTGTCAGTAACAACACGCATCTTTGGTCTAATACTAGTATAATACTTATTGGTTATTATTGTGTAAACACGTTTTTATCAAAAAGATTATTTGTTTTTAGTTACTCAAGCAATCATAATGTTATGCTGGTTGCTCAGTTTGTATAATATTTCAGATATATCTTTGAAAGATTTGTGTTGTTCAAACAAAGCTCAGACGCTGTTAGTATTAACGTCTGCCTTCTATTGTCTTCTACGGTTACCAGCAGATTTTTAAATAATATAATTTTGTTGACACTCGGGTACTGTGCCGTTAGCACTTGCGCCTGGTTTGCCGCTGTAGTTTTAAGTTTTGAAAGTATAATTGTTTTGGTATATATGATGGCGGTCTGGTGCAATAGTTGACGGTTACAGCTGGTGTGCGGTTCAAATATAGCACGCTCTTTGGTTTAACTACTGAGAAGATATCAATATTACTAAAGGTCAGAATCAAGTTACAATTGCCACTGTCTAGTTAAATTGACTTAAAGTTAGCTATGCCATTAAAAAACTGAACAGGGTATTAACAACTACCCTTCCCTAACATGTTTCGCCGATAGCGTTTCGGCTTTTTCAAAGGTGACGCGCGCCGGCGTCTCAGGGTATTTAAATGCATAGGTAGCAACCCATTGGCTACATTTGGACCAATCCTAATGCTCTGGGGGCTAAGAAGGGGCGTGATTGGGCTTTGATTGACTTAAGCTATTAGGAGCATGTTAGCCGGACTTACAGACTTACTTGAAGGAGAGACAGACTTAAAAGGCATTGAAGTGACGTAAAGTGTGCTGTTAATACCAGAATTTTGCTCTTTTATATGCTTCAAATGCGCTTATGTATCATTAAAAGATGTGTATTGTATTCATCAGTGTTTTTGTCGAATATTTATAAATCTACTCCCTGCTTATCTCTCTATCAGGGAGAAGAATATCCTTTAAAATGTATTTTTTGTTTTATTCTTCTAGACAATATATAGCAATACAGATTATAGTATAATTCTAGATCTTTATTTTTATATAATCCATTGTTGCAGTTTTTAAATTCTGACATATTTTACAAAATAATCTTACTCATAATTTTACCAATAACTTTCTATTGATTGTCACAAAAGTTTTCACTGCATTATTATAAACATCCAATGTGCTTCTGAATAGTGAATTAAATGGTTTATAACGATTTAGAAGGAGGTTATTACCCAATCTGACATGGGAATTTACCTAAAAGCAATAACTTTTACTTCTCTCATGTCAAAGGACATTGACTCATGAAATTAGATGGGTATATGCTATCGTGTCCTAGACAGTGTTGATGTTTGTATTGTGAGTGGATACTATGAGAAAAAGTGTGTATATATATTTTATATTAGCTTAAAAAGAAGTTAAGTAACTAGGTATTATAATATTTAGGTTAGTGTAATCTAACATTTGGTGGGTGATTGGCAGGTATGCAACCACATTAATTTTTGATAATTTATAACACTGTGTATTTGAGTGTTGAGGTCTATAATACAGATAGCTAAGAATAGTGTGAAAAATAAATAAGTGGTGGAAAGTGATCATCTTTTGAAATTGGGGTCTAAGGGAACATGAAGCCCAATAACAATAGTACTAGACTTGTGTGGTGCCTATGGGCATAAAGGGAAATTAATTGATTAAGGCCGGACTCTGGAGTAGAGTGGTGATGGTGATGTAAAAGTGATCATGAACTATCGTGAAAAATATAAAGGAAGTGATGGAAAAAATTACAAACGTGTATTGGTGAAAAAAGAGATAAAATATATCTATTAAACAGTTACGTGTAGTATCTCTTCTTATACTCACATTTTGAGAGATACATGTATGGGTAAAATTGGAGAATTAAAATTCTCATTGTAAGGAGAGTGAGTGTTATGCATATTTTTATTATAATATATTAGAACTAATGTTTGGCGATAAACCAATTATTCATCAGTTGTGGTTCATATATCTATATGTGCACTGGAAGCTATGATGTTTGTTTGTAGCAGTTGGTATTCTTTTAATCGTCAGTGATATTTTAATCCTTCATATGAACATAGAATAATTGTTCTGTTCATTCATGCCTTTAGGATATACGCTGTCCATTAAATATATCCATTTTGCTTCTGCCTTAAGTAGAGAGGTTTCCAAGTCTCCTCCTCTTAGTCCTAAGGATATCTTCTGAACTCCAAAGCATTTTAATTCAGAGGTTTTGGATTGGTGGTATTTAAGGAAATGCGAAGCTACGGACGTGATTTTCTTGTCTTTAGATATATCTTTGGGGGCATTGCGGATGTTTCACAAGTGTTCCATCAGACGGGTGTGTACAGTTCTAGTTGTCATCCCAATATATACTTTGGGGCATGTGCATTGTAGAACATAGATAACTCCACTAGAGTTACAATTAATATAACTCTTAATTTGATGGGGTTTTCCAAACCTGTCAATGATGGATTTCTTTTTGGTCATATTGCCACATGAGGAGCAGTTTCCACATAAATATGAACCTCTTTCTGGTGGTCTCGTTTTGCTGTTTTTTTGTACAAAGTGGCTGGGGCTTAGTATTTCTTTTAGATTTCTATTTCTACGATAGCTAAGTTGAACTCTATCCCCTATTACGTTCTTTAAAAGGGGATCCGCTTGTAATATATACCAGTTGTTGTTGATTATATTCACAATTTGTTGTGTTTGCTGATTATACGTGAGTACTAGTCTGGTTTTATTATCACCTGTTTTGGTTTTTGTTTTTAATAGCTCAGATCTAGCAGTTTTTAATGCTCGCGTTTTAGCTGTGCGGATCGATCTTTTGCTGTATCCCCTTAAGAGTAAACGTTTTTCCAATTCCGCCGCTCCTGTCTTGAAGGTTGTATCTTGTGAGCAGTTTCTCCTAAGTCTCAAGAATTCTCCGATTGGTATGGATTTTGTGGTATTCGGTGCATGGGCACTTGTGGCAAATAAGACATTGTTGGCGGCTGTTTCTTTTCGATACAAATCTGTATTTAGGGAGCCATCATCTTCCTTACAGATTGATAGATCCAAAAAGGAGATTTGAGTCTGACTTTTGTAATGTGTCAATCTGATGTTTAAATTGTTCTGGTTTAGTTTGGATAAAAAGGTATCAAGATCTTCTTCAGTACCCTCCCATAGAAACAGGATGTCGTCTATGTATCGAATCCATACAGGAATCTTGTCAGAGTATTTGTCATTTGTGTCACTGAATACCACAGTTTGCTCCCACCACCCCAAAAATAAATTTGCGTTAGTGGGGGCACAGGCTGTGCCCATGGCAGTACCTTGAGTTTGGTGGTAGAACTTATTGTTGAAGAGAAAATAATTTTTGGTTAGCACGAATTTGAGTAGATTAAGTGTGAATTGGTTGTGATCAGGGCTTTCATCAGAAGACATATCGAGAAAGTATTGGATGGCATGTAGTCCTAGTTTGTGATCAATGCTAGTATACAGTGATTCCACATCACAAGAAACTAACCAAGTGTTTTTGGAGACATTTATATCCTGTATTATTTGTAGCACTTCCATGGTGTCTTTCACATAGGATAATAGTTGTGTTAGGAATGGTCTTAATCTTAAGTCCACATATTGACTCGCCTTTTCCGTTAGGTTTTCATTACCGGACACGATGGGTCTGCCAGGCGGTTTTTGGCTGTTTTTGTGGACTTTAGGGATTAAGTAAAATGTTGCAACTTTAGGGTGCAAGATGGTTAGAAACTTTTTTCTTTAGTATTGATTAAGCCATTTTTGAAGGCTACATCTATCAATTTATTATATTGCGTGTGGAAATCACCTGTGGGATTACTCCATAGTTCTTTATAGCAAATTTTGTTTTTCAATTGAAGTTTTGCCTCTTCCAAATACATTTCTGTGGGCCATATTACGATATTACCGCCCTTATCAGCGTTACGTATTATGACATCATTCCAGGATTCCATTTCTGAAAGAATATCTCTTTCTTTTTTTGATAGGTTTTGTTGTTTGGAGGTTATATTTAGTTTGTTGATACTTTCACATACAATTTGATTGAAGACTTCTATGTTTGGACATGTGTTAGGGGGAACATATTTCGATTTAGTTTTCAGCGTCTTTCGCCAGTTTGGTCTTTCACATCCCTCTTGTTCTGAATTGAGATCTTTTAGTATTTGCAAAGATTCCAATTCATCTTCTGTCCAGTCAACAGATGGAATATCTGGTTCTTTGTTAGTGAAATGTCTTTTTTGGAGGAGTTTACACAGAAACAGTTGTAAATCTTTAATTACCTCGAATTTGTCCAGATTATTATGGGGACAAAAGGACAAGCCTTTAGATAGCACATTGATATGCACAGAGGTTAAAGTTCGGTTGGATAGATTTATAATTCTTAATTTCTCATCCTTATCATCGAGAATGGGCTCGGATTTCTTTTGGGTGGTTTGTTGGTCTGTTTGTCTTTTTGATTCTTTCTGTTTCTGGTCTGCCTTTTGTTTTTTCCACCCGCCTCTTCTGGTGGCTCTGAATCGGTGCTTGAATCCTCTTCTAAAAAAAGATTTTCTTTTTCTGTTTTCCACTATGGTATTATTGCTAGAAGTGGATGCTTGAGCAACTGTTTCTTGATCATTGTTGTCAGTGTCTTCATTATCTGTATCTGATATGTCAGTTTCCACAATATTAACCCTTTTCTGTGATCTATAATTAGTTATATTAGTTTTGTTTCGCCATTTATAGACCTTGTTATTATTGAAGTCCTGTATGTCTCTTTGTAATTTGCCCTTTTTAGTTGTCTTAATTTCATTTTCATACTTATCCAATTCTTTTTGATATCTTTTGTATGTATTTTCAAATTCTTGCATTTGTTCAAATTGCTTTAATTGCTCATTTTGACTTTGGATTATCTCTTCCAATCTCTCATATTCAGAGGTGTCATGCTTAATAAGGATTTTCATTAGTTTGGCAGAGCATTCACTTAGGGCTTCTTCCCATTCCATACTTAGATTTTTTTGTTTGAATTCGAATGCTTGGAAGAGTTGTATTCTTAAGCCTCTCAGTATTAGATTCCTTTGAATATACTGCTCACAAAATTGTTTGTCCCACCAAAGTTTGTCTTGTTTAAAGAGGTTCTTGTGTAATTCTCTTAGTAGGCTGTCTAAGTTGTTTAAGGAAATATCCGTACTGGTGTTTGTTGGATTATTAAAGACTTCATTCATATCAGCCAGTCTTTTTTGCTCCCTTGTTTGTCTATCGGTCTCGAACTTACTAGCCATAGCTTGGTTGTAAAAAGAGGGGTGTGTGCTGTATTTGCTGGAATCCTATATAAGATATAGGAATATGTAATAATTGATTTAATACAAAATTGCAATAGCACTACACTAGTGGAAAAGGAACGCTCTATTTTATGATTCAATATATACACAGTATATTCAGGTTAATTACTCATGGTGTACAATTTGTGTACTTGAATTGCATATACCTGTGTGTATTTATTAGGTTGCTGTATTTAATTAATGGGTATATATCTATATACCCAGTGAGCTTGAGTGCTTGTGCATAAAACAACACTAGTCACAAATATAGTCTCTATCAGAGAGGATAGAGGCTAAAAGAATGCACTTGGATAGCACTTCTGTTCCATAAAGATAACATTGAGACTAATGAGATCCTTAAACAACCACTGCAGGTCAAGGGTTGGCAGAAAATATTAAAACATAACTTTTATTGACTTAACGTTCATTAAAAAATGTGTACTGTGTGAGTGTGTGTATTTTAAAAACACATAGCAACTTTACTTATAATGAAAGTGGCTTTGGAAATCAATTAAATAAATTTCCTTTGACTTGGAATATTCTTCAGGAATGTATGTATCTCTCTAGTTGGTAGTATCTATTTGTCAAGTAACAAGTTGGCTTGTATCCTTCAATATTCTACACCACTTAGGTGTTCAAAATCCCCACATGCCATTGATAGTGTGATGTTTGTATTGTGAGTGGATACTATGAGAAAAAATGTGTATATATATTATATTAGCTTAAAAAGAAGTTAAGTAACTAGGTATTATAATATTTAGGTTAGTGTAATCTAACATTTGGTGGGTGATTGGCAGGTATGCAACCACATTAATTTTTGATAATTTATAACACTGTGTATTTGAGTGTTGAGGTCTATAATACAGATAGCTAAGAATAGTGTGAAAAATAAATAAGTGGTGGAAAGTGATCATCTTTTGAAATTGGGGTCTAAGGGAACATGAAGCCCAATAACAATAGTACTAGACTTGTGTGGTGCCTATGGGCATAAAGGGAAATTAATTGATTAAGGCCGGACTCTGGAGCTGAGTGGTGATGGTGATGTAAAAGTGATCATGAACTATCGTGAAAAATATAAAGGAAGTGATGGAAAAAATTACAAACGTGTATTGGTGAAAAAAGAGATAAAATATATCTATTAAACAGTTAGGTGTAGTATCTCTTCTTATACTCACATTTTGAGAGATACATGTATGGGTAAAATTGGAGAATTAAAATTCTCATTGTTAGGAGAGTGAGTGTTATGCATATTTTTATTATAATATATTAGAACTAATGTTTGGTGATAAACCAATTATTCATCAGTTGTGGTTCATATATCTATATGTGCACTGGAAGCTATGATGTTTGTTTGTAGCAGTTGGTATTCTTTTAATCGTCAGTGATATTTTAATCCTTCATATGAACATAGAATAATTGTTCTGTTCATTCATGCCTTTAGGATATACGCTGTCCATTAAATATATCCATTTTGCTTCTGCCTTAAGTAGAGAGGTTTCCAAGTCTCCTCCTCTTAGTCCTAAGGATATCTTCTGAACTCCAAAGCATTTTAATTCAGAGGTTTTGGATTGGTGGTATTTAAGGAAATGCGAAGCTACGGACGTGATTTTCTTGTCTTTAGATATATCTTTGGGGGCATTGCGGATGTTTCGCAAGTGTTCCATCAGACGGGTGTGTACAGTTCTAGTTTTCATCCCAATATATAGTTTGGGGCATGTGCATTGTAGAACATAGATAACTCCACTAGAGTTACAATTAATATAACTCTTAATTTGATGGGGTTTTCCAAACCTGTCAATGATGGATTTCTTTTTGGTCATATTGCCACATGAGGAGCAGTTTCCACATAAATATGAACCTCTTTCTGGTGGTCTCGTTTTGCTGTTTTTTTGTACAAAGTGGCTGGGGCTTAGTATTTCTTTTAGATTTCTATTTCTACGATAGCTAAGTTGAACTCTATCCCCTATTACGTTCTTTAAAAGGGGATCCGCTTGTAATATATACCAGTTGTTGTTGATTATATTCACAATTTGTTGTGTTTGCTGATTATACGTGAGTACTAGTCTGGTTTTATTATCACCTGTTTTGGTTTTTGTTTTTAATAGCTCAGATCTAGCAGTTTTTAATGCTCGCGTTTTAGCCGTGCGGATCGATCTTTTGCTGTATCCCCTTAAGAGTAAAAGTTTTTCCAATTCCGCCGCTCTTGTCTTGAAGGTTGTATCTTGTGAGCAGTTTCTCCTAAGTCTCAAGAATTCTCCGATTGGTAGGGATTTTGTGGTATTCGGTGCATGGGCACTTGTGGCTAACATGCTCCTAATAGCTTAAGTCAATCAAAGCCCAATCACGCCCCTTCTTAGCCCCCAGAGCATTAGGATTGGTCCAAATGTAGCCAATGGGTTGCTACCTATGCATTTAAATACCCTGAGACGCCGGCGCGCGTCACCTTTGAAAAAGCCGAAACGCTATCGGCGAAACATGTTAGGGAAGGGTAGTTGTTAATACCCTGTTCAGTTTTTTAATGGCATAGCTAACTTTAAGTCAATTTAACTAGACAGTGGCAATTGTAACTTGATTCTGACCTTTAGTAATATTGATATCTTCTCAGTAGTTAAACCAAAGAGCGTGCTATATTTGAACCGCACACCAGCTGTAACCGTCAACTATTGCACCAGACCGCCATCATATATACCAAAACAATTATACTTTCAAAACTTAAAACTACAGCGGCAAACCAGGCGCAAGTGCTAACGGCACAGTACCCGAGTGTCAACAAAATTATATTATTTAAAAATCTGCTGGTAACCGTAGAAGACAATAGAAGGCAGACGTTAATACTAACAGCATCTGAGCTTTGTTTGAACAACACAAATCTTTCAAAGATATATCTGAAATATTATACAAACTGAGCAACCAGCATAACATTATGATTGCTTGAGTAACTAAAAACAAATAATCTTTTTGATAAAAACGTGTTTACACAATAATAACCAATAAGTATTATACCAGTATTAGACCAAAGATGCGTGTTGTTACTGACAGCATAAATTACTAAAATACAGTTATATCTAAATCTAGAAATCGTGCCGCTTATATAGCACAAGAAGCATAACAAAGCAGTTATATACTGAGAGTATAAAAACATTATACTGCCTAACATAGATTGTCTGAAATATTACATCTCCAGTACTATATTACATATAGATGACAATCTTATTTTATAGCAACTCATCAACTATATACAAGTATAAGCTCCAGGTACTCAAGTAAATTTCTAAAGTGGTAAAATACTAACACCACTTATAACTGAATAACACAAACTTGAAATTTATAAAACGAGTTGTGACATAAGTACACCAAGCAACTTTACATGCCACATATCTATCAAAAACAACCAAAAAAATTTAGTTGCAATAATTGTCTAAATACAAAATACATATCAAAACTGAGAACAAGTGTTTCTTAATTGTCCAAGATCTGAATATACATCAAAACTCAAGAAAAAAATATCTCAAGTGATTCTGTTATCCCATTGAAGTATAGAAGGGAACAGTGAATAGCAAACTCATATTAATATCAAATGCACATATGGAATAAATGTGATCAAAAGAAAAAAAAAACAAAAAAAAACGGAGTGAATAAATATACGTGGTGCCACTCACGTATAATCAACCTAAATAAATAAAGTTCATATAAGGATATGTGTACTTTTCCCGGCACTCTTCAATCTTCTGTGTGGTCTCTCTTGATCCTCATAAAAAAGAAGAAATATGCCACATAGCGTAATTCTGTAATATTGTTGCAATAAGAAACTTGTGTCTGTGCAAATGGTTACTCACATGCGGTAGAGCTATAGCCTAGCTCAGGTGGAAGCGCACACCCTCTTTTATACTGTTGGGTAAAACAGATTCTTGTTCTTGTCGTTCAGATAAATGAATTTATTAAAACATCATAAAATATATATATAAAATAGCGTCACCAGACCTGCTAACATGCTATGATGTTTTAATAAATTCATTTATCTGAACGACAAGAACAAGAATCTGTTTTACCCAACAGTATAAAAGAGGGTGTGCGCTTCCACCTGAGCTAGGCTATAGCTCTACCGCATGTGAGTAACCATTTGCACAGACACAAGTTTCTTATTGCAACAATATTACAGAATTACGCTATGTGGCATATTTCTTCTTTTTTATGAGGATCAAGAGAGACCACACAGAAGATTGAAGAGTGCCGGGAAAAGTACACATATCCTTATATGAACTTTATTTATTTAGGTTGATTATACGTGAGTGGCACCACGTATATTTATTCACTCCGTTTTTTTTTTTTTTTTTTTTCTTTTGATCACATTTATTCCATTCATTTTCCTTTTGTGATACTTTGGTATTTGTTATCATCAAATGCACATATGATTAATATATTTGTCAATAATAGAAATACTAATAGTGAATACAATTCGTACTCAGAATCTACAACTAGTAGAGGTTTAGCAACCAAATGAATGGTATTAACTCTCTTTATATAGAGACTAATCTATCCTGATAGTGTACAATAATAAACATATATTTGGATACTTATTACCTGTGTATCACACAGATAAAAACTATATAGCCATTTTCTTTACAAGGCTACTTATTTTGATACACTATCAATGGCATGTGGGGATTTTGAACACCTAAGTGGTGTAGAATATTGAAGGATACAAGCCAACTTGTTACTTCACAAATAGATACTACCAACTAGAGAGATACATATATTCCTGAAGAATATTCCAAGTCAAAGGAAATTTATTTAATTAATATCCAAAGCCACTTTCATCATAAGTAAAGTTGCTATGTGTTTTTAAAATACACACACTCACACAGTACACATTTTTTAATGAACGTTAAGTCAATAAAAGTTATGTTTTAATATTTTCTGCCAACCCTTGACCTGCAGTGGTTGTTTAAGGATCTCATGAGTCTCAATGTTATCTTTATGGAACAGAAGTGCTATCCAAGTGCATTCTTTTAGCCTCTATCCTCTCTGATAGAGACTATATTTGTGACTAGTGTTGTTTTATGCACAAGCACTCAAGCTCACTGGGTATATAGATATATACCCATTAATTAAATACAGCAACCTAATAAATACACACAGGTATATGCAATTCAAGTACACAAATTGTACACCATGAGTAATTAACCTGAATATACTGTGTATATATTGAATCATAAAATAGAGCGTTCCTTTTCCACTAGTGTAGTGCTATTGCAATTTTGTATTAAATCAATTATTACATATTCCTATATCTTATATAGGATTCCAGCAAACACAGCACACACCCCTCTTTTTACAACCAAGCTATGGCTAGTAAGTTCGAGACCGATAGACAAACAAGTGAGCAAAAAAGACTGGCTGATATGAATGAAGTCTTTAATAATCCAACAAACACCAGTACGGATATTTCCTCAAACAACTTAGACAGCCTACTAAGAGAATTACACAAGAACCTCTTTAAACAAGACAAACTTTGGTGGGACAAACAATTTTGTGAGCAGTATATTCAAAGGAATCTAATACTGAGAGGCTTAAGAATACAACTCTTCCCAGCATTCGAATTCAAACAAAAAAATCTAAGTATGGAATGGGAAGAAGCCCTAAGCGAATGCTCAGCCAAACTAATGAAAATCCTTATTAAGCATGACACCTCTGAATATGAGAGATTGGAAGAGATAATCCAAAGTCAAAATGAGCAATTAAAGCAATTTGAACAAATGCAAGAATTTGAAAATACATACAAAAGATATCAAAAAGAATTGGATAAGTATGAAAATGAAATTAAGACAACTAAAAAGGGCAAATTACAAAGAGACATACAGGACTTCAATAATAACAAGGTCTATAAATGGCGAAACAAAACTAATATAACTAATTATAGATCACAGAAAAGGGTTAATATTGTGGAAACTGACATATCAGATACAGATAATGAAGACACTGACAACAATGATCAAGAAACAGCTGCTCAAGCATCCACTTCTAGCAATACTACCATAGTGGAAAACAGAAAAAGAAAATCTTTTTTAGAAGAGGATTCAAGCACCGATTCAGAGCCACCAGAAGAGGCGGGTGGAAAAAACAAAAGGCAGACCAGAAACAGAAAGAATCAAAAAGACAAACAGACCAACAAACCACCCAAAAGAAATCCGAGCCCATTCTCGATAATAAGGATGAGAAATTAAGAATTATAAATCTATCCAACCGTACTTTAACCTCTGTGCATATCAATGTGCTATTTAAAGGCTTGTCCTTTTGTCCCCATAATAATCTGGACAAATTCGAGGTAATTAAAGATTTACAACAACAGCCACCAACAATGTCTTATTTGCCACAAGTGCCCATGCACCGAATACCACAAAATCCCTACCAATCGGAGAATTCTTGAGACTTAGGAGAAACTGCTCACAAGATACAACCTTCAAAACAAGAGCGGCGGAATTGGAAAAACGTTTACTCTTAAGGGGATACAGCAAAAGATCGATCCGCACGGCTAAAATGCGAGCATTAAAAACTGCTAGATCTGAGCTATTAAAAACAAAAACCAAAACAGGTGATAATAAAACCAGAGTAGTACTCACGTATAATCAGCAAACACAACAAATTGTGAATATAATCAACAACAACTGGTATATATTACAAGCGGATCCCCTTTTAAAGAACGTAATAGTGAATAGAGTTCAACTTAGCTATCGTAGAAATAGAAATCTAAAAGAAATACTAAGCCCCAGCCACTTTGTACAAAAAAACAGCAAAACGAGACCACCAGAAAGAGGTTCATATTTATGTGGAAACTGCTCCTCATGTGGCAATATGACCAAAAAGAAATCCATCATTGACAGGTTTGGAAAACCCCATCAAATTAAGAGTTATATTAATTGTAACTCTAGTGGAGTTATCTATGTTCTACAATGCACATGCCTCAAAGTATATATTGGGATGACAACTAGAACTGTACACACCCGTCTGATGGAACACTTGCGAAACATCCGCAATGCCCCCAAAGATATATCTAAAGACAAGAAAATCACGTCCGTAGCTTCGCATTTCCTTAAATACCACCAATCCAAAACCTCTGAATTAAAATGCTTTGGAGTTCAGAAGATATCCTTAGGACTAAGAGGAGGAGACTTGGAAACCTCTCTACTTAAGGCAGAAGCAAAATGGATATATTTAATGGACAGCGTATATCCTAAAGGCATGAATGAACAGAACAATTATTCTATGTTCATATGAAGGATTAAAATATCACTGACGATTAAAAGAATACCAACTGCTACAAACAAACATCATAGCTTCCAGTGCACATATAGCTATATGAACCACAACTGATGAATAATTGGTTTATCACCAAACATTAGTTCTAATATATTATAATAAAAATATGCATAACACTCACTCTCCTAACAATGAGAATTTTAATTCTCCAATTTTACCCATACTTGTATCTCTCAAAATGTGAGTATAAGAAGAGATACTACACCTAACTGTTTAATAGATATATTTTATCTCTTTTTTCACCAATACACGTTTGTAATTTTTTCCATCACTTCCTTTATATTTTTCACGATAGTTCATGATCACTTTTACATCACCATCACCACTCTACTCCAGAGTCCGGCCTTAATCAATTAATTTCCCTTTATGCCCATAGGCACCACACAAGGCTAGTACTATTGTTATTGGGCTTCATGTTCCCTTAGACCCCAATTTCAAAAGATGATCACTTTCCACCACTTATTTATTTTTCACACTATTCTTAGCTATCTGTATTATAGACCTCAACACTCAAATACACAATGTTATAAATTATCAAAAATGAATGTGGTTGCATACCTGCCAATCACCCACCAAATGTTAGATTACACTAACCTAAATATTATAATACCTAGTTACTTAACTTCTTTTTAAGCTAATATAATATATATACACACTTTTTCTCATAGTATCCACTCACAATACAAACATCAACACTGTCTAGGACACGATAGCATATACCCATCTAATTTCATGAGTCAATGTCCTTTGACATGAGAGAAGTAAAAGTTATTGCTTTTAGGTAAATTCCCATGTCAGATTGGGTAATAACCTCCTTCTAAATCGTTATAAACCATTTAATTCACTATTCAGAAGCACATAGGATGTTTATAATAATGCAGTGAAAACTTTTGTGACAATCAATAGAAAGTTATTGGTAAAATTATGAGTAAGATTATTTTGTAAAATATGTCAGAATTTAAAAACTGCAACAATGGATTATATAAAAATAAAGATCTAGAATTATACTATAATCTGTATTGCTATATATTGTCTAGAAGAATAAAACAAAAAATACATTTTAAAGGATATACTTCTCCCTGATAGAGAGATAAGCAGGGAGTAGATTTATAAATATTTGACAAAAACACTGACGAATACAATACACATCTTTTAATGATACATAAGCGCATTTGAAGCATATAAAAGAGCAAAATTCTGGTATTAACAGCACACTTTACGTCACTTCAATGCCTTTTAAGTCTGTCTCTCCTTCAAGTAAGTCTTTGTAAGTCCGGCTAACATGCTCCTAATAGCTTAAGTCAATTAAAGCCCAATCACGCCCCTTCTTAGCCCCCAGAGCATTAGGATTGGTCCAAATGTAGCCAATGGGTTGCTACCTATGCATTTAAATACCCTGAGACGCCGGCGCGCGTCACCTTTGAAAAAGCCGAAACGCTATCGGCGAAACATGTTAGGGAAGGGTAGTTGTTAATACCCTGTTCAGTTTTTTAATGGCATAGCTAACTTTAAGTCAATTTAACTAGACAGTGGCAATTGTAACTTGATTCTGACCTTTAGTAATATTGATATCTTCTCAGTAGTTAAACCAAAGAGCGTGCTATATTTGAACCGCACACCAGCTGTAACCGTCAACTATTGCACCAGACCGCCATCATATATACTAAAACAATTATACTTTCAAAACTTAAAACTACAGCGGCAAACCAGGGGCAAGTGCTAAAGGCACAGTACCCGAGTGTCAACAAAATTATATTATTTAAAAATCTGCTGGTAACCGTAGAAGACAATAGAAGGCAGACGTTAATACTAACAGCGTCTGAGCTTTGTTTGAACAACACAAATCTTTCAAAGATATATCTGAAATATTATACAAACTGAGCAACCAGCATAACATTATGATTGCTTGAGTAACTAAAAACAAATAATCTTTTTGATAAAAACGTGTTTACACAATAATAACCAATAAGTATTATACTAGTATTAGACCAAAGATGCGTGTTGTTACTGACAGCATAAATTACTAAAATACAGTTATATCTAAATCTAGAAATTGTGCCGCTTATATAGCACAAGAAGCATAACAAAGCAGTTATATACTGAGAGTATAAAAACATTATACTGCCTAACATAGATTGTCTGAAATATTACATCTCCAGTACTATATTACATATAGATGACAATCTTATTTTATAGCAACGCATCAACTTTATACAAGTATAAGCTCCAGGTACTCAAGTAAATTTCTAAAGTGGTAAAATACTAACACCACTTATAACTGAATAACACAAACTTGAAATTTATAAAACGAGTTGTGACATAAGTACACCAAGCACCTTTACATGCCACATATCTATCAAAAACAACCAAAAAAATTTTGTTGCAATAATTGTCTAAATACAAAATACATATCAAAACTGAGAACAAGTGTTTCTTAATTGTCCAAGATCTGAATATACATCAAAACTCAAGAAAAAAATATCTCAAGTGATTCTGTTATCCCATTGAAGTATAGAAGGGAACAGTGAATAGCAAACTCATATTAATATCAAATGCACATATGATTAATATATTTGTCAATAATAGAAATACTAATAGTGAATACAATTCGTACTCAGAATCTACAACTAGTAGAGGTCTAGCAACCAAATGAATGGTATTAACTCTCTTTATATAGAGACTAATCTATCCTGATAGTGTACAACAATAAACATATATTTGGATACTTATTACCTGTGTATCACACAGATAAAAACTATATAGCCATTTTCTTTACAAGGCTACTTATTTTGATACACTATCAATGGCATGTGGGGATTTTGAACACCTAAGTGGTGTAGAATATTGAAGGATACAAGCCAACTTGTTACTTCACAAATAGATACTACCAACTAGAGAGATACATATATTCCTGAAGAATATTCCAAGTCAAAGGAAATTTATTTAATTAATATCCAAAGCCACTTTCATTATAAGTAAAGTTACTATGTGTTTTTAAAATACACACACTCACACAGTACACATTTTTTAATGAACGTTAAGTCAATAAAAGTTATGTTTTAATATTTTCTGCCAACCCTTGACCTGCAGTGGTTGTTTAAGGATCTCATTAGTCTCAATGTTATCTTTATGGAACAGAAGTGCTATCCAAGTGCATTCTTTTAGCCTCTATCCTCTCTGATAGAGACTATATTTGTGACTAGTGTTGTTTTATGCACAAGCACTCAAGCTCACTGGGTATATAGATATATACCCATTAATTAAATACAGCAACCTAATAAATACACACAGGTATATGCAATTCAAGTACACAAATTGTACACCATGAGTAATTAACCTGAATATACTGTGTATATATTGAATCATAAAATAGAGCGTTCCTTTTCCACTAGTGTAGTGCTATTGCAATTTTGTATTAAATCAATTATTACATATTCCTATATCTTATATAGGATTCCAGCAAATACAGCACACACCCCTCTTTTTACAACCAAGCTATGGCTAGTAAGTTCGAGACCGATAGACAAACAAGGGAGCAAAAAAGACTGGCTGATATGAATGAAGTCTTTAATAATCCAACAAACACCAGTACGGATATTTCCTCAAACAACTTAGACAGCCTACTAAGAGAATTACACAAGAACCTCTTTAAACAAGACAAACTTTGGTGGGACAAACAATTTTGTGAGCAGTATATTCAAAGGAATCTAATACTGAGAGGCTTAAGAATACAACTCTTCCCAGCATTCGAATTCAAACAAAAAAATCTAAGTATGGAATGGGAAGAAGCCCTAAGCGAATGCTCAGCCAAACTAATGAAAATCCTTATTAAGCATGACACACCAGTACGGATATTTCCTCAAACAACTTAGACAGCCTACTAAGAGAATTACACAAGAACCTCTTTAAACAAGACAAACTTTGGTGGGACAAACAATTTTGTGAGCAGTATATTCAAAGGAATCTAATACTGAGAGGCTTAAGAATACAACTCTTCCCAGCATTCGAATTCAAACAAAAAAATCTAAGTATGGAATGGGAAGAAGCCCTAAGCGAATGCTCAGCCAAACTAATGAAAATCCTTATTAAGCATGACACCTCTGAATATGAGAGATTGGAAGAGATAATCCAAAGTCAAAATGAGCAATTAAAGCAATTTGAACAAATGCAAGAATTTGAAAATACATACAAAAGATATCAAAAAGAATTGGATAAGTATGAAAATGAAATTAAGACAACTAAAAAGGGCAAATTACAAAGAGACATACAGGACTTCAATAATAACAAGGTCTATAAATGGCGAAACAAAACTAATATAACTAATTATAGATCACAGAAAAGGGTTAATATTGTGGAAACTGACATATCAGATACAGATAATGAAGACACTGACAACAATGATCAAGAAACAGCTGCTCAAGCATCCACTTCTAGCAATACTACCATAGTGGAAAACAGAAAAAGAAAATCTTTTTTAGAAGAGGATTCAAGCACTGATTCAGAGCCACCAGAAGAGGCGGGTGGAAAAAACAAAAGGCAGACCAGAAACAGAAAGAATCAAAAAGACAAACAGACCAACAAACCACCCAAAAGAAATCCGAGCCCATTCTCGATAATAAGGATGAGAAATTAAGAATTATAAATCTATCCAACCGTACTTTAACCTCTGTGCATATCAATGTGCTATTTAAAGGCTTGTCCTTTTGTCCCCATAATAATCTGGACAAATTCGAGGTAATTAAAGATTTACAACAACAGCCACCAACAATGTCTTATTTGCCACAAGTGCCCATGCACCGAATACCACAAAATCCCTACCAATCGGAGAATTCTTGAGACTTAGGAGAAACTGCTCACAAGATACAACCTTCAAAACAAGAGCGGCGGAATTGGAAAAACGTTTACTCTTAAGGGGATACAGCAAAAGATCGATCCGCACGGCTAAAACGCGAGCATTAAAAACTGCTAGATCTGAGCTATTAAAAACAAAAACCAAAACAGGTGATAATAAAACCAGACTAGTACTCACGTATAATCAGCAAACACAACAAATTGTGAATATAATCAACAACAACTGGTATATATTACAAGCGGATCCCCTTTTAAAGAACGTAATAGGGAATAGAGTTCAACTTAGCTATCGTAGAAATAGAAATCTAAAAGAAATACTAAGCCCCAGCCACTTTGTACAAAAAAACAGCAAAACGAGACCACCAGAAAGAGGTTCATATTTATGTGGAAACTGCTCCTCATGTGGCAATATGACCAAAAAGAAATCCATCATTGACAGGTTTGGAAAACCCCATCAAATTAAGGGTTATATTAATTGTAACTCTAGTGGAGTTATCTATGTTCTACAATGCACATGCCCCAAAGTATATATTGGGATGACAACTAGAACTGTACACACCCGTCTGATGGAACACTTGCGAAACATCCGCAATGCCCCCAAAGATATATCTAAAGACAAGAAAATCACGTCCGTAGCTTCACATTTCCTTAAATACCACCAATCCAAAACCTCTGAATTAAAATGCTTTGGAGTTCAGAAGATATCCTTAGGACTAAGAGGAGGAGACTTGGAAACCTCTCTACTTAAGGCAGAAGCAAAATGGATATATTTAATGGACAGCGTATATCCTAAAGGCATGAATGAACAGAACAATTATTCTATGTTCATATGAAGGATTAAAATATCACTGACGATTAAAAGAATACCAACTGCTACAAACAAACATCATAGCTTCCAGTGCACATATAGCTATATGAACCACAACTGATGAATAATTGGTTTATCACCAAACATTAGTTCTAATATATTATAATGAAAATATGCATAACACTCACTCTCCTAACAATGAGAATTTTAATTCTCCAATTTTACCCATACATGTATCTCTCAAAATGTGAGTATAAGAAGAGATACTACACCTAACTGTTTAATAGATATATTTTATCTCTTTTTTCACCAATACACGTTTGTAATTTTTTCCATCACTTCCTTTATATTTTTCACGATAGTTCATGATCACTTTTACATCACCATCACCACTCTACTCCAGAGTCCGGCCTTAATCAATTAATTTCCCTTTATGCCCATAGGCACCACACAAGTCTAGTACTATTGTTATTGGGCTTCATGTTCCCTTAGACCCCAATTTCAAAAGATGATCACTTTCCACCACTTATTTATTTTTCACACTATTCTTAGCTATCTGTATTATAGACCTCAACACTCAAATACACAATGTTATAAATTATCAAAAATGAATGTGGTTGCATACCTGCCAATCACCCACCAAATGTTAGATTACACTAACCTAAATATTATAATACCTAGTTACTTAACTTCTTTTTAAGCTAATATAATATATATACACACTTTTTCTCATAGTATCCACTCACAATACAAACATCAACACTGTCTAGGACACGATAGCATATACCCATCTAATTTCATGAGTCAATGTCCTTTGACATGAGAGAAGTAAAAGTTATTGCTTTTAGGTAAATTCCCATGTCAGATTGGGTAATAACCTCCTTCTAAATCGTTATAAACCATTTAATTCACTATTCAGAAGCACATTGGATGTTTATAATAATGCAGTGAAAACTTTTGTGACAATCAATAGAAAGTTATTGGTAAAATTATGAGTAAGATTATTTTGTAAAATATGTCAGAATTTAAAAACTGCAACAATGGATTATATAAAAATAAAGATCTAGAATTATACTATAATCTGTATTGCTATATATTGTCTAGAAGAATAAAACAAAAAATACATTTTAAAGGATATACTTCTCCCTGATAGAGAGATAAGTAGGGAGTAGATTTATAAATTTTTGACAAAAACACTGACGAATACAATACACATCTTTTAATGATACATAAGCGCATTTGAAGCATATAAAAGAGCAAAATTCTGGTATTAACAGCACACTTTACGTCACTTCAATGCCTTTTAAGTCTGTCTCTCCTTCAAGTAAGTCTTTGTAAGTCCGGCTAACATGCTCCTAATAGCTTAAGTCAATTAAAGCCCAATCACGCCCCTTCTTAGCCCCCAGAGCATTAGGATTGGTCCAAATGTAGCCAATGGGTTGCTACCTATGCATTTAAATACCCTGAGACGCCGGCGCGCGTCACCTTTGAAAAAGCCGAAACGCTATCGGCGAAACATGTTAGGGAAGGGTAGTTGTTAATACCCTGTTCAGTTTTTTAATGGCATAGCTAACTTTAAGTCAATTTAACTAGACAGTGGCAATTGTAACTTGATTCTGACCTTTAGTAATATTGATATCTTCTCAGTAGTTAAACCAAAGAGCGTGCTATATTTGAACCGCACACCAGCTGTAACCGTCAACTATTGCACCAGACCGCCATCATATATACCAAAACAATTATACTTTCAAAACTTAAAACTACAGCGGCAAACCAGACGCAAGTGCTAACGGCACAGTACCCGAGTGTCAACAAAATTATATTATTTAAAAATGTGCTGGTAACCGTAGAAGACAATAGAAGGCAGACGTTAATACTAACAGCGTCTGAGCTTTGTTTGAACAACACAAATCTTTCAAAGATATATCTGAAATATTATACAAACTGAGCAACCAGCATAACATTATGATTGCTTGAGTAACTAAAAACAAATAATCTTTTTGATAAAAACGTGTTTACACAATAATAACCAATAAGTATTATACTAGTATTAGACCAAAGATGCATGTTGTTACTGACAGCATAAATTACTAAAATACAGTTATATCTAAATCTAGAAATTGTGCCGCTTATATAGCACAAGAAGCATAACAAAGCAGTTATATACTGAGAGTATAAAAACATTATACTGCCTAACATAGATTTTCTGAAATATTACATCTCCAGTACTATATTACATATAGATGACAATCTTATTTTATAGCAACGCATCAACTATATACAAGTATAAGCTCCAGGTACTCAAGTAAATTTCTAAAGTGGTAAAATACTAACACCACTTATAACTGAATAACACAAACTTGAAATTTATAAAACGAGTTGTGACATAAGTACACCAAGCACCTTTACATGCCACATATCTATCAAAAACAACCAAAAAAAATTTGTTGCAATAATTGTCTAAATACAAAATACATATCAAAACTGAGAACAAGTGTTTCTTAATTGTCCAAGATCTGAATATACATCAAAACTCAAGAAAAAAATATCTCAAGTGATTCTGTTATCCCATTGAAGTATAGAAGGGAACAGTGAATAGCAAACTCATATTAATATCAAATGCACATATGATTAATATATTTGTCAATAATAGAAATACTTATAGTGAATACAATTCGTACTCAGAATCTACAACTAGTAGAGGTCTAGCAACCAAATGAATGGTATTAACTCTCTTTATATAGAGACTAACCTATCCTGATAGTGTACAACAATAAACATATATTTGGATACTTATTACCTGTGTATCACACAGATAAAAACTATATAGCCATTTTCTTTACAAGGCTACTTATTTTGATACACTATCAATGGCATGTGGGGATTTTGAACACCTAAGTGGTGTAGAATATTGAAGGATACAAGCCAACTTGTTACTTGACAAATAGATACTACCAACTAGAGAGATACATACATTCCTGAAGAATATTCCAAGTCAAAGGAAATTTATTTAATTAATATCCAAAGCCACTTTCATTATAAGTAAAGTTGCTATGTGTTTTTAAAATACACACACTCACACAGTACACATTTTTTAATGAACGTTAAGTCAATAAAAGTTATGTTTTAATATTTTCTGCCAACCCTTGACCTGCAGTGGTTGTTTAAGGATCTCATGAGTCTCAATGTTATCTTTATGGAACAGAAGTGCTATCCAAGTACATTCTTTTAGCCTCTATCCTCTCTGATAGAGACTATATTTGTGACTTTTAAATCTTTCTCAGTCATATTGATACACTCTTTTAATTAAATTTGTTGCTACTATACCCCACATATACCTCAAATCAGTTGTCACAAGTTTTTCAAGTTGTTAAAAATGTCCCTTTAAATCCACATCTAACCTCTCAGAAATAAAGGCTTTATCAAAGAAACGTTTCCTTGTAGCAATGTCAATTTTTTCATTTGAATAAGCAGTGTCCTCCAATGTCACAGAGCATTTAATATACCACTCTAAAAAAAAGTACAGAATAGTACAAAACATCAGTAACACTTCAGGGCCTTTTCATTAAATTTGTGAGATGCTAAACTTGCAGCTGAACTTTAGCTTGCACCTTTGGTTCTTAGGACACACAAATAAGAACAGTTCCAATATCAGATTACATATTTCCCACAGCCACAATGCAGGAATTATAAAGCATAATTGAGTTAAAAAACAAAATTATTTTCTCCTCTGTGTTAATTCAAGACAATGTACTCACAATATATATGAATCCATTTACTGCCATTGTCATGCATCCATAGATCAGATTTTAAGAAAGAATGTATCTATCCTATGTGATGACCAAGGTTAACCAACCCTACGCCAGTCACTTATTTGGCACAAAAAGGGTTATCAGACCCCTTATACTGTCACTAATATGTCACAATCTAGCCACACCAGACAAGCTTGTGATTTAGTTCAGTGGGTGCAAGGGTTAACAACACTCTCTAGTCTGTACTAGACTTAAAAGAAATGTGCAAAACTCCCCTTTAATGCCACTCACACTAAGCTAACTATGCTGCCACCACTTATGATTTATTAAAGGGAAAATCCTAAGGAAAAACCCAGACGTACACATTAACTCTCAGAATACAATTTTGCAGAAAATAACCTAAAATATACAGTTCTAATACTCCAGTCTCTTTCAGTAATGTGGTTCAAATATTAGACAAAGGCCAAAGCTTGATAAATGAATTATTTATTATGCCAAAAATTATTATGCATTATTAATAAAAAGTTGTTACAAGTAAAATTACACACAGCAAACAGTTTATCAAAATAAAAAGAGGAAAATTAGAAACCTTACACTGTACTTGTTTTTGGAATCTGTTACCAGAGAGATGGCATGAAGCAATGGGTCCTTATTCTGTTTTGTCACAGCCTCCCTTGTAAGAATGACAATTTAATTGCTAGAACACAGGATTCTTATACATATTTTCCAGAGATCAAGTTGCCTGACCACACCCTCCTGGCAGGGGCTAAGAAACCCCCTATATTTTATGACCTTCAATAAACTTTAAGTCTTTGCCTGAAATTATAGAACACATTATAATTTCTGCTAGTTAAATCTATTTTCATATAAGCAGGAAGACAATCTCTTAGTTTCATTGGGAGAATCAATTTGATACCAAGTATGAAAGGGTTGTCATATTTCCCTTCTTCTAATGTCATAACCTGTTTTAAACACACATCTTACATGGTACCAATGTCCTTTTATTGACCTCATCAGGCTCTGTGACGAAGCACTGTTTTGTATCATGCCCTCTGCTGACAGTTTGAGCCATAAAGGCCTCTTCTGTGTATACTACAGAGTATTTATGAGGCCCCTGGCATTTCAAAGAAAACACAAACAAACACATTTCTTCTTGGAAAACACAGTTTTTTATCTCTAACAGGCTTAACAGAAATAACCCCTTAGCAGCTAAATCATGAGGTATTCGTGACACCTCCCCCAATAAGAGACGCAAAAGGGAGTGGCCACAAGCGACCCCCACTGTGTATCAAAGAGAGCGTCCCCTTGCGGTGAGACCACCATTGCCAGACAAGTTGCACATAGCAGTTTTGCCATCATGATGCCCTTCATTTAAAAATGACACAGTTGTTTCTCTACCCAGCTGATTTAATATATTGCAGGGACCCTCCCATGCAGCCTGTAGCTTGTTCTGCCACATGGGTGTTAGTACAGGAACATTTTGCCCCATCTCATACACTCCATCTCTGGCAGTAATATCCTGCAACTGTTTTTGTAGGAATATGGCATTGGCATCACTGGGTTTTGCAGGTACCTCCTCCAATAAGGCTTGTATCTTATCCCTGAATAACACATCATCCCCTGTTACAGAGGTGTCTGTGAAGCCTAGGGTCTTGCTACATATTGTGTGCTCTCTGAACATATTGTGTGCTGTTAGTTGCTTCTTAACTACCAATGGCTCTTGCCCTCCAACTGGAGTAGGATTCCTGTACTCCTGCACTCTGTTATGGTTGGTAGGGGGTTGACTAACTGCCCCCCTCTTCTCCACTGTGGGTTCTATCTGCTGTGCCTGCTGGGGACTCTGATTCTGCACACCTATCAGTGTATCTGCTGAATGGCACTGTGGGGCTGTGTAAATACACTTCTCTGTACTCCTCCCCCCTGGGTCTGCAGTCTGTGTCAGTCTCTGTCCCCTAGTCTGTGCAGTCCGTTTATAGGTCACAGCAGAGGTTACTGGGGTCTCTGTCACCCACAATCTTTCACACTCACTCTGGGGGTCCCTCAAAGAGTATCCTGTACCCTCATACCCCATACACTCTGGATTCTGGGGCACTACTGCTTCTGTTATAGAGGGGGCTACATTCCCCACCCACTCTCTCTCATAGTCAGTCTGCCACTTCAAATCCTCGCACAGAAGTTGGGATCCTTCTGACACTGGTGCCAACAAGCACATATCCTCCTTCTGTTATTTATCCCATATATCCTGTCTTTCCACAGGGGACTCAATTGGTTCTGGCACAGACTGGCACACATAATCCAGAAGCCCAGTCACCCAGTCATTCTCTCTCCCCATATCCTCACTTCCTTCTATAGAATCCACTGATTCAATCACAGACAGACACTCACTACTCATCTGCTTCCTCTCACAGACAGTTTCTCCCTGTACAGTTAAACTTGGTTCAGGCCCAAACAGACCCACACAGTCTATCTGTCTTTCTCCCCAGTCAGTCTCACACTGTACAGTTAACTTTAATTCTGCAGATACTGCTGGTTCAATTACAGGAAGACACACACCATCTATCCGTCTTTCTCCCCAGTCAGTCTCTCCTCTTACAGGTTCACATCTCAGCACAGACACCCCCAGTTCAGGCACAGCACTTTGCACACATGCACTCTGTCCTCCCTCCTGGTCAGAATGTCTCTGAGCATTTTTACACACAGCCCTTTCTACAGCAACCTCATCAGGATCTGTGACAAAGCACTGTTTTGTATCATGCCCTCTGCTGACAGTTTGAGCTATAAAGTCCTCTTCTGTGTATACTACAGAGTATTTATAAGGCTCCTGGCACTTCAAAGAAAACACAAACAAAAACAGGACACAGTTCTTCTTGAAAAACACAGTTTTTTTAGCTCACAGGCTAAACAGAATTAACCCCTAAGCAGTTAATTATGAGGTATTCGTGACATCCTAAATGGAGAGAGAAACAGAGGCCTAGATTACGAGTTGTGTGTTAGGGTTAAAAAGCAGCATTAAAAGGTCCTAACGCTGCTTTTTAACGCCCGCTGGTATTGCGAGTCTTGCAGGTACAGGTGTCCAGACTCGGAAATACCGCAAATACACTTACGTCAATTGCGTATCCTCTTTTTTCAATGGGACTTGCATAGTGCCAGTATTACGAGTCTGACCAAAAGTGAGCGGTAGACCCTCTCCTGTCAAGCCTGGTACCGCATTTTAAAGTCAGTAGTTAAGTTTTACACTACAACGCCGTAGCATAAAACTCTTAACTAAAGTGCTAAAAAGTACACTAACACCCATAAGCTACCTATTAACCCCTAAACCGAAGCCCTTCCACATCGCAAACACTAAAATTAAATTTTTAACCCCTAATCTGCCGAACCGGACATCGCCGCCACTATAATAAACATATTAACCCCTAAGCTGCCGCACTCCCGCATCGGAAACACTAGTTAAATATTATTAACCCCTAATCTGCCGTCCCTAACATCGCCGACACCTACCTACATTTATTAACCCCTAATCTGCCGCCCCCAACGTTGCCACCACTATATTAAAGTTATTAACCCCTAAATCTAAGTCTAACCCTAACCCTAACACCCCCTAACTTATATATAATTACAATAAATCTAAATAAAATTACTATCATTAACTAAATAATTCCTATTTAAAACTAAATACTTACCTATAAAATAAACCCTGAGCTAGCTACAATATAACTAATAGTTACATTGTAGCTAGCTTAGGGTTTATTTTTATTTTACAGGCAACTTTGTATTTATTTTAACTAGGTACAAAAGTTATTAACCTGTTATTTACCTGTAAAATAAAACCTAACCTAAGTTACAATTACACCTAACACTACACTATAATTAAATTTATTACCTAAATTAAATACAATTAATTGCAATTAAATAAAATTATCTAAAGTACGAAAACCCCCCCACTAAATTACAGAAAATAATAAAGAAATTACAAGATTTTTAAACTAATTACACCTACTCTAATCCCCCTATCAAAATATAAAAGCCCCCCAAAATAAAAAAAATCCCTACCCTACACTAAATTACAAATAGCCCTTAAAAGGGCCTTTTGTGGGGCATTGTCCCAAAGTAATCAGCTCTTTTAACTGTAAAAAAAAGTAAAAATACCCCCCAACATTAAAACCCACCATCCAAACAAACAACCCTACTCTAAAACCCACCCAATCCCCCCCTTAAAAAAACCTAACACTAACCCCTTGAAGTTCACCTTACCGGGAGACGTCTTCACCCAACCAGGCCGAAGTCCTCAACGAAGCCGGCAGAAGTCTTCATCCAACCGGGCAGTAGTGGTCCTCCAGATGGGAAGAAGTCTTCATCCAGACGGCATCATCTATCTTTATCCATCCGGCGTGGAGCGGGTCCATCTTCAAGACATCCGACGCGGAGCATCCTCTTCTGTCCACGGCCGACGACTGAATGAAGGTTCCTTTAAATGATGTCATCCAAGATGGCTTCCCTTCAATTCCGATTGGCTGATAGAATTCTATCAGCCAATCGGAATTAAGGTAGAAAAAATCCTATTGGCTGATGCAACCAGCCAGTAGGATTGAACTTTAATCCTATTGGCTGATCCAATCAGCCAATAGGATTGAGCTGGCATTCTATTGGATGTTCCAATCAGCCAATAGAATGCCAGTTCAATCCTATTGGCTGATTGCATCAGCCAATAGGATTTTTTCAACCTTAATTCTGATTGGCTGATAGAATTCTATCAGCCAATCGGAATTGAAGGGACGCCATCTTGGATGACGTCATTTAAAGGAACCTTAATTCAGTCATCGGCCGTGGACAGAAGAGGATGCTCCACGTCGGATGTCTTGAAGATGGACCCGCTCCGCGCCCCATGGGTGAAGATAGAAGATCTGGATGAAGACTTCTGCCCGTCTGGAGGACCACTTCTGCCCGGTTGGGTGAAGACTTCTCCCGGCTTCGTTGAGGACTTCAACCCAGTTGGGTGAAGACATCTCCCGTTAACGTGATCTTCAAGGGGTTAGTGTTAGGTTTTTTTTTAAGGGGGGATTGGGTGGGTTTTAGAGTAGGGTTGGTTGTGTGGGTGGTGGGTTTTAATATTGGGGGGGTATTTGTACTTTTTTTTTACAGGTAAAAGAGCTGATTACTTTGGGTCAATGCCCCGCAAAAGGCCCTTTTAAGGGCTATTTGTAATTTAGTGTAGGGTAGGGCTTTTTTTTTAATTTGTGGGGCTTTTTTATTTTGTTAGGGGGATTAGAGTATGTGTAATTAGTTTAAAAATCTTTTAATTTCTTTATTATTTTCTGTAATTTAGTGGTTTTTTTCCGTACTTTAGATAATTTTATTTAATTGTAATTAATTGTATTTAATTTAGGTAATTAATTTAATTATAGTGTAGTGTTAGGTGTAATTGTAACTTAGGTTAGGTTTTATTTTACAGGTAAATTTGTCTTTATTTTAACTAGGTAGTTATTAAATAGTTAATAACTATTTAATAACTATTGTACCTAGTTAAAATAAATACAAAGTTGCCTGTAAAATAAAAATAAATCCTAAGCTAGCTACAATGTAACTATTAGTTATATTGTAGCTAGCTTAGGATTTATTTTATAGGTAAGTATTTAGTTTTAAATAGGAATTATTTCGTTAATTGTAGTAATTTTATTTAGATTTATTTTAATTATATTTAAGTTAGGGGGTGTTAGGGTTAGACTTAGGTTTAGGGGTTAATTACTTTATTATAGTGGCAGCGAGGTTGGGGGCGGCAGATTAGGGGTTAATAAATATAGGTAGGTTGTGGCAACATAGGGGGCGGCAGATTAGGGGTTAATAAATAAAATGTAGGTGTCGGCGTTGTTGGGGATGGCAGATTAAGGGTACATAAATATAATGTAGGTGGCGGTGGTGTCCAGAGCGCCAGATTAGGGGTTAATAATATAATGCAGGTGGCGGTGATGTCGGGGTCGGCAGATTAGGGGTTAGTAAGTGTTATATTAGGGGTGTTTAGACTCTGGGTTCATGTTAGGGTGTTAGGTGTAGACATAAAATGTGTTTCCCCATAGGAATCAAAGGGCTGCGTTAGGAGCTTTACGCTGCTTTTTTGCAGGTGTTAGGTTTTTTTTCAGCCGGCTCTCCCCCATTGATTCCTATGGGGAAATCGTGCACAAGCACGTTTTACCAGCTCACTGCTAACGTAAGCAGCGCTGGTATTGAGGTGAGATGTGGAGCTAAATTTTGCTCTACGCTCACTTTTTTGCGGCTAACGCCGGGTTTGTAAAAACCCGTAATACCAGCGCTGTCTGTAAGTGAGCGGTGAGCATAAACTGCTCGTTAGCACTGCACAGCCTCTAACGCAAAACTCGTAATCTAATTGAGAGTTAATATGAGTGTGTGTAGGAGAAAGTGAGTGTGAGAGAGGGATAGCGTGAGAGAGTGTGTGTGTGTGTGAGAGAGAATATGTGTATGAAGGTATTTGAATGAGAATGTGTATGAAAGAGAGTGTGAAAGACTGTGTGTGAGAGAGTGCATGTGTGTGAGAAAGAGTGTGTGTGAGAATATCGGTATGAGAGTATTAAAGAGTTTGTAAAATTGTGTGTGTGTATGTGTGATTGAATAGAGATAGTGAGAATGTCAGAGTGTGTGTATGAGAGAGAGTGTGAGTGTGTGTGTGTTTGTGTGCATGAGAGAGAGACTTTGTGTGAGGGACGATGTCTATCAGAGTGTATGTGTGTGTGAGAGAGAATGTTTGTGAGATAGTGAGAGTTTGAAAGAGTGTGTGTGAGACTGTGTGTGTTAGTGTGTAAATGTGTGGTGTGTGTGTGAGTTCATGTATGTGAGAGTGTGTGTAAAAATGTTTGTGTGAGAGAATGAGAGTGTAAGAGAAGTTGTGAGTGTGTTTGTGAGTGTTTGCGTGTGATTTAGTGTGTGTGAAAGTGTATGAGTTAGTGTGTGTGTGAGAGAGTGTGTTTTGTGAAAGTGTGTGAGAGAGAGACAGAAAGAAATTCTAGACCACACTAGCTCAAAATTTCTTGATGTGAGACTTTAAGTTTCATCACTTGAGTGAGGCTGTAATTCAAGAATGAGTAATAAAAGAATATTTGTTTATCTTGTTTGCTTGTGTTTGTTTTTCAAAAACCAAATTCCACCATCCATTTGTCTCATGGCTGCAGACAACTTAGCCATGGTCATTGTTTAATATATAGTGTTATAAGTTAAAACCAATTAAAGAAAATTAACTGTTCTAAATGTTAGAAAAATCTCAATTTCTCAGGTCCTGATATTCAAAGATTCTCCAGCTTAGAGAGAAATTGTAGTCCGGACTTCACAAAGGCTGATCTCACTGAATTTTCAAAAGAAAAAGGGTGGAACTCTCCAGGACGGTGAGATCTCTTTCATTTATGTATGTGAAGCAGACACAAGCCCAGTGCAATATAGCACTGCATGATTTGAGTGTTTTGTTACACTTACACTTTTTGGATTGCACTTTTTTCACTATACATTTCAGATTGGGTCCTTTCAGTATTATTGCATGTATGCACTTTCTCATTTGTAATTTAATACATTTACATTTTGACTAAGCAGTGATTTTACACATTGATACACATTTTACACACTGATTATGCTTTGAAAGTTTCTGTGCTACTTTAATAACTCAGAGCAGGCGGACAGGTTATGGAGCACCGGTCTTTAGACCGCTGCTTCATAACTGGTGTTTCTGGTGAGCCTGCAAGCTCGCCAGAAACACCAGCCCTCGAGCTCCACCTGGAGCTTGATAAATGGGCCCCATTATCTGATTTGCAGTATGGTACAGACAGAGGGGCCTATTTATCATTGCGTCAATCTCGAGTCAATGGAGTCAATACACTCGCCAGACATCGCCAGACATTGTTGCCCCAAATCTACATACGACACCCTTATTTATTAAAAGTCTGTCAAAAACACGCACATCAAGTACGGAGCGATGATCATCAGACTGTTGATAAATAAGAGTCATCATTGTTTCCAACTTTATTTATATCATTTCATTACTGTCCATGAACAAGCACATTTCTCTAAAGATAATCTTTTATTTTTCATCTGTTAATGTCCAAGAAAGTTATTTTCTATGTATTTGTTATACAAAAAACTGATATATGATATTTCCACATAAATTAAAGGGACAGTCAACACCAGAATTTTTATTGTTTAAAAGATAGATAATCCCTTAATTACCGATTCCCCAGTTTTGCATAACCACCAAAGTTATAATAATACACTTTTTACCTCTGTGATTACCTTGTATCTAAGCCTCTGGAGACTGCCCCCTTATCTCAGTGCTTTTGACAGACTTGCATTTTAACCAATCAGTGCTCACTCCTTGGTAAATTCACATGCACGAGCTCAATGTTATCTATATGAAACAAATGAACTAACACCCTCTACTGGTGAAAAACTGTCAAATGCAGAGGCGGCCTTCAAGGTTTTAGAAATTAGCATATGAACAATAAGTTTCGCTTTCAACAAAGAATACCAAGAGAACAAAGCAACATTGGTGATAAAAGTAAATTGGAAAGTTGTTTAAAATGACATGCCCTATTTGAATCATGAAAGGTTTTTTTTGGACTTGACTGTCCCTTTAATCTGTATTTGTATTTCTTTCAATCATGTTATGCCAATCTTGTGGTTTTTTTTTTTTAATGGTTATTAATGCTATAATTTGTATATATATCTTTGCACATACTTGTATATTTATATGTGTTATGTCAGAAATCTTTTGTAAACATATTTACATGTCCCTAAATTCCTTTTTTTGTTCTAAACAATGTTGTCTTTCATATCTCTGTGTTTATTTATACCACTATATATAGTGTAAATTTATTATTATTCTGAGCATGAATAATTGCAAATATAACATGTAATCAGGGTATCATATGTATTTAAACAGCACAGTATGGGTCTGTGTGAATAGCGCTCGACTCACCGCTCCAAATTAGGTTGCTGTAGGGGGTGGGAATACCAATCCTCCTGTCGGCTCAATGGAGAGTGGGTGTGTATTGCAATCCTTGAGAGTCCTGTTATGCAGCCCTAAAATAAGTCTGCCAACTTATCGAATAAGTGCAAAATAATCCAGTAGTAGGGCGCACCACAGAGACAAACAGTTCAAATAGGTAAAAGTTACTATTTATTCAGCACAACGTAAAAACATGTAAGGGCTCACAGGCCTAGCAGGCTCACAGGTAAAAACAACACAGGTGTGTCAGTTAGTTTTGCAGACATGTTTCGTGAGCATGCTCACTTGTTCACTGTTATTAATGCTATAATTTGTACATATATCTTTGCACATACTTGTATATTTATATGTGTTATGTCAGAAATCTTTTGTAAACATATTTACATGTCCCTAAATTCCTTTTTTTGTTCTAAACAATGTTGTCTTTCATATCTCTGTGTTTATTTATACCACTATATATATATATATATATATATATAGTGTAAATTTATTATTATTCTGAGCATGAATAATTGCAAATATAACATGTAATCAGGGTATCATATGTATTTATTTGCAATCAATGGATATTTTGAGAGCTGAGCTAGTTTTCTCTCTGCACCTGTGTAACCCCTCCTGATTGCAGTCTAGTTTTAGACACAACCCCTATGCAGGTGTTATAAAATGGGCTGGCATATAAGATGACATTTCTTAATGAAAATAAAATTTAAGAGAAGGAAGAAAAACACTGAAAATAGCATGGCCTCCATTACATATACAGCGTCGCCCGCAAAATCCTCCGCTGCCAGATTTTATGCGATTTTGGTATTACATATACGGCGTAGCATACAAGTTCCGCACGTATTTTTCACCCTTCGGACGTATTTTTTTTACCCATAGACTAACTTAGAACAGCCGCGCAATTTGGTATCCAATATGCAGCGTAAGGACTTACGCACGCAGAATTAAGAAAATCTACTCCATTCTCATCTCGCCACATATTGCAGGCGCAGCAACCCTTGCACTGACTAAAAAAGCAACGTAACTCCCTGGAAACCTTAACAAACACATACATTTAAGCAGCATCTCAAGGTTAAAGGGACAGTATACTATGATATTGTTTTTTTAAGGTTTATTTGTGTATTTGAAATAGTTTGAAGAAACAACATAATCAAATGGACATATACTTGCTTATTTAATTTAAATTTCTTCTCAAAACAATCAACAATACTTGGAGGAGAGAACAATGGGAAATCATAATTGTATTACCTTCATCTATTTAGAACCCACTGGAGTGTAATTTATTCTAATGCTAACACATCTTGGCATTGATGCCAAAATATATAAAGGGACAGTCAAGTCCAAAGAAAACCTTCTTGTTTTTTTTTAGGGCATGTTATTTCAAACTACTTTCAGATTTAATTCTAACACTTGCTTTGTTCTCTTGGTATTCTTAGTTGAAAGCAAAACCTAGGATGGCTCATATGATAATTTCTAAGACCTTCTTAAAGGCTGCCTCTTTGCAATTGTGTCAAACCAATTACAGACACCACAACCTTTCACCTGCAGCCGTGAAACACCTGATAATGCCCACCCTATCAGTAACATCACTACTATATATACCAATGTGTCAATTTATATTGGATGTGAGATACATTGATTTACATCTTAGGAGTGAATATTACTATATGTACCCTTCATAAACAACTATTGTGGATGTGAGTTATAGTACAAGAATATGTCATAAACATGATAATATTACCTTTATTTTTTGCCATTTCCACACAGGTCTTATTATATGTTTTAACAATATTAGTGTACTAAAACACACCTCACATGGATGTGGATATATGGTAAATAACAGAGGACAAGATTTATGGTGAACTATAAGAATATTTATTTCTTTTTTGGCTTCTTGGATGAGGGAGCTGAGGTGACTGTAGTGGATGTCCTTGTTCTCCTGGTTTGAGAAGATTCTGCTGTTTCTGCTGGTGGGCTGGCCACAGATGATAGGCTGGAGGCAGTGTCCTGCTGGTGTGTAAAGTGCTCAACCAACACACCCAAGAGTTGATTTTGTTCTCTCCATCTATTGTCCATTTGCATCTGCATATCAGACAGAATTTGCATCATCTGTGATTGGTTATGAACACTTGCACTTAACGATGCTGCCATGTCCCTCTGTAGCTCTCTACTTCGTTGTTGTCTCCTCTCTTGGCTCCTGATGAACCTTTCATGGTTCCTGAAGAACCTCTTTTGGCCTCTTTGTATGTTCTCCGTGCTTGTTATGAGCCTCCTCTGGAGTGCAATGTATTCCTCACTCAGGGGTGAATACAATGCATCCACAGGCTCTTGAGCAGCAGGGCTTCTAGGTGCTTGTGGGGAAGGGTCACCTGCATCTGCTGTTGCTTGAGGTGCAGGGCCAGCTTCAACTGCTGGTTCATGTTGGACAGGGCCATCTTCAACTGCTGGTTCATGTGGGGCAGGGCCAGCTTCAACTGCTGGTCCATGTGGGGCAGGGTCAGCTTCAACTGATGGTTCATGTGGGGCAGGGTCACCTGCATCTGATGGTTCTTGAGGTGCAGCTGTAGAATCTGCTCTATTTCCATCTGCCAATGGTGGAGCTCGTCCAATTGCTGAGGATGGTGGAGCTCGTCCAATTGCTGAGGATGGTGGAGCTTGTATGGTTGGTTGATAGTCGCACTGATGACGAGTGTGTGACCACTCAGCCTGTCCAATTGGAACTTCCTGTGACATTGTCTGTGGGTAAAATCCCTGACTGCCATGAGATTGTGTTGTGGGGAGTGGGGGTAAATACATGGACCCTTTGTGGCTGTCTTGGCTCCCCCTCAAACCCAAAGGGAGGATATTCCTCTGGCCAGGAATATTGCCAGAGGTCATATGGTAATGGTGATGGCATCACTCCCGGGTCCTCAACTGAAGCCATCCAACCATGCTCATGACTGGGAGCATACTGTTCTTGTGGTTGCCTGAAGGGTGGTGGTGGTATGGATGTTTGTATCCTTGTGACAGGAGGTCCTGTGAAGAAGTCAAAGGATGAGATGGATTAGTAAAGTCAGATATACGCCCACGTGGGCATACAATATACATTGATACATGCTAGGGCCTATACTGATTCTCATGTCAAACTCTATAACATGTGTCCTGTGTTAATCTGAGACATGTTAGTATTGCACTATTCCACCTCATATCATGAATTGCATTGTGTTAAGTAGCATTAATGTCAAATATAATTGTAGATGTTTTTGTTAGTAGGCCAAATACCATGCTCCTCATTGTGTACATGAATGTGTGATATTAAAGGATGTTATATCTCAAATACATATAATACTGGTGTGTGGGATGTTACTCACCAGCATGATGTGCTGTGGTTGCAGCCCCTGAGTCACGAGCCCCTGGAAGTCCATGGACTGCTGTGATACTCAGGGACCTGCGTATCATCTCCTGCCAGGTGTTATACTCAATATCCAGGGATGGACCAACACCTGTTCCCCTCTGGTTTATAGCTTCCTGCCCCATTTTTGTCTTTGACCCGCCTCTTGCAGTCATTCCACCACTTTTTCAGGCCCTCAACAGTCCTCCTCTGTGGGGCCACACTGTTGATGGCATCCTCTACCGCCAACCATGCCGTTTTTCTCCTTTTGGCAATGACTTTGCCCTTCTCCTGCCCGAAGAGGGCACTGTAATTGTCCATGATGGCCTGGACTAGGGCAACATTTTCCTCAAATGAGAAGTTGGGACATCTCAGCCTCTCATCCTCCATGGACACCTGGCTTCCTCCCTGTGATGTCCCTGGTGTGGGTTCCTCCCTATCCTCTCCCTCCTCCCCCCTTCTGTCCACATGTGCACCCTCTGTCCCTTTCCTAGATGTGCCTGCTCTCTGGGGCTCTCGGGCATCTCCCCTCCCATCATCCCTTCTAGCTCTCCCTCTCCTCACTCCACTTACTCCCTGACAAGGACCCCATTGCTCCTCCTGTCCTCTCCAATACTCCTCTCCCTGCCACTCCTCTCCCCTCCCCCCTCCTCCCTACCTCTCCCTGCCATCCTCACACTAAATCACGCTACACACACTCACACTCACTTCCAGTTCAATCACACACAATCACAGCCACTCAGCCTATCACACTGTGAAATTCAAATAAAATGTGTGAGATGTTAGAAAAAAAAGTGTGGTGTATTTGTATATGTATGTATGCAAAATGTGTGCAATATGTAAAAATATGTGTAAGTGTACAAGCTTAATCAAACAACAATGCGACCTAACTAACTTCTCTGTTTGCGCCTCTCTCTCTACTCTGACTAATCCTCCACTCCAGTGTAGTGTGCTGTAGCTCAACGAACCATCCAAACACACTGAAGAAAATGGAGGCTGCGCATGGGTTTATATATAAATTTTGAATAGCGTAATTACGTGTCGCATTTTTATATGAAATCGCGGTTCATTTTTACGAGTGTTAGCCAAATTTGCATAAAACTACTCTTTATTGATACTTTCCGTGGACAAAATACTGGCGTAAGTTACTTGCGATGAATAAAATGTGTATTTGCGCACATTTCAGACAGTTTGTCCTAATTACGCCAGTTTAGTATATAACGGCGCAATATATGTAATACCCTGATGTGCGAGGAGAAATTACGGGCGGCGCGGGTTCCCACGCTTGCGCCGAAACATGTGCCGTATATGTGATCGCGCCCCATGATGGTATGAATATCTGATTCATGACAGTTTAATGTTAGGTAAACTATCCCTTTGAGCTATCATCTTAAGATTATATTGAATCAAACATCATTCAAATTTTAAAATCATTGTCAAAAATGACAAAGTTTAACTTTAATACTAATTTCACATATACATACTTTCAAAGTATAATACAAAGTATCTTTATTGATACTTTCCGTGGACAAAATACTGGCGTAAGTTACTTGCGATGACTAAAATGTGTATTTGCGCACATTTCAGACAGTTTGTCCTAATTACGCCAGTTTAGTATATAACGGCGCAATATATGTAATACCCCGATGTGCGAGGTGAAATTACGGGCGGCGCGGGTTCCCACGCTTGCGCCGAAACATGTGCCGTATATGTGATCACGCCCCATGACGGTAAAGAGGTGATTTTAATTTCTGCTGTATCTGATTCATGACAGTTTAATGTTAGGTAAACTATCCCTTTGAGCTATCATTTTAAGATTATATTGAATCAAACATCATTCGAATTTTAAAATCATTGTCAAAAATGACAAAGTTTAACTTTAATAATAATTTCACATATACATACTTTCAAAGTATAATACATAATTTAACAAATGGCACATACAAGTTCTGATGAGTGATCAGTGACACAAGTATCGAGCAATTTGATTACTTAGTGATAGTATAAAATGTATATTTAAATCAGATTGGTTGATGTCATAAATCATGTGATTATGCATTTCCCAATGAAAAGTGGTGGAAACTTTCACTAGTTTGTGGGTTATTTAGGAGTATTGCATCAAATTTGGTGCGAAGAGGAGAGTGGAACTTGTATTACATGCCTTAAACATGGTGCAAATAGATTTATAAAAAAAAGGAAGTTAGCTATATTATGTTATGTATTTATTTCATTTTTATCGCTTTATCTACTAGTGCACCAAGTTTGAAGCAATACTTTGCACCAAATTTGGAGCAATAATATTGTTTGATTTAGAATGAGAATACAATTTTAATAAAGTTTCTAATTTACTTTTATTATCTAATATGCTTCATTGTCTTGTAGCATCGAACATAACCTTTCTGTATTTCCAGACTCCCATTGTTTTTTATGGCATTCGTGGCCTCAAGGGTGGCGGTTTGAACGATAGGTACGCTGAGTCGGAATTGACGCAAGCGTACCTGTTGAATATTTGATAAATTGGGAAGAAGGTCAAATAGTGTCAAATGTGAATTTGAAGCATCTGGAATGACACAAGCATCGATCTGCGTCGGATTGAGATCGCGGGAGCGTATATTACGTCACACGTTTCAACATTTGACAATCTTGACTCTTTGTTAACTACAGCGGATCAATTTCGTGTTGAATTTGACGAGGGATTTCAGCAAATTATCAGTTGAAGCTTTGATAAATCTACCCCTAAAGCTTTTTTCCTTTCCCCTTTACCAAAAGAATGCAAATAAAAGTATAATCACATTTCTTAACTGTAACTGCTGTAACTTTATTTTTCTTCTCCAGAAAAGCTTTAAATGATCTTGAGTTAATTTGCTACCAAAGAAAAGATGAAGGGCTCTGAGAAGGAAAGGGGTGTTACACTAAAACATAACCCCACCCCTAAAGGTGTGGAAAAGGCACAAAACAGAAATATCTTCTGATGTGTGATATAGAAGGTAGGGAGGAGTTTATGAGGAGGAAGCACAGCGATTCATTGCATGACTTAGGGAGATTGACAGAAAGATGGAGAAAACTCCTCCCTCCTCTGAAGCTCGGTCAATCAACAGCCCATAATCCCTCCTACCTCCTAAAAACTCTGTCAGTCATCCAACAAAACTCCCTAGCTAATATTTTGGAAAAAATATAATAGGATGGCATTGATAGTTGATGGATTATGGATTTCCTTATGAAAACAATGCACATACATTATGATCAGAATGTTTTTCTCCTGATGTCTGACTCCTGACACCTGATGTCTGATACCTGATGTCTGACACCTGAGTCCTAATACCTGATGTCTGATACCTGATGTCTGACTCCTGATGTCTGACACCTGATACCTGATGTCTGATACCTAATGTCTGACACCTGAGTCCTGATACCTGATACCTGATGTCTAACTCCTAATGTCTTACACCTGATGTCTAGCACCTGAGTCCTGATATCTCATGCCTGACTCCTGATGTCTGACACCTGATTCCTGATACCTGATATCTGATAACTGAGGTACAATGGAGTTTTCAAGGAAGGAGCATGGAGTCTTAGAGGATGGAGGAGGGCGTTTTACAGGAGGGAGGAGAAAGCAGGTAGTTTTGCAGGAGGGAGCATGGAGTTTTAAAGGATGGAAGAGGGAGTTTTACAGGAGGGAGGAGAAAGGAGGGAGTTTTGCAGGAGGGAGCAGGGATGTCCTAAAATGGACACTGTACACTGACACTTTTACTCACTGTCACCTTGCATGTTTAATCACTACTACCCTGCATTTCTACTGATGGATACACTGCATGATTACTCACTGTTATCCTGCATGTTTACTCACTGTTTCCCTGCATGTTTACTCACTGCTACTCTGCATGTTTACTCACTGTTACCCTGAATGTTTACTCACTGTTATCCTGCATGTTTACTCACTGTTATCCTGCATTTTTACTCACTGTTTCCCTGCATGTTTACTCACTGTTACCCTGAATGTTTACTCTCTGTTACCCTTCATGTTTACTCACTGTTATCCTGCATGTTTACTCACTGCTACTCTGCATATTTACTCACTGTTACCCTGAATGTTTACTCACTGTTATCCTGCATGTTTACTCACTGTTATCCTGCATTTTTACTCACTGTTTCCCTGCATGTTTACTCACTGTTACCCTGAATGTTTACTCACTGTTATCCTGCATGTTTACTCACTGTTATCCTGCATGTTTACTCACTGTTTCCCTGCATGTCTACTCACTGCTACTCTCAATGTTTACTCACTGTTATACTGCATGCTCACTCACTGTTATCCTGCATGTTTACTCACTGTTATCCTGCATGTTTACTCGCTGTTACCCTGAATGTTTACTCACTGTTATCCTGCATGTTTATTCACTGTTATCCTGCATGTTTACTCACTGTTATCCTGCTTGTTTACTCACTGTTTCCCTGCATGTCTACTCACTGCTACTCTGAATGTTTACTCACTGTTATCATGCATGTTTACTCACTGCTACCCTGCATGTTTACTCACTGTTACCCTAAATGTTTACTCACTGTTATCCTGCATGTTTACTCACTATTACCCTGCGTGTTTACTCACTGCTACCATGCATGTTTACAGACCATTACCTTGAATGTTTTCTCACTGTCACCCTGAATGTTTACTCACAGTTATCCTGCAGGTTTACTCACAGTTACCCTGCATGTTTACTCACTGTTTCCTTGAATGTTTACTCATTATTACCCTGCATATTTACTTACCATTACCTTGAATGTTTACACACTGTTACCCTGCCCGTTTACTCACTACTACCCTGCATGTTTACTCGCCATTATCCTTCATGTTGACTCACTTTTATCCTGCATTTTTATTCACTGCTACTCTGCATGTGTATTCACTGCTTCACTGTATGTTTACTCACTGCTACTCTGCATGTTTACTCGCTGTTACTCTGCATGTTTACTCACTGCTACACTGCATGTTTACTCACTGTTACCCTGCATGTTTACTCACTGCTACTCTGCATGTTTACTCGCTGTTACTCTGCATGTTTACTCACTGTTACTCTGCATGTTTACTCACTGCTACTCTGCATGTTTACTCACTGTTACCCTGCATGTTTACTCATTGTTACACTGCATGTTTACTCACGGTTACCCTGCATGTTTACTTACTGTTACCCTGCATGTTTACTCACTGTTACTCTGCATGTTTACTCACTGTTACCCTGCATGTTTACTCACTGCTATCCTGCATGTTTACTCACTGTTACCCTGCATGTTTACTCACTGTTATCCTGAATGTTTACTCACTGTTATCCTGAATGTTTACTCTCTGCTATCCTGCGTGTTTACTCACTGCTATCCTGCATGTTTATTTACTGCTATCCTGCATGTTTACTCACTGCTATCCTGAGTGTTTACTCAATGCTACTTTGGCATGTTTACTCACTATTACCCTTCATGTTTACTCACTTTTATCTTGCATTTCTACTTACTGTTACCCTGCATGTTTACTCAGTGCTGCTCTGCATGTTTATTCACTGCTTCACTGCATGCTTACTCACTATTACCCTGCATGTTTACTCACTGTTACCCTGAATGTTTACTCAATGTTATCCTGCGTGTCTACTCATTGCAACTTTGGCATGTTTACTCACCATTACCCTTCATGTTTACTCACTTTTATACTGCATTTTTACTCACATTTACCCTACATGCTTAATCACTGCTACCCTACATGCTTACTCACCATTACCCTGCATGTTTACTCACAGTTACCCTGCATGTTACTCACTGCTACCCTGCATGTTTACTCACTGCTATCCTGCATGTTTACTCACTGCTACCCTGCATGTTACTTACTGCTACCCTGCATGTTACTTGCCGCTACCCTGCATGTTACTCACTGCTACCCTGTATGTTACTCACTGCTACCCTGCATGTTTACTCACTGCTACCCTGCATGTTTACTCACTGTTACCCTGCATGTTTACTCACTGTTACCCTGCATGTTACTTACTGCTACCCTGCATGTTACTTATGGCTACCCTGCATGTTTACTCATTGTTATCCTGCATGCTTACTCACTACTACCCTGCATGTTACTTACTGCTACCCTGCATGTTACTTACTGTTACCCTGCATGTTACTTATGGCTACCCTGCATGTTTACTCACTACTATCCTGCAAGTTTACTCACTGCTACCCTGCATGTTTGCTCACTGTTACCCTGCATGTTTACTCACTGCTACCCTGCATGGTTACTCACTATTACCCTGAATATTTACTCAATGTTACCCTGCATGTTTACTCACTGCTACCCTGCATGTTTACTCACTGTTATCCTGCATGTTTACTCACTGTTAACCTGCATGTCTACTCACCACTACACAGCATGTTTACTCACAACTACCATTCATGATTACTCGCTGTTACCGTTCATGTTTACACACGGTTACCCTGCATTTTTACTCACTGTTAACCTACATGTTTACTCACTGCTACTATACATGTTTACTCACTGCTACCCTGAATGTTTACTCACTGCTACCCTGCATGTTTACTCACGGTTACAAATACACCAAAAAACCAATGGCACTACTAATATGTTGGTAATAAACATTTATTATAACCTAATAAGTAGAGAATAGTCAAGTGTTCTCCTTGTATTAGGTGCTAGTGTATTGAAGACAACTTTCAATCTAAACTAGAGTAAGAAGAGACCTACTCATGACAAGAATACACAGATTAGCACTCTAGCGGCTAGATTTGGAGTTTGGCGGTAAAAGGGCTGTTAACGCTCCGCAGGTTTTTTTCTGGCCGCACCATAAATTTAACTCTGGTATCGAGAGTTCAAACAAATGCTGCGTTAGGCTCCAAAAAAGGAGCGTAGAGCATTTTTACCGCAAATACAACTCTCGATACCAGAGTTGCTTACGGACGCGGCCGGCCTCAAAAACGTGCTCGTGCACGATTCTCCCATAGGAAACAATGGGGCTGTTTGAGCTGAAAAAAAACCTAACACCTGCAAAAAAGCAGCGTTCAGCTCCTAACGCAGCCCCATTGTTTCCTATGGGGAAACACTTCCTACGTCTGCACCTAACACCCTAACATGTACCCCGAGTCTAAACACCCCTAACCTTACACTTATTAACCCCTAATCTGCCGCCCCCGCTATCGCTGACCCCTGCATTACACTTTTAACCCCTAATCTGCCGCTCCGTAAACCGCCGCCACCTACGTTATCCCTATGTACCCCTAATCTGCTGCCCTAACATCGCCGACCCCTATGTTATATTTATTAACCCCTAATCTGCCCCCCACAACGTCGCCGACACCTACCTACACTTATTAACCCCTAATCTGCCGACCGGACCTGAGCGCTACTATAATAAAGTTATTAACCCCTAATCCGCCTCACTAACCCTATCATAAATAGTATTAACCCCTAATCTGCCCTCCCTAACATCGCCGACACCTACCTTCAATTATTAACCCCTAATCTGCCGACCGGAGCTCACCGCTATTCTAATAAATGTATTAACCCCTAAAGCTAAGTCTAACCCTAACACTAACACCCCCCTAACTTAAATATAATTTACATCTAACGAAATAAATTAACTCTTATTAAATAAATGATTCCTATTTAAAGCTAAATACTTACCTGTAAAATAAATCCTAATATAGCTACAATATAAATTACATTTATATTATAGCTATTTTAGGATTAATATTTATTTTACAGGTAACTTTGTATTTATTTTAACCAGGTACAATAGCTATTAAATAGTTAAGAACTATTTAATAGTTACCTAGTTAAAATAATTACAAATTTACCTGTAAAATAAATCCTAACCTAAGATATAATTAAACCTAACACTACCCTATCAATAAAATAATTAAATAAACTACCTACAATTACCTACAATTAACCTAACACTACACTATCAATAAATTAATTAAACACAATTGCTACAAATAAATACAATTAAATAAACTATCTAAAGTACAAAAAATAAAAAAGAACTAAGTTACAGAAAATAAAAAAATATTTACAAACATAAGAAAAATATTACAACAATTTTAAACTAATTACACCTACTCTAAGCCCCCTAATAAAATAACAAAGACCCCCAAAATAAAAAATTCCCTACCCTATTCTAAAATACAAAAATTACAAGCTCTTTTACCTTACCAGCCCTGAACAGGGCCCTTTGCGGGGCATGCCCCAAGAATTTCAGCTCTTTTGCCTGTAAAAAAAAACATACAATACCCCCCCCCAACATTACAACCCACCACCCACATACCCCTAATCTAACCCAAACCCCCTTAAATAAACCTAACACTAATCCCCTGAAGATCTTCCTACCTTGTCTTCACCATCCAGGTATCACCGATCCGTCCTGGCTCCAAGATCTTCATCCAACCCAAGCGGGGGTTGGCGATCCATAATCCGGTGCTCCAAAGTCTTCCTCCTATCCGGCAAGAAGAGGACATCCGGACCGGCAAACATCTTCTCCAAGCGGCATCTTCTATGTTCTTCCATCCGATGACGACCGGCTCCATCTTGAAGACCTCCAGCGCGGATCCATCCTCTTCTTCCGACGACTAGACGACGAATGACGGTTCCTTTAAGGGACGTCATCCAAGATGGCGTCCCTCGAATTCCGATTGGCTGATAGGATTCTATCAGCCAATCGGAATTAAGGTAGGAATATTCTGATTGGCTGATGGAATCAGCCAATCAGAATCAAGTTCAATCCGATTGGCTGATCCAATCAGCCAATCAGATTGAGCTTGCATTCTATTGGCTGATCGGAACAGCCAATAGAATGCGAGCTCAATCTGATTGGCTGATTGGATCAGCCAATCGGATTGAACTTGATTCTGATTGGCTGATTCCATCAGCCAATCAGAATATTCCTACCTTAATTCTGATTGGCTGATAGAATCCTATCAGCCAATTGGAATTCGAGGGACGCCATCTTGGATGACGTCCCTTAAAGGAACCGTCATTCGTCGTCTAGTCGTCGGAAGAAGAGGATGGATCCGCGCTGGAGGTCTTCAAGATGGAGCCGGTCGTCATCGGATGGAAGAACATAGAAGATGCCGCTTGGAGAAGATGTTTGCCGGTCCGGATGTCCTCTTCTTGCCGGATAGGAGGAAGACTTTGGAGCACCGGATTATGGATCGCCAACCCCCGCTTGGGTTGGATGAAGATCTTGGAGCCAGGACGGATCGGTGATACCTGGATGGTGAAGACAAGGTAGGAAGATCTTCAGGGGATTAGTGTTAGGTTTATTTAAGGGGGTTTGGGTTAGATTAGGGGTATGTGGGTGGTGGGTTGTAATGTTGGGGGGGGGTATTGTATGTTTTTTTTTACAGGCAAAAGAGCTGAAATTCTTGGGGCATGCCCCGCAAAGGGCCCTGTTCAGGGCTGGTAAGGTAAAAGAGCTTGTAATTTTTGTATTTTAGAATAGGGTAGGGAATTTTTTATTTTGGGGGTCTTTGTTATTTTATTAGGGGGCTTAGAGTAGGTGTAATTAGTTTAAAATTGTTGTAATATTTTTCTTATGTTTGTAAATATTTTTTTATTTTCTGTAACTTAGTTCTTTTTTATTTTTTGTACTTTAGATAGTTTATTTAATTGTATTTATTTGTAGCAATTGTGTTTAATTAATTTATTGATAGTGTAGTGTTAGGTTAATTGTAGGTAATTGTAGGTAGTTTATTTAATTATTTTATTGATAGGGTAGTGTTAGGTTTAATTATATCTTAGGTTAGGATTTATTTTACAGGTAAATTTGTAATTATTTTAACTAGGTAACTATTAAATAGTTCTTAACTATTTAATAGCTATTGTACCTGGTTAAAATAAATACAAAGTTACCTGTAAAATAAATATTAATCCTAAAATAGCTATAATATAAATGTAATTTATATTGTAGCTATATTAGGATTTATTTTACAGGTAAGTATTTAGCTTTAAATAGGAATCATTTATTTAATAAGAGTTAATTTATTTCGTTAGATAAAAATTATATTTAACTTAGGGGGGTGTTAGTGTTAGGGTTAGACTTAGCTTTAGGGGTTAATACATTTATTAGAATAGCGGTGAGCTCCGGTCGGCAGATTAGGGGTTAATAATTGAAGGTAGGTGTCGGCGATGTTAGGGAGGGCAGATTAGGGGTTAATACTATTTATGATAGGGTTAGTGAGGCGGATTAGGGGTTAATAACTTTATTATAGTAGCGCTCAGGTCCGGTCGGCAGATTAGGGGTTAATAAGTGTAGGTAGGTGTCGGCGACGTTGTGGGGGGCAGATTAGGGGTTAATAAATATAACATAGGGGTCGGCGATGTTAGGGGCAGAAGATTAGGGGTACATAGGGATAACGTAGGTGGCGGCGATTTGCGGTCGGAAGATTAGGGGTTAATTATTTTAAGTAGCTTGCGGCGACGTTGTGGGGGGCAGGTTAGGGGTTAATAAATATAATATAGGGGTCGGCGGGGTTAGGGGCAGCAGATTAGGGGTACATAAGTATAACGTAGGTGGCGGTCGGCAGATTAGGGTTAAAAATTTTAATCGAGTGGCGGCGATGTGGGGGGACCTCGGTTTAGGGGTACATAGGTAGTTTATGGGTGTTAGTGTAGTTTAGGGTACAGTAGTTAAGAGCTTTATAAACCGGCGTTAGCCAGAAAGCTCTTAACTCCTGCTTTTTTCAGGCGGCTGGAATCTTGTCGTTAGAGCTCTAACGCTCACTGCAGAAACGACTCTAAATACCAGCGTTAGAAAGATCCCATTGAAAAGATAGGCTACGCAAATGGCGTAGGGGGATCTGCGGAATGGAAAAGTCGCGGCTGTAAAGTGAGCGTTAGACCCTTTAATCACTGACTCCAAATACCAGCGGGCGGCCAAAACCAGCGTTAGGAGCCTCTAACGCTGGTTTTGACGGCTACCGCCGAACTCTAAATCTAGGCCTAGGTTTCTATTTTCCAATATCTGGTTTATAGTTTACACAACAGCTTAACTTGGACTTGTGGAAATAAAATGAAACTTAACTTTTAATAAATTTAAAATATAAAATAGGAATATGATTAAATAAACACTTAAAGGGCCACTGTAAGTAAATATTTTCTATGCCTGTTACTAACTACCCCAAATACGCTTTTTATCAATAGCATTTCATTAACATATCTCTACCGTATATCAGAAATCTTGTCTGCAAATTTAATTGTTTTCCAAACCCACTCCGTGGGTATCCTTTGCTCTGTACCAATCCGTTTACAATACCTAGGTTTCAAAATGGTGCTTTAAACACAAAGTTATTGGTTTAAGTATTTTGAACACTCAGTGCAGAAAATAGTGGGCAGGATAACGTGACATCATCGGCGAATAAAAGATATAACTTTTAGAACGTTATGAAACTTAGTTTTGGAGAAAATATAGGTCAGTAGGTTTTAATTAATGTTTATTAACTTTAATATGTTAGTTGTTTAGCTTATAAATTATAACAGAAAGTAATCCTTTAAGTATCCTCTGGTAGTTTGTACCGTTGTGTTTATTATAGCTTAGTGATTCAATTAGTAAACTAGAAAGAAAACACGCTATTTTGCGTACTAGTGTGTCTCTAAATAGTAACTCTTGCAAACCGTAGTAAAAGTTTGAATTTGTACTAAATGTTGGTATTGTGCACTTTATAGTTTCTATATAGTATATATCTTCTTATAGATTTGAGGATCAACTGGACTCTGTGCTGTTTATCCAATATCGTACTAAATATTTAAAGTGTGCTCTGTTATGGACAGTTTATAAGTTTATAGACTTATTTGCAGGCCAACCATAGGTCGAGAACAAAAATGTATAATTAAGAGCGTTTAAGGCTAAAGGTAGCTTCAAAGTGTGTCTAAGGGGTAAATATAAAATATATGTTTGCAGACCTAATATCCTAAATCACAAATTCTATTGTAATAAAATAACACATAATTTGTTGGCGCCAACAACACGGAGGTTAAACGGCCACAAAGGTTATCTCTGCTTTCCCGTGTTTGTAATCACTCTGGAAGCCAGGTACAGTGTACTGTTCCTCTAAGGATATACTATTGTGCTTTCTAAACACTGGATGCATGAAATAGCACGACAATCGGGACTTTGTCACATTATTATGTGTCAGTAACATTGTTTATAAATCTCAGTGGTGGCAATTTTCTTTCCTATTTTTAAAGCTATATTTTTAAGCTATATTTTTAAGCTTTGGTTTTATGTTTTTTCTAATATCGGAGACTTCCAATTTATATGCAATTTATTGTATTTAATTAAAGTGTTATTTTATTACAATAGAATTTGTGATTTAGGATATTAGGTCTGCATACATATATTTTATATTTACCCCTTAGACACACTTTGAAGTAACCTTTAGCATTGAGCGCTCCAAATTATACATTTTTGTTCTTATTATATTTCTGTCCTAGATGTGGGGGATTTTTTAGGATTTTAGGAGTTTGGTAACGCGCTCTGCGCACACTCCTCCCAAATTGCTATATACAACCATAGGTCGATCCATTCGGCGGCTATGCGTTGGTATATATGTATATCACACTTGCAAGGAAAATATTGTCTATGTTAGTGTAGTGTATCCCTTACAATATTGGGTACAGTAAGGGATCCTGTACCAATTGTTCTGTATTACAGGTCCTCTTGTTTCTTTTACTTTAATTGCATATAGTATGGGATTTGTTTTTTTATAAGCCGTTGTTATATCAGCACGGTTCTTAATGCTGCTTTAAACAGAGCTATACAGCAATGTTTATTATTTGCTGCTTTAGTTAAAGCTGTATGGCTGTATTTATTGTATGCATCCTTCAATACCTCTGTTATATAAGTTTTGCTGTATATCTGACAGAGAATTCAATTTAAGTCCCACTTGTGTGTTTTTAGCTAAAGAGTTATCTCTTTAAATCAGAGGGACAGAAATTACTTTGTACCGATTTGTATAACACTTGTCCTATTGTTTATCAACTCTCAATATATATATATACACAACATAGAGTTTACGATTCTCCTCATCTATGTATTTGACATTTGTCAAATAAATATGATATATCTTACAACTTTATTAGCTGTATATAAAGTGAGATAAACAATTCATGGCCCGCTTCAATGTCTGGCTGTCAAGATACTAGCAAAATTTCTGTTGTTTCTGTCTGTGGATACTAATGGTAGTTACCTTTACATTGGACTCCCCCCAAAAAAGGACGAGAAACAGATATTGTATATCCGATCTAAGTTAATTTTTTCCAAGGTTCTGATTAACTTATAATTCATTTATAGCAATTGCTACTTGCAAGTCTTGTTTGCTAACTGTCCATTAACAGTTCCAACTTGTATAGAGCTTTTTAAAAGTCAGAGTATATACATTTATGTTACATCTTAAATTACCTTATTACCCGGTTTGTTAGTTATACAAAAATTGACCACAATAAATTTGCCATTATGGATGGTACATAGACTACAGTAAATCGAGGATAGCTTAAGGCTGACTAAAAACACAGGAGCTCCTATGACTCCTCACCAAAACCCTAATTCTCCTAACATGTTTTGCCATAAACCGGCTTTCTCAAAGGATAATCGCGCCGCTGGGTAGTCAGCTTTTTATAGCGTGTCAACTCACGCCCACAAGATTGATGTAATTCATTTGGGGATTGGTCATTGGGCAGCGTGTATTAACACGCCCACTGAAATGATAGCTTGCACTTTAAGGGTACTGATTGGATAGTGTCACTGACATTTGTTAATTTTATCAACAAACAGTTACATACAAGATCGTTTTAATGGTGATCTATGTTAATAATCTTTATTATGCGGATGATAACATATGAAACATTAGCGGTTTGTATCACCATAGTAATATGGTTTATTAGGCCACTTCAAAAGTTATTTATTAACTCGTAAACTTCTCTACTCCCTGTTTACCAGGACAATTCCGCATGATCCACCATCTGTCGTACCCGAAAGTGCTATCGGTCAATGATGGCAGTGATCCGGAATTGGTATCAGTAAAATATGCGTCGTTCGACAAGACTGTGGGTTTGGTGAGAGCAGCAGGAAAGGGAGCTTTGATGGCAAAGGCAGATGTCGAATCGGCCTTTCACCTCCTCCCAGTTCATCCAAGATGTCATCATCTGTTAGGGTGTATGATGGATGGAGCCTTTTTTGTGGACATATGCCTCCCGATGGGATGTTCCATTTCATGTTCATACTTTGAGAGGTTCAGTTCCTTCGTGGAGTGTTTAGTGAAGCAGACGGCGGGTATTTCATCTGTGGTGCACTACTTGGATGATTTCCTGTTCGTCGGTCCGGCTAGTTCGACGGTATGTGAACAGTTGGTCCAAGCATTTGGTCAGGTGGCTAGGGATTTTGGAATCCCAGTGGCAGCAGAGAAATTGGAGGGACCTAGGACGTCGCTGAATTTCTTGGGAATCCAAATGGATTCCACCAGGATGGAGTGCCGGTTACCGGAGGACAAAGTGGTTGACCTCAGAACGGTGATCGGCAGGATGATAGGGAGCAAGAAGGCTACCGTCAGGGATATTCAATCGTTGCTGGGTAAATTGAACTTTGCCTGCAGGATAATACCCATTGGCCGAATATTTTGCAGACGTTTGTCATTGTTGACAACAGGGGTTTCAGTCCCAAGACACCATGTTAGATTAGGAGGTAAAAGCTGTTTTGGAGGTGTGGTGAACATTCCTAGAGGAGTTCAATGGTAAAGTGATAATACAGGAAGTGGGCTGGTAGGAAGACCAGCTGTGCTTATTCACTGATGCTGCGGGGGCCCAGGGTTTTGGGGCATATTTGAAAGGCCAATGGTGCGTGGGAAGATGGCCCCAAGTATGGGCCGAGTGGGGTTTGATCAAGAATTTAACATTCTTGGAATTATTCCCTTTGGTGGTGGCTTTGCGGATTTGGCCAGAGCAATTGTGCAACAAAAGGGTTTGTTTTCATTCAGACAACCAGGGTGTGGTATGGGCAATCAACCACTTGACGGCGAACTCGCCGGCGGTAATACAACTCCTCAGAGTGTTTGTATTAGAGTGTTTGAGGTGCAACATCTCTTTCAGGGCAGTGCATGTCCCGGGGCGGTTAAACGTTGTTGCTGACGCTTTGTCACGATTTCAGTGGGACAGGTTCCGAGAAGTGGCCCCGGAGGCGGAGCAAGAAGGAATCGCATGTCCCGAGGAGTTGTGGCAACTGAGTTACCAGGAATGTTGAGATTGATCAGAGGGGCACTTGCCCCTAACACATGGAGGGCTTACGCTCAAGTGTGGAGGTTGTGGGATCAGGAGTTGCAGGAGGAACAGTTACAGGAGAGTAGGAGGGGTGACTTATTGGTATGGATGGACTGGGTGGGCTCTTGGGAGAGAGAGGGGCTGTCACCCTCAGAGGTGCGTAAGAGGATGGCAGTGATGGCATTCCTTTTTCGGCTGCTGGGTGTGGAGGATCTCCCAAAAGTTTTTGTGGCCTGAATGGCGGTCCAGGGTATGTGTAGAAGGGGATTTCGGGCGGATGGTCGAAGACCAGTTACATTTGCGATTTTACAAGGGTTGGTGGCTGGCTTAGGTAGGGTGTGTTCCTCGAGGTATGAGGAGTTGTTGTTCAAAACAGCCTTCGTACTGGCTTTCTTTGGAGCATTTAGAGTGTCAGAATTGGTAGGAAAGAACCGGTGGGATGCGAGCGGAATGGGTAGACACGACGTGGTGGTGGGGGATGGGGTAGTGGAGTTATGGGTCAGGAGGTCTAAGACGGACCAGGAGGGTAGGGGATCAGCCGTGGTATTGAAGGCAATTGGAGGGGAGTGCTGCCCAGTAAGGATGGTGAGAGAATACCTTAGTGTAGCCGGACAAGGGGCAGGCCCGCTGTTAGTCCATGCGGACAGGTCGTCGTTGTCGCGTTTTCAGTTTGTGGCGATAATGCGGAGAGTATTGGGATCGATGGGATTGGGGGGCCCTGAGTTCGGGTCGCATTCTTTTAGGATAGGAGCAGCGACCGAGGCGTCTAATTTGGGGTTGGAGGCGACGGTTATTAGGAGGATTGGAAGGTGGAGATCTGAGAGGTTCAGAGGATATGTGAGGCCGGGTTTGGTGCTGTAAGGGGGGGGGCTGATGGCATTTTCATTTGTTTGGCAGATCCAGGGAGGTGTTGGATCGTAGGACATTCCTACGTGTACTGGGCGAGGAAGGCGGCGGCAGTGAAGCCAGATGGGATACAGCTGGGTTTTAGCAGGGATCAGCTAATTCTCCGATTGTTCGGGATACGGGGCATGAAATGGGCACAAGTTGTGGGTACAGTGGTGGAACATGCCAGGCTTTTCTACCCTCCGAAGGTGTTAGTCTTACACACAGGGGGAAACGATTTAGGATGTATGCCCCAGAGGGAGTTAATTGAGTACATTAAAAGAAGCTTAGATAGGCTAGTTCAGTTGTTCCCGGGTATGGTATTGGTTTGGTCTGAGATTGAGAGTAGGGTAATATGGAGATCCGCGTGGGATGTTAACAAATTGGAAGCTTCCAGGCGGAAGATCAATAGGACCATAACTGGGTATGTTAGGAGCTTAGGGGGGGTTGGCTTACGCCATGTAGAGTTTGAAGGAGAGTCGGGTAAATGTTTTTACCTTAAGGATGGGGTGCACCTCAATGAAGTGGGTTGCATCTGTTTAATTTCACTCTTCGGGAAGGGATTGAAAAGGCCTTAGCTTTAGGTGGCGGCACTCGCTAGGAAGCGAGTTGTGGCGGAAGTGCTTGCTAGTTTCTGTTGAGGCTTATGCCTAATGGAATATGGCTGGCAGTTATGGAGGTGTAAGCAAAAAGAAAGTGAGGGACGCCCAGCCCTGGAAGGGGTGGGGGCTTACGATAAAAATAAGAGCAAGCACTGAGGTGGGCTAAATGATGTTGTTAAAAGTTAAGTTAAGAAATGTTAATTTATTTGGTTTGTGTTAATAAATAAGCTGCGGCCTTTTCTCTCCCAATCAAGTGTTGTGTATTTATTGATCAAGGAACGAGTAATTGGAAATATGGGGTCAAGAAGAAGGCTCGGATGACCGAATGGAAGAAGGGTACCTGTGACCCCACTTCCCCCCCAGGAGTGGATTATTCCAGGAGGGGTGGGGTTGGGGAGGATTGATAAGACCCCGTTCAGGAAGTGAGGTCACAGGTGTCCTTATCAGAGCAGCACGGTAGGAGGTGTGTCCCGCCCTCCCTCCCTGAATATTTAAGTTGGAGTAGTGTTGCAGCAAGGGCGGAAGTGCTTGCTAGCTTCTGTTGAGGGGTGGGGGCTTACGAGAAAAGTAAGAGCAAGCACTGAGGTGGGCTAAATGATGTTGTAAAAAGTTAAGTTAAGAAATGTTAATTTATTTGGTTTGTGTTAATAAATAAGCTGTGGCCTTTTCTCTCCCAATCAAGTGTTGTGTATTTATTGATCAAGGAACGAGTAATTGGAAATGTGGGGTCACTGCCTTCTTCAGAAAATCATTTAGGTTCAGGTATTTTTACATATAAAAGTAAGTTTATTTTTTAGAGATCACTGAATAAATTATCTTTAAAACCTGTCGGTCTTTATTTTATAGCATATAAAATTAGTTTGTGATTTATCTATAGTATTTTATTGTTTTGTTTATTAATATTTTATTTTAGCATTGACACTGAATAATAAAAATAAATAAATACCATGAATGATACATGTGTAATTAGCTAGATTTCAGTAATGATATTCCTTTTAATTTTATATCTAATAGAATACTTCTTTGTGTCATATGACACCTTCGACCCACTGTTGACAAAATTGTGTTATCTGAAACCTATTTGCTTCTTAATGTAAATCAATACTTAAAGCTCCCTCTAATTATACATATTATATCTTTGTTTAATGCATGTTATGAATATTTATTTTAAATTCTCAGTCTCTTATCAATCTAATCTCCATAATGCATATAAACAGTATTTGCCTTGTTTATGCATGCATATGTTCTTAATATAGATATGCTCGTGAACACAGTGGTTTATATCTTAAATAGTACAAATATAAAAGGTGTACGCACATTTAAATACAGAGAATACAGGAAAACGAAGTCCCAATCTCAAAGAGTTAAACCCCTTCCTGAACGGACTTATTTGTCTACATCGGAAAATAAAACTATAATGCTATCTATTTTGAGGGAATTTGGGGCACTTTTAGAAAATTATCCAAAGATCAGATCTCTGGTTAATTTTCGGAGAGCTAACTATTACCGCAAGCTCGCAGTAACAATAACCAGCCACTTGTAATGACAGGTAATTATTGCGCTCCTGAAAATGGACAAATTTGCCCATTTGCAGAAGCGCAATAATTTAGAGCTTCACTTGTAATCTAGCCCAATATGTTTGCCTACTAGGCTGTATTTAAGCAAAGGTCCTAGAGGGAGTCATACTATGACAGAGACCCTTCAAAGTAATTGGTTTTATTTTATTATAACTAGAGTGGCCTTGTAATTAAAGGGACAGTAGAATCAAAATTAAACTTTCATGAGTAGGATAGAGCATGCAATTTTAAACAACTTTCTAATGTATTATCTAATTTGCTTCATTCTCTTGGTATGCTTTCTTGAAAAGCATACAAGGGTAGGCTCAGGAGCAGCCATGCACTACTGGGAGGTATTTTGCTCAAGGATGGCTACACTTATATGCCTCTTGCTATTGGCACACCAGTTGTGCTCTGCTAGCTCCCATTACTGCAAAACTATTTATTTAACAAAGAATAATAAAAGAATAAATATTTGAACATTTATGTAATATTGGAAAAGGAAATAAGAAACACCCCATCTCACTACATTTCAAAAATAAACATAATTGTAACCCTCAAGATTTAGTGTTTATGGAAATTGCTTTGGTAACCCCTCATTAGCGAGGTGGAGACACAATAGGCACTTTAAATTAATTAATTAATTAAATTAGATAGCCCTATACTGCAAGGATTAAACAGAGATCTTGAGATTTGTCATTTCCTGTTAAAAGTATCTAGGCATTAAAAATTAAATTTTATTTAAAAGTTTATTTATATAAGGATATGCATACATGTACAGTATATATTTTTATATTTATGTGGTGGCAAGTATATATAATTTTTTATTTTTTAAATAATGATACTTATATAAAATTATATTTAAAATTATAGAATAATATTTGAACAAAATGTTTTTAAAGTTTTAAAATTTTATATATATATATATATATACATATATGTTTCTTCAATAAAGGACTGCACTCCCTGGATTTAGATATAGAATATACTTATTTATTATATGGTCATATAATAAATAAGTATATTCTATATCTAAATCCAGTGAGTGCAGTTCTTTATTGAAGAAACCTGTGGATATTCTGACTTAGGCACCCTGGATGATGACCTTATTGAATTGTGAGTGCAGATACGCATGGGAGATTTATATATATATATATATATATATATATATATATATATATATATATATATAGAGATATATATATATATATATATTGAAATGTTTGGTATTTTTCACTTTGTGTTATGACCCTTACCTGAATTAATTATGTAATCTGCCCTGTATGGACTACACATATGCAGGGGTCCTTAGAAAATGGACTACAAAGTATTTATGGAGTGCCTTTTCTTCTGATCTCGGTTTATATATTTATGGACTGTGCACCCTACCACCTATTACTGGATTTGCTTCTTTGCTTCTTTACATTGGGATTGTCTTCAACTTGGATTTTACAAAACGGATTTTACCTTGTCTCACTAATTGTTTTTACTGTGATATTTTTTGTCTCATTTTCACAAGGGACAATATGGAGGACATACCTGATTTGGCAGCTACACAAGATACCAATTCGACGACCAATGGCGGTGATGATGTGAATACAGACATCCTCACCTATACAGATGAAGATGCCAATAGAATCCTGATTACAACGGACCTGAGTGAGTTGAGGGGTGACACCCCCATTAATGTATACCACAAACTGCTGAATTTAAAAAAAAGGGAGATTGACTTCCACTTACATGCAGTGTACTTATCTAATTACTATAGAGGTAAACAGATTCCCAGAGGTTTTAGGGTTAAAAATATTCCCACTATTGGGCGATCCAATCCTGAGTTCTGTCGCAAATGGTGCTCAATACTCAACAAATGCTCATACGATTTGGTTTTATTAGTCATTGAAGAGGTTACCAGGTTAGAGAATAAAATGAAAGTAGAGATTGAGATTATTAAATCTCGTAGCTATGAGACCATGGTTGATGACAAAACTCAGGATTGGGTCACCAAGTTGGATACGCAGGTCAAGAAGTATAAAAATGATCTTATTTCCTTTAAAAATAGAAAATTGGCTTCCGTGGAGAGTGATTACAGAGAAAAACGGGTCTATAGATGGCTATATGGCAAGGACCAGGATGCACCTAGAATTAGACGCAAATACATTAAACCAAAAAACATTGCTGGTACTATTGACACCAGTGGTGGGGACTCTTCTGAAGGGGACATAGCTGATGATTTAAGTACCACACAGGCCCCTAAGTCTAATACGGCTTCTTTTTCTGGGGTTATGACCAGAGCAGCCGCAAAACCACCACTGATGCCAAATATAGACAGAGAAACAAGAGACCCCATATCAGAAGGGGGGGCACAACAAAAAAGCGAAATTACAAGAAGAAATAGACATTGTGTTCAACCTCAGTGACAGGCGTCTCACTGAGGTGGAACATAGTGTACTCAATCGTGGCCTTTCCTTTATACCAACTCCTAATCATGATAAATTTCATAAGATTGTTGATGTACACAATCTACAGAGGAAGTTGAAATTGAAAGATTTTTTCAAGGATAAGGTACAGGACACTTCCACTGAACATATATTTAGACCTAGATCCACTTTTGAACCTGCCATCACACACTCTTCTATAAAAGGGTACACCCGTATGATTTGCAATGATATTGATAAGGATCAAGAAAAACCCCATTTTCCTAACTTGACACCTAAAGAATTCAGGGCTATCAAGGACCTTAGTGATGATCAAACTATCATCATACGTCCGGCGGATAAAGGCGGCGGAATCGTCATTATGAACTATGACGACTACCGCCAAGAGGCCAAACGCCAACTTGCTGACGAGAATGTATACACACACCTTAGAGGTAATCCCACAAAAATGTTTAAAAAACTAGTTGATCAGTCCCTGAGGTCTGCAGGTGAGGCCTGTATTCTGAATGAGAATGAAGTAGCGTTCCTTACGGTTGATTTTCCAATAATACCAGTCCTGTATTTGTTACCCAAGGTCCATAAGACACTAGTTAATCCCCCTGGCAGACCAATTGTTTCTGCTAGGGGCTCACTGTTTTCAAACATCGCTAAATACATTGACCATCACTTACAGCCAGTGGTAAAGGATACTTTTGCATATTTGAAAGACTCACCTAGTCTCAAAAAATTTCTTACCACATTTGATCAGTTACAGGTTGGTGACATCCTGGTTACCATGGATGTTGACAGTCTGTATACCTCCATTCCTCATGTGGGAGGTGTGCAGGCTGTCAGATCCATGGTGGTAGGATCTCAGCAATATAGTGGCCCCCCCATCGAGTTTCTTTTGGAACTCTTACAAATTTGTTTGGAGAAAAACTATTTTAAATTTGAAAAGGATTTTTACCTGCAGATCTCGGGGACCGCTATGGGGTCAAATATGGCCCCTACATATGCCAACCTCTACATGTCTTGGTACGAACAGTTTGTTATGCGACCCCAGGACATGATAGAGGTGGCATATTACACCAGGTATATTGATGATGTTTTTCTCATCTGGCGGGGCACCGTTGACAGCTTGAACTCTTGGGTTAATGGACTAAATAGTTTGACACTTCCAATGAAATTTAAAATGGAATATGATGCTGATATGGTCCATTTTTTGGACCTCAACATCTTCAAAGTGATTAGTGAAGGAGTCTGTAGATTTGGTACATCTTTATATACCAAGCCTACAGACAGAAACTCCCTATTGGAAGCCCATAGTTATCATCCAATACATCAAAAAAATGGGATAATCGCCTCTCAGCTCACTCGAGTCCTACGTAACAATACCGAGGCATGTTATAGAGAGACTCAATTGGACGAGATGTCCAATAAGCTAATTGCACGTGGATATGATGATGAGCGGGTTAAGGAAATTAAGGAGAAAGTGGTGAAACGCTCAGAGGGCGCAGTAGTCACCGTGAAGAACAACACCACACCGGATGAGTGTCTTAATTTTATCACCACTTTTGACCCTATGCACCAAGATGTAAAAAACATGGTTTCCAAACACTGGGACTTGATTAATACCGACAAAACACTACCTTTTCTGCATAAACAGCCCCCTAGGGTTGTTTATCGTCAAGCCAAAAATTTGAGAGACCTACTGGTTAAAACTGCTATGAGGGTACCACCTGGTTAAAATCAAATAAGAAGGGTTGCTTTAAATGTGGGGACTGTGTGACCTGTGACAGCATGCTGAAAGGAGATACATTCCAACACCCACACACCAACAAGCGATATAAAATCAACTATAGACTGTCATGTATGAGCACTTATGTAATTTACATGTTGATTTGCCCATGCTCTCTTGTTTACATAGGCAAGACGGTCACTACATTTCGGGAACGTATGGCCAATCACCGCTGTGCGATTAGAGATGCCCTTGATAAGGGTAACTCCGATCAGCCAGTAGCGCGCCACTTTTCCCGTTGTAAGCATAGTGTCTCAAGTCTTAGAACTATGCTTATAGACCATGTGCCACCACTGACAAGGGGGGGCAATAGGGGCAATCGACTGCTCAGACTTGAGACCAGGTGGATATACATGCTGGATACCCTAGCACCAAAGGGGTTGAACACCATGCTGGACTTTTCACCATTCTACATGGAATCCTAAATGTCCTATCAATGTGGCTCTGGACACTTGACAATGACCTGATGACTCTGACCCTGCTTATACATACTATATGCTTTGAATTGATATGCCTTACAAGTCTCTGGTTCATGTCCTCTGGTATCTGTGTTTCTGCCATACTCTGGGATATATGATTACAGTGAATGTGTACTAGTTGAGTAGTTAAGCATATGTATTGGATGATAGCAGAATATATTGAATATGCTATATTAAATATACTATATTAAATATGCTATTCTCAATTTTGGATATAGTTGAAACTTGATTACAGAGTACACGTTACACTAATCATGTCCTGCACTGTTTTTGTCCTCCGTATGTATAATTGGATCGTTGGATCTGTTTTAAACTCTATGTTTTAAACTCTATGTTTTTAATGCTAGTATCCATTATGCGGCACCTGGATATACAGATTTACTGCGGTATCTAAACTGATCGCTATGTTTTTGTTTACAATTAGGTATCTGGGCCATGCTATTGGCCGTTACACCGCGTCTGTATATCCCCTAGGCAACCGATGTCTGAGCGTAATTCACGCTGATGACGTCACTTCCGCCTGGCACGGCACACGGGCCGCACTCGTGGCTCAGCGTCTAATGGAGCTGCACATATGTATATAAGGTGATGGGATTGCTAAGGGGGTATACTGCTTTTGTAATTTTTCCAAGCTGTATCGTGCATTTGATAAAGGGGGCGAAATGCCTCCGAAACGTCATGTTTTTTAAATGTAACTGATTAAATGTTATGTTTTACCTAACCAGTGAGTGCCTTTTTCATGCTGGATATTTTATATATATATATATATATATATATATATTGAAATGTTTGGTATTTTTCACTTTGTGTTATGACCCTTACCTGAATTAATTATGTAATCTGCCCTGTATGGACTACACATATGCAGGGGTCCTTAGAAAATGGACTACAAAGTTAGCCACCGCTTATAGAATTACTAAGATGGCGACTGTCTTGTATGTATGTGTCACCCATAAATTAAGTTTTACAAGAACCGGAAGTGACACATAATAATGTGCTGAGTGGCTAGAATGAAGAGGGTGGGATGCCGAGAAGAGTGTGCGAAATTTGAATAACCAATGAGGGCAAAATACAGAGTTTATAAACTCAGCAAGAGGAGAGAAAGATTATATCCTTGAAAAAGCTTTAAGTGAAACACATGTTGGATATAGCTACTGGACCTCTTTTAACAGCACTGTGAAGGGATTACAGTTTATTGAAGAGGTGTTTTGGACCCTATTTGTGAGGTTTATAGAACACTATTATAACCTGTGTATATAATCTGATGTGCTTGTATCTGTTGAGTTCTGTATGTGTTTTTAATAATTAAACCATTTCTACGTATGCCAAGAGTTTGGCTGGCACTGCTGTATTGGTTTGAGCTTTGCCAGAAAGCTCCTAATCACGTGAGTAATACTCTGTAAAGGGGCTAGGAATTATATGAAGAGTAAACTTGATTGCACTATTTTGCATTTTTCTCTCTCTTTTCTCTTGAGGTAGAGTTGTTGATTGAAAGGAAAAGGAAATAAGAAAAAAAGATGATTATTGGCTTCATGAAATCGGACATTGTATACTCCTTTTAATTGTTTTTTATATGCACTGTATATCACATGTTATATTAGTAAAAAGTACATTTGAACATTGGCAGTTCCATTTCTACAGGATTATCAAATTAATTAGTACAGATTGCACCATTATATACAGTATAAGAACCTCATAGAGTTTAATTGTAGCCACAATTACTTCCAATTGAAAGAATGACTTTCATTACTCCATAGCACTTAAGTAGTTGGAGAGAAATATTAAAACATTAAAAAGGTCTGGTTAAACAACCAAGATCTGCTATGTGAAGGAAATCAAATAGTCCAAAGTTCTAGAAAAAAAACAGTTAAAACAGCAGGTGATAAATGGTTTATTGCAGTCTTTGTGAGATAATGTGCATTAAATACTAATAGACTAGAATACGGGCCACAGAAATGAACCAGCAGGTAGAAAAAATTCATTCAAGTTCAAGTTTTCCTTTTAAAAAAGTTATTCTCAAAAGGACAAAGTATTCGGTTAAAGGGACATGAAATCTAATTTTTTTCTTTCATGATTCAGATATAGCTGGCTATTATAAACAACAACTATCCAATTTACTTATATTTTTCTTTGTTCTTTTGACATCCTTTGTTGAAAAACACAGATGTAAACTCAAGAGCAAGCACTGTATGGCAGCAGTTTTGTACGAATATTATACCTTTTGCAAGAACAGTTGATGGTAACACGTGCATGCAAACTACCTAGGCATCGCTTCAACAAAAAATACCATGAAAATAAAGAAAATTTGATAGAAGTAAATTAGATTTTTTTTTAAATTCTATTCTTTTAAATTTATGCTCTGTCTGAATCACAAAATAAAATATGATTTTCATGTCTCTAAGATAAAATGATATATATATATATATATATATATATATATATATATATATATATATATAAAATATACACACATATATATGTATATATAAATATATATATAATTATTTTTTATTAATCTCAAATAATTTAGTTACACTAAGGCTTATGTGAAGGGTATGTGATCATGTACTTATGGATGAAACAACAGAAAGTGTCCAGATAGAAGTGAGAGAGGTCCAGTCTGCAGCAGGTTAATGAATTTACTATGTATGAATGGTAAAAAAATGTATTTTGCTGAATAAATACACTTTATTTCCTTTTTAAATTAATTTTAAAAGGAAAATGAATGTTTATTCAGCAAAAGAGAAAAAAAGTTTTTTTCTAATTACATAAAGAGATTCCATATATGTTCCTTTAATTATATATAGAGATACACTCTAAATATATACTAATACTTGATGGAAAGAAAAGAGGGCGCCTCATAGTGTATTTCATACCAGATAGGTGTGTAAGCACATAGACAGTATTAAGCTTACCAGATAGAGTTGCACCATCCTGTGACCGGTGCTTGCAACTTGCAAGCAGGCTAGCACTCTGCAGCGGCTAGGACACTGTTTTGGGATTTCCAAGTTGTACTTCAAGGGGGAGTTCAATACGCTCCTGTTTCTACTGGTCAAAGCAGAAAAACTTCCAAATCGGAATGGTAATCAAACAACAGGACCACTCCCGGTCAAAACACAGGACAACTTCTAAATATAAAATTTAAAAATAAGGCTTTATTTACTCCAACAACGCGTTTCTCGACCACCAAACGGGTCGTTTCATCAGGCAATAAAAAACGGATACAACAATCCTTAATTGGTAACATTAAATACACTTGTGATAAAAAACGGAAGTTGTCATGTTCAAAAAACACCACATCAAATGCATGGCCTATTTGCTTATGCATTGGTGAAAAACTCTTACAAAAACGGCATAAAAATTGTAGTATAACTATAATCGTATATATTTTAAAACAGCATATTGCTACAAAATTAATACATTTTATACAGCAGTTTTATCTCATAAATTGTGAGAAATTAATTTTAGAATAGATTTAGCGATTTTGTGTTACATCTCTAATAAAAGAATCTTCAAATATATATTTGTCATGCTTAAAAATAAAACTAAAGTGGCAACTAATAAATCGTTTGTTATCCATTTAATCATACGGTAAATTTGTAGAAAAGTTTGATGGCCTACATGGCATATTTGAATATCAAAGACCAAAAAATTCCTTGATCTTAAAATTTTTGAATTTGTGTTTGTCGTTTTAGTATATGTCCTATTATTTTTCCTATAACCCTGAGACATATATAAAAATATAAAAATATATGTATAAAAAAAACCTCTATATATAAAGAGAGAGAGAGACATAATATATGTCTCTGGTGATTGATACAAAATTCTTAATAGTATTATATTACTTTTAAACGATAAACTGCAAAAGAATGACAAAATATAATAATAATCGGCACAATCTCGTCGCAAAAGCATCACCAATATACTAAATATTCAAATTTGAATATTTGAATTATTAACCAGTCCTAAGAGAATTATTAATTTTGTTATACCATAGTGGGTATTAGATCTAATCCCATGTTTGTGAGTGTGTTTCATTATTTCTGTCGGCCTGCCTACTGTGAAATACTTCACATGATTTCCATATTCCATAATTTACAACATGAGTAGTGTCTATAAGGTATAAATAAAAAGAGAGAAGTGCTCAACCTGGGAATGAACAATAGCATAATAGCTTGCTCTGTGGCTAGTTACCACCCAAGAATCAGCCTCTTTTTGCTCAACATGTGCCTTTCACAGAGAAGAACTTTCCTGAAGCATATCAGTCTGATCCTGACTTCACAGTACACATGTTAAGCTAAAAGAGGCTGCTTCTTGGGTGGTAACTAGCCATAGAACAAGCTATTATGCTATTGTTCGTTCTCAGGTTGAGTGCTTCTCTCTTTTTATTTATGCAAATTATGACACTTGGGGAAGTCTCCCTAAGTGTGATGCAGGAATCCAGACGTGGACCTGTTGCTCAGTGTGTCTAGAGGGATATGGCTGCACCTCACTGATGAGGCCCACAATAGGCCGAAGCGTATGTCTGGGGTTTTGCTGTTTCTCTCGTTCAGAGAGGGATTGCCTGGTATTACGAGGCTGGACTGTACTGTGAAGTCAGGATCAGACTGATATGCTTCAGGAAAGTTCTTCTCTGTGAAAGGCACATGTTGAGCTAAAAGAGGCATCTTCTTGGGTGGTAACTAGCCATAGAACAAGCTATTATGCTATTGTTCGTTCTCAGGTTGAGCGCTTCTCTCTTTTTATTTATTAGTGTCTATAAGGTGATGGTTTAGACAATGTACTTGCATAAATCTCTACTGTGCTAGTATCTGTTGGTCACAATATAAAAAATTTAGAAATATGAGCATGAATATTGAGGATAATGTTTCATGTGATGTGAATGTAATTCCAAGATGTGGATGTGTGTTATCTATTCTAATTGGATAAAAAGTGACGGTGATAATGTTCATGGGCCCTATAATATGAAATTGCAGATACACATTATATTAGTTAAAAGCTGCTAGATCTAAAATGGCATTGGGGCCTGAGAGGTATATGTGGAAGCCTATCATCCGTCCTAATGTGATGAAAAGTGGCAAGGATGATATTCATAGTATAGCATAGTAAGTAGCATATTATATTAGTTAAAAGCTGCTAAATCTAAATTTGCATTTAGGCCTGAGGAATATAGAGTTTTTAGCTTAAAGATCCAAAAGGTTTCTCATTGTCATAATTTGATTAACCTATTGTAATCTGATGACTTTGGAATAAAATCAATAGGAAGAAATTTGTATATATATGAGGATTGCTGTTATGGTTATGTAAACAATGATTTGGAATGCTATGCTTGATTTTTGCTTTTTTGAAGTTCTTACAATTTCGGTTATGCTCACCCCATTTCATTCTAATTTTCCTAGAGGTGTGACCTACATACTGTAGGCCACATACACATTCTATTAGATAGATTACAAAAATGGATTCACAATTATAGAACCCTGAGATGGGGAAAGTCTCGCTGGTGACAGTGGATTTACATATTTGGTGTCCAGATTTGATGGATTTACATGAATTACACCCATTCTTTCCACATCTATAAACACCCTTTAGACCAAAAATGCCATTCTTGGTTTGTTTCTGTTCTTTAACTTTAAAATTGTCATGCTTTACTCTTTTACTCTTTTTTGTTCCTCAAAGTAGGTGCTCTCCTATACACCATTCTTGGCTTATTGCTAACTATATTTTTAAGTATAGGATCTCTTTGAATTACATGCCAGTGTTTGTTCAATATGTGTTGTATTTTGTGGTAGTCATTGTTGTATTGTGTTATGATGAACATTAAATATATACTAATACTTGTGAATTTTAAAAACATCCAAAATGAAATATATTGTAGAATGCTGCGCTCAGTAGAAAACCAAATTAATATTAAGTAGTCTATTGAGGAGTATTGATGTCCACTGTTTTTGAGAGGAAAATGTATTATACTACAATTACTTAAAATATATTAGCTAGAGCACCAATTGGAGAACAATTAAAACATTAGCTCACATAAAAAAAAAATGATTGTCCATCTAAAATATCGCTAACATTCCAGTTCCAAAGGGGAAAGTTTACCATCACTTTAAAGGGACTTCGTCACCAAAAAAATATTATTTAGTAATTCAGTAATATACATTGATTGAAAACTTTATTTGTTGTTTAAAATTAATTTCCATGAAGGTAATTTGAGTAATAACATGTCAAAGTACTATCTTGGGGCATCCATTTTATAAGGTCTATTTGACTAGATTTATCAAATTCAAACTGTAGGCATTACATATTAGCTTACCCCTTAATGCCCAAGGACGTGCCAGGCACGTCCTCCATTGGATGTCACTTAACGACCAAGGATGTGCCTGGCGCATCCTCTGGGGTTTGAAGCTCTGGAAGCGATCCTGATCGCTTTCAGCAGCTTTTAAGGTATAGCAGTGATGCCTCGATATTGAGGCATCACTGCAATACCTTTTTTGGAACACCATTGCAGAGAGAGACACTATGTGGCCCTCTCTGCATTGGCCAGTGATGGTGCAGATCGTTGGTGGGTGGGAGCAGCTGCAGTGAGGCGGGTGGGCGGCCCATCGCTGGCAAACTTCCGGCCAGCAGTGGGAAATGGTTGTCGGGTGCACGCTGGAGGATCTAGTCTGTTACAAAATATGTTAAGTGGTGGGAGAGGGTGGTGGGTGGCAGAGGAGGAGGACATTTTTAAAAAAAAGGGATCTGGGAGGGGGTAGGGTATGTAGGGGGGCAGCTACACTACAGAAATGTATTTTTTTTTTTAAAAAAAAGCCACATTTATTTTCAAAGTGGGTACTGGCAGACAACTGCCAGTACCCAAAATGGTGGCAAATAGTTAGTGGGGGGGAGGGATAGAGAGCTCTTTGGGGGGACCAGGGAGGTTGGGGGCTAAGGGGGGATCCTACACAGCAGAATATATTTAAAAAAAAAAAAAAAGCTTTTTATTTTAGTACTGGAAGACTTTCTGCCAGTACTTAAGATGGCGGGAACAATTGTGGAGTGGGGGAGGGAATAGAGCTGTTTGGAAGAGATCAGGGGTTGAGATGTGTCAGGTGAGAGGCTGATCTCTACACTAAAGCTGAAATTAACCCTTCAAGCTCCCTACAAGCTACCTAATTCACTCCGTCACTGCTGAGCATAATACAAATGTGGTGCGCAGCGGCATTTAGCGGCCTTCTAATTGTAAATAATTTCAGTGAGAAACCCAAAGTTAGTGAAAAAGTGAACAATTTTTTTTTATTTGATCGAATTTGGCGGTGAAATAGTGGCATGAAATATATCAAAATGGGCCTAGATCAATAATTTGGGTTGTCTACTACACTACACTAAAGCTAAAATTAACCCTACAAGCTCCCTACAAGCTACCTAATTAACCACTTCACTGTTTGGCCAAATACAAGTGTGGTGAGCAGTGGCATTTAGCGGCCTTCTAATTATCAAAAAGTAATGCCACAGCCATAAACGTCTGCTATTTCTGAACAAAGGAGATCCCAGAGAAGCATTTACAATCATGTGTGCCATAACTGCACAAGTTGTTTGTAAATAATTTCAGTGAGAAACCTAAAGTTTGTGAAGAAGTTTGTGAAAAAGTGAACGATTTTTCGCATTTAACAGGGAAATGGTGGCATGAAATATACCAAAATGGGCCTAGATTAATACTTTGGGTTGTCTACTAAAAACAATATATATACATGTCAAGGAATATTCAGGGATTCCTGACAGATATCAGTGTTCCAATGTAACTATTACTAATTTAAAAAAAATGGTTTGGAAATAGCAAAGTGCTACTTGTATTTATTGCCCTATAACTTGCAAAAAAAGCAAAGAACATGTAAACATTGGGTATTTCTAAACTCAGGACAAAATTTAGAAACTATTTAGCATGGGTGTTTTTTGGTGGTTGTAGATGTGTAACAGATTTTGGGGGTCAAAGTTAAAAAAGGTGTGTTTTTTCCATTTTTTCATCATATTTTATAATTGTTTTATAGTAAATTATAAGATATGATGAAAATAATGGTGTCTTTAGAAAGTCCATTTAATGGCGAGAAAAACGGTATATATGTGGGTACAGTAAATGAGTAAGAGGAAAATTACAGCTAAACACAAACACCGCAGAAATGTAAAAATAGCCTTGGTCCCAAAGGGTCAGAAAATGGTAAAGTGCTGTGGTCACTAAGGGGTTTAAGGGACATGGAACCCAAAATTTTTCTTTCATGATTCAGATAGAGAATACAATTTAAAACAACTTTCCAATTTACTTATATTATTTAATTTGCGTCCTTCTCTTGTTATCCTTTGATGAATTAAAGGGACAGTCTAGACAAAAATAAACGTTCATGATTTAGATAGGGCATGCAATTTTGATCAACTTTCTAATGTATTTTTATCATCAAAATTTGCTTTGTTCCCTTGGCGGTATTTTTGAAAAGCTAAACCTAGGTAGGCTCAAACTGATTTCTAAAACCGTTGAAAACCGCCTCTTAGCTCAGAGCATTTTTAAAGTTTTTCACAGTTAGACAGTACTAGTTCATGTGTGTCATATAGATAACATTGTGCTCACTCCCGTTGATAGGCTAAACTGCATGTTTGTCAAAAGCACTGAGGTAAGGGGGCAGTCTGCAGAGGCTTAGATACAAGGTAATCACAGAGGTAATATGTGTACAAATAGAACAGTGTTGGTTATGCAAAACTGGGGAATGAATGATAAAGTGATTATCTATCTTTTTTAAAATTAAAAATTCTGGAGTAGACTGTCCCTTTAAGGTAGTGTCAGGCAATTTTGTGCCTGACTGGGCACACTATGCAGTCAAAATGGTGGCAATTAATTGCATTATCTCATATGTTTAAATAAAAAATACAAAGAGGGATTTTTTGAAAAACAAACAGTGACCCCCCCTAAAAACAAATCCATATAAGTAATTTATCTATAGGAAAACTATGTATTTGCAATAAGAGGGTTCCTTTAATGAGTAGGAAGAAACATAATTTATGCTTATCTGATAAATTTATTTATCTTGTAGTGTATTCAGTCCACGGGTCATCCATTACTTATGGGATATATTCCCTTCCCAACAGGAAGTTGCAAGAGGATCACCCAAGCAGAGCTGCTATATAGCTCCTCCCCTCACATGTCATATCCAGTCATTCGACCGAAACAAGACAAGAAAGGAGAAACCATATGGTGCAGTGGTGACTGGAGTTTTAATTAAAATTTAGATCTGCCTTAAAAGACAGGGCGGGCCGTGGACTGAATACACTACAAGAGAAATAAATTTATCAGGTAAGCATAAATTATGTTTTCTCTTGTTAAGTGTATTCAGTCCACGGGTCATCCATTACTTATGGGATACCAATACCAAAGCCAAAGTACACGGATGATGTGAGGGACAAGGCAGGAACTTAAACGGAAGGAACCACTGCCTGTAGAACCTTTCTCCCAAAAACAGCCTCCGAAGAAGCAAAAGTGTCAAATTTGTAAATCTGTTCAACAGAGGCCTCATTCTTAAAGGCCCAGGTGGAAGCCACAGCTCTAGTGGAATGAGCTGTAATTCTTTCAGGGGGCTGCTGTCCAGCAGTCTCATAGGCTAAGCGTATTATGGGACGAAGCCAAAAGGAGAGAGAGGTTGCCGAAGCTTTTTGACCTCTCCTCTGACCAGAATACACGACAAACAGGGAAGAAGTTTGACGAAAATCTTTAGTTGCCTGTAAATAGAACTTCAGGGCACGGACTACGTCCAGATTATGCAAAAGTCGTTCCTTCTTTGAAGAAGGATTAGGACATAATGATGGAACAACAATCTCCTGATTGATATTCCTGTTAGAAACTACCTTAGGTAAAAACCCAGGTTTAGTACGCAGAACTACCTAGTCTGAATGGAAAATCAGATAAGGAGAATCACAATGTAAGGCCGATAACTCAGAGACTCTTCGAGCCGAGGAAATAGCCATCAAAAACAGAACTTTCCAAGATAAAAGCTTAATATCAATGGAATGAAGGGGTTCAAACGGAACCCCTTGAAGAACTTTAAGAACCAAGTTTAAGCTCCACGGAGGAGCAACAGTCTTAAACACAGGCTTAATCCTAGCCAAAGCCTGACAAAAAGCCTGGACGTCTGGAACTTCTGCCAGACGTTTGTGTAAGAGAATAGACAGAGCAGAAATCTGTCCCTTTAACGAACTAGCAGATAAGCCCTTTTCTAAACCCTCTTGTAGAAAAGACAATATCCTAGGAATCCTAACCTTACTCCATGAGTAACTCTTGGATTCGCACCAATATAAATATTTACGCCATATCTTATGGTAAATTTTTCTGGTAACAGGCTTCCGTGCCTGTATTAAGGTATCAATAACTGACTCCGAGAAGCCAAGCTTTGATAGAATCAAGCGTTCAATCTCCATGCAGTCAGCCTCAGAGAAATTAGATTTGGATGTTTGAAAGGACCTTGTATTAGAAGGTCCTGCCTCAGAGGTAGAGACCATGGTGGACAGGACGACATGTCCACTAGGTCTGCATACCAGGTCCTGCGTGGCCACGCAGGCGCTATCAGAATCACTGATGCTCTCTCCTGTTTGATCTTGGCAATCAGTCGAGGTAGCATCGGAAATGGTGGAAACACATAAGCCATGTTGAAGACCCAAGGGGCTGTCAGAGCATCTATCAGCGCCGCTCCCGGGTCCGTGGACCTGGATCCGTAACAAGGAAGCTTGGCGTTCTGGCGAGACGCCATGAGATCCAGATCTGGTTTGCCCCAACGATGAATCAGTTGAGCGAAGACCTCCGGATGAAGTTCCCACTCCCCTGGATGAAAAGTCTGGCGACTTAGAAAATCCGCCTCCCAGTTCTCCACGCCTGGGATGTAGATCGCTGACAGGTGGCAAGAGTGAGACTCTGCCCAGCGAATTATCTTTGAGACTTCCAACATCGCTAGGGAACTCCTGGTTCCCCCTTGATGGTTGATGTAAGCCACAGTCGTGATGTTGTCCGACTGAAATCTGATGAACCTCAGTGTTGCTAACTGAGGCCAAGCTAGAAGAGCATTGAATATTGCTCTCAACTCCAGAATATTTATTGGGAGGAGTTTCTCCTCCTGAGTCCATAATCCCTGAGCCTTCAGGGAATTCCAGACTGCGCCCCAACCTAGAAGGCTGGCATCTGTTGTTACAATCGTCCAATCTAGCCTGCGAAAGGTCATACCCTTGGACAGATGGACCCGAAAAAGCCACCAGAGAAGAGAATCTCTGGTCTCTTGGTCCAGATTTAGCAGAGGGGACAAATCTGAGTAATCCCCATTCCACTGACTTAGCATGCATAATTGCAGCGGTCTGAGATGCAGGCGCGCAAATGGCACTATGTCCATTGCCGCTACCATTAAGCCGATTACTTCCATGCACTGAGCCACTGACGGGCGTGGAATGGAATGAAGGACACGGCAAGCATTTAGAAGTTTTGATAACCTGGACTCCGTCAGGTAAATTTTCATCTCTACAGAATCTATAAGAGTCCCTAGAAAGGAGACTCTTGTGAGTGGTGATAGAGAACTCTTTTCCACGTTCACTTTCCACCCATGCAACCTCAGAAATGCCAGAACTATCTCTGTATGAGACTTGGCCATTTGAAAGCTTGACGCCTGTATCAGGATGTCGTCTAGATACGGAGCCACCGCTATGCCTCGCGGTCTTAGAACCGCCAGAAGTGAGCCCAGAACCTTTGTAAAGATTCTCGGGGCCGTAGCCAACCCGAAGGGAAGACCTACAAACTGGTAATGCCTGTCTAGAAAGGCAAATCTTAGGTACCGATAATGATCTTTGTGAATCGGTATATGAGGGTAGGCATCCTTTAAGTCTACTGTGGTCATGTATTGACCCTCTTGGATCATGGGTAGGATGGTTCGAATAGTTTCCATTTTGAATGATGGAACTCTTAGGAATTTGTTTAAGATTTTTAGGTCCAAGATTGGTCTGAAGGTTCCCTCTTTCTTGGGAACCACAAACAGATTTGAGTAAAACCCTTGCCCTTGTTCCGTCCGCGGAACTGGGTGGATCACCCCCATTACTAAGAGGTCTTGCACACAGCGTAGAAATGCCTCTTTCTTTATTTGGTTTGCTGATAACCTTGAAAGATGAAATCTCCCTTGTGGAGGAGAAGCTTTGAAGTCCAGAAGATATCCCTGAGATATGATCTCCAACGCCCAGGGATCCTGGACATCTCTTGCCCAAGCCTGGGCAAAGAGAGATAGTCTGCCCCCCACTAGATCCGTTTCCGGATAGGGGGCCCTCTCTTCATGCTGTCTTAGGGGCAGAAGTAGGCTTTCTGGCCTGCTTGCCCTTGTTCCAGGGCTGGTTAGCTTTCCAGCCCTGTCTGTAACGAGCAACAGGTCCTTCCTGTTTTGGAGTGGAGGAAGTTGATGCTGCTCCTGCCTTGAAGTTACGAAAGGCATGAAAATTAGACTGTTTGGCCTTTGATTTGGCCCTGTCCTGAGGAAGAGTATGACCCTTACCTCCAGTAATGTCAGCAATAATTTCTTTCAAGCCGGGCCCGAATAAGGTCTGCCCTTTGAAAGGAATATTAAGCAATTTAGATTTAGAAGTCACGTCAGCTGACCAGGATTTAAGCCATAGCGCTCTGCGCGCCTGGATGGCGAATCCAGAGTTCTTAGCCATTAGTTTGGTTAAATGTACAACGGCATCAGAAACAAATGCATTAGCTAGCTTAAGTGCTTTAAGCTTGGCCATAATCTCATCCAATGGAGCTGTGCGAATGGCCTCTTCCAGAGACTCAAACCAGAATGCCGCAGCAGCAGTGACAGGCGCAATGCATGCAAGGGGCTGTAAGATAAAACCTTGTTGAACAAACATTTTCTTAAGGTAACCTTCTAATTTTTTATCCATTGGATCCGAAAAAGCACAACTATCCTCCACCGGGATAGTGGTATGTTTAGCTAAAGTAGAAACTGCTCTCTCCACCTTAGGGACCTTCTGCCATAAGTCTCGTGTGGTGGCGTCTATTGGAAACATTTTTCTAAATATCGGAGGAGGGGAAAAGGGCACACCGGGTCTATCCCACTCCTTGCTAATAATTTCTGTAAGCCTTTTAGGTATAGGAAAAACGTCAGTACACACCGGTACCGCAAAGTATCTATCCAACCTACATATTTTCTCTGGAATTGCAACTGTGTTACAATCATTCAGAGCCGCTAATACCTCCCCTAGCAATACACGGAGGTTCTCAAGCTTAAATTTAAAATTAGAAATCTCTGAATCCGGTCTCCTTGGATCAGATCCATCACCCACAGAATGAAGCTCTCCGTCCTCATGTTCTGCAAATTGTGACGCAGTATCAGACATGGCTCTCACATCATCACCTTAACCCAGAGCTATCGCGCTTGCCTCTTAATTCAGGCAATTTAGATAAAAAGTGATTTGTATAGGCCTCTCTGATGTACTTGGCGCCACAATATCACGCGCCTCCTGAGCGGGAGGCGAAGGTACTGACACGTGAGGAGAGTTAGTCGGCATAACTTCCCCCTTGTTGTCTGGTGATAATTTCTTTACAGATATAAATTGACTTTTATTCAAAGTGACATCAATACATTTAGTACACATATTTCTGTGGGGCTCCACATTGGCCTTCAAACATAGTGAACAAACAGATTCATCTGTGTCAGACATGTTTAAACAGACTCGCAATGAGACTAGCAAGCTTGGAAAATCCTTTCAAATAAATTTACAAGCAATATAAAAAACGCTACTGCGCCTTTAAGAAGCACAAAAAATCTTCACAGTTGAAATAACAATGAACCAAATCAGTTATAGCAACCAAATTTTCACAGTAAATATATTAAGTTAGCAAAGCATTGCACCCACTAGCAATTGGATGATTAACCCCTTAATACCCAAAAACGGATAATCAATTTAACAATTAATGTTTTTATTACAGTCAAACACACTGTCACAGGTCTGCTGTGACTGATTACCTCCCTCAAAATGAATTTTGAAGACCCCTGAGCCCTCTAGAGACGTCCTGGATCAAGGAGGAAGAAGCAGGAAGACTGAAACTGAATTTTTACTGCGCAAAAAAGCTCTAAAATAGGCCCCTCCCACTCATATTACAACAGTGGGAAACCTCAGTTAACCGTTTCTATATAGAAATAAACGACAGCCATGTGGAAAATCATGCCCCAAAAGATTTATCACCAAAGTACCTCACAAAAAAACGAATAACATGCCAGTAAACGTTTTATGCACTTTAAAAGTTAGGTAGTGTTATTAATAAGCCTGCTACCAGTCGCTTCTACTGCAGTTAAGGCTCATACATTACTTCAGTATTAACAGTATTTTCTTAGTCAAATTCCATTCCTTAGAAAATTACTTATTGTACATACATTCATCAGCCTGATACCAGTTGCTACTGCATTTAAGGCTGTACTTACATTACATCGGTATCAGCAGTATTTTCTGAGTCAATTCCATTCCTTAGAAAAATAATTTACTGCACATACCTTGTTTGCAGGATTCCCCACACGCTATTCCCTTTCTGAAAGTTACCCCACTCCTCAGAATGTGCGAGAACAGCCAGTGGATCTTAGTTACTTCTGCTAAGATCATAGAAAACGCAGGCAGATTCTTCTTCCAAATACTGCCTGAGAACAAACAGCACACTCCGGTGCCATTTAAAATAACAAACTTTTGATTGAAGAAATAAACTAAGTATAAAAAAACACCACAGACCTCTCACAACGTCCTATCTAGTTGAGTTGCAAGAGAATGACTGGGTATGACATGTGAGGGGAGGAGCTATATAGCAGCTCTGCTTGGGTGATCCTCTTGCAACTTCCTGTTGGGAAGGGAATATATCCCATAAGTAATGGATGACCCGTGGACTGAATACACTTAACAAGAGAAACACTGTTTATTCCTTTCATTGAGGATTAGCTGCATCTGTGGTTGGTCGTCACTTACCTACATGGTATGGAATGCATTTGATCGAATCATTAATCTGGTGATTGACTGTGGATTACGTCTGACAAGGGAATACACGTATTATAAAGATAATTGGACAGTACCACTTGAGATATATATATATATATATATATATATATATATAGATATTTTTGTAGTTGCAACATGTGCATGTTATTTTATTTATGTATTTATTTTTTAATTTATATATGTTATTTTTTTTATCAAGAAAAAAATAATTCAAACTCATTTTTAAACATCTTGCTTGTTTTAGTGCCCAATATTATTTTCTCCCCTTTTTTCTAGGGTAGTATTTAGGCCTGTAATACATGTGAGAGCTGATTATAGATCTGAGAATAGTGAGTACACTTTTGGCACTCTATAGAACTTGTTGATTTGTAGACTGTATTACACTATTGTGTGTTTCATGTTTTATATTTTTTATATGTTTTTGGAGTGAAAGCAAGTGATACACATATGCTTTATTTTATGTACTTTATTTCACATTTATTCTAGAATAATTGTATTATTGTTAATTTATTGTACATTTATTAACACACATTTGTTAAACTAAAATCTCACTGAAAAAAAAACTTGAAAATTGCAGAATTCACAGCTGCAAATTGCAAGATCAGCTCCATTATAATAAATCTATCCCTGACAGCTAACTTCTTGCTGCCTCAAAAGAGTTCCACCGTCAAGAATATCTGAATCACAAAAACACCTACAAAACCTTATTAAACAAACTCATTTAAAAAAAAGTATTTAAAACATTCTACTCTAACATATGCGTTAAAGAAAAGTTCTTAAAATATATTTTTTTTAAATTAAAATACGTCAATCAGCTTTGTCCACAAAATAAGATACATCAAATAGGCAATGGAATATTTAAAGGGACACTGTACCCAAAACATTTCTTTCGTGATTCAGATTGAGCATGAAATTTTAAGCAACTTTCTAATTTACTCCTATTATCAAATTTTCTTCATTCTCTTGGTATCTTTATTTGAAATGCAAGAATGTAAGTTTAGATGCCGGCCCATTTTTGGTGAACAACCTGGGTTGTCCTTGCTGATTGGTGGATAAATTCATCCACCAATAAAAAAGTGCTGTCCAGAGTACTGAAAACAAAAAAAAAGCTTAGATGCCTTCTTTTTCAAATAATGATAGCAAGAGAACGAAGAAAAATTGATAATAGGAGTAAATTAGAAGGTTGCTTAAAATTGCATGCTCTTTCTGAATTACAAAAGAAAAATTTTGGGTTCAGTGTCCCTTTAAAAATTCTGACCCCCCCCCCGATGAAATTTAGATGTGAATCTCTGACCACACCTTTAGAATGCCTCAGGACACCAACAGTTAGCCCCTCTGCAAGGTTTTTTAGATGGTTTTTGTTCTATCCAGCAACGCTTTTTCCCTAAAAAAAATTACATACAAATTTCCTAAATGTTGTTATAATAGATAGAAATAGGTTTAATCCACTGATGCCAATTTTTGCAGGGTTTTTCTCTTGCAGTGCAGGTGACGTGACTGCAAGCCATTGATACCTGTTATCTTGAGAGACAGTAGCTTCACAGGATGATGAACATCAAAGAGTTATTTATTCAAATAAAAAATTAATTCAAGGGACATAAAACAGGTTGAGATCTGTGCATATCCTAAAAGGGCTAAATAATTAAAAATAGTTTGCATAAAAAAATTGTTTAAAAATTGCTGGCAAGTATTTTAAAATCGTTTTCAAATATAAGCAAAATGAATTACATAGCTAAGCTGCCTGGGGCAGACAGCTCCCCCCCCCCCTTAGTGTTTAGACACAGACATTGTATTTCAATGTGTTCACAGCTTCTAGGCATGCTCCAGCAGATCATCTCTATTCACTTTTGTATTCTACCAAAAGCAACCATAGATATAGATACAGCCATAAAAAGAATTGTGTGGGGGGAGTTAAAGATTTACAATTCAGAAACAAAAAAGAAAGTATTAACCCCTTAATGACCACAATGTACCCTGTATGTCACTGGTCGTTAAGGGGTTTTCCAGGACATAATAGCACAAGTTTAGCAAGAACACGCTATTAATGCCCTCCCTCCAGCTGGCTTTGTGGAATAGAGCAGTCTCAAAGCTGGTGGCAAGACCGCGCTATAAAACAATCAAGTCCCAAAAAAAGGCCAGCGACATACAGGGTACGTCGCTGGTCCTTAAGGGGTTAATGACGAGTCACTGCAGTATAAATTTGCAGGTAAAGTAATTAAAGTACATATTATTATATTTTGTCTCTATCCCAACTTGTTTTATGTCCCTTTAACTACTAGTGACAAAGCAGAAAATAATGCCTCAACAATGTCAGCTTTAGAAAAAAAACGCATTACAATTTTGAAGTAGCATAGCACATGAGATTGAAGAAAAAAGTCCAATAAATTCAATCTTTGATCCCGTTTGCTTTTATTATAAAAATAATCCCTGCCTAGTGAACTTAAAGGGACACTGAAGCCAAATGTTTTCTTCTGTGATTCAGAAAGAGCATGCAATTTAAAGCAACTTTCTAATTTACTCCTATTATCAATTTTTCTTCATTCTCTTGCTATCTTTATTTGAAAAGTAAGGCATCTAAGCTTTTTTTCTGTTCAGAACTCTGGACAGCACTTTCTTATTGGTGGATGAATTTATCCACCAATCAGCAAGGACAACCCAGTTTGTTCACCAAAAATGGGCCGGCATATAAGCACATTCTTGCATTTCAAATAAAGATACCAAGAGAATGAAGAAAATGTGATAATAGGAGTAAAATAGAAAGTTGCTTAAAATGTCATGCTCTATCGGAATCGCGAAAAAAAATTTTTGGGTTCAGTGTCCCTTTAAAGTAATATGTTTAAAAAGCCTGTTTAAAATCAAAACAAGCAATCCTATCCTTGAATCTGTTTTTAGCCTAACTATAGATAAGCACTTTTATAAGTTATCATTTGTATTGAAGTCACTGTGTACAGTGAAAACATATTTTTTGTTGCAGGAAATTAAGACCCCTTAATATAAAGCCCTAAATCTTAAGATAGAAGAAACACACGGCTAGATTACGAGTTTTGTGGTAACAGGGGTGCGGTGCTAACGAGCAGTTTATGCTCACCGCTCACTTACAGACAGCGCTGGTATTAGAGCTAATTACTTTGGGGCAATGCGCCACAAAAGGCCCTTTTAAGGGCTATTTGTAATTTAGTGTAGGGTAGGGCTTTTTTATTTTGGGGGGGGGCTTTTTTATTTTTTTAGGGGGATTAGATTAGGTGTAATTAGTTTAAAAATCTTGTAATTTGTTTATTATTTTCTGTAATTTAGTGTTTGTTTTTTTGTACTTTAGATAATTTTATTTAATTGTATTTAATTGTATTTAATTGTATTTAATTTAGGGATTTAATTTAATTATAGTGTAGTGTTAGGTATAATTGTAACTTAGGTTATGTTTAATTTTACAGGTACATTTGTATTTATTTTAACTAGGTAGTTATTAAATAGTTAATAACTATTTAGTAACTATTCTACCTAGTTAAAATAAATACAAACTTGCCTGTAAAATAAAAATAAACCTAAGCTAGATACAATGTAACTATTAGTTATATTGTAGCTAGCTTAGGGTTTATTTTATAGGTAAGTATTTAGTTTTAAATAGGAATTATTTAGTTAATGATAGTTATATTTATTTAAATTTATTTAAATTATATTTAAGTTAGAGGGTGTTAGGGTTAGGGATAGATTTAGATTTAGGGGTTAAAAAATTTTTAATAGTGTTTGCGATGCGGGAGGGCCTTGGTTTAGGGGTTAATAGGTAGTTTATGGGTGTTAGTGTACTTTTTAGCACTTTAGTTAAGAGTTTTATGCTACGGCGTTGTAGTGTAAAACTCTTAACTACTGACTTTAAAATGCGGTACCAGTCTTGACAGGAGAGGGTCTACCGCTCACTTTTTGTCAGACTCGTAATACCAGCGTTATGCAAGCCCCATTGAAAAAAGAGGATACGCAATTTACGTAAGTGCATTTGCGGTATTTCCAAGTCTGGCCAAAAAAGTGAGCGGTACACCTGTACCTGCAAGACTCGTAATATTAGCGGCCGTTAAAAAGCAGCGTTAGGACCGGCTAACGCTGCTTTTTAAGCCTAGCGCACAACTCGTAATCTAGCCGACAATTTGTCCCTGGACTCCCGAGTAGCACTACAGTGTATAGTCTTAGAAAATAAATTCAGTATTTTCTCATTAAGTTAAATGGCAAATCCAGCAATCAGATGATATTTTTTAAAGACAATTAAAGGGAACAATTAAATAGGTGTTATATTTATTGTGCATTTGGTGCTTGTCTTGACATTACTAATACATCATTTTCACCTAGACTTAACTGAAAACTGCACATGCATCTTTTGTTTTGTTGGTTTTGTTTCTATTTTATTTGGTACTTTCAATAGTTGGCATTTAGTGCTATTTGATGTATTTTTAAGCTTTTCTGGCCTTATTCTTGTTTGTATTGTTTTCTAAACTGGACATGAGGGACTAGATCACAGTATTTTCTTTTTGCACTCTGCTCTTTATTACAAATGGAGCAGAGTTCAAATTACTTCAAGTTCGTTTGCCTGAATTTGCGATAACTTGCGCCCCCCATATTTTCTATGTTCATTGTTGAGCGCAATAGTACACTCGTATTACAAGTTGAAAGTAAATGCGATCACTCAAATGTAATTGCATTTAATACTCAAACTCTTTACGGAAGCTCAAAGGTCACATAAAAGGTTTGCATGTCAAAAAAGGTTACAACTAAGTTTTTCGACCTACACTATTTACCACTACTCCATAGTTCTGATCGCAAAATACCCTGCTACACTATTAACCCCTAAACTGCCACATCCCCATTTGCAAAATACCCAGCTACACTATTAACCCCTAAACTGCCACATCCCCATTTGCAAAATACCCAGCTACACTATTAACCCCTAGGGGCCCATTTATCAAGCTCGCCAGAAACAGCAGTTATGAAGCAGCAGTCTAAAGACATCGCCGAAAATCAACCCGATCAAGTACGATCGGGTTGATTGACACCTCCCTGCTGGTGGCCGATTGGCTGCGAATCTGCAGGGGGCGGTGTTGCACCAGCAGCTCACAAGAGTTGCTGGTGCAATGCTGAATACGGATAGCATATTGCTTTCCGCATTCAGCGAGGTCTGGCGGACCTGATCAGCACTGTCGGATCAGGTCCACCAGACCTTTGATAAATATCCCCCCTTGACCGCAATAACCCCTACACTGCTAAACCGCCTAAACTGCATTACCCTCACTGCAATAACCCCCTAATATATTAATCCCCTAACAGCTAACCCCAGTAATTATAGCTCTGTTGTAACCCCCCAAAAAAAACTAATGCTAAACTTCAAAGATTTTACTCACCCTTTTGAATCTGGCTACTTTGGGGGTCAGCAGTGGGTCCAATCTACTGTCCTTCCAATCAATCCGTCTTCTTTCTGTAACTGCAGCACACTGAAGATTAAATGCAAGGTTTCCCCTTATATAGAAGTGCACAGCCAATAGAATGAAAGTTTTTCTATTGGCTGATATGAATTGATATTCTGAAAATCAGCCGATAGAAATGCAAGGACCGCAGAGCACCGCCAGAGGACCACCAACACCATGGACTCGTGGCTGCCCCCAAAGGAGCCGGATTCAAGATGGTGAGTAAAACCTTTGTTTTTTTAGAGTGGCCATTGTGTGTGTATGTGTGTGTGTGTGGGGGGGGGGGGATAATTGCAGTTAAGGGGTTAAATAGTGCATGGGTTATTGTGGTGGGGTTGTAAAAAGTTTAGGGGTTAATAGGTTAGAGGGTTTTTTGCTGTTGGGGTTGTGGCAGTTTAGGAGTTAATAGTGTAGCCTGGTAGTTTGCGATGGGGGGTTATGGTAGTTTAGGGGTTAATAGTGTATCAGGGTAGTTTCCAATGGGGGATGTGGCATATTAGGTGTTAATAGTGTAGCGGGGTTAAAAGAGTAGGAGGTGTGGTAGTTTAGGGGTTATTAGAATAAAGGTATTAATAGCGATAGGGATTAGCGTGTGAGAATAGGTATAAGTTTCTTTTTTTACTTCTCTGCTCCGTTGTCAATGGAGTGAATATTATATTGCAAACACAATATCCCATGGATAACTTTTTGCCTGCGTCTGGTTTTGTGCAAGCGCAAATGTTTTATTTTCAACTTGTAATGTGTGCACAAAGTTAACATGCGAGGAGGAGCAATCCACTCGTAATCTAGCCCGTTAGGTCTTCTGTTTAATCCTATGGTGTTTGCGACGTGATTTTAAAGATGTTTAATATGACTTGATTAGAGTTGCTGAAGAAATCATATAAAAAAAGCACATTGTAAGGTTCCTGTAGCCAGACACAAAACAAAATAGCTTCAACCAATCACTCATGAATCATCCTTGGCCATCGGTACAGTAACCTGAGTAGGAGATTATTTCCTACAGGGATGACAGTTTGATAACTGATCATGATTCATAAATGCACTTTAAATGAAACCCAAACAGATAGTTGACAGTTTGATAGAAGTTGGGGACTAAATCACTTTTCTACTAGCCTTGAAGTGTCATCTTTTATCACAACAATTGCTTTTAAATAAATAGTTCTTGTGCCAACACTTTATAATATGGACCATAAATATAGTTATATAAAGAAATCACATCAACTCTCAAGTGTCTCTTCCCTACAATAAACAGAACCCATTTGTCTATCCCCCATATTAATGTGTAGCCCCTCAAGTTCTGCAATGTTGTAGCCAAACCTGTACTCCATACTCAACATTATATCTATAAAAGGATTTATGCACGCAGAATCGTACAGAGGCATGTTGTTTGAACATGCTAATGTTTGCTTGCCTTAGAACCCACTCCCTTATACTGAACACTACCTTTTAATTTGCTGATAACAAGAAACCCTAAATCTATCATGGTTTCACCAAGTACTGTACCATTCAAAAAGACAGTAAACACCCTGTAATTACTACACATTTTTGTTGTATTGCTAAAGAGAGTCATAAAAGCCAAGTCTAAATGTTTTAAAACAAATAAACATCTTGTTTGCTGAAATTGTGTAGCCAAATTCCACCCACCATTTGGAGGAGACCATCCAGGCTTAAACCTTCAGACAAAAAGGCTAGCCCCAGTCATAATGGTAGTATAAAATACATTGTTTTGTAGTTGTTATCAGTTAAAGAAAATTACAGAAAGATCTGTAGAAGAGTTAGCTTTGAGAAGTCAGCTGGGTATCAGCTGAGCTAAATTACATGAAAAATAATAATAAAAGTATACTGCAAAGTTGTTTCATGCTTAAATAAACATTGTACAGGTGGCCCTCATTTTACAACGGTTCAATTTACACCGTTTCAGAATAACAACCTTTTTTCCAGTCATGTGATTGTATATAAAAACCTCAAGATGTTTACTGTCCCTTTAAGTAGATGGCTACTTAGTTTTGCTTCAAATGTAAACATGTAATAATTATTACTGTTAAAGCTCATTTACCAATTACCAGCCCATTTTCTATTGCTTGCAAATCCTTTTGAAGATCAGTTACATACTGCTCTAATTTAATAAGCTTGCACATTTTAGTATCAGCTGCAATAACACATATGTTACTATCTTATTCTACTTCTAAGTAATTAAAAATTAATTTTAAAACTAACGATGTCTAGAACTTTTGTCAAATAGGTATCCAGTATGATACATTTTCTACAGCAATAGGACAAATATGGAAATTGCCAACAGTCATGAATAATACAGTTTGTAAAATAATTCACTAATTAAAGGTATACTTTTCCAGTCTCCCAGATGGACTGTAAAGAGATTGGAACCACAGTCTGAAGCTGTAGTTTGTCTCAGGGAAAAATAATCTTCTAAAGATAAATGTGACTTCCATGCTTGAAGGTATAATATCACAATTTTTTTTTTAAAAAAAAAACCACATTAACTGTAACAAACCGTAAACCGTTTTCCTGGCTGAGCCCACATCTTCACCAGCAGGTTGTCCCAGAATAAAACAAGCTGGAATCAATGACTGACAGTTCCAACTCACCACAAACCCTTACTAGGATTCTTTGAGTTAGACACAGTAACCAAGGGATTAGGGGTAAGAGAGCAATGTTCTCTTGGTATTCTTTGTTGAACGCTAAACCTAAGTAGGCCCATAGCCTCTTATCTCAGTGCATTTTATTAGCTAGCTGTTAGTTATTGTGTTCCATATACAGTATATAAAATTGTGCTCACTTCCATGGAGTTGTGAATGGGTCAGCACTAACTGGCTGAAATGCAAATTTGTAAAAAGCACTGGGATAAAGGGGCAGTCCTCACAGGCATGGAGAGAAATTATGCAAAATCTTTGGATCTTTTTTAGACCTTATATTGTATTGTAAGTGTCTCTCCTTCACACCAAGAACCATATACAGTGAGATACAGCTTTCAAATTTGTTTTTCTAACATTTTTAGGGATCTCTCCATTCTGGTGAGATGTCTTAGATCATCTTACCGGAGCGGCAAGCTTTTGAATATCAGGCCCTTAGACACAAGGTAATCACAGAGGTAAAACGTTTATTAATATGACAGTGGTGGTTATGCAAAACTGGGGAATGGGTAATAAAAGAAATATCTATCTTTTTAACAATAAACATTTTCAAGTAGACTGTCCCTTTAAAGCGTCAATCTATTCAATATCAAACTTTCATAATTCAGATAGGGCATGTGATTTAAAAAAAAATCCAATTTACTTATATCATCAAATTTGCTTTGTTCTCTTGGTATTCCTTGTTGCAAGCTAAACCTAGGTAGGCTCAAAATGATTTCTAAACCATTGAAGGCTGTCTCTTATCTCAGTGTATATTGACAGTTTTCACAGTTAGACACTGCTAGTTCATGTGTGCCATACAGATAACACTGTGCTCACTCCTGTGGAGTTATTTATGAGTTAGCACTGATTGACTAAAATGCAAGTCTGCATAAATAAAAAGAGAGAAGATCTCAACCTGGGAACGAACAAAAGCATAATAGCTTGTTCTATGTCTAGTTACCACCCAAGAAGCAGCCTCTTTTTTAGCATATCAATCTGATCCTGACTTAACAGTGCAGTCCAACAGTGATGCGGGGAGCCAGAAGTTGACCCATTGCTCAGTGTGCCTAGAGGGATATGGCTGCACCTCACTGATGAGGCCCACAATAGGCTGAAACGTAAGTCTAGGGTTTTGCAGTTTCTCTCGCTCAGAGAGGGATTGCCTGGTATTTTTTGGGACTGGACTGGACTGCACTGTTAAGTCAGGATCAGACTGATATACTACAGGAAAGTTCTTCTCTGTGAAAGGCACATGTTGAGCAAAAAGAGTCTGCTTCTTGGTGGTAACTAGCCATAGAACAAGCTATTATCCGTTCCCAGGTTGAGCGCTTCTCTGTTTTATACATAAAATGCAAGTCTATCTAAATAACTGAAATAGAAGCGGCAGTCTGCAGAGGCTTAGATACAAGGAAATCACAGAGGTAAAAAGTATATTATTATAACTGTGTCGGTTATACAAAACTGGGGAATGGGTAATAAAGGAATAATCTCTATTTAAAGAAAAAAAATTCTGGTAGACTGTCAAGTACCAAGTCATTTAAAACTAAAGTGTTCATACAAAAGTGAAGCCAGGACTAGTTAGATTAAACCAGCAAATCCAAATAAACTACTTGCCAGAGTAAGAGGTAGTACAGAACATTCAATACACAAGCAGCATCATGCTGCAAAAAGATATCTTATAAGGACTACTATAATTAAAGGGACAGAAAACCCCAATATTTTCTTTCATGATTTGGATAGGAAGTACAATTTTAAACTTACTTCTATTATCAAATTTGCTTAATTTTCATGTTATACTTTGCTGAAGGAATAGCATTGCACTGTTGGCAGCTAGCTGAACACATCTAGTTAGCCAATCACAAGAGACAAATGTGTAAATGTGTGCAGGCACCAATCAGCAGCTAGCTTCCACTAGTGTAGGATATGTGTGCATTCTTTTTCAACAAGGGATAGCAAGAGAATGAAGCACATTTGAAAATAGAAGCAAGATTTAAAATGTCTTAAAATGACATGCTCTATCTGAATCATTCAAGTTTAATTTTGACTTTCCTATCCCTTTAAGTTATAATTGATCTTCTAGGCCTCCTTAAACGTATACAGACAACCTTAATGAAGAAGGAACAGAAATCACTCTTTTTAACAAACTCCTGTTATGATGTAAACTGTGATAACAAATGCAATACATTTCTTAGCCATCAATAAACAGCTACAGAAAAGTGTAAATCAACAATGAAGTTAGGAACTGTAGCAAATAACACAGAACACCATTGCAATAAACACTGAATATATTTTATAAGCATAGTATTGAAGTTATTCCCCTCATCCCTCCTCTTATGGTTGCTGCCATGTTGCTAAATCTAGATTCCATTCCAGTGCTGATGTTTTTGTACTGATACAAATTGCATATAAAAGGTAGTTCAGAACCTGTACCCTAATAATATCTAAATTAACCCTTATAAAGTGCTAATAATCAAGCACTGAGTGTGGGGGTGCAAGGTGGAACTATATAATTAGTATCACAAATAGAAGGAGAAAAAAAGAGATACACCTAATGGCACACACTTGTAACGACAATACATTTGCTACATATGAGTGGAGCCAAAGAATAAAACATAACTTTTAATCAGATACATTTAGAAAGGTATAAAAAATACTGTAACATTAAAACCTATTACAATTAGAAGCAATATGCACTACCAGAGTGGTTAGGAATAAATATGTATATTGGCAGATAGAGGCGCTGGTTCTAAGGGATCTCCAAAGGATTTTTCTCTATGTTTCACAATTTTCCCAGAAGAATTCTGTCTGTATCTGTGTTCAAAGAATATCACATTGGCATAGTATGTCTGAGCACCTTAGTACATAAGTGCAGTATACTCACAGAATGATATCAGACAAACGGCTCCACAGGTGATTTCACAAACTTCCCAAAAAGGGGTTCTGTCTGTATCTCTGTTCAAAGAATATCACATTGACATTGTATGTCTGTGCACCTTAATATATAAGTGCAGTATACTCACTCACAGGCAAACAGCTCCACAGGTGATTTCACAAAAAACAGCAGATGATTTCACAAAAAACAACAATCAGGAAAGGAAAAAGCTGTTTTTTTAAAATAAAATATATACTTATTTTGCTCATGACAGCATATAAAAAAAAGTAAGAGCTCTTACTTTTCTTATATGCTGTCATGAGCAAAATAAATATATATTTTATTTTAAAAAGCCAGCTTTTTTCCTTTCCTGATTGTTGTTTTTTGTGAAATCATCTGCTGTTTTTTGTGAAATCACCTGTGGAGCTGTTTGCCTGTGAGTGAGTATACTGCACTTATGTATTAAGAAAGCACAGACATACTATGTCAATGTGATTATTAATGTCCTTCTGATAACTCTCCCAAAGGTACATTCAAAGTATGCTCCTCATATGGTACATGGCCACAGCATTTCCACTATAAAATACATTCAACAAAGTCCAGTCAAAATCCCATTGGTCTACAAAACAAAGTCCCAGACTAATGTTCATCTTGGAAATATTATGATGTTATTGCCAAGTATAATATCAATTGCTGTGACTCATATATTACTATAAAGGACCACTTGCAGCATATATAAATACAATGTACCTTCTATCAAGGGTTAAGCCACAATGTGTCTAGCGGTTGTTCTTAATAGCTCATCTAGATCCAGGTAAGTACTCCTGAAATTCTTCCAAGCCAATGCAACTGTATCTAGGCCTGGGGAGCTCCGTCAATAAGGTGGTATAATCCTCCATATTTCAGCCTGCTTTCTTGGAGCTATTTTATCTCTCAACAGTAAGTGTCAATACTGTGTCATAGCAAAGGGGTGTCTCATGAGGAAATAAACCTTCCATTCTCAGTTTCTAAGAGAACAATAGTTGTCTATAATTAATGGTACATCCCAACTGATTAAGATTTAATAAGTTCAATATAACATAAAACACCAAGTGGAAAAAAGTTGAAATCAACTTGATGATTTATTTGTCAACTGTCACATATACAAATATAATAGCATGCAACCACTGATCTGACATGTTTTAAGTATGTGCTTCTTTAGAGTTGGCTTCTTTGTTCTTTAAATTGCATTAGGTTGGTGAACACTATTCATCTATAAGCGTATGCACAGATCAGTGGGTGCATAGTATTGCATTTGTATATGTAGATGTTACTGAATACATCGACTTAAACTTTTTCCAGGTGGTGTAGCAGATCCAGATTGTAAAAAAGGCAGTCTGAATAGAATAAAACAAAATAAACAGCAGAAGTACAAATAGGACATGACAAAAGAAAATGTTTTTTTTTTATCTACATTGTAACAAACCAGTCTGAGCTAAACTACTAATATAAGCATTTGAAAAACATATTTTTTACTGTGCAGCCAATATATATTTATAGACTAAACCCATATGCACCTAAGTAGTTATTTATTTTTTTTTCCCCAGAACGTGCCTTTTCATTTTATTTATTTCTTGTTTTGTTTATTTATTATTATTTTATAAATATTTTTGAAAACTGATTCAGGAGGGAAATCTGAGTACTTTGAAAAGCTCATTGACTTTTCTAACCGTTAAAAATCTTAGAACAATGAGAAAAGAAGGTCAGTGCAGTCACAAATAATTTTTAAAAGAATTAATGCTTTCACTTTTTGAGTATAAATCCCCTTTACAATGCACTGCACTGACTTACCTTGATTAATCCTAATAAGATGCAGACAAGCTTGCCAAATTTCATAGAAGCATCTGCAGCAAGTCCAGCCATCACTAGGGAAATCCTTTTTATTCTCCTAGCATCAGTTTGAATGATTCAGCTAGGAAATCACACCTTTAATGTCAAATCAACTGACATTGCACAATCCTGCAACATGCAGTTATTGCTGGCATGCTAACCCAACACTAACCCAACACTGAGCTAGACCAACTGTTCTAAACCCAAAGGTGTTAGGAATACTTTACTTTCCCATATATGATTTTTTGTAAAATATATATATATATATATATATATATATATATATATACCTATATTTATATGAATATATACATATCCTTTCTCTGTATTATATGTGAATGTGTTATGTGCATGCATGCAGTTCTCTGTTTTAGGATTGTCCAGCAATTGCCCTGACAGTGTGTTCCCCTGACCCCCAGCATTTTTCAGTATCAGACTGATCTGCTATTTACGACCCTCTGCGGGTTCCCTGGACTGTCTCTCCCATCTCCTATCCTGTTTCCATGACCTCCCTTCTTTCCAAGATGTCAATGAACAAATTCTATCATATTAATAAATATTGCTTCGGACCTGAGGAAGAGAGGATTATTGAAAGCTTGTCTTTTACTATATAATGTTAGTCCAATAAAAAAGGTAATACTGTACACTGCAATACTCTTGCTATTTTTAAATATAAATATATAAAGATACTAGGCGATAAGCCTGCCCATAGGGCAGTCTATGTTTAAAAAATACATACCCCAAGCTAAAGTTACAAAAAATTAAAAAAGTAAAATTACAGAAAAAAAATAAACAAAGCTATCCAAAATACAAAATTTAAACCTAAACTAATACCCTTATAAAAATAAAAAATCCCCCCAAAATAAAACCCCCCAATCTAATACTAAACTACCAATAGCCCTTAAAAGGGCCTTTTGTAGGGAATTGTCCTAAGTTTAACAGCTCTTTTACCTCTAAAAGACACTAAGTCCCCCATAACAGTAAAAAAACCCCAACCCAAGAAACCCCCAAAATAAAAAACAACACTAAACAAACTAAACTACCCATTGCCCTTAAGGGACATTTGTATGGGCATTACCCTTAGAACTGTATTCAGCTCTTTTACTGCCCTTAAAAGAGCAATCAGCTCTTTTTCAAGCCCAAAAAACCCTAATCTAAAAAAAAAAAACCACCCCAAAAATTAAAATAAAAAATCCTAAACCTAAGCCCCAAATAGGTACTCACTGTTCCTGAAGTCTGGCGGAGAAGGTACTCACTGTTCCTGAAGTCTGGCGGAGAAGGTTTTCTTCAAAACAGATCCATCACCTTCTATCTTCATCCAGAGTGAAGGTGGCATGTAGCGGAGTTGAGGAGCTGTGTTCCTGATGCCTGGATCCTCAGTGGCAGTCCTCAATGGTGGCGCTCCTCAACGGCGGCAGTCCTTGGCAGCAGCGTTCCTTGGCATGGAGGCTCTTCTTCATTCGATGTCTGTCGTCGACTGAAGATTGAATGCAAGGTACCGCAATCAATTTGGGTTACATTGCATTCCTATTGGCTGAAAATTTGAAATCAGCTAATAGGATTAGAGCTACTGAAATCCTATTGCCTGTTCAAATCAGTCAATAAGATTTTAGTAGCTCTCATCCTTTTGGCTGATTTAAAAATTTCAGCCAATAGGAATGCAAGGTACCCCAATAAATATGGGGTATCTTGCATTCAATCTTCAGTGTGCGAAGGATGATCGCATGAAGAGGAGCCGCCACGCCACCAAGGACCACCGCCGCTGAGGACTGCCACCGCAGTCTGGAAGAAGGCCTTCTCCGCCGGACTTCAGGAACAGTGAGTACCTATTTAGGGCTTAGGTTTAATCTTATTTATTTTAATATTTGGGGTGGTTTTTTTTAGATTAGGGTTTTTTTGAGCTTGAAAAAGAGCTAATTTTCTTTTTAAGGGAAGTAAAAGAGCTGAATGCCCTTTTAAGGGCAATGCCCATACAAATGCCGTGTTAGGGGCAATGGGTAAATTAGTTTCTTTTAGTGTTAGGTTTTTTATTTTTGGGGGTTTGGTGGGTGGGGGGTTTTACTGTTAGGAGGGACTTTTTTTTAGAGGTAAAAGAGCTTTTTAACTTAGGGCAATGCGCTAAAAAAGGCCCTTTAAGGGTTATTGGTAGTTTAGATTAGGGAGTGTTTTTATTTTGGGGAGGTTTTTCTTTTCTTAGGGATTAGGTATAATTTATTTTTATTTTTTATAATTTTGTTTATTTTATTCTGTAATTTTAGAGTTTTTTATTTTTTGTAATTTAATGTTATTTTTTTTATTTAATTGTAATTTAGTAGTAATTGGGTTAATTTAGGGGGTGTTAGGTTAGGGGGCTTAGTAATTAAATTTGTTATTTGTGTTGTGGGGGATTGACGGTATAGGGGTTCATATATTAATTAGGGTTACTGTGGGCGGTTTTGCGATTTAGGGGTTAATAGGTTAATTAGGGTTATTGTGATGTGGGGGTTTGGTGGTTTAGGGGTTAATAGGTTAATTAGGTTTATTGCGATGTGGGGGGTTGGCGGTTTAAGAGATAATAGGTTAAATAGGTGTATTGCGATGTGGAGGGTTGGCGGTTTAGGGGTTAATATTTTAATTATTTTATTTGTGGGCTTAATTACTTTATTATTTTACTATGTGGGGGTTGACGGTTTAGGTGTTTGTTAATACTTTGTGCGGGAGGTTAGTTTTTTGTTATACTTTGTGTGGGTGGTTACGTGTTTTTAATTTTTTTTTAGTTATTTCGTGTGGGCGATTGCATGTTTTTATTTTAAGGCTTCGGGTTTGCCTTCACTGCATCCAGGTGGATTCCGAAAATGCATTAAGGTGGATTCTGTTGGCTGCGCACACAGCAAACATTCTTTTGGCTGCCTTGTGCAGCCAACATTCCTTTGAGGATGCGTGCGCAACTGGCAACACCGACGGACGCATTACAAACGCGATTATAGTATAGATAGAAATATTTATTTTAAAATAAGGAAAAACTATTTGGAAGTGAAGAACATTGGAATTTCAAGTATTTCTATAAAAGCACATTAAAACTGAATACAAATTATATTGAATATTTCAAGGTATTTGACTAGGAAGGGCTCACAAGTGTGTGTGATGCTGTTTTCAGCTGCATCCACTGCGGGAGTAACTTCCTACTTCACCGCTCCTCCGGATTGATATGCAGCACATGCCTGATGAAGCCCAATTAAATCACTCGATGAGTGAAACACGTGTAGCGTCTTGGTAACCATGCCTACAGGAGCTCCGTGAGCGTGGTTTTTGTTTGGTCTGATTGGAAAAGATTCCCTGTATGCCGCATAGCTAATCCGGTGAGTGGAACATACCCGTAGCTATAGTTACATTGCGGTGTGAGGAGTTATCTGCATATGGGATTCCTTATTACATATTATATCAGTCTATGATTGACTCGAGTCAGCTAGTCTGATCATAAAGCCCCATGATCAGCTGTTTCTGTGTTTAATAACACGAACACCGTTATCCGGTATTCGCTCAGTGACTGGTTAGTTCCAGTGGCATCACAGTTATGAGCGTTATGATTACTCTGTAAGCCCCCCTCCCTCAAGCCTGCAAAATTGGCTGCAATGCTACCCCGGTGACATGCTATGGATGGCGTCCTGTTTACAAACTGACTTCTTTACGGTCCATAAATAAACCTCCCATATACATATAATTTATGATATGATTGTGTTTTATTAAACACTATGGGGCATATTTTATGATTGTGCGAGCGGACATGATCCGATATAGTGGATCATGTCCGCTGCACATCGATAAATGCCAACAGCATACGCTCTCTGCATTTATCATTGCACCAGCAGTTCTTGTGAACTGCTAGTGCAATACCGCCCCCTGCAGATTCACGAGCAGGGGGTGACAATCAACCCGATCGTATTCGATTGGGTTGATGTCTGTCTGCCACCTCAGAGCAGACGGACAGGTTATGGAACAGCTCCATACGGAGCTTGATACATATGCCCCTCTGTCCTAATTCCTCATTATAAGGTCGATGTATAAGTAAGTCCATGATACTGATCTTTGTATGCTAAGCATAATATAACTATGCATAAGGAAATACAGGTACACATTTGGACACACAAACTTATACACACTATTAGTATGGTTATGTATGTATACAGGACCATGATTAGCTATACACACATGAATATGACTATGCTTTATTTGCTGCTTATTAACCATATCAGTAATAGGTTGGAATAGTATTATTTTGGTACTACACACTGATGTTAGCACATGTTTTTTTTATTAGTATGTTATTAGTGGAGCACTGTGGGAGGGGCTTTGAATGTCTTTATATTGTTTCATTGTTCACTGATTTTTTGTCTGAGGAATGGGTGAAAACCTCAAAACGTCACGTAGTAAAATTTGTTGAATTTATAAATCCAAAGAGTGCATTTTCTTCATTCATCTGTATTATTCCTGATGCACCCTGGTATCAATAATATTGTAAGTCTGTGAGAGTGCTGCATCTTCCAATTTGAATATATATATATACTAGTCCTAAAGCCCGTTCACACGGGCCATTTTTTGTAGTACAGTGGTCCCACCCCTTGCGTTCTCTCCCTCCCACTGTCTTTTGCTTTCTCTCTCTCCCCCCTCTCTTTTAAGCTCTCTCTCCCCCCTCTCTTTTAAGCTCTCTCTCCCCCCTCTCTTTTAAGCTCTCTCTCTCCCCCTCTTTTGCGCTCTCTCTCTCCCTCTCTATCTCCCCTCTCTATCTCTCTCTCCCCCCTCTTTCTCTCTCTCTCTCTCTCTCCCCCCTCTCTCTCTCTCCCCCCTCTCTCTATCTCCCCCCTCTCTCTCTCTCTCCCCCCTCTCTCTCTCTCTCCCCCCCCCTCTCTCTCTCTCCCCCCTCTCTCTCTCTCCCCCCCTCTCTCTCCCCCCCTCTCTCTCTATCTCTCCCCTCTCTCTCACTCCCCTCTCTCTTTCCCCTCTCTCTTTCTCCCCTCTCTCTCGCTCCCCTCTCTCTCGCTCCCCTCTCTCACTCCCCTCTCTCTTTCTCTCTCCCCTCTCTCTCTCCCCTCTCTCTCTCAACCTCTCTTTCTCTCCCGCCCTCTCTCTCTCTCTCTCTCTCTCTCTCTCCCCTCTCTCTCTCCCCTCTCTCTCTCCTCTCTCCCCTCTCTCTCTCCCCTCTCTCTCTCCTCTCTCTCTCCCATCTATCTCTCTCTCCCCTCTATCTCTCTCTCCCCTCTCTCTATCTCCCCTCTCTCTCCCCTCTCTCTCAACCTCTCTCTCTCCCCTCTTTCTATCTCCCCTCTCTCTCTCATGTCTCTCTCTCTCCCTCTCTCCCCTCTCTCTCCCTCTCTCCCCTCTCTCTCTCTCCCCCCTCTCTCAACCTCTCTCTCCCCTCTGTCTCTCTCTCTCCCCCTCTCTCTCTCCCATCTCTTTCCCCCCTCTCTCTCTTTCTCTTCCCTCTCTCTCTCCATCCACATCTCCTCTCTTTCTCTCTCCCCTCTCTCTCTCTCTCTCACCCCTCTCTCCTCCCTCTCTTGCTCTTTCTCTATCTCCCCCCTCTGTCTCTCTCCCCCCCCCTCTCTCTCCCCTCTCTCTCCCTTCTCTCTCTCTCTCCCCTCTCTTTCTATCCCCTCTCTCTCTATCTCCCCCCTCTCTCTTTCTCTCTCCCCTCTTTCTCTTCCTTCTCTCTCTTCTCTCTCTCTCCACATCTCCCCTCTCTCCCCTCTCTCTCTCTCCTCTCTCTTCTCTCTTTCTCTCCTCTCTCTCTCCTCTCTCTCTCCTCTCTCTCCCCTCTTTCTCTCACTCCTCTCTCTCTCCTCTCTCTTCTCTCTCTCTCTCTCTCTCTCTCTCTCTCTCTCTCTCTCTCTCTCTCTCTCTCCCCTCTCTCTCTCTATCTCCCCCTCCCTCTTTCTCTCTCCCCACTCTCTCTCCCCTCTTTCTCTCCCCTCTCTCTCTCCACATCTCCCCTCTTTCTCTCTCCCCCCTCTCTCTCCCCCCCTCTCTCTTCCCCCTCTCTCTCTCCCCCCTCTATCTTTCTCCCCTCTTGATCTCTCTCTCCCCTCTTGATCTCTCTCTCCTCTCTCTTCTCTCTCTTTCCCCTGTCTCTCCATCTCCTTCCCTCTCTCTTTCTCTCTCCCCCCTCTCTCTCCCCTCTTTCTCTCCCCATCTCCCCTTTTTCTCTCTACCCCCTCTCTCTCTCCCCCTCTCTCTCCCCCCCCCCCCTCTCTCTCCCCCTCTCTCTTTCTCCCCTCTTAATCTCTCCTCTCTCTCCCCTCTTTTGAGCTGTTTGAGCTCTCTCCATGGCCTTTCACGGCCCCGCCCCAGTCCCGGCCCCTTCATGCACCTTCAAGCTAGGCTCCGCCCCTTCACGAGTCAGCCACGCCCCCACACACACTCAGCTACGCCCACTTCTGCTCACGCCAGTCGGCAGATCAGGTAGGGATTTAAGGCCAGGTGTGTTTGTCCTCGTGCTGTCTCTACTGGGCATGACAGCTTCGGACAAACACACTTGGCCTTTTATAGTATAGGATATGCAGGGAGTGCAGAATTATTAGGCAAATGAGTATTTTGACCACATCATCCTCTTTATGCATGTTTTCTTACTCCAAGCTTTATAGGTTCGAAAGCCTACTACCAATTAAGCATATTAGGTGATGTGCATCTCTGTAATGAGAAGGAGTGTGGTCTAATGACATCAACACCCTATATCAGGTGTGCATAATTATTAGGCAACTTCCTTTCTTTTGGCAAAATGGGTCAAAAGAAGGACTTGACAGGCTCAGAAAAGTAAAAAATAGTGAGATATCTTGCAGAGGGATGCAGCACTCTTAAAATTGCAAAGCTTCTGAAGCGTGATCATCGAACAATCAAGCGTTTCATTCAAAATAGTCAACAGGGTCGCAAGAAGCGTGTGGAAAAACCAAGGCGCAAAATAACTGCCCATGAACTGAGAAAAGTCAAGCGTGCAGCTGCCAAGATGCCACTTGCCACCAGTTTGGCCATATTTCAGAGCTGCAACATCACTGGAGTGCCCAAAAGCACAAGGTGTGAAATACTCAGAGACATGCCCAAGGTAAGAAAGGCTGAAAGACGACCACCACTGAACAAGACACACAAGCTGAAACGTCAAGACTGGGCCAAGAAATATCTCAAGACTGATTTTTCTAAGGTTTTATGGACTGATGAAATGAGAGTGAGTCTTGATGGGCCAGATGGATGGGCCCGTGGCTGGATTGGTAAAGTGCAGAGAGCTCCAGTCCGACTCAGACGCCAGCAAGGTGGAGGTGGAGTACTGGTTTGGGCTGGTATCATCAAAGATGAGCTTGTGGGGCCTTTTCGGGTTGAGGATGGAGTCAAGCTCAACTCCGAGTCCTACTGCCAGTTTCTGGAAGACACCTTCTTCAAGAAGTGGTACAGGAAGAAGTCTGCATCCTTCAAGAAAAACATGATTTTCATGCAGGACAATGCTCCATCACACGCGTCCAAGTACTCCACAGCGTGGCTGGCAAGAAATGGTATAAAAGAAGAAAATCTAATGACATGGCCTCCTTGTTCACCTGATCTGAACCCCATTGAGAACCTGTGGTCCATCATCAAATGTGAGATTTACAAGGAGGGAAAACAGTACACCTCTCTGAACAGTGTCTGGGAGGCTGTGGTTGCTGCTGCACGCAATGTTGATGGTGAACAGATCAAAACACTGACAGAATCCATGGATGGCAGGCTTTTGAGTGTCCTTGCAAAGAAAGGTGGCTATATTGGTCACTGATTTGTTTTTGTTTTGTTTTTGAATGTCAGAAATGTATATTTGTGAATGTTGAGATGTTATATTGGTTTCACTGGTAAAAATAAATAATTGAAATGGGTATATATTTGTTTTTTGTTAAGTTGCCTAATAATTATGCACAGTAATAATCACCTGCACACACAAATATCCCCCTAAAATAGCTAAAACTAAAAACAAACTAAAAACTACTTCCAAAAATATTCAGCTTTGATATTAATGAGTTTTTTGGGTTCATTGAGAACATGGTTGTTGTTCAATAATAAAATTAATCCTCAAAAATACAACTTGCCTAATAATTCTGCACTCCCTGTATATATATATATATATACCTATATATATATATACAGTATATATTTAAAGAGAAGAGTGATAGATGGTGCAGAAACAGGTAATAGAACATAGTAAAAAAATTAAACGAAAATGAATTTGCTCTATTATAATCTACTGATATACTGATATACAGAGCTCTATGTGCAAAGAAAAAATCTTTAAAGTGCGGATCAATTATTTGTTGATCTGTCTGTTCTCAATAAGCTAAACAATGGCCAATCAAAGAAAAATATAAAAAAAGTCTACATAAAAGCAAAAAACACCTAATAGTCTTAATACTTTAAAATTAAATGGTATAATTTATTCTTAAAAGGAGTATTTAGTAAAACAAATATATAAGAATGTCCTGTGAGAGGTGGAGTTATCCACATACACGTTAAAACAAGGATAGTGCCAAAATAAATACATATGACAATGTGTTGGCTTGGAGTTCTTGAGTGAAAGAAAGTTAAAATGAACGTGGAATATAAAGCCACACAGATTTTCCTGGAGTGTAACACAACATAAATTAAAGAAATGTCCACTTACTGGAAAATACCTCAATCAAATGAGGTAAGTACTGTGCATTGATAAAATGAAAGGTCCTGGATCCATCAAACAGTATTGCTTCAGTGTTTCTTGGATATGGTAGGTCCCTTTCTCCCTTATTATCTCTCCGCATCACAGGAGGTGGAATATATTAGAGAGGGAACAAAAATGGCAGATAATAGTGCAATATTGTAATGAAAAGTGAATAAAACTAATTTTTTGCTTTTATGTAGACTTTTTTGATATCTTTCTTGGATTGGCCATTGTTTAGCTTATTGAGAACAGACAGATCAACAAATAATTGATCTGCACTTTAAAGATTTTTTTGTTTGCACATAGAGCTCTGAATATCAGTATATCAGTAGATTATAATAGTGCAAATTAATTTCCGTTTAATTTTTTTCACTTCGTTCTATTACCTGTTTCTGCGCCATCTATCACTATTCTCTTCAACCAAATGTTTTCTACATAAGAACAGTAGGTTTTTGAGGTGGGAACCCCTTTTTTCCTCTGTTCAGATAGTAGGCAGCATTTTCAGGCATTCCATATATTTCAAATAAAAGCCTCAGGGCTCACACTTAGCGCTGAGTCCATATAGTTCTCTTTACAAACACATATGTATGAACAATATGACATGAAATATTACACTGTGTCATGAATTATTTAACAGAAATAAAGCCAAAATGGAGAAGCCATGTGTGAAAAACTAACTTGAAGTAATCATTTTCCATATGACTGTTTTAGTTTCTCACATATTGTAAGGAATCCAGGTCTGGTTTTCATATCAACTCTTAATCACATGACCTGGGGATTTACTTACCTGTGTGTATATAAAGATTTGCCACACCATAAACAGGTGCTTAGTAATTGAGCTTCCTAGCTGAAGTTAAGTTCAGTGTGTTTCAAATCGTTTGTGCTTAAACTCTGGTTTGCAAACCTCATTCCTTATTTTGGTACTGAAATTCGACCTCCCAGCTTTAACCTGTTCTCAGCTGGATACCACTATTTTCTATAACTTTGGATTTCCTACAACTGGTATACTGGACATTTTCCTCATTGCTACAGGTCCATTTGTGCCTCGCTGCAATCCACAAGCTGTGCTGAATCAGAACCGGACACAGACCACTCCCCTCTACAAGCTGTCAGAATTTGCCTCTCTAACTCCGGTATACACTAACAAGCTGTGAAGATAACGGAACTTTGTCACCCTCTCATTCCTCAAATGCGTCAATCCGCTCTTACCCGGTACGCAGGAACAAGCCGTGCAGGTAACTGAACTTTGCCACTCCCACAGAACTCAGCTGAGATATCGTAGCTGCACAGGTACTCCAGTGTCCTACTCTGTAACTTACAGATTGAGGCTTTTCATCCTGACACCAGTCAGAGTCCTTGGGACAAGCTTGCTTGCAAGTTACTGCATCGGCTGATTGATGAAGTCTTTACTTTGTATATCACCTGTTACTGGGAGCTAGTTGAGAGGGGTATATTCTTTCACCAGTATTTCACCAAATCAGCTAATCCCTAGTGACTCTATTACAATTTAGTTGCAACATTACCATCTTGTTCTTGCAACATTGTTTCCCTTCTTTTTGTTTATCAACTTTCACTTTAGGCATTTACTGTGTCAAATATCTTGTTTGGCTTATACTGCTGAAGTGATACATCTATTACATTTACCTGCTAAGTCTGCAGTTGAGTTCCAAAAAATACTGTTACAGACAGGGATAAAAAGAATCCTTGACACATATTTGTAGAGGAAGCTTGGCCCACTCTTCTTTACAACGTTGCTTTAGTTTATTGAGGTTTGCAGTCATTTGTTTATGCACAGCTCTCTTAAGGTCCCGCCACAGCATTTCAATCGGGTTGAAGTCTGGACTTAGACTTTGACTGGACCATTGCAAAACCTTTATTCTTATATTTTTCAGCTTTTCTGTTGTAGATTTGCTGGTGTGCTTGGGATCATTGTCCTGTTGCATGACCAAGCTTTAGCTGTCAGACAGATGGCCTCACATTTGACTCTAGAATACTGGTATACAGAGGAGTTTATGGTCGACTCAGTAACTGCAAAGTGCCCAGGTCCTGTGGCTGCAAAACAAGTCCAAATCAACCCTCCACTACTGTGTTTGACAGTTGGTATGAGGTATTTATGCTGCAATACTGTTTGGTTTTTGCCAAATGTGACGCTGTGCATTATGGCCAAACATCTCCACTTTGGTCTCGTCTGTCCAAAGGACATTATTCCAGAACTCTTGTGGTTTGTTCAGATGCAACTTTGCAAACCTTAGCTGTACTGCCATGTACTTTTTGAGAGAAGAGGCCTTCCCCTGGCAACCCTTCCACATTCTGACCTTGGGGTGAATTTGCTGGGACATCCACTCCTGGCAAGATTGAAAACTGTCTTGAATGTTTTCCGACTGTTAATAATCTTTCTCATTGTAGAATGATGGACTTTAAATTGTTTGGAAATGGCTTTATAACCTTTCCCAGATTGATGGGCAGCAACAATTGCTCTCTAAGATAATTGCGGATGTCTTTCCTCCTTGGCATTGTAATAACACACACCTGAATTGGCAAGCACATGCTTGTGCAGCCACATTCCCTGCTCTCACACAATTAGTTGTCAATGATCCCGATCAGTTTGAAAGACTGCAGCTACTTAAAATAGTGTTTCAGGCCTGTTTGTGCAAGTCTAAAATGCTCAGGCTCCACAGCTGTTTCTGCAGCTATATAACTGGAGCCCCATATAAACATAGTAGACTATGTTGAAAAAAGTCCATCGAGTTCGACCTATGCAATTCTTAATATACTTAAAATAAAAGCTCCAGTTGATCTTAAATTGATCCCATTAAAAAAGGTGACCTGAATTCAGAAATGTATCTAAACCATTTTGTAATGTGTCTAAGGTATTGGCATTTATTACTTCCTTAGGTAATGAGTTTGATTGCTCTTTCAGTGAAAAAACATTTACGCTGCTGGAGATTAAATCTCCTTTCCTCCAGCCTTAAATTGTGACCTATTGTCACAAGCAATTTTCTTGGAATAAACAGAACTTCTGCCATATCTGTAAGTGGGCCTTGAATATATTTATATAAAGTAATAATGTCATCTCTCAAGCACCCTTTTTTCTTCAGAAAACAGGCTCAGTTTGGCTAACCTCTCCTCATAGCTTTAATTCCCCTTTTTAGTTTTTTGGCCCTTCACTGAACTTTTTCTAAGTCTGCAATGTATTTTTTTTAAATGGTCCCCAGAACTGAACTCCATACGCAAGGTGAGGGCTTACCAGGGATTTATATATGGACAGAATTATGCTTTCCTCCCTTGCATCAATGCCTATTTTAATACATGCTAGTATATCTTATCTTATCCTGCATTGTGCATGAATTTTTAGCTTGTTATCTATAAATATTTCCAAATCCATTTTCGCCTCTCTTTTGCTAAGTCTAGTCCCATGTAAATAATAGGCTGTCTGCTTATTTTTACTTCAAAATGTAGAACCTTGCATTTTCCAGTATCAAATCTCATTTACCATTTACCTGCCCATTCTTCTAAGTTTTGTACATCCCCTTGTAAAGCAATCTCATCCTGCACTGACCTAATGACCTTACACAACTTTTTATTATCTGCAAAAATAGATAAGTTGCAATTTAATCCTTTCTCCAAGTCATTAATAAAAATATTAAAAAGAACTGGGGCCAGTACTGATTCCTGAGGGACGCCACTAATTACCTTTGTCTAATCTGAGTATGATCTGTTTACTACTACTACTCGTTGCTCCTTGTCTTTTATGCAGTTATTTATCCATGAGCTAACATTTTTAGCTATTCCCAGTCCCTTAATTTTTTACATTAATCTTTCATGTGGCACTGTATCAAACGCCTTTGCAAACTCCAAGCATACCACATCAACTATGCCTCAATCGATCAGTTGTGTGTATATATATATATATATATATATATATATATATATATATATATATATATATTTATATACAAGTACATTGGTACCCTTTGCAGCTTTGCAGTTAAGTAGATTAAAACATGTAAAATCATATTTATGCAATATTCATATTTAATAAAGTGTTGCACTGTGTATTTACTGTAAATAATTCACATTCCAACGTTCTTCACATAGGGGAATATGTTCTAAATATTTATAAATAGATATTCCTACATATACTGTAATAAAGTAACTCCTCACTCAGGAAAGAGCCATGATACAAACCGCAGAAATATATATTTATTAATTTACAAGTGATTATAAATACTAATACAATAATTATATGTTTTTTTAAGAAATAGAGTGATATGTATATAGATGACTATAAAAAGGGTAAATTGTGTTAGAGGCATACAGTTGGTGAACAAGGGCAGAGCCTGAAACGCATACGGCTATGCCTCAATCGATCACTTGTATATAATCGTTTTTTGATATATTTCTTAAAGACCCTATGTTTTTAATGGACTTTCAATTAAGCTTCTAAGTTTACATTTAATGGTTTGGATCATAACTCTATCCTGAGTGCGGAGTTACTTTGTTACAGTATTTACACATTAATGGAGGTGGTTTCTAGGCACCGGTCTAGTGGCTTACCTCCTCAGTGTGCCTTATATCATGAGTAATATGCATGCTTGATATGTCTTGTAATAATTGTACATTTTATAAAGATATCACATATAGAAGTATAGAGTTAGACCATAATCAGAACAGATTAAGCACATTTACAAGCAAAAACATAATTTATGTAAGAACTTACCTGAAAAATTAATTTCTTTCATATTGGCAAGAGTCCATGAGCTAGTGACGTATGGGATATACAATCCTACCAGAAGGGGCAAATTTTCCCAAACCTCAAAATGCCTATAAATACACCCCTCACCACACCCACAATTCAGTTTAATGAATAGCAAAGTAGTGGGCTGAAAAAGAAAGGAGTAAAAAGCATCAACAAAGGAATTTGGAATTAATTGTGCTTTATACAAAAAAATCATAACCGCCATAAAAAGGGTGGGTCTCATGGACTCTTGCCAATATGAAAGAAATTAATTTATCAGGTAAGTTCTTACATAAATTATGTTTTATTTCATGTAATTGGCAAGAGTCCATGAGCTAGTGACGTATGGGATAGAAATACCCAAGATATGGAACTCCGCACAAGAGTCACTAGAGAGGGAGGGATAAAATAAAAACAGCCATTTTCCGCTGAGAAAAATTAAATCCACAACCAAAAAAATAAGTTTTTCTCATAAATGAAAGAAAAAAACTTAAAACATAAGAAGAGGAATCAAACTGAAACAGCTGCCTGAAGAACTTTTCTACCAAAATCCCGCTTCCGAAGAAGCAAATACATCCAAACGGTAGAATTTAGTAAATGTATGCAAAGAAGACCAAGTTGCTGCTTTGCAAATCTGATCAACTGAAGCTTCATTCTTAAAAGCCCATGACGTGGAGACTGATCTAGTAGAATGAGCTGTAATTCTTTGAGGCGGGCCTGACTCGACTCCAAATAAGCATGATGAATCAAAAGCTTTAACCAAGATGCCAAGGAAATGGCAGAAGCCTTCTGACCTTTCCTAGGACCAGAAAAAATAACAAATAGTCTAGAAGTCTTCCTGAAATCTTTAGTAGCTTCAACATAATATTTCAAAGCTCTTACCACATCCAAAGAATGTAAGGATCTCTCCAAAGAATTCTTAGGATTAGGAAATAAAGAAGGGACAATAATTTCTCTATTAATGTTGTTAGAATTCACAGCCTTAGGTAAGAATTTAAATGAAGGCCGCAAAACTGCATTATGCTGATGAAAAATCAGAAAAGGAGATTCACAAGAAAGAGCAGATAATTCAGAAATTCTTCTAGCAGAAGAGATGGCCAAAAGGAACAACACTTTCAAAGAAAGTAGTTAAATGTCCAAAGAATGCATAGGCTCAAAAGGAGGAGCCTGTAAAGCCTTCAAAACCAAATTAAGACTCCAATGAGGAGAGATTGATTTAATGACAGGCTTGATACGGACCAAAGCCTGTACAAAACAGTGAATATCAGGAAGCTTAGCAATCTTTCTGTGAAATAAAACAGAAAGAGCAGAGATTTGTCCCTTTAAGGAACTTGCAGACAAACCTTTAAGGAACTTGCAGACAAACCCTTATGCAAACCATAGTGAAAAAACGGTAAAATTCTAGGAATTCTAAAAGAATGCCAGGAGACTTTATGAGAAGAACACCATGAAATATAAGTCTTCCAAACTCTATAATAAATCTTCCTAGAAACAGATTTATGAGCCTGTAACATAGTACTAATCACTGAGTCAGAGAAACCTCTATGACTAAGCACTAGGCGTTCAATTTCCATACCTTAAAATTTAATGAATTGAGATCCTGATGGAAAAACAGACCTTGAGACAGAAGGTCCGGCCTTAATGGAAGTGGCCAAGGTTGGCAACTGGACATCCGGACAAGATCCGCATACCAAAACCTGTGAGGCCATGCTGGAGCAACCAGCAACACAAACGATTGTTCCATGATGATTTTGGAGATCCCTTTTGGAAGAAGAGGCGGGAAAATATAAGTAGGTTGGTAACACCAAGGAACTGTTAACACATCCACCACTTCTGCCTGAGGATCCCTGGACCTAGACAGGTTTCTTAGATTTAGATGGGAAGCCATAAGATCGATTTCTGGAAGACCTCACATCTGAACAATCTGAGAAAACACATCTGGAATGGAGCAACCACTCACACGGATGTGATAATCCGCTTCCCAATTGTCTATACCTGGGATATGAACCGCAGAAATTAGAAAGGAGCTGGATTCTGCCCAAGCAAGTATCTGAGATACTTCTTTCATGGCTAGGGGACTGCGAGTCCCAACCTGATGATTGACATATGCCAAAGTTGTGATATTGTCTGTCTGAAAAAAAATTAACGGTTCTCTCTTCAACTGAGGCCAAACCTAAAGAGCCCTGAAGATAGCACAGAGTTCTAAAATATTGATTGGTAACCTTGCCTCTTGAGGTTTCCAAACCCCTTGTGCTGTCAGAGATCCCCAGACAGCTCGCCAACCTGAAAGACTTGCATCTGTTGTGATCACAGTCCAGGTTGGATGAACAAAAGAGGCCCCTTGAACTATACGATGGTGATCTAACCACCAAGTCAGAGAGATTTGAACATTGGGATTTAAGGATATTAATTGTGATATCTTTGTATAATCCCTGCACGATTGGTTTAGCATATAAAGCTGGAGAGGTCTCATATGAAAACAAGCAAAGGGGATCGCATCTGATGCTGCAGTCAGGAGACCTAAAAGTTCCATGCACATAGCCACTGAAAGGAATGACTGAGACTGAAGGTTCTGACAAGCTGAAACCAATTTTAATCGTCTGTTTTATGTTAGAGACAGAGTCATGGACACTGAATCTATCTTGAAACCTTAAAAGGTGACCCTTGTCTGAAGAATCAAAGAACTTTTTGGTAAATTGATCCTCTAACCATGTCTTTGAAGAAACAACACTAGTTGATTCGTGTGAGATTCTGCAGAATGTAAAGACTGAGCTAGTACCAAGATTTCGTCCAAATAAGGAAACACCGCAATACCCCTTTCTATGATTACAGACAGTAGGGCACCGAGAACCTTCGAAAAAATTCTTAGAGCTGTCCCTAGGCCAAATGGAAAAGCGACATATTGTTAATGCTTGTCTAGAAAAGAGAATCTCAGAAACTGATAGTGGTCTGGATGAATTGGAATATGAAGATATGCATCCTGTAAGTCTATTGTGGACATATAATGCCCTGGCTGAACAAAAGTCACAATAGTCCTTATAGTCTCCATTTTGAAAGTTGGCACTCTTACATAACGATTTAAAATTTTCAGATCCAGAACTGGCCTGAATGGATTTTCTTTCTTTGGGACAATAAATATACCGCTGGGGGCTCTTCACGTTGCCTTAACCCCCACTCGAACTGACTAGCACACTTTAAAATAAAGTACTCCGTGGAACTCATACGCAAGCACTCAACGGGCCTAGGCCATTTGCCTAAATAACAGGTGCGGTGTATAATAGGCACTAGCACCACTCTCCCCTATCAACTGTCTGATTGAGCCACTCAAATGGCTTCTAAACGTTTCCCTAAGGGGTATAAAGCCAGCAAACTGGCCACTACAACCTCCACTAAACTGAATGCTTACTTCAAGTAAGTAACAAAGGCAGACTTGAGATCCTTACCAACAAAAGAGGACTTTGCATCTTTTATGAGCCAAGTTAGCCAACTTATAAAAGAAAGCCTAACAGAGGTTAAAAAAGATATCACTGATCTAGGGAATAGAATTGTTCACCTGGAGGAACATGCGGAAGAGATCTCAGAACCAATCAACCTACATATCATGCAAATTCAACATCAGACCAAAGAAATAATGCAGATGCAAATGCAAATAGAAGATCTTGATAACCGCGACAGGAGCCAAAACCTAAGAATCAGAGGAATTTCTGAAAACATACTGGCTGCTGCGTTGCCACAATATCTACAAGATCTCTTTTGCTTCCTTCTAGACACAAAAGAAGACACCAATATACCCTTAGACAGAATGCACAGAGCATTAAAACCTAAACCCTCCACCACGGCAACCCCGAGAGATATCATACGTTGCTGCCATAACTTCAAAGACAAAGAAAAACTACTGGCGGCAGCGAGAAAGAAAGCACTGATTAAAAAAGATGGCAACACAATACAAATTGTTGCCACTCTCCAGGCGGAGAGATGTCAGGTTCCTCACCATGCATTTGCAAGAACTTAAAATCCCTTATCACTGGGGATTCCCCTTTGCTATCAGAGTTATCAAAGACAATAAAGAAGTCATATACAGAGATCTGGAAGATTTGGATCCCTTTTGTTCACAATTAAACATCCCTCTACCTAAACAAATCCCTCAGGCCACAGAGCAAACGGGAGACAAGCAAACGACGGACGCCCCACTTTCAAAACCCCAGCGACAGAAGTGGACCACAGTGAATAGGAAATGGAAAACTTCTACCACTATATCCAACCATGCACACGTTCCCACTACCGATCCACCATGAGAAGCAACCTAACCTCCTAGGAATCAGAAATGTTTGAATGAGATCATTGTCTAAAAATGACTCACTACTCCCTTTTGGGATACTCTTTGAATTACAGACATTTAACACCAAGATGTCCTTCTTTGTAAGCAACAAGGAGGGAAATTAATAACCAGATCACTTTTCCCTCCAGCCTCTTTCAACCCTCACCTAGGTCAAAGACCCCCTTAGCAAGAGTCACATTCAGGACTTTCATAGGGAAATCACGGCAGTATTTTATTGCTGCTACTTCCCCCCCCCCCCACTTTGATATCAGGAGATTGTCCAATACCCCCACTCCTGAACATAGTTAACTATTTAATTCCTTAATGTTAGGGAATTATTGTTATTGGTTTAAATTTGTTTATTGTTTATTATATGTATGTTTGTTTACTGATCTTTTACAGTATCCTTGCAAGGTATGACTCTAATTACTGGTTGACACACCCCATGGTCGATGACACTGGGACACAGCTCTACTCTCAGCGGCCTCTCATAATAAACAGAACCGGTAGGTTCCGGCAACAGAATATGACATCACTCTTTGGTAAGAAATATACAACTACCTCACTCACAACACACACAATTACGAAAACAACATGGAACTAAGACCAATATTAATAACTTCACAAAACGCCAAAGGCTTAAACTCACCCACAAAAAGGGATCCGTGGCCCTACATTGGTTTGTTAGACAGAAAAGCTCAATTGTATTTGTCCAAGAAACACACTTCCCTAGAGCAAATGAACCCAAATTGTCCAATAAAGATTTCCCTCTAGGTTTTTTCAACTCCCACGAAAGGAAAAAAAATGGGGTAGGAATTCTCCTTCATCGCACATTACATTTCAAACTACTTCATACTACATCAGACAAAGAAGGGAGAATTTTAATTATAGTGGGCCTCATATACAATAGATCAATCACATTAATTAACGTGTATGCCCCTAAATCACACAGGAACAGATTCTTTAATAAACTTAAATTAATGATACAAGAAACACGTAAGGGCACGGTTGTTATGGGAGGGGACCTAAATACTATCATGGATCCCACTCTAGACACTACATCCTCAAACACAAAAATATCTCCACGCTCTCCAAACTCAGTATATACCTGCATTAAGCACTCAGGGTTAATAGACACATGGAGGGCACAACACCCCACACAGCGTAACTACACCTTTTTCTCCTACCCTTGGTCTATGTACTCCAGGATAGATCAACTATACCTTGATCAGTCCAGTTTCTCGCTACTGTTAGATACAGACATTATTCCAACAGCATGGTCAGACCACTCTATGATAACGCTGAAACTGAACTGGCCAGATTCCCCTTTACATCCATTTATCTGGAGACTAGATACATACCTTCTACACCATCCCCCGACAACACAAAAATTAACATCCGCATTGCAAGAATACTTTAAACTCAATGCGATACCAGGCACTCACCCCCTTTCCGTTTGGGAAGCCCACAAGGTGGTGATCCACGGAGAATGCATAAAACACAAGGCACACCTCAAAAAAATCGTATGACCATTTACTATGCTCCTTAACTACTAAATTACATAAGTTAGAGATGCACGATAAACGATCCCCATCTGATCGTTCCATTCTCACTGCGCTGACGAATTCAAGGAACAAACTTAAAACCTTACTCTATTCGGAAGCCCAAAGGAAAGCCTTGCGGCTTCGGAAAAAATACTTCTACAAGAATAACCATTCAGGTAGAGTCCTTTCAAACACTCTTAAAGACAGAACAACACTCACTCACATCCATAGATTAAAAACTCAACATGGAGACTAGCTATAGCTAACCATTTTATGAGTTTTTACTAACAACTATACAATTTAGATGTAAATACTTCCCCAGATCATATACAAAACATGATAGCGTACATAGAATCAGCTAACTTAAATAAATTATCGCAGTCACAAATTGCAGATTTGGAAAAACCTATAACCTTAGCGGAAGTTCTGAAAGCCATCTCTGGCCTCCCGGTGGGTAAGAGCCCAGGACCTGATGGATACACTAACCTATATTACAAAACTTTTAAAACTATGTTAGCCCCTCACTTATTAAAATTTTTTCGCTCCCTAGATGAAGACACCCAGCTACCTAGTGACTCCCTAGCTGCACACATTTCAGTGATCCTGAAGCCTGACAAGCCACAAGAGGACCCTGCTAGTTACCGTCCTATTTCACTTCTTAATACAGATATAAAAATCCTAGGAAAAATTTTGGCAAATCGCATAAATGTAGTCCTCAATGATATTATACATACAGATCAAGTGGGCTTCATCCCTAACCGAGAAGCCAGAGAAAATACCCTCAGAGTCTTGACCCTTATTGAATATGTCAAACACCATAATATTGAGTCAGTGCTAATGGCTATAGATGCTGAAAAAGCATTTGACTGAACTAATTGGCAATTCTTAACAATAATATTAAAAAATATAGGATTCGGCCCTAAAACAATAAAGAAAATTTTTAGTCTGTATACCCAACCGAGCACGAAAGTCAACGCTAATGGGATATTATCAGCCCCATTCCCAATACACAATGGCACGCGGCAGGGATGTCCCTTATCCCTAATCTAATCTTATTTGTATTGATGATGGAAGTCTTAGCATCTCATTTACGCAGGAACCAAAATATTAGGGGCATACCATTTGGCCATCAAGATTAGAAAATAGCTATGTACGCGGATGACGTGCTTTTCACGGTATCTTCCCCTTTTACAACCATCCCAGGGACACTCACAGAACTAGACAACTTCGGATGGTTTTCTAACTTCCTTGTTAATAAGCAAAGGTCTGAAATACTAAACATCTCATTATCAAATGCCAAATTCTAGACCCTCTCCACGACTTGCCCACTCCAGCTGAAGTTGGACACTATTAAATACTTGGGGATCCATATCTCCCCCCAGTTAGCAGACTCTCTTTGATAAAAACTATAATGCATTACTCCTTAATACACAACGAGACCTCAAGGCATGGGAAAACAAACCCCTGTCTTGGTGGGGACGCATCCAGGCCATAAAAATGACCACCCTGCCTAGCATTTTATACATTCTACAGACCCTGCCACTTCATATCCCTAGATGGTACATGACTCGAATACAAAATAGCCTCAACACCTTTGTCTGGGGAAAGTGCAAGCCCAGAATCAATAGAGATACAATGTACAGAACAACTCTATGTGGAGGGCTGGGTTTACCCAAGATAGAGGATTATTACCAAGCGGTGACATTGCAGAGGGTGTTGGATTGGCCCAGGCAGAAAGAACATAAGGCATGGGTAACATTAGATTCACACATACTCAAAGCACCCCTAGTACATGCCCGGTGTTGGGTACCAAATGACCTCAGGCCACCTCAATGTCAACATCTTGATATACATAAACAGTTCTTCAAAAACTGGGATCTCATACTCGCCACTAGGACACACATCTCCACCAGCAGATCCCCCCTATTTTCAATTACACTAAACGTAGAAATGGTGGGCAGACTTGACAGAGGATTTAAAAGACTCACTGAATGGGACTACACAATTCCACTATTCAACTTCACAGAATCAGGCAAGCTTTTAGAAAGAGATAAATTAAAAAACATAACTGACGGCAGATTCACTAATTGGCTGAAATATGCCCAATTACACCATTATATTCACACATCTCCATTCAAAACAGACCTCCTAAGACAACTCACCCCCTTTGAGCGATTGTGCCATAGCGGAGCAATGCTAAAGGGAACGCTATACATTTCTCGCAGACTTCTTATACACAGCCTTCACAGTACACTCTCATCATACACTACAAAATGGAACCTAGACCTAACAGAACACATAGAACAAAGCACCTGGGACAAGATTTTTAGATCAGTTAAAAAATCTTTGACGTCCCCTAAGATACTAGAATTACATTTTAAAGTTCTCCTCCGATGGTACTTGACTCCATCGAGACTAAACAATATATATCCAAACACGTCTAGTACATGTTGGAGAGGATGCGGAGAGCGGGGCGACTTGCTGCATATGTGGTGGTACTGTGGCAGAGTGCGTCCCCTTTGGTCAGCCGTAGAAGTACACTTCAAGCAGCTCATATGAGCCGAATTTACAATAAATCCAAACATTGCCCTACTAAACGATCTGCCCAAACTAACGTGTAGCTTAAAATTACTAACCTTGCAGCTAGGCCTTAATAGTGCGAGGAAATTAATTGCACGCCACTGGAAAAAAACCTACAACACTCACTAAAAATTTGTGGCTAGACAAAGTAGAGGAACAATTCTCCTTGGAAAAATATGGCTATCTTTGCCGTAATAAGTTGGAAACCTTCCTAAATGCAAGGTTTATATGGGAAGAGTCACTCCTGAGACCGGCTATTCTACCCATTATGAACACATCGCTCATCCCCCAGACCCAAATGTGAATGAATACAGACATACAAATGCCATCTCCACTGACATACAGCCTAGAAAATATAATTACCCAAACGTGAATACACAGACAGATGGACAAAATGTGCAAGGTCGCTACTGACTTTTTAGTTTACCATCCCCTATGAGAAGAAGTTAATCTTAAAACATATATACAAAAAAAAGAGCATACCTTGCAGCATTTGTTTGTTTTTATTTGTTTTTCTTTTGTTTGTTCTTGTTCGTTGATATATTTATATGCTTATTCATCTATTGAAGCAGTACTTTGTAAGCTTACTGCCTGACTTGGCATATACCTTGTTTAGTCAAACTTTTGAAAGGTTACATCTAAGAATCAGGACTAAGAAACAGACTTTGCTATCTCAGGAACAGTAGCCAATCACATTGCCAACAACCCAATACTTGCTACAGATGTACTCATTTATTGTCATTTCATTGTTATGTGATAAATATCTGTATTAACAATAAAAATAATAAATACAAAAATAAAAACCAACAACTAACTGCCCGTACCAACTATTAAGAAAAAAATAAACTAACCACCCGCAAAAAAGTATTAAGAAAAAAAAATACCCACTAAAATGATTCATCCCTAAATCTGCCAACCACAACATCGCAAACTACCTAATACATCTATTAACCCCTAATCCGCCAAACCCCCACAACGCATTCAACCTAATTTACCTATTAACTCCTAAACCGCCAACCCCTACAACGCAAAAAACTAATTTAATGACTAAGTCCCCTAACCTAACACCCCCTAAATTAACCCCTTAATTACATACAAATACTACATTACAATTAAAATAAAAAAATACATTACATTAATCTAAAATAACAGAAAATAAAAAAAGGCCTCAATCGATCACTTGTAGAAAAATCGTTTTTTATATATTTCTTAAGGATCCTATGTTTTTAATGGACTTTCAATTAAGCTTCAAAGTTTTACTTTTAATGGTTTGATGTGGATGAAGATGATGGACCCACCTGGAAGAAGACGTTCTCTGCTGGACTTCTGAAACTGTGAGTACCTATTTGGGGCTTTAGTGTTAGTTTTTTTTAATATTTGGGGGATTTTGTTTTTATAGATTAGGGTTTCCCATTCACCAACAGTGAAAAGCGCAAATACTGTGGAAATTAAGAGAGTGCCAAATAGTGTAATATCGTTTCATACACAGATTTATTCGAACCGATTTTCAGCTACTCACACAATTTAAAAGAACATTAATGCTCATAAAGGTCTCTTTAAAAAGTCCTTGTGTAGTAGACAGATTCCTCCGGTTCACACTCAGTTAATGTACTCAGTCGGCGTGTGACGTCACCACCCGACAAAAGCTGATTTTCTCAGAGGTCTGTACACACAGGCTCAAGGATCACTGCCTCAACGCGTTTCTCGCCCCCTACTGGGTGCTTTCTCAAGAGGATAAGTGATGTGTTTTGATTCAAAATATTTATACAGTACCTTAGTAAATAGTGCCATCTAGCTATCATAACAAATATTGCATCATCACATACAACTTAATATCATAAAACAAAATCCATACATTTTGGATATTTAAATACATTAATACCCTAGACAAATAATTATAAAACATACCTATATACAACATCAATATGTATTCACTAAAACTTCCTAGCCGTAAAAATAAAAACATGCATGTTAAAAAAGTACATTTTTTCATAACATTCACCAAAAATTCATAGCAAATAAGAATATAAATATATCTATATCTCATACTACAATCATATCATAAAACTCAAATATATATTTCATAAATGGACTAGTTATATCTATCTAAATAAATAATAATAAATTAATATGTACTCAAAAATATATCTTAATATTAAAAACCACTATCATACAATATAAAATAAACCAATAAATTAATAAATTCTCCTCTACAACAAAAGCAGCAATATCCAAATCTACATTAAGACCATTAGGCGTGAGAGTCCCTAACTTGCATATCCAAAAGGTCTCTCTACACCTAAGATCTAGCAATCTGTCTCCCCCTCTACTATTAGGTAGTATTATTTCAATTCTCTTTATAGTCAAACATTTTGGATCACAGTTGTGTTTATGAGAATAATGAATAGGCACACTATGTTTTAAAACAGGCTTTTTGATATTATAAACATGTTCACTATATCTTTTAGATAGGCACCTCTTTGTGCGGCCAACATACTTTAGTCCACAACCACACTGTAATAAATACACAACATAAGTGCTCTTACACATAATAAATTGTTTGACTAGAAACTCTTCCCCTGTTACTGATTTAATGGCCGATCTATCATGATCAATACATTTACACATTGGGCACCTAGATTTCTGGCATCTGTAGGTACCCCTTAGAGCAAGAAATTTTCTTTTTATACTATCACCAGTTCCAAAATTCTTATTAGTATTAGATTTAATGTCCCTTAATTTACTTGGTGCTAGCAAATTCTTTAAATTAGTGTTTTTTCTATATACCACATAAGGTCTTACATATAATTTGTTTTTCAACAAAGGATCTCCTTTAAGAATAGACTGATATTTATATAAAATTCTTTTAAAATTAGTCACCCCCTCACTATAAATTGTTATAAATTTCACTGTTTGTCCCTCACGATTGGGTATCTGATCTTTTTGTTTATTTAGTAGTACTTCCCTATCCATCTTACTCACTTCACTCATAATTTGTTTAAGATATTCTTCATTCACAACGCATCACTTATCCTCTTGAAAAAGGCCCAGAAGGGGGCGAGAATCGCATTGAGGCAGTGATCCTTGAGCCCGTGTGTACAGACCTCTGAGAAAATCAGCTGTTGTCGGGTGGTGAAGTCACACACCAACTCAGTGTGAACCAGAGGAATCTGTCTACTACACAAGGACTTTTTAAAGAAACCTTTATGAGCATTAATGTTCTTTTAAATTGTGTGAGTACCTGAAAATCGGTTTGAATAAATCTGTGTAACAAACGATATTACACTATTTGGGACTCTCTTTATTTCCACAGTATTTGCACTCTTCACTGTTGGTGAATGGGAAGTGTGCTGTAGCTGCAGGACAAGCAGAATTTTTTTGGAGGAGCTGCAGCTGAGGATTAAAGAAGAGGCCTGGGATCATTTTACAAGCACTGTGACTTTCTAACTTTACCAGTGGACACAACATTGTGATACTTTGGTGATAATATTAACCAATATTAACCAGTATTTGAGTACAGGTGGCCCTCGTTTTACAACGGTTCAATTTACACTGTTTCAGAATAACAACCTTTTTTTCCAGTCATGTGACTGCTATTGAAAAGCATTGAGAAGCAGTGCATTTATTAAAATAGCCAGTAGGTGTAGCTGTCTGCTTGTGTTGCAGCAAAGCCAAGCAAGCTGAAATTAATCAGTTTAACCAGACCTGAGCTATCGAGCAGATTTCAAAGGAACAAGATCTTCCTGTCTATAAATCAGTCCAGATTAAAATGCATAGAAAGAACTGTTTGCAGAAAAATGCAAGAGAAGTCTGTGTTGTGTGATTATTTTATTAGGTTTTTAATGCTGTTTAGCAAATGTTTTTGTTCATTTAACTTAGTTTAATTATATATTCTGTGTTGTGTGATTATTTTATTAGGTTTATAATGCTGTTTAGCATTTAAAGTCTTCATTTCAAAGCTTTAAAAATAATGTATTAGGTGTTACTTATGACAATTTTGAGAGGGGCCTGGAACCTATCTCCCTCACTTCCCATTGACTTACATTATAAACTGGGTTTCAATTTACAACGGTTTCGCTTTACAACCATTCCTTCTGGAACCTAACCCCGGCGTAAACTGAGGGCTACCTGTATATGTATATAACATTTAATAGATTTTTGGTATAGTAGCTTACTGATTTAATATTGTGCTAACATTTTCTTTTTTGTGTTAGATTAGGGTTTATTGGGCAATTTGCAAAATAGCTGAATGCCCTTTTAAGGGCAGTGAAAAAGAACTGAATGCCCTTTTAAGGGCTATGCCCATACAAATGCACCTTTAGGGGCAATTGGTAGTTTAGGTTTTTTTAGTGTTAGTTTTTTTTATTTTGGGGGGTTTGGTTGGTGGGGAGGACTTTGTTTATTTTTAATGTAAAAGAGCTGATTTCTTTAGAGCAATGTTTTTTGCTGTTGTAGTTTAGGCTATTTATTTTAAATGTACCTTATATTTTACATTTACATTTCTATAGCTTAATAATTAAAAAAATACTCAGCCAATGTGTTTTATATTTTTATTCACTGAGTAGAAACTCATTCAAACCAATCAAAGCAACAAGCAGTAATCTGAACTTAAATTAATAGATGGATTAGGTAGATAGATAAATAGATAGATGATTGATAGATATATAGGGGGGTAGTTATCAAGCCGTCTACTTTTCTGGCTTCGCCGGCCCAATACGTCCGCCTAAGCTCGCCTACCTTCGCCGCCGCGGACCTTGAATACGTTCGCCTAAGTTATCAAATAAAGCTGTCAAAAAGCCGCGGGGCGATGAGCAGCGGACTGTGAGAGTTATCACTCATCCGATCTCGCTGCCCTTCGGCTTTTTCCCAGCTTTATTGCTAGCCTGTCACTAAGCACTCACACTAAACTACACTGTTCTACCCCCTATACCGGCGCCCCCGGAGCCTCCCGCAACTAAATAAAGTTACTAACCCCTAAACCGCCGCTCCTAGACCCCGCCGCAAGTCTTATAAATGTATTAACCCCTAAACCGCCGCTCCTAGACCCCGCCGCAAGTCTTATAAATGTATTAACCCCTAAACCGCCGCTCCCGGACACCGCTGCCACCTACAGTATACCTAGTAACCCCTATCCTGCCCCCCCTATACCGTCGCCCTCTATTATAAAATTATTAACCCCTATCCTGCTGATCCCGCACCTCTCCGCAACTAAATAAATAGTTTAACCCCTAAACCGCCGCTCCATGAACCCGCCGCAACCTATAATAAATTTATTAACCCCTATCCTGCCCCCCACTACGCCGCCGCCACTGTAATAAAATTATTAACCCCTAAACCTAAGTCTAACCCTAACCCTAACGCCCCCTAAGTTAAATATTAATTAAATACATCTAAATAAATTAACTCTTATTAACTAAATGAATCCTATTTAAAACTAAATACTTACTTATAAAATAAACCCTAATATAGCTACAATATATATTATAATTATATTGTAGCTATTTTAGGATTTATATTTATTTTACAGGTACCTTTCAATTTATTTTAACCAGGTACAATAGCTATTAAATAGTTATTAACTATTTAATAGCTTACCTAGCTAAAATAAAGAGAAATGTACCTGTGAAATAAATCCTAACCTAAGTTACAATTACACCTAACACTACACTATACTTTAATAAATTATTTCTATTTAAAAATAAATACTTACCTGTAAAATAAACCCTAAGATAGCTACAATGTAATTAATAATTATATTATAGCTATCTTAGGATTTATATTTATTTTACAGGTAACTTTGAATTTATTTTAGCTAGTTAGAATAGTTATTAAATAGTTATTAACTATTTAATAACTACCTAGCTAAAAGAAATACAAAATTACCTGTAAAATAAATCCTAACTTAAGTTAAATTAAACCTAATACTACACTATCATTACATTAACTAACTAAATTAACTACAAATAACTACAATGAAATACAATTACATAAACTAACTAAAGTACAAAAAATAAAAAAATAAGTTACAAACATGTTAAAAATATTACAACAATTTTAAGCTACTTACACCTAATCTAAGCCCCCTAATAAAATAACAAACCCCCCCAAAATAAAAAAAATCCCTACCCTATTCTAAATTACATAAATTTCAAAGCTCTTTTACCTTACCAGCCCTTAAAAGGGCCATTTGTGGGGGCATGCCCCAAAAAGTTCAGCTCTTTTGCCTGTAAAAGAAAAATACAACCCCCCCCAACATTAAAACCCACCACCCACATACCCCTAATCTAACCCAAACCCCCCTTACAAAAACCTAACACTAATCCCCTGAAGATCATCCTACCTTGAGTCGTCTTCACTCAGCCGAGCCACCGATGGAACTGAAGAGGAGATCCGGAGCGGAAGAAGTTAATTCTCCAAGCGGCGCTGAAGAAATCTTCCATCCGATAAAGTCATCATCCAGGCGGCGCTGAAGAAGTCTTCGATCCGGCCGATGTCATCTTCAAAGAGGCGCTGAAGAGGTCTTCTATCCGGGCGAAGTCATCTTCCAAGCCGGGTCTTGAATCTTCCTTCCGCCGACGCGGAACCACCTTCTTCACCGACGGACTACGACGAATGACGGCTCCTTTAAGGGACGTCATCCAAGATGGCGTCCCCTCAATTCCGATTGGCTGATAGGATTCTATCAGCCAATCGGAATTAAGGTAGGAAAATCTGATTGGCTGATGGAATCAGCCAATCAGATTCAAGATCAATCTGATTGGCTGATCCAATCAGCCAATCAGATTGAGCTCGCATTCTATTGGCTGATCGGAACAGCCAATAGAATGCGAGCTCAATCTGATTGGCTGATTCCATCAGCCAATCAGATTTTTCCTACCTTAATTCCGATTGGCTGATAGAATCCTATCAGCCAATTGGAATTGAGGGGACGCCATCTTGGATGACGTCCCTTAAAGGAGCCGTCATTCGTCGTAGTCCGTCGGTGAAGAAGGTGGTTCCGCGTCGGCGGAAGGAAGATTCAAGACCCGGCTTGGAAGATGACTTCGCCCGGATAGAAGACCTCTTCAGCGCCTCTTTGAAGATGACATCGGCCGGATCGAAGACTTCTTCAGCGCCGCCTGGATGATGACTTCATCGGATGGAAGATTTCTTCAGCGCCGCTTGGAGGATTAACTTCTTCCGCTCCGGATCTCCTCTTCAGTTCCATCGGTGGCTCGGCTGAGTGAAGACGACTCAAGGTAGGATGATCTTCAGGGGATTAGTGTTAGGTTTTTGTAAAGGGGGTTTGGGTTAGATTAGGGGTATGTGGGTGGTGGGTTTTAATGTTGGGGGGGGTTGTATTTTTCTTTTACAGGCAAAAGAGCTGAACTTTTTGGGGCATGCCCCCACAAATGGCCCTTTTAAGGGCTGGTAAGGTAAAAGAGCTTTGAAATTTATGTAATTTAGAATAGGGTAGGGATTTTTTTTATTTTGGGGGGGTTTGTTATTTTATTAGGGGGCTTAGATTAGGTGTAAGTAGCTTAAAATTGTTGTAATATTTTTAACATGTTTGTAACTTATTTTTTTATTTTTTGTAACTTAGCTTTTTTTATTTTTTGTACTTTAGTTAGTTTATGTAATTGTATTTCATTGTAGTTATTTGTAGGTAGTTTATTTAGTTAATTTAATGATAGTGTAGTATTAGGTTTAATTGTAACTTAAGTTAGGATTTATTTTACAGGTAATTTTGTATTTCTTTTAGCTAGGTAGTTATTAAATAGTTAATAACTATTTAATAACTATTCTAACTAGCTAAAATAAATACAAAGATACCTGTAAACTAAATATAAATCCTAAGATAGCTATAATATAAGTATTAATTACATTGTAGCTATCTTAGGGTTTATTTTACAGGTAAGTATTTAGTTTTAAATAGGAAAAATGTATTAAAGTATAGTGTAGTGTTAGGTGTAATTGTAACTTAGGTTAGGATTTATTTCACAGGTACATTTCTCTTTATTTTAGCTAGGTAAGCTATTAAATAGTTAATAACTATTTAATAGTTATTGTACATGGTTAAAATAAATTGAAAGGTACCTGTAAAATAAATATAAATCCTAAGATAGCTACAATATAATTATTATTTATATTGTAGCTATATTAGGGTTTATTTTAAAGGTAAGTATTTAGTTTTAAATAGGATTCATTTAGTTAATAAGAGTTAATTTATTTAGATTTATTTAATTAATATTTAAGTTAGGGGGCGTTAGGGTTAGGGTTAGACTTAGGTTTAGGGGTTAATAATTTTATTACAGTGGCGGCGGCGTAGTGGGGGGCAGGATAGGGGTTAATAAATTTATTATAGGTGGCGACGGTGTAGGGGGGGCAGATTAGGGGTTAATACATTTAATATAGGTTGCAGCGGGTTCAGGGAGCGGCGGTTTAGGGGTTAATACATTTATTATAGTTGCGGTGGGCTCCGGGAGCGGCGGTTTAGGGGTTAATAGGTATAGAGTAGCTTGCGGTGGGCTCCGGGAGCGGCGGTTTAGGGGGTAATAACTTTATTTAGTTGCGGCGGTGTAGGGGGGGTCAGATTAGCGGTGTTTAGACTCGGGGTACATGTTAGGGTGTTAGGTGTAGACAGCTCCCATAGGAATCAATGGGATGTCTGTCAGCAGCGAACTTGTACTTTCGCTATGGTCAGACTCCCATTGATTCCTATGGGATCCGCCGCCTCCAGGGTGAAAACCAGGTACGCTGGGCCGGAAAAGTGCCGAGCGTACCTGCTAGTTTTTTGATAGCTAGCAAAAGTAGTGAGAATGTGCCGCACTTGTGTGCGGAACATCTGGAGTGACGTAAGAATCGATCTGTGTCGGACTGAGTCCGGCGGATCGAAGCTTACGTCACAAAATTCTACTTTTGCCGGTCTCGAGCCTTTGATAACTAAGGCGAATCAGCCTCGGCTTGATAACTACCCCCCATAGAGCATATATGGATATATACAAAAGATAAATACAATAAATTGACAGACAGACATACAGACAGATAGATAGACAGACAGACAGACAGACAGACAGACAGACAGACAGACAGACAGACAGATAGATAGATAGATAGATAGATAGATAGATAGATAGATAGATAGATAGATAGATAGATAGATAGATAGATAGATAGATAGATAGATAGAGGTGTATACATTTTTTGGGTCACAAAGCATTCGTGGTTCATTTAAGAAAGGGAGCTTAAGACAAAAGTTAACATTAATACATGAATATCCTCTCTATGCAATGATAAAAAGGATGTTTTCTTTCCCTGTATGTTCAGTGAAACTTACTGAGTTTGCTAACAAGATGCTTCCCTTGAATTTTAAAGTCATCTGGGAGTGAGCAGTAAAGCACTGGAAACTGCTCAGTCAGCTTACATCAGGAATGGAACTCTAAATCAAGCATTTACAAAAGAAAGACAAACTTGGCTGATGTTCTATAGTAGAATCTGCTGTTGGCTGCTCTAGCACTGAAATTTGTCAATAAAACAAACAAAATACAACCATTTTAAACTGCTGAAATGTTACAGTAAATAAACTGCCAAGTTATGGTCTTGTTGCCAGTTTAAGCGACCTTGATGGAATACAACTTTATTTTATTTAACATAATATATTTATGCAATTCTGTTTTAAAGAGAAAACAAAACAACAGATTCTATTTCCCCTTGTTTAATACTGTTTTCTAATATCGCTACAGTTTTTTCTTATAGTGAATAGTCAGTAGTTGCTATAATCCCAGAGCATAATATTTATGGAAATATATACGAAGAAAGTATACCAACAGGTAACTGCATTATGGGGCTGTAGTATTATAGATGGTTTCTGTGTAAAACAAGAAAGCGTCATCCTAAATTAGCATGTTAGCCTCATAATGCCAACTTATCTGTGGTGGATTTGTTATACTATTTGTGTGTGTGGTTTGTACTTTATATGTTTTGACTAAATTCTCATTAAAAAAGACTGTTTTCTGTCCTCTCTTTCTTTGTTTATACTTTAATATCCTCCGATTTTCTTTCACATATGCACAAACATACACAAATACACACATGTACACAAAAACACATTCATAGACACACAAAAAATATTCTGTTTTTCTTGTCTGTTCTTCATATAAAGGGGCCGATTTTATCATGACCCGCTGTCGGCATTCACCAGAACTTCTTGTGAAATGCCGCCCCCTACAGATTCATGGCCAATCGGCAACTAGCAGTGGGTGTCAATCAAACCGATCGTATGCAATCATGCAGATTACAGGAAATCAAGAACATTTGATAATAGAAGTAAATTAGAAAGTTTTATAAAATTGTATGTTCTATCTGAATCATGTAGGGAAAAAATTGGGGTTTTTATATCCCTTAAATGAACCCAAACAAACCTCTTATTCTACCTACACATATAAGACACTCTTCCTACACAACAGCAGAACCATTTATTGAATTTTATTTTAAAATTAAACTTCATAACTTTTCTATTTATCATTAACATTGTTTGCTTAACTCAACATTTTCTGTATTTAATTCCATTCAAATTATGGATACCGTAAACATATATTGTAAGGGCCTTTTTAAACACCCCAACATATATTTATATGTTTACTTATTTCAAAATAGTGCATCTAAAATAAATATATACTTTAATGGGACATTAAACACTTTGAGATTGTAATATAATATGTTGAATTCTAATTAGTAAAAATCTTTACAGTATATTTCCATTATTTATGTTATTATTTTATCTGCTTTTACTTAAGAATAAAAAGTACAGACCACAGACATGGAATTGCTATATTCCACACAGCCTTTGTTCACACACTTATTTATAGACGTCTTTAATTGGATTAAACAGATACAATTTGACTATTGAAACCTAGGTTTCAACATGGTAATGCCTATTTATTTATGAATAAAACCTTACACTTATTTTTTTTTACCATATTTAAACAATTATTTCAATACAAAAAATATATCTGCATGTAGTTTATATGATAATTTTGTTTTGAATACATCACTATATCTATCACATAATTAGTACTAAATGTTCCTTTAACTTTGTATGGAAATTTGTTTTGCTGACAAAAACTGTGACATTGTACTTACTAAAAAAATTATCCTCAAAGCATTACTGGAAATTTAGCAGGGCAGATTTAGTATTAAAATAAACTAGACATGGTTGCAGTGTCTGCCATGTTAAAGAACACAGCTTATATTGGTAATAAATTGTTTTTAAATTCAAATACATATGACTGGAAAGTACATCTAAATTGTTAAATTAAATTATTGATGTTATAACTTTACCCATCGTTTTTGTTGAGAGTGTTTTTATTAAATATATTTCCAATTACATATACCCAGTTAATAGAGCATTAATTAAAAAATATATTAACATATATATGTGCAGATATATCACTGTAAAACCCACAGCCCTGAATATTTTCAGACAGACATTTTCAGTTTGTTTGTTTAAAAGCATGTATTATGTGGCTGTAGATAAGGGTCCCAGGAGCGGAGAGACCGTTTGGCGCCAAATGCAACTAACTTTCCCATTTTTGCTTTCAATTTTGCTGTGTGCTTGCTAGAGAGTGTCAGGCGTATGTATATATTTATTGTTAATTACTAGTGTAAGGAAAAAGTAAAATACTTTTAATTTAGTTTAGTTATTATGGGCCAGATTACGAGTGGAGCGCAAGCGATTGTACCTGAGCCATAAAGGGTATATCGCGGATGTTTGCGCTTGTCAGTCTTTCCGCTGATATTACGAGTTATAAGTATACATTATTGCTTGAGCTCAATCACAATTTATGCTAAAATGATTACCGCAACCTCAGAACTCTGGTTAACTGTTTTGCGAAAAACAAAAGTTGCACAAAACACATGTTAGCACACATGAGAATATGAGATCGGGTTTGCGCGCAAGTAGGGTATTAAGGGTTTTCCCCCTTTTTTGCTACATAAACTTCTATAGGGGAATATGTGAACGCACACATGAAAACAGTTTACTTTCAACTCATAATACGAGCGCAACCTGACAAGCGCAAAAAGCTTACTTCTAGCACAATTAACGCTCAAGGGGGAGTGTTAAATAGCGCTCTACTTGTAATCTGGCCCTATGTATGATGTACTAGACCTTATGTTGCATAATTCTTCCTCTTGTAATTTTGGATGAATTATGTTTCTAGCTATATCTGTGGATCAACTGTTTCAATAATTTTATAGTTATTGTAAGATTAATTTTGTATATTTTTTTTATAATACTTATATTATATGTAATAAATATATGTAATAAATGAGAAATAATGTTTTAGATATACACACAGATTACCGGCTCAAGATAATTTAATAAATGTCTGTAGCATAAGAAAGAATGAGGTTCATCTTTTTATTACATTTTTTCTTTTTTCTGTGTTTTTTTTATTCCATTTCCAATAACAGTAATTTACAGGTTTGTAATGGGATAAGTGTTGATTGAAATGAATTTAAAAGTGTTAAATAGTGCAAAATAGTCTGAGGCATATATATATATATATATATATATATATATATATATATATATATATATATATATATATATATATATTTATAATATTGGTATTTAGATTCTCCTTGAAAAATAAAGACACAAAGTATGTATCAAAAGTATATATCTCAAAAACCAAAGATGTTAGATGTGAAAATTGGTATTTAGATTCTGCTTGAAAAATAATAAAACACTTGTTTTACCATTTCCCCTTAACCCTTTAATGACCACAGCACTTTTCCATTTTCTGTCCGTTTGGGACCAAGGCTATTTTTACACTTTTGCGGTGTTTGTGTTTAGCTGAAATTTTCCTCTTACTCATTTACTGTACCCACACATATTATATACCGTTTTTCTCGCCATTAAATGAACTTTCAAAATATACCATTATTTTCATCATATCTTATAATTTACTATAAAAAAAATTATAAAATATGAGGAAAAAATGGAAAAAAACACACTTTTTCTAACTTTGACCCCCAAAATCTGTTACACATCTACAACCACCAAAAAACACCCATGCTAAATAGTTTCTAAATTTTGTCCTGAGTTTAGAAATACCCAATGTTTACATTTTCTTTTTTTGCAAGTTATAGGGCAATAAATACAAGTAGCACTTTGCCATTTCCAAACCACTTTTTTTCAAAATTAGCGCTAGTTACATTAGAACACTAATATCTTTCAGGAATCTCTAAATATCCATTGACATGTATATATTTTTTTTTAGAAGACATCCCAAAGTATTGATCTAGGCCCATTTTGGTATATTTCATGCCACCATTTCACCGCCGAATGCGATCAAATAAAAAATTGTTTTCACTTTTTCACAATTTTTTTCACAAACTTTAGGTTTTTCACTGAAATTATTTATAAACAACTCATGAAATTATGGCATAAATGGTTGTAAATGCTTCTCTGGGATCCCCTTTGTTCATAAATAGCAGACATATATGGCTTTGGCTTTGCTTTTTGGTAATTTACGTGTATTATGCCCAGCAGTGAATGGGTTAATTAGGGAGCATGTAGGGAGCTTCTCGGGTTAATTTTAGCTCTAGTGTAGTGTAGTAGACAACCCCAAGTATTGATCTAGGCCCATTTTGGTATATTTCATGCCACCATTTCACCGCCAAAAGCAATCAAATAAAAAAAAAAATTGTTCACTTTTCTCACTAAAATTATTTACAAACAGCTTGTGCAATTATGGCACAAATGCTTGTAAATGCTTCTCTGGGATCCCCTTTGTTCAGAAATAGCAGACATATATGGCTTTGGCGTTGCTTTTTGGTAATTAGAAGGCCGCTAAATGCTGCTGCGCATCACATGTGTATTATGGCCAGCAGTGAAGGGGTTAATTAGGTAGTTTGTAGGGAGCTTGCAGGGTTAATTTTAGCTTTAGTGTAGAGATCAGCCTCCCACCTGACACATCAGACCCCCTGATCCCTCCCAAACAGCTCCCTTCCCTCCCCCACCCCACAATTGTCCCCGCCATCTTAAGTACTGGCAGAAAGTCTGCCAGTACTAAAATAAAAGGTATTAAAAAAAAAATACATTTTTTTTAAAGCATATTTACATATGCTGCTATGTAGGGTCCCCCCTTAGCCCCAACCTCCCTGATCCCCCCAAAATAGCTCCCTAACCCTCCCCCTCTGCCTTATTGGGGCCATCTTGGGTACTGGCAGCTGTCTGCCAGTACCCAGTTTGCAAATAAAAATGTTTTTTTTTTATTATTTGTTATTTGTTTCTGTAGTGTAGCTTCCCCCCCCACAGTCCAATATCCCACCAGCCAAACCGATCACTAAATAAATATAACTACCCCTTTGATCCCCACTTCTAACTAAAAATTTTCTGTAGCGTAGTGGTTCCCAACCGCTCCCTCCCAGTGCACGCACCCGCCCGGCCTCCCCGTGCACGCGCACGCATCCGTGCACGCCCCCGGTCGTCCCCGCCCCTGATCCCGCCCCCCTCCGCATCACAAAGGCCATCGATGGCCGCCACCCGCCTCCCACACCGGCTCCCACCCACCAACGAACGTAGCCGTTAATGTCCGGTGCAGAGAGGGCCACAGAGTGGCTCTCTCTGCACCGGATGGCTAAAAATGGTTATTGCAGGATGCCTCGATATCGAGGCATCACTGCAATAACCGGAAAGCAGCTGGAAGCGAGCAGGATCGCTTACAGCTGCTTTCCACACCGAGGACGTGCAGGGTACGTCCTCAGGCGTTAACTGCCTTTTTTTTGAGGACGTACCCTGCACGTCCTCGGTCGTTAAGGGGTTAATCCAATTAAGCGGGGGGTCAAAAGGGAGGCTGATTTATGATGATACCTATATCTCAGAAATCGTAAAATGTTACAGACATGAAAATAGGTATTTAGATTCTCCTTAAAAAATAAAGAAACACGTGTTTTACTATTTTGCAAAAATCCACTTAAGGGGATCTCAAAAACCGACAATGTTACAGGCGTGAAAATTGAGATTCTCATTAAAAAATAAAGAAACACTTGTTTTACCATTTCCTGAAAATCTACTTTGGGGGGAGGGGGGGTCAAAAGGTGGGGCTGATTTATGAGGATATCTATATCTCAAAAACCGACAATGTTACAGACGTGAAAATTGATATTTAGATTCTCCTTTAAAAATAAAGAAATACGTGTTTTAACATTTCCCGAACAAATCCACTTAAGGGGGGTCAAAAGGGGGCACTGATTTATGAGGATACCTATATCTCACAAACCAAAGATGTTACAGATGTGAAAATTGGTATTTAGATTCTCCTTTGAAAAAAATAAACACGTGTTTTAAGATTTCCCAAAAATCTACTTAACCTCTAAACGACCAAGGACCTGTCCTACAAAAAACGGTCGTTAACGACCAAGGACGTGTCGTGATTGCTTCCAGATGCCTTTAGGGTATTGCAGTGATGCCTCAATGTTGAGGCATCGTGCAAAATAGTCTGAGGCACCTTTTTTTCAAGCAAAATGTGGCTAAAACATTCTCATTTTTTTTCTTTCTCTCTCTCTCTCTCTCTCTCTTCTCTCTCTCTCTCTTCTCTCTCTCTCTCTCTCTCTCTCTCTTAATTGCTAGCTGCTAAAGGCTTCTTATTCAACCTAACCAAAATCAACCTTTATATCCACCATCGCTTAGTTATACACAGTATAAGAGATTCAGCTGAAGGAGCCCTTTAATTAGAACTAACCATTATTTCGATCAAAGTCAGCTACAGTTAACTGGAGACTTTCTGAGGTCAAGGCCTCCTAACTATCCCCCGGTGGAGAGTCTTTGGGCCTCTGTCATTAAAAAGTACCTTGAGAGTACTAATCCTGCCCATCTATAGGGGGGATTCACTTGTCAAGCATACTGGATGGAGCCCGAGGAAGCTATTTTACTTGAACAGATCACCAATATCTTGGATGGACATTTTGCACGGCTTAGGAGCACAATAGCTCCAGCCTGGGGAAATGGCAGAGATGCAATTTCTGTGGAACAGCGTGGACACAGTGAATGCGACAACGCCTAGCCTGGAGCCTATCAAGCAAGGGAACCTCTTAATAAAAAGGCAGAATGAGATACCACCAACACGTGGGTGCCATTGGGAGAGAGTGCTAGCACTGGATGACACTGCATATCTTAAAAAGGTGGGGATAAATTCTATCACACCAACCCAACTTCTCACCGCCTTATGTTCAACCCCTACAATGGATGCCAGTCGATCTGCTCAAAAGAAACAAGAGGTCCAGTACAATACCATATTTACAGACATCCTGATCCTACAGGTTGTTACAACAACATCAAAGGCAGAATGGCGAATGTCTAACGAGGTAAACAACACAGCGGCGGTCCCGCACTGTTTTGAGTACAGCCTGCTAAGGGACTTTAGTTCTCCGTGGTTTATTATGAGGAGACACATCCAGAAATGCAGTCCAGCTTGCTTAAACCTCTATTGTGGTCCCATATATCCCAAATCCTATATTGTTGTGCTTAAGACCGGTGTAGGCTAGCTGCCAACATTTACATGGACTATGGAGGTGAGCAGTAAACTCCTCACAGCTTCTTATACATTCAAATACCTAAAGCCACACAGACTTTTGACCTCTCATCTGGGAACTTAGCTTGGTCTGGATTTACAACTTATAACCGCTTGAAATCACAAGCTAAATAGCAGTGTTTTTGTTTGGCTATACATGAACATGTTAATGCTTAACCATAAGTTACACTGTTTTTACTAGTTAATGGTTTGCTATAGCAGCTACAGCAGCTTCCTATAGATTTAATTTATTTGTGTAACTTTGCTTTTTGCTTCTTCTGTACATTTATATTAGTCTTTTGCTTACTACAAGTGCTGAGTACTTAAATCCCATATATTCACACACCATATATAGTTTCAGTTATTCAGATGCAGTCATTTTACTTCAATGTTGCCTTATCTTGATGTTTCCAGTTGCTCTTGATTGTACCTAATACTTATTTCTTGTTTTGGTGGTCTCACTGTCTGCGGCCGGGATGGTAAGATCCCAGCATCAGTGATTTATATGAAGGTATCTTGCATCTAAACCCATGCTTGAGATGGCTTGTCCACCAAAAATACTAACTTGGAGGCTCTAAGCTGCTTGAATTATAGGAATAGTAAAGTCAGGTTATTTACTGTATCACTGTACCATTTTAGTACATCCCCCTGAAAATCTATAGCTCACACTATACAATGTACATTCTATAAGTGAATCACTGACTACTATCTGGATCTATACAACTATTGAATATATATCTGCTTGAGCCTAGCCTTGTCTCTTCTCAGACATATGTACATACTTATAGCCCCTTCTAATTTTGGTGACGAAGGATTGTTTTTCCATAGTATAACTCTAGACATATCCCCATACTCTAGACTCCTCCGGTAGACTTATATTAACAGTAAGAAAGTTTTCTTTTCCCCTTTCATGACAAATATACAGCAAAATAAAACTAAAACCTGAGGTCCAGACATTGAGACCCAAAAGTGGTCTCCTATAATTAAAGGGCCATAATACCCAAATGTTTAAACACTTGAAAGTGATGCAGCATAGCTGTAAAAAGCTGACTAGAAAATATCACCTGAACATCTCTATGTAAAAAAGAAATATATTTTACCTCAAAAGTTCCTCAGTAGCCACATCCCATTGTAAAGGATTTCTAATCAGCATATTAGTATGTCTGTCCCGGGACAGCTGAAAGGATGAGCCTCATTCACTCTCATGTTATTTCCCTATTCAGTGTAACAATGAAATCTCATGAGAGTTAAGTCAAATCTCATGAGATCACAGTAAAAGTGTTCATGACCTCGGCACTGCTGATGCTGATTGGCTGCTGTTCATTTCTTCATTTTTTTTTTTAACTATAACTATTGAATATATATCTGCTTGAATGCTGATGCTGATTGGCTGCTGTTCATTTCTTCATTTCTTCATTTTTTTTTTACCTGCAGCTGGGAGCAGCTGAGTATAACTTTTTACACAGAACTTACTCTGCTGAGCTGAGTAGATTGTGAGGTAAAATATCTTCCTTTTTTACATAGAGATGCTCAGGTGATATTTTCCTGTCAGCTTTTTACAGTGATATTACATCAATTGCAAGTGATTTAGCATATCAGTATTATGTCCCTTTAAGGTAACCTTCTATTTTTTTATCATTTATTACATATGGTGTGAGGTCCAAGAGTGGCCTTTTTGAAAAGTTAAGGTTTAAAAATTTTTTCACTTGCCTACTGTTGAATTGTTTTTCTTTTCTTCTTTTTACAGCAAGCGTAAATATTACTAGCTATATGCCATATGGATAGCAGACATTGTTTATTACTTATGCAATTTTGAACCTATTCAATGTAACCTATTCAATGTTCCTTGTTGCAAGCAATTTAAGAATGCAAATGTAAAATGCTGTAATACTTTATTTGTATGCCAAAACTTTACCTCAAATAAGAATTTAAATAAAAAAAAATTGCTATTTAGATTCTCCTTTAAAAATAAAGAAATACATTTTTTAACATTTCCCCCCCAAAAAAACAACTTAAGGGGGGTCAAACGGGGGGGGGGGGGGGGGCTTATTTATGAGGATACCTATATTTCAAAAACCAAAGATGTTAAAGATGTGAAAATTGGTATTTAGATTCTCATTTAAAAATAAAGAAAGGCGTGTTTTAACATTTCCCAAAAATCCACTTAACCCCTTAACGACCGGATTTCCCAGGCACGTCCTACAAAAAACGGTTATTAACAACCAAAGACATGTCTGGCACATCCTCAGGGGTTTTAAACACGATTGCTTCCAGCCCCTTTCAGGGTATTGCAGCGATGCCTTGATGTTGAGGCATCATGCAATACCCTTTGCGAAGCATACGATACAGAGAGAGCCACTCGGTGGCCCTCTCTGAATTGGCCAGCAATGGTGCCGATCGTTGGTGGGTTTGAGCCATAGCAGGGAGTTGGGTGGGTGGCCCATCGCTGGTAGATTCCGCACCGGATCAGGGGGGATGGGACCATTACACTAGTGTAAAGGATGAAGGGAGGGGGGAAATAAATGTTGGGAAAGGGATCTGGGAGGGAGGGTAGGGTATTGAGGGGGGAGCTACACTACAGAAAATTGGGTTTTTATTTATTTTTTTATGAAAAAGCCATTTTTTTTTTAGCAAAGTGGGTACTGGGCCTAGATCAATACTTTGGGTTGTCTACTAAAAATATATATATACATGTGAAGGGTTATTCAGGTATTCCTGACAGATAGTGTTACAAATATGTAACTATCGCTAATTTTGAAAAAAAAAAATGGTTTGGAAATAGTAAAGTGCTACTTGTATTTATTGCCGTATAACTTGCAAAAAAAGCAGAGAACATGTAAACATTGAGTATTTCTAAACTTAGGACAAAATTTATAAACTATTTAGCATGTGTGTTTTTTGTGGTTGTAGATGTGCAACAGATTGTGGGGGGTCAAAAATAAAAAAAAGTGTGGGTTTTTTTTCAAATTTTTTCATCATATTTTATAAAAAAATTTATAGTAAATTATAAGATATGATGAAAATAATGGTATTTTTAGAAAGTCCAATTAATGGTGAGAAAAACGGTATGTAATATGTGTGGATACAGTAAATAAGTAAGAGGAAAATCACAGCTAAACACCACAGAAATGTAAAAATAGCCCTGGTTCTTCACGGTAAGAAAATTTAAAAATTGTCTGGTCACTAAGGGGTTAAGGGGGTCAAAAGGGAGAGCCTGATTTATGAGACTACCTGTATCTCAAAAACCAAAGCTGTTACAGATGTGAAAATTGGTATTTAGATTCTCCTTGAAAAATAAAGAAACACGTGTTTAACCATTTCACAAAAATCTACTTTAGGGGGTAAAAAGGGGGGTGATTTATGAGGCTACCTATATCTCAAAAACCAAAGATGTTACAAATGTGAAAAATGGTATTTACATTCTTCTTTAAAAATAAATAAACACATGTTTTAACATTTAGAGATACCTATATCTAAAAAAACAAAGATATTACAAGATGTGAAAATTGGCATTCAAATTCTCCTTTATAAATAAAGAAATACATGTTTTACCATTTCCCAAAAATCCACTTATGGGGGGTCAAAAGGGGGGGCACACGTCGTTGCAAGTGGTCGAGGTTTTTGCTTTTTTTACAAATCACAAAATACACATGAGCGAAGCCGCAGGCAACAGCTAGTATACGTATATGTATATGTGTGTATATATATATATATATATATATATATATATTGGAGGCTCCTCTATAGGAGCACTTGAGCACGTGAACCCCCTGAGACCCTGACCCTGCTCCTGCTGAACCCCCCTGGCCCTGCTGAACAAAAAAAAAATAGTGAGAAATAAAAAAACTAATTAAATTTTTAAACCTTTTTGGATGTAATACAATTTTTAACCTGTTTGGCTCAATAAATAAATAAAAATCCTCCAGGCTCCACTGCAGTGCTGTGTACAGTGTACCTAAAAAACAAAAATTTACTTCTATCTATCGCACAGCACAGCATGTGCGATACATAGAAGTAAAGGCAAAATCCCTTTCCATTGTAAGCCTGCATTGACTGCAGCACCACCTACAGCCCAGCCCATAGGTTTGCTAACCGCACAGCTCTTAGTGTGTGAGAGCCAGCTGTCACGTGACACTCGCACACTAAGAGCTGTGTGTGTGCTGATGGGTGGAGCTGTGATGACAGCTTTCAAGTCCCGAACTCCGTTGATTGGGGAGAAGAGATCAGTAACTGTAATGATGTGATTGGATACTAGGCTGGCTGTCAGTTTCCCGACTATGTTTCCAGGCTATGTTTTTTTTACCAAGTTAAGTAACCTGTTGTTGGGGCATGCTTCGGTGTTCATGGGAGCCACCATCCCCCCTATCCCCAACCTTATATTGTAAATAATTTTTTAAATATTTGTGGTGTTATGGTCATTTTTTCATTTCGTTACGTTTATACACTGGTGACCGTTACTTCAATAATTTTTTTCGGTCCATCATTTAGTTTGATCCTACTCACTTTTTTCACCACAGTTCCCCTTTTATATTAGGGGTATGTGCCTGTTTTAGGTGCCTGTTTTAGGTGTCTCCCACTCCGCATTTGGGAGACTTAACCCGGATGTTTACAATGGTTGCCATGGTTCCCCCACATTGTGTTGATGTGTGGGATTGTCCCCGTGACATCACGTTAGGTTCTGGCATTCCCCTCCCTTCACTTTCGGTTTCACAGTGGAAGGGGGTATGGCAGTTCTCAGAGTACACCGCAAACTTAACAAGGTTGGTACAGTGTATGTCTGGTTATAATATGCCACATATCACAATAAAGCATCATGCTGCATTGCGAACTAAATGATAGGTTATAATCATTTATCATGCAGTACTTTGATAACGATTGCTCTAGCCTCAGTTTAACCCCATACATCACTATGGTGATGGTTGCTAATATATTTTGCATTGCCTCAACTTGTGTCCAATTGATGTCATAATGGCTCATTACCTATTGAGTTGTTTGGTCAGTATACGGTTTTACATTATGTCACTTTATTCATTCACCTTAGTGCTGATTACGACATATTGTAAGATTAAAGACCAGCGAGTGCCAGTCTCTTTTTGCTATTTATATATATATATATATATATATATATATATATATATTACTATAACTACCTAGCATTAGTACATTAATATATATATATATATATATACTGTATATATAATATATATATATATATATATATATATATTATACTCTTGTACTAATGCTAGGTAGTTATAGTACACTATATATATAGCCTAGTTATACCTTGTCAACCCCCATTTGAATAGCCCACGAGCCGCCACTGTGTATATATATACATACATATATATATATATATACATACATATATATATATATACATACATATATATATATATATATATATATATATATATATATATATATATATATATATACCCAAGCCTTGCAAGAAAATACAAAACTTATTTCAGCTGTTCCCTTGCTTTGCAAACAGCCTGATTTTAAAGCATATCTAACCAAGCCTTGCAAGAAAATACAAAACTTATTTCAGCTGTTCCCCTACTTTGCAAACAGCCTGATTTTAAAGCATTTCTACCCAAGCCTTGCAAGAAAATACAGAACTTATTTCAGCTGTTCCCCTGCTTTGCAAACAGCCTGATTGTAAAGCATATCTACCCAAGCCTTGCAAGAAAATACACAACTTATTTCAGCTGTTCCTCTGCTTTGCAAACAGCCTGATTTTAAAGCATATCTACCCAAGCCTTGCAAGAAAATACAGAACTTATTTCAGCTGTTCCCCTGCATTGCAAACAGCCTGATTTTAAAGCATATCTACCCAAGCCTTGCAAGAAAATACAGAACTTATTTCACCTGTTCCCCTGCTTTGCAAACAGCCTGATTTTAAAGCATATATACACAAGCCTTTCAAGAAAATACAGAATTTATTTCAGCTGTTCCCCTGCTTTGCAAACAGCCTGATTTTAAAGCATATCTACCCAAGCCTTGCAAGAAAATACAGAACTTATTTCAGCTGTTTCCCTGCTTTGCAAACAGGTAGCTTCTGGAAGATAGTAATATCATTATATTTTACCTACCCTGTATATATATACCCAAGACTTGCAAGAAAATACAGAACTTATTTCAGCTTTTCCCCTGCTTTGCAAACAGGTAGCTTCTGGAAGATAGTAATATCATTATATTTTACCTACCCTGTATATATATATACCCAAGACTTGCAAGAAAATACAGAACTTATTTCAGCTGTTCCCTTGCTTTGCAAACAGCCTGATTTTAAAGCATATCTACCCAAGCCTTGCAAGAAAATACAGAACTTATTTCAGCTGTTCCCCTGCTTTGCAAACAGCCTGATTTTAAAGCATATCTACCCAAGCCTTGCAAGAAAATACACAACTTATTTCAGCTGTTCCTCTGCTTTGCAAACAGCCTGATTTTAAAGCATATCTACCCAAGCCTTGCAAGAAAATACAGAACTTATTTCAGCTGTTCCCCTGCATTGCAAACAGCCTGATTTTAAAACATATCTACCCAAGCCTTGCAAGAAAATACAGAACTTATTTCACCTGTTCCCCGGCTTTGCAAACAGCCTGATTTTAAACATATCTACCCAAGCCTTGCAAGAAAATACAGAATTTATTTCAGCTGTTCCCCTGCTTTGCAAACAGCCTGATTTTAAAGCATATCTACCCAAGCCTTGCAAGAAAATACAGAACTTATTTCAGCTGTTTCCCTGCTTTGCAAACAGCTTTATTTTAAAGCATATCTACCCAAGCCTTGCAATAAAATACAGAACTTATGTCAGCTGTTCCCCTGCTTTGCAAACAGCCTGATTTTAAAGCATATCTACCCAAGGCTTGCAAGAAAATACAGAACTTATATCAGCTGTTCCCCTGCTTTGCAAACAGGTAGCTTCTGGAAGATAGTAATATCATTATATTTTACCTACCCTGTTATTTTCTGATGTGTGTATTGTTATATGTATTGGTTGTTTTTTGTTTTGTTTTTATAATTTTAAATGCATATGTTATCACCATTATGTCTGACCATTATGTTAAAATTTAGTTTAACCAGCTAAGGCCCATATATATTTTTTTGTACTTTGTTGTAAAGGTTTTATTCCCCTACATCAATACCTCTGTCTTATCTCTGTAATTTTTAACTTTCCATGTGTTTTTGCTTGAATGACCCTTAGCTCAAATGTCCATAGATATACCCTCCCCATTGTTTAAATTTTTGCAGGCCAATCTGATACTAATATATCTCTCTCCTTCAGCCTGATTTTAAAGCATATCTACCCAAGCCTTGCAAGAAAATACAGAACTTATTTCAGCTTTTCCCGTGCTTTGCAAACAGGTAGCTTCTGGAAGATAGTTTCCCACCCACCCCAGGCTCATTTCTTCATTTATAGATAGTCTCCCACACTACTTTATTTCTCCTTAAATGACAGCTGCAAACACTGATCAGCACATCCTTCCTTTTACTTAACCCTATAGAATTACATACCCTCCCTTCCTACAAATAGCTATATATCACACATCAATAGTGTATTTTTTTTCCTCTACACACCTCATACCACTAACATGAATCCAAATATGACCATACTGTTATTCATGATAACCCGTTTCTCACTCCAATTTTGTTCACATCACTACTGCCATAAGCACACACCTCTAACTGGAAAACAAATTATCATACACCATGGCCTGCTCTGTTGTTGTAACTTATCTCCTGAGTGCTGGTGGAGGGTTATAAAAAATTACCCTCCTACCCCCACCACACAAAATTATAAAGTATCACATTCACTATATGGCCAAACAAAAATGATTTACAAATTCCTATTCCTTATGTTACTTGCCCTTGCAAATGATGTAGAGTCTAACCCTGGTCCCCTAACAAATTCCATTCCCAACCTTCCAGCTAAAAAAGGCCTCTCCTTTGTGCACTGTAATATCCGCAGCTTACTACCAAAAATTGATGCACTGCAAGCATGGTGTTACAATACAAGCCCAAAATCATTGTGATCTCTGAATCGTGGCTAACCGCAAAAATACCTAACTCTGCCATTGTAATACATGGGTATTCATGCCATAGAAATGGTAGAGCAAAGAGAGGAGGCGGCATTGTAATTTATGTTGACAATTCCACAAAGTACACCCCTTTACAAAAATCTAGCTCTCCTGCCACCTTTTATTTCCTTTCTGGCACAATTGAGATCCCATGCAGTAAATCAATAATTGTTGCAGGAATCTACCGCTCACCTACCTCCCCTGTATATTCCCTTTCTGACATAGCACATCTCCTTAGTGAAACCATTGCTCAAAACCCAAAATGTGATATTTTGGTTTTTGGAGATTTTAATATTGATTGGCTGAATCCAAAAAATAATAGTTGTCGTTCGCTGTTTAAATCATTGCAGCTAACTCAAATAATCTCCTCCCCAACTCGCATAAACATCAAAAGCCATAATCACACCCTGCTCGACTGTATTCTCTACACTTCTCCCGACCAAATCCAGGAGGCAGGTGTTCTCCCTAGCAATTTCAGTGACCACTGCTAAGTGTACTGCGTGTGCAAAATAAAGGCAACTAAATCCTCTCCAAAGGTTAAAATCACCAGGTCCTTCAAAAAATGTAATCTTCAATCATTTCTAAATGACATCAAGAACCTCCCCTGGCACAGATTAAACCTAATCCCAGATCTAGACTCTGCAGTTGAATTCTTTCAGTCTGAACTCCTACAAGTTTGGAATTAGCATGCCTCGCTGTGTAAGGTGAGAGTAAAAGGAGCACACTTGAATTGGATCACAGCTGACCTCATTCAAATGTACCAGTTTCGGGATTCATTGTGGTCAAATTTCAAGCATATAGGCTCTATGAACGATCACTGTGTATATAGACAATGGAAAAATATATGCACTAAACAAACAAAATTGGCCAAGGCCCAATATTTCTTGGAAAATCTAAACAATAATATATCAAACCCTAGAAAGTTTTGGAAACTCATAAACAAGTTACAAAATCCTCCAATCCACTCCCAACCCCCCACTGTCAATGTGGACAACCAAACCCTGCAACTCCCCTTAGAAGTAGCAAATGCCTTTAATAGTTATTTTGTCGGATGCTCCACCATCCTGATTGACAAACTAATAAATGACACGCATCCTGAAACTACAAATATGGATCAGGCCCCACTAAATCAACAAAGACCCAATATAGAGAAGTTCAATTTTAGACCTGTACCCATCAATGTCATTAAGAAACACCTTAATAATCTAAAAATGAAAAACCAATCCGGACCTGATCAAATCCCAGCAATGCTGTTGAAGCTCAGTGCGGCAGCAATTGCTAAACCTGTCACAACCCTAATTAACGAATCCTTGGTGTCTGGATACATACCCAAACTTTGGAAAACTGCAAGAGTAGTGCCTATCCATAAAAGTGGGGAGTTAACCTTGGTTTCTATTTATCGCCCTATATCTTTGCTCCCAGTATTGTCATAAATCTTAGAAAAATGCGTCCATACGCAACTATGTGAGTATTACCAACAATCTAACTATCTGACCCCTGATCAATCAGGTTTTCGCCCGAATCACTCCACTACAACTGCCCTCCTAAAAGTTTGCAATGACATCCAAACTGGCATGGAACAAGGAGACCTAACTGGAGCTATTTTCCTTGATTTTGCAAAGGCCTTTGACACAGTAGACCACGACATACTACTGCTCAAACTAAAAAACTCTGGTATTGCTGATCATCCTTTAACCTGGTTTCGATCATATGTATCGGATCGATCACAATATATCTCCGTTTCTGACAGTGACTCCCTCCCTCCCCAGTCACGTGTGGTGTTCCCCAAGGTTCCATTCTCGGCCCCCTACTATTCACATTATTTATAAATGATCTGCCTAATGTCTACAAATCCTCAACTGTACACATATATGCAGATGACATGGTAATCTATGCAAACAATTCTGATCTGCCACAGCTTGAAGCAGTGCTCCAAGACCAGTTCACAGAGGTAGAAAAGTGGATCTTAAAAAACAAACTCTTCCTAAACACTGACAAAACTGTAACTGTCACAATGATCTTTGGAATGGGACCTAAATTACACAAATTACAAAATTCCCATCTACGCATCAAAACAAAATCCAATTGCACGCTGACCGCAGTCCACTCTTTCAAATACTTGGGTATGCTGTTAGATCCCAATCTATCTTTTGGCCTCCACATAGAAAAACTTGCATCTAAACTTTATCCAAAACTAGGTGCTCTGTACAGAAACAAATCCTGCCTCAGCCCTACAGTAAAGGAAAAGATTGTACAGCAAATGCTGATGCCTATCATGGATTATGGGGACGTAGTATATGCACCTGCACTGCAAACTAACCTTAATAAACTTAATACATTGTATAACTCATTCTGCCGCTTTGTGCTACAATGTAACTACAGGACCCACCATTGTGACATACTAAAAGAACTAAACTGGCTGTCACTGGAATCCAGACGCACCCTTCATCTTTCCTGCCTTGTGTTTAAGAGCCTTTCTGGGAAGCTCCCACCCTACCTGAGCAGAATGCTCTCCCCGGCTATTCCCACCTCCTATAACCTCTGATCCAATACCAGAACATTATTTAGCTTGCCTTAATACAAAAAGAAAGCATCTCGATCCTCCTTTTCCTACAGAGCACCACAATTATGGAATAACCTCCTGCACACTTTCAAACCTTCCCCAAGCCTTATATCCTTTAAGAGATCCCTCTCGACATATCTCAAAACATAATGCACCTGTCATGGTTGATTAAATATTTCTTACCTGTTCTTTGTTAAATCTTTTTGCATACATGGTGTAGTATTATTGTTTTTGTATTTTATTGTACCCTATTGTATCAATGCAATGTTTTGTGTACCCAGGACATACTTGAAAACGAGAGAAATCTCAAAGTATCCTTCCTGTTAAAATATTTTATAAATAAATAATATATATATATATATATATATATATGCATAAGAGGTTCCAGTGAACAGAGGCACTCGCCGTTATGGCGAACAAAAGTGTTTTTATTCTATCACATCAGAATAAACGTTTTCGGGCGATAATGCCCGTCATCAGACTCCTGTGAAAACAAACAGTGTAAATTTGTTATTACCTGGCCAGGGCCTAAATAGACCATGAGCTGCCCGGGACGCCACCAGCCCCTCAGCTGCCGCACCAGAAAACCGGAAGTGACGCGTGAGCGTCTGACGTCACACGTTGGAAGCCGTAGCGCCCGGACCACTCCTGGCAGGAAACAAAAAAAGTTATTACAAGAAGTGCATATAACATCGATTACTCAGATTAACATGGTGTATAAGTGAAAAAGTGACTTAATCCAGTGGGATAATTTTATGTGATTGGGAAATATGTGTATACTCAATAGTGTAAATTACTATAAGAAATAATGTGGAAATTAAAGGTTAAAAAGTCTGTAGGAGGGCTATTGGGTGACAGGTTATCTCCTCGTTATCAGCCAATGTCCCTTATATGTAGGGCTAAAACATTATATAAATGAATAATGCTCTATAATGGGAGCAATCGTATAAGTGCCCCATATGTGTTGGCAGTTTACTAAATCTGGGTGTCATCATGGTACTGGTAGTTATTACTTCACAGTAGTGAAGAGCAGTGTAGTGATAATATATACTGTCTGGTTAGTACAGTTTACAGATAACTACGCCAATCTAGATGGGTATTTAGACCCCCTGGAGTCATGGTATCCAATTCGAAAGTCCATTTTGCTTCCAACTGTAGCAGTCTTCTGCCCCTATCACCCCCTCTGGGAGAGGGGGGTACATGGTCAATAAGGGTGTATTTTAAGTCCTTAACTGTATGACCTGTTTGCACAAAATGTCGGGCAACTGGTTGCTCAGATGTCCCCTTTTCTATAGCCGTCCTTATTGATGACCTGTGATTGGCCATTCTGGTACGCAGGTCATCTTCTGTTTTCCCCACGTAAAATATACCACATACACAATGTAGGAGGTAAACCACATGTGTAGTGGTACATGTCATCCGATGTTTGTGTTGATATTTTTTCTTTTTATAGGGGTGTGTGAAATAGGTTCCTGTAATGAGAGCACTACAGGTAGTACATCCCAGACACCTGAAACAGCCTGTTTTTTTATTTTTATTCAGCCAGGTTCTTTTTTCATAGTTATGTGTCGGGTCAGTATATACAAGATAGTCCTCGAGTGACTTAGCTCTTTTGTAACCAATCCTAGGTAGTGCTAGGTTTTTGAATGGAAGAGTATTGTCCGTACTCAAGATGTCCCAATTCTTGTGCAAGCTAGTTGTAAAATTGTGTTTATCTTGTGTATAAGTTGTTATAAAAGTCATTCTAGGTTGCACCTTTTCTTTTGTGGTGTCTTCATCTTGTTTTCTGAGTTATTGTTCCGTTTTTCTGAGTTGGCTCTCTGGATATCCTCGTTGGGTGAAGCGCTCCTTCATTTCTCCAAGTTGTATGTCCACGTTATTTTGTTGCGTGTTGTTTCTAATGACTCTCATAAGTTGAGATTTGGGTAGAGCCTTTTTTAGCGCTGGGGGTGACAGCTGGTATAGTGCAATAAGGAGTTCCTGTCGGTATCCTTTTTATACAATGTGGACTGTATACGATTATCCTCCTTATACAAATGTAGGTCCAACAAATCTATGGTTTTGTTGCTATAGTTCATTTTGAACTTGATATCTGGAGATACTTGGTCCAACTATTTAAACCATGTAAGTAGTTCTTCTTCGGTACCATGCCAGATTAGAATGAGATTGTCTATGTACCGTTTAAACAGCTGTATTCTAGGGTCTAGAAAAAGGTCTGTATCTTCAGTTTCGAATATCTCCATAAACAAGTTTGCATAGGATGGGGCCACATTGGACCCCATCGCTGTGCCTGTTAGTTATAAGTAAAGTTGATTTTCGAATTTAAAATAATTCGTTGTCAAACAAAACTCAAGTAATGTCAGCAGTATTTCTGCTGGGGGTCCCACATATGGATAACGTTGGAGCTGTTTAGTAATTGCTCTCATTCCTAGATGGTGAGGAATAGCAGTATACAGACTGGTAATGTCAAGCGTTACCAGTATGTCTGTGTCCAATACTGGGGCCAATATAGTAGTAAACCTCAGTAGCAGACCATTAACCACCACTGAGGAAACCGTGCTGAATAAAGGCCTAACCTTCATACCAACATGTAGCACTGACCAGTTTGGTCTATATATTGACTTACAAAGATTTCAGAGACAATTGAAACTAAAGGAGAAATTTGTTATAACAGCAGAGGAAGAACCCACAACCTCCATTTTTAAGAAGAGGTCAAGATTTGACCCTCAAAGCCATAATGCAAGTATTCGCACCTACCATAGATTGACAACTATGGATATGACTAAACAAATCCAACAACAAAAGAACAAAGGCTTCAACAACCTATCAAGGAAGGAACGTGAGGCTCTACAAAACCTGGCAAAGGATCCATCTATCATTATACGGGAGGCTGACAAAGGTGGGGCTATAGTCCTTCAGAATTATAGTGACTACAAGATGGAAGCCCTAGCCCAGTTAGAAGATCCTCAGACCTACCGAAAGCTACCAAGAGATCCCACGGGATACTTTAAGGAAAAGATAGACAAGTTTTTAGACCAAACCCACACAGAAGGCTATATTACAAAACAAGAACTGGGATTCCTGAAGACACAATATCCACGAATACCAGTATTCTATACAGTTCCCAAGATCCACAAGAGGTTAAACCAACCACCTGGACGACCAATTGTGTCAGCTATCCAGTCCCTACATCAACCACTAGCAAAATTCGTAGATTCTTTTCTTCAGCCACTTGTGAGAAATATGGATACCTTCTTATTGGATTCCAATATGCTCCTTAACATCATTGGAAATATGAGACCAGTATTGGAAACAGACATACTGGTAACGCTTGACGTTACCAGTCTGTATACGGCTATTCCTCACCATCTAGGAATGAGAGCAATTACTAAACAGCTCCAACGTTATCCATATGTGGGACCCCCAGCAGAAATACTGCTGACATTACTTGAGTTTTGTTTGACAACGAATTATTTTAAATTCGAAAATCAACGTTACTTACAACTAACAGGCACAGCGATGGGGTCCAATGTGGCCCCATCCTATGCAAACTTGTTTATGGAGATATTCGAAACTGAAGATATAGACCTTTTTCTAGACCCTAGAATACAGCTGTTTAAACGGTACATAGACGATCTCATTCTAATCTGGCGTGGTACCGAAGAAGAACTACTTACATGGTTTAAACAGTTGGACCAAGTATCTCCAGATATCAAGTTCAAAATGAACTATAGCAACAAAACCATAGATTTCTTGGACCTACATTTGTATAAGGAGGATAATCGTATACAGTCCACATTGTATAAAAAGGATACCGACAGGAACTCCTTATTGCACTATAACAGCTGTCACCCCCCAGCGCTAAAAAAGGCTCTACCCAAATCTCAACTTATGAGAGTCATTAGAAACAACACGCAACAAAATAACGTGGACATACAACTTGGAGAAATGAAGGAGCGCTTCACCCAACGAGGATATCCAGAGAGCCAACTCAGAAAAACGGAACAATAACTCAGAAAACAAGATGTAGACACCACAAAAGAAAAGGTGCAACCTAGAATGACTTTTATAACAACTTATACACAAGATAAACACAATTTGACAACTAGCTTGCACAAGAATTGGGACATCTTGAGTACGGACAATACTCTTCCATTCAAAAAGCTAGCACTATCTAGGATTGGTTACAAAAGAGCTAAGTCACTCAAGGACTATCTTGTACATACTGACCCGACACATAACTATGAAAAAAGAACCTGGCTGAATAAAAATAAAAAAACAGGCTGTTTCAGGTGTCTGGGATGTACTACCTGTAGTGCTCTCATTACAGGAACCTATTTCACACACCCCTATAAAAAGAAAAAATATCAACACAAACATCGGATGACATGTACCACTACACATGTGGTTTACCTCCTACATTGTGTATGTGGTATATTTTACGTGGGGAAAACAGAAGATGACCTGCGTACCAGAATGGCCAATCACAGGTCATCAATAAGGATGGCTATAGAAAAGGGGACATCTGAGCAACCAGTTGCCCGACATTTTGCGCAAACAGGTCATACAGTTAAGGACTTAAAATATACCCTTATTGACCATGTACCCCCCTCTCCCAGAGGGGGTGATAGGGGCAGAAGACTGCTACAGTTGGAAGCAAAATGGACTTTCGAATTGGGTACCATGACTCCAGGGGGTCTAAATACCCATCTAGATTGGCATAGTTATCTGTAAACTGTACTAACCAGACATTATATATTATCACTACACTGCTCTTCACTACTGTGAAGTAATAACTACCAGTACCATGATGACACCCAGATTTAGTAAACTGCCAACACATATGGGGCACTTATACGATTGCTCCCATTATAGAGCATTATTCATTTATATAATGTTTTAGCCCTACATATAAGGGACAATGGCTGATAACGAGGAGATAACCTGTCACCCAATAGCCCTCCTACAGACTTTTTAACCTTTAATTTCCACATTATTTCTTATAGTAATTTACACTATTGAGTATACACATATTTCCCAATCACATAAAATTATCCCACTGGATTAAGTCACTTTTTCACTTATACACCATGTTAATCTGAGTAATCGATGTTATATGCACTTCTTGTAATAACTTTTTTTGTTTCCTGCCAGGAGTGGTCCGGGCGCTACGGCTTCCAACGTGTGACGTCAGAAGCTTACGCGTCACTTCCGGTTTTCCGGTGCGGCAGCGGAGGGGCTGGTGGCGTCCCGGGCAGCTCATGGTCTATTTAGGCCCTGGCCAGGTAATAACAAATTTACACTGTTTGTTTTCACAGGAGTCTGATGACGGGCATTATCGCCCGAAAACGTTTATTCTGATGTGATAGAATAAAAACACTTTTGTTCACCATAACGGCAAGTGCCTCTGTTCACTGGAACCTCTTATGCATACTTAAAACTTGGGAGCACCCCGACGCTGCAATTTAATAGCGAGTGCTGGTACTATTGGATTTATATTTGCATATATATATATATATAATCAAGTCCAATGATTGCACTCTCTGGATTTAGCACAGCAAACTTAAATGTTTAATGTGAACGTTTTCGGAGCATTCACTCCTTCCTCAGACGAGTGCGCTGTTCATCTTCAATATATATAAATATATATATTTCCAGTGGGATCCAACACTCACTCCAATACAACAACCAGCCAGGGGTGCATTCAAAAAGTATTATAAATAAAGTCCACAAAGTAGGCACTCTCCCTGTTCAAGGCTTAAACACAATGTTTAATAAGTAAACGTTTTTGGGGTCTCCCCCATCCTCAGACTTACAAACAATAATAATTACCTGACATTAATAAAGCTTTATCTGCACCAGTGAAGCCGGATATGACAGCGTCCCCATCGCACAACTGCGCATGCGCGTAAGGCCCTACGGTAGACCGGACTGTTCAAAAGAAGAAAATACACCAAAATCTAAATTAATAAAGCTCGGCACCTATGTAGCGATAACGCTATATACCAGGATCCAATTACATATTCAAGAGGGATGCAAAAAACAGCTCATACGTCAAATAGTGAATACAATGAAAGAACATATATATCATATGAGCAGAATATATGAAAAATAGAAACAATATTAGCGGTCTCACTATCCATGTAAAGCTAATGTATGCTAGTGTGCTGGGCTGCAATAAACAATGAAAATACTGTAGATAAATCCTATGAGTAATACATATAAGGGTAGTCCAGTATTGATATCAGGGATAATATGACTGACTATTTTGTGAGATACAAGGCTATTGGTTGTACACCATTTAAGCCTAGCTTAGACAATACTTCATAGCAAAATATTAGTGTATTAGCTTCTACTTCATACCTACTTAAAGCAATCTGGCAACTAACGTGAGACATATAGACAAAGATAAATGATTCTAGTAAGAACCATATCCAAATAGGGCCAATGTGGACTACTATATGTAGCTTGGGTCAGTAAAAAACTTTATATTACAATCTATACCTAGATAAAACGTTGCATATCCAGATTAACATTGAGACCTTTGGGGGTTAATGTATCCAAGACATGGATTCATTCAGTCTCCCTTTGGAGCAATAATATACCCCTATGTCCCCCCCTCGGGAGAGGGGGGATGTGATCAATGATGATAAATTGTAAATCTGTCACTGTATGGTGCCCATGTAGAAAATGGCTTGTGACAGGCTGATCAGATTTACCATCATTGATGGCAGCTCTAATAGCTGACCTATGGTTCACCATCCTTGTACATGAGTCATCTTGGGTCTTACCCACGTAAAATTTGCCACAAGGACAGTGAAGCATGTAGACAACGTGCCTTGTGGAACAAGTAACCCTATTTCTGATCTAAAATTTTTTGTTAGACCATGGGTGTGTGAAATACGTGCTTTGGATCATGCCACTACATGTAGTGCATCCACTACACCGAAAGCACCCATTTTTTGTAGTGCGTAACCAAGTCTTTGTGGTATAGCTTGGTTTATGGTCAGGGCACATCATGTCCCGTAAAGAGGTTGCTCTTTTATACCCGATCATGGGCATGTCCATGTCACCAAAGGGCAATGTAGGATCCATGGAGAAAATCTTCCAGTGCTCACAGGGGGCCCTGTGAAAATTCATTTTTTTCAGGTGTAAATATAGTGGAAAACATCAATCTTCCTTTATCCTGTTCAATATTCTAATTTTTCTCAAGTGCCTGTGTCTGTGACATTACACTATCATCAGCATATGCATGCCCCGTCTGCTTCATACAGTATCCTTGATTGTAGAATTTATTTTTCATCCCATTGATCTGTTTAATCTTCACACCATCATCACTGTTATGCACCACACGTTTAAACTGTGAATTCAGTAATGCTTTTTTTAGATATGGAGGATGACAACTCATGATTTCCAGGATGGAGTTCCTGTCCGTGTCCTTTTGGAACAATGTCGTTTGTAATCCAGACTTATAGATACGCAGATCTAGAAAGTCAACCATAAAATTTTCATTCATAGTGTTGAGAGCACTGAACCATTGTTCCAGGTCAGATGGGCTACCCCTCCAGATGATGAAGAGGTCATCCATATACCGGCGCAACAGTCTTATACGCTCATCATAGAATAAATTGGTACAACATGTCTTGAATTGTGCCATATACAGAATGGCATAGGATGGGGCCACATTTGTAGTTGTCATAATCTTTGAGTACCAGGGCACCACCCTTATCAGCCTCCCTGATGACCAATTTGGGATTACTCCTAAGACCCTTCAATGCCTCCCATTCATCTTTAGTAAGGTTGTTCTCATGGCCAGTTGTCAATAATGTATTGAAGTCATCATGCACCATTCTGCAAAATGTATTAATGTTGGCGTTGGTAGTTTTAGGATCAAACTTGCTCCTTTTCCTGAATGTATCAATGCCACTGGTGGTATTCCCAAAGTATTCCTTGAGTCGTATCTTTCTGTTGAACTTGTATAAAACCACTTTGAGCATAAAATCATCAGGTCTGGGTGTTGGCACAAAAGATAAGCCCTTTTCAAGGACACTCAATTCAGCAGGAGTTAATTTATGGGAGCTCAAATTGATAATGATACTGTGCTCTAGTGTCTGTGCCACTGTCGTGGTGGTCTTCCTTGGAATCCTATGTTTATAGCCACTTCTCCTGGGGTGTGGCCTCCCTTCTCCTGGGGTGTGGCCTCCCATATGGCGTTTTTTGATCTGGTGGTCATTGGTTGTGAACCAGTAGTTGTTTTCAAGGTCTCAGCTCTTGGATGGTCAGAGTCAGAGTTATTATCTGAGCTCTCTACTGTGTTCAAAGAACTGGGTTTGAATACCCTGGCCCTCCTTTTTCTGGATGCAAACCTGCACTCTTCTGGGCCCAGTAACAATCTGTAAATCCGTTTTTCTCGATAGTCAGTGGTGACAGCTTCCCACTTTCTCTCTTTAAATGAAATAAGCGCTCTTTCATAATCATCCACTTGCTTCTTAAGCTTATCCAGCCATTGTTCATCACCATCATCTTTCAACTTGTTATAATGAAAAGTTCAAAAGCTGTAATCTCACTTTCTACCTGTTCTAGCAATGTACCCACTTCCTCTATTACCAAAAATATTAGGTCCAGTGAACATTTATTTAGAATGCTGCACCACTTCTTGCAGAAGATGGCATTGTTGCAGCCTATAGTGGGTGCATTTTTTATTATAAAGCCTTTAGGTATATAGGCTTTTCTGTGGAAGTCAGACAGATAACAACCGTGTAGCTTTAGATCAACTCCTCTATTTTTCAGTTTCACCAAGTGATTGTACAATTTTTCAGGTTGTTCCCGTTTAGTTTCTATAGATAATTTGTCAAATCTAATTCGGCTAGCATCTTCCTTTGTAAATTGGAAAACATTGGCCCTTCCAAATTATCAGGGTCCAAGATGCCTTGTGCCGCAGCCTGAGACATAGTTTCCATAAATGTAATCCCAGTGACAAAAAAAGTAAAAGAAAATAATCTAATGGTACACAGGAAACCAAAGATACGTTGTCTACATGCTTCGCTGTCCTTGTGGCAAATTTTACATGGGTAAGACCCAAGATGACTCACGTACAAGGATGGCAAACCATAGGTCAGCTATTAGAGCTATGATCAATGATGGTAAATCTGATCAGCCTTTCAATAGATATTTTCTACATGGGCACCATACAGTGACAGATTTACGATTTATCATCATTTATCACATCCCCCCTCTCCCGAGGGGGGGAAACAGGGGTAAATTATTACTCCAAAGGGTGACCAAATGGATTCATGTCTTGGATACATTAACCCCCAAAGGTCTCAATGTTAATCTGGATATGCAATGTTTTATCTAGGTATAGATTGTGATATAAAGTTTTTTACTGACCCAAGCTACATGTAGCATACCACATTGGCCTTATTTAGATATGGTTCTTACTATAATTATTTATCTCTGTCTGGCTATATTAGTTTCATAATCCTGTTCACATAATAATTATAAAATAATTTTGAAAGTAAGCTTTAAATGCAAAAAAAACAATAAACATTAATGTTTTCAAAAGCTATAGACTAAACAGTGTTAATTTAAAATATAAACTATAGGAGGAGAACCAAATACTGAAGTTTGATTTTCTTCAGGCAAAGTGAATTTTCTTCAATGCTCTTGCTTGATTTTCTTGGTTAGGTCATTAGGGTCATTTAAAGAATGCAACTGATGATCTTGCAGACCCTGGTATTTATAGAGAAAGTAAACATTTCACCTTTTCTATTTGCCTCTAATGACTGTTTTATAATATTGCTATGCAGGTTCCTAAAATATTGTGCACTGATTGTATCAATACGTTTAGATGTTCTTTTTCGTTGATGTGGTTTTTTTTTTTACTCATGCCTGAATAACAAACAATTATTTTATTTCTGCCCTAGCATGCCCAGGAAACCGACGTGAAATTATTTTAACTATAAACCGGAGTCTTTATTTAAAGGGATAAGAAAGTCAAAATTAAAGTTGCATGATTCAGATAGAGCATGTCATTTTAAGACACTTTTAAATCCCTTCTATTTTCAAATGTGCTTTGTTTGCTTGGTATCCCTTGTTGAAAAAGGATACGCACATATCCTACACTAGTGGGATTTCGCTGCTGATTGGTGCATGCACACATTTTTCTCTTGTGATTGGATAACTGGATGTGTTCAGCTAGCTGCCAGTAGTGCACTGCTGTTCCTTCAGCAAAGGATAGCAAGAGAATGAAGCTAATTTGATAATAGCAGTAAATTGGAAAGTTATTTAAAATGGTATGTTCTATCCAAATCATCAAAAAAAATCTAATAAATAAGATCCTTGGTTGCTAATTGTGTTATAGCTCATACTTCATCATCAGTTGTTACATCTAGTTCAGTTGCAATTTTATAAATATAACATAATATAATTTTTAATATTTTTTATTAATATTTTATATGTAATATTTCAATAATGTGCAGTGAAGTTAGCAATTCTTCATGTGTGCTAACCTGGCCATATTATTCCTAAATTGCAAACATTCCTATGTTCTTCAAATAGAAAATAATGTACTTTTATGTAATATTTATATATATATCTGATAATGTTCATGTAAAATACATATCTATACCTATATATCTATAGGAATAGATATACAGGTGTAGGTATATACTGTGCACATATACAAAGAAAGATGTATTTACAATGAAAAGTACATTAATCCTGTAAGTGAAGAAAACTGGAATGTGAAATATGTAGAGTAAATATACAGTAAAACACATAAAGAATTTAATACATATATTCACACATATATATATACAGATATAGTCATGACCAAAAATATTGGCACCCCTGCATTTCTGTCAGATAATGCACCACTTCGCCCAGTAAATTGTTGCAATTACAAATTTTTAGGCATTCTCATGTTTATTTCTTTTGTTTGTATTGGTATGACACAAAAAAAGTGGAGGGAAAAAAAGCCAAATCTGACACATTCCATGCAAAACTCGTGGACTGGACAAAATTATTATTTGTTCTCAAATCCTCAGATAATTATTTGCTCTTTCTCTTCTCCATGCTCAGTGTGGCACACAGCGTCACACAACGCAAAGGTTGAGTCCATTTTTCACCATTTTAACTGGGTGCCGGTGTGATTTCTATATTGTTAGCACTTGTTAATTGATACAGGTGAGTTTAATAACAAATTACACGAGCATCACAAACTTGGAATGCAATTATTTCTTACAATTTTGAGAAGGTGCCAATAATTTTGTCCAGTCCATTTTTGGAGTTTTGCGTGGAATGTGTCAAATTTGGCTTTTTTTCTCCACGTTTTTTGTGTCATACCAATACAAACAAAATAAATGAACATGAGAATGCCTAAACATTTGTAATGGCAACAATTTTCTGGACAAAGTGGTGCATTATCTGACAGAAATGCAGGGGTGCCAATAATTTTGGCCATGACTGTATATATGCTTACATACACATATTTATACCTTCTAAATTTGAGCCTTTATAATTTTTTAAAAAACAATTTAAAATAATTTTCTGAAAATGTTTATACCCTTAACGCAACTTCTGAAGTCACCCTATTCCGATGAGCGTAGTATATCGCAATTGCGCTCAAGCAAACACATTTACTTTCAAGTCCTAATACATGCGTTAGTTCCAATTCATGCAAAAAGCCTAGAAAAACACAAAAAGAAACTCTCGGGGTAGGGAACCAGTCTCAAAGGTTTCAGCAAATAGTCTCTGCAGGTATGGGCCTAGAATGACCGCATAATGTTTTGAAGAATAGGGGGGTATACCCGTCCGGGCCCAGTGCCTTATGTAGCTTAAGTGACTTAATGGCATCTTTAATTTCAGAATAGGTTATGGGGTCCACAAGATGGTCAGTCAAGTCAGTGTCTAGTCATGGGAGGTTGAGGGAAGACAGGAAGGCTGTAATTGTGCGTGAATCCACTTTAGGAGTATTCAGGCAGGTGTTTAAGTTATACAACTCACTATAATAGGCCATGAAGGTGTTTTTTTATTTCATATCAAGCATGCAAGTAAATCTATACTATAATTGCGTTTGTAACGCGTCTGTCGCCGTCGGCAGTTGTTCACGCATCCTCAAAGGAATGTTGGCAGCGCGAGGCAGCCAAAAGAATGTTGGCTGCGCGTGCAGACTAAAGAATCCACTGAAGGCAAACGGAGCATTACAAAGAAAAACCTAACCACCCGCAATAAATATATAAAAAAAAAATAACCATCTGCAATATGTATTAAAAAAAACCTAACCGCCTGCAATAAGTATTAAAAAAAAAAAATAACTGCCCGCAATAATTATTTAAAAAAAATAATAATAACCGCCCGCAATAAGTATTTAAAAAAAAACCTAACCAACTACCTAATAACATTATTAACCCCTAAATCCATCCACCCCAACATCGCAAGCAACCTAATACATCTAATAACCCCTAAACTACCATTAACCCACATTGCTAATTAACCTAATAAATCTATTAACCCCTAAACCACCATTAACCCATATCACAATTAACATAATAAATCTATTAACCCCTAAACCGCCAAACCACACAACACAAATAACTAATTACTAAGACCCCTAACCTAACACCCCGTAAATTAACCCCATTGCATAAATTTAAATAATCCTAAATTACAATTAAAATTAAAAAAAAAACTAACATTACCTTAAAAATAAAAAAAACTAAGATTACCTTAAAAATAAAAAAAACTAAGTTTAAACTAATCTAAAGTTACAGAAAATAAAAAAGTCTGCCATTACAGATAATAAAAAAGTCTAACATTACACAAAATAATAAACAACATTATCCAAAAAAACAAAAACAAACCTAGGGCATTCGGCTCTTTTTCAGCCAATAAGATAAACAGCCAATAAGATTTCAGTTGCTCTCATCCTATTGGCTTTTCACCAGCCAATAAGATTTTACTTGCTCTTGGTTTCAGTGTGCAGTGGACGATCGCATGAAGAGGAGCCTCCACGCTGAAGAGGAGCGCTGCGACCGGGGACCGCCGGTGAGGACCGTCACCGCCGAGGATCGCCACCGCTGAGGATCGCCGCCGCCAAGGATCGCCACATCTGGGAACACCACTCCACATCTCTGCTCTGTGCTGCCTTTTCTGTGGATGAAGATGATGGACCAGCCTGGAAAAAGACCTTCTCCACTGGACTTCAGGAACCGTGATTACATATTTATGACTTTAGTGTTATTTTTTTTTTTTATTTTTTTTTTTTTTAATAAGGGTTTTTTGGGCAATGTGAAAAAGAGCTGAATGCCCTTTTAAGGGCAATGCCCATATAAATAAATGGGTAGTTTAGGTTTATTAGTGTTAGTTTTTTGGGGGGGGTTTGGTGGATGGGGATTTTAATGTTAGAGGGGGGATTAGTCATTTTTTAGGTGAAAGAGCTATTTAACTTAGGGCAATGCCCTACAAAAGACCCTTTAAGGGCTCTTGGTAGTTTAGATTACATTAGGGTTTTATTTTGGGGTGTCTTTTTTTTTTTTTTTTTTTTAAAAGGGGTTATTAGATTAGGAATATTTATTTTTTATTTTGGATAATGAAGTTTTCAGTAATCTTAGCTTTTTTATTTTTTGTAACCTTAGATTTTTTTATTTTTTGTAATTTTAGTTATTGGAAAGGGGGATAGGGACAGGGGGTAGGGTGAAAGGGTGATAGGGACAGGGGGAAATGAGGATAGGGATAGAGGGATAGGGAAAGGGGGATAGGGACAGGTGGATGGGGAAAGGGGGATAGGGACAGGGGGACAGGGGGATGGGGACAGGGGGATAGGGAAAGTGGGATAGGGGGATAGATGAATAGAGGGATAGGGATGGATAGGTATATTTATTTCATTAAATATTTTGGCCCGTGTACACAAGCTTTACCACTAGTATATAAATAATTGCAATGTATTGTATTTTTTTTTAACATGTGGTTGTTATCTTTCTAGGAGGTTGTGGTCACCCTGGTAGAGAGTGGCTTTGACCAACACAACTATAAATGCAAAGATCAAATACAATGTGGCTCCCGTTCCACAAAGGGTGTTATAGAAAGAACATTTGGACTTTTAAAATGAGATTTAGATGTATTTACTACTCTAGTTGGGTGATGCAGTATTCCGCCGAGAAAGTAGCTAGCGTTATTCCTGTTTGCTGTTTATTATACAATATTGCAATACATTGTGATTAGAAGACATAACTCTTGAAGATGAAGAAAGGCAAGAAGAGATGTATGCCCTGAAGCAACACAGAGAGATGGAAATACTGCTAGAGCACATGTTATAGTAAACTACTTTGAGGATTGATTTTTTTTTAATTAAAATTTGAATAACATTTTAAAATTTGTAAATTTTGAGACCTTATTATTAGAAAGTATAAGTAAATCATCACTAATTTATTTGCATGTACTATCAACGTTTTTTTTTTTTAACAACATTTTAAAATTTGAAAATATTGTGAATAAAATTTGATTTTAAATTGAGTATTATTTTCTTTGGTATTCATTGTTTCGTTATTTAGTTTAATATTTTCAACTTAATTGGAAGACCTCCTAATTATTAGAAATTATAAGTAAATCATCACTAATTTATTTACATGTACTATCAACTGTTTTAATCCAAAAAGGGATTGCCATAATAGGTTTAAATATTTTTCATTATTGTTCTGACTTTCACACGTATGCTAATCCTTTTTTTGTCACATGCCAGACCAAAAAACTCACACCCATCTTGTAATGATTTTTCTTTTAGAATTTTACAGGTAACACAAAACAACATAAAAAAATATTATTTGACTAAATTAATATACCTTTAAGAATCTAAATAATTCAGAATAAAAAAGAATTGGAATAGAATTAAAATCTGATGTCCCTCTCTATATATGTCTATGCCACTCTCCCTCAGTATAATTACTTGATAGGTAAATTGATAAATGAGTTTATTAAAAACAATCACACACACATGAATATCTTTTATTTTAGATAAAATTTGTAAAAAGGGGAAAAAAAGGAAAATAAAAATATAAGAAAGCATTGGTAAAAATTTAAGAGACAGAACAATTATAAACTGAAACAAGATAAAAGGTAAAACAGGATTATCATGAGACCAATAAATACATTTACCTAATTTTTAACATAGAGTCACATAATCACCGTAACATGCGCTCACCTGTAAGTCCGGTGCGAGGACAGGGATACGGCCCAATAGAGAGTGGGCAGGGACACACCCCCTTGCTTCCATCTAGGGATTGGCTGCTACTCCGGGCGGAACTGCTAGGCACGCCCCAAACAGCAAATGCATATACTAATACAAAAGTGGATTGCGCTCACTCCATAGAAGTCCCAAATTGCCATATGAGGAAAAATTGAACAAGAAAAGGAGCTCCAGGCAAGGCTTAAATTAAAACATCCAAATTTTATTCCTTAAAATGAACGAACATCATACAGGTCATCCAAACGAAGAGAGCCAGCAGTGACAGAGACAATCAGGTAATTGAACTGATCTCCATGCGGATGCGTTTCGTGCGCATGCGCACTTGTTCATTGCTCTAATTTTTAACATAGATTTTATTAGTAAGCAAAGATAAGGCAACATAATAGATGAAATATAAGGAAGTGAAAACCAGAAGGAATGCTATGAAGTAACAGTATTTTCATAACAGGAAAGAAGAAGGAACAATACAAATTTAGGCATTACAGGAATGTGTTTTTGAATCAAAATTAGACAAAAAATAACATTGTTGATCATCATAACGCCAAACTAATAAATAACATTAAACAACTTTTAGTAAATATTAGCAAACAGCTTTGTTATAATAAGCAAAGCTAGGCCAACATTATATACACTGAAGAAGGAAAGCAGTTAAAGTTGCAGTTCTATGTATACGATAGAAGCCAACAATAGTTAACATGCAAAATAAAAAATTACACAGCTGTCAATTTTATTATTACATTAATATTTCTATAGCCATTACATTTCTGATTACACATAGATAACAACATATGCATTTTTTTAAATGAAAATAGAAAAACTCCCATAATGCTCTGAAATGCTTGGGCAGGGTTAGCAGCATTTTGCCAGAGAATAGAGACTAGATCATTTACGAGATGCTAAGGTAGATGTACCATGTCTCTAAAATCACAAGACCTAGAAGAGAATATTTAGAAAGATACAGTGATGTAAAAAGGAGAGAGCCTAAGTACTACCAACCACGCAATCAAGCATTTTTTAAGAGCATGTAAGTATAATTTGTACTTTTTATTTTTATATTAAAGGGACATGAAACCCCAAATTCTCCTTTCTTGATTCAGATAGAGCATACAATTCTAAACAATGTATATAATCATATACATATATATTTACAGGGAACACACAGTTCACCATAGACCACAATGTAAAGGCATAAGTGAAAAAAAAAAATGTGATAAAGTTCCCAAAATATATTAACTTTGAAATTATTAAACATAGTTGTCCTTATTTCAAATTATTTGATCTGTGTTCTTTCTGCATCTGGAGATTATGTGCTTGTGCCTTAAAAGCTCTAAAGATGACCCCTGGGTCCTTTCTGCAATATTTATAGTACAGTTAATGTGTTGATTTCTTTCATTTTCCACCAGCCTATCAAAATCTAAATTCCACTCAGTTTCTATAAAGTTATAGCCACCATTATTACTGAGAACAATCAGTGACTGATATAAAACAGGCAACAAAAGAAACTGTCCAAACCGTGCTGTGTTGAACATAAAATCATCTAACAGATTTTCCATACAGTCTTGGTTGCACAAACTATTTTATTTCCTGATTTATATTTGTCCCTTTATATTCTCAGCAGAAGAAATAGATAATTAGAAAACTAGTTCAAACGGTGACACCCATTAATTATAGAAACTAGAGTACTTTATAGAAACTAAACATTTACACATATATTCAATATTAAAATAGCTAATATAGGGCTAGGTTATAAATTGAGTGCAAAATAAATAAAAACAAACCAGGAAAAGCAGGCAAATAGACTGACATTTTCACTCAGCCGGTCAGTGGAAGCATGTGATGTTTTCTTGCATACCAGATTACAAGGGGGAGGGATGTAAGTGGAAGGGGGATTTTTAAGTTATTGCCTGGCCTCTAAGGCTCAGAACTGCTTGTAATCTGTGAGCTAGCAGTTGGTTTCCTCTGTGTTCTATGCCATCCCCCCCTCTTTCACTAAGAGTTAGAGAGCATTTGGAGAGAGATTTTTCACCTTGGATTGCTGATTATCATTGCTGCTTTAGAGGATAATATGCCAGCACCTATCGTGTCTGTGCATATTTTTGCCCCAATGTTTTTCTTAACTCGTCCGCCACCTCTGAGGTGGCGGACAGCAATCAGCCCGATCAGATACGATCAGGTTGATTAACACCCCCTGCTAGCAGCTGTTTGGCCATGAATGTGCAGGGGGCGGCATTGCCCAAGCATTTCACAAGAAATGCTTGTGCAATAATAAATACTGACAGCAAGCTTATATTAATTATATATATATATATATATATATATATATATATATATATATATATATATATATATATATATATATATATATGAATTAAAAGTGTAGTAGTTTATGTAATTTCAGCATAGCACTTCTTATTACATTAGAAGGCATATTTTTTTTCTAAAACTTAAAGAGATAGTCTAGTCAAAAATAAACTTTCATGTTTCAGATAGAGCATGCCATTTTAAGCAACTTTCTAATTTACTCTTGCTTTATGTTTCCCCATTAACCCTTAGGGAAATTAGTTTTTTTTTGGGAGTCTTAGCAATATTAGGGATATAATGTGAGGCAGTATTCATTTTTTCTTATATGCCTTTAACTTAAATTCAACAATCTTTTTTTTAGGATGTGATCCAGTTAACAAAACTTGTTTACGTTATGGCTCATACTTTGCTCCTTACTTTTTCCAAAAATAGCTGGGAGTACATTCCATGGGATTCTGGAGCTTGACCATCCTACATGCTACCCAGTGATTGCTTGCTATGCTTTATATATGTCCTTTATTGGCAACAAATAAAGTGATAAGATAAAGAACTATAAAATATATATTTTTTAAAATAATACGTTTTAAATCCTTTTTAAAATATGGATATTGTATGTCGATATTTTTAAAATGCAGTCCTTTTTTTTATAAAAAAAAAAAGTAATTTCCCTTCAAATTCAACTCCAAATTCATCAAGCCAGGCACTGAACGCATACAAATCCCACTAGCGAATTAATGAGACTGCAGAGGCTAGTTGTTCACTACTGGAGTGCTCAGTTTTTCCAGGCACCTGAGTTCCACTTGTGCCCCAGAAATTTTTCTTTGTTCTCTTGGTATCTTTATTATAAAAAGCTGGAAGTAAACTTAGGAGCCAGCCCATTTTTGGATCAGCACCTGGGTAGCGCTTGCTTATTGGATGGCTACATTTAGGCACCAATCAGCAAGCCCTACCCATGTGCTGAATAGGGATGGGCGAATGTGTACATTTCCGAATTCGAATGTTAGAAAGAATGTTATTACCGAAATTCGAATTACAAATCCGAAAGTTGATACGAACGAATATTCTTAAAAATTCTATAATCTAATGCAATTTACAGTTTTCAAATGTCACTTTTGAATTTGAATGTTTATAATTTGATCAAATGTCCTCATTAGAAATTTCGAATTTAACATTCTATTTAACAAATACTATTCAGAAGTTCAATAGTTCATGTGGTGGGGAATCTAGTAAATTGATACATAATAGATACAAATATATAATTTTTAATGTTTTTATATAGAATATTGCATAATTCGAATATTAAATTTAAAGAAAGCATTAGAAATACTATTACAAACATATAAATTTAAATTTTTCTAATACGAATATTGCATAATTCGAATATTACATTTAAATAAAGCATAATAGAAATACTATTACAAATATATAAATTTGAATTTTTCGAATTTGAATATTGCATAATTTTAATATTACATTTAAAAAAGGGGAAATAAACAGTGCTAAACAAATACTAAAAGTATTAGAAAGCTAGGGTTGTACATCAAACAATTATTCTCTCTAATATCTTATATAATACACAGTATACCACCATTTGGTCAAAGTGTGAAATAAAATTTATTAACTCAACTGTATAATATAGATTTCAGTAATAAGAATCTTTGCAATAAAAATCAGACAATAAAATTCATACAGTAAGCCGATCATATGATAAAGAAGTGTATACTATTACTCTTATATGAGGACGTCTCCTCTGGGTAACCGAGAGTTCCTAGATGTGTTTGACAAGGTGCGTGCCGGTACTTGCCTCCTCACCGGTCTTACGATTGTGCCATAGACCTGCAACCCGGAGCCATTCCTCCTTGGGGCCGGGTGTACCCTCTGTCTGTTGCATTTAACTTTAACTTATCTATCTAACTTATCTATCTGAAGCAAAACATTTGTCGCCCTGACAGGCCAGATGGGCGCTATTTTTGTCTCGGTTTAATTATGTGGTCTCCTACCTGCCTGGTAGTAAGAATGTTAGGGCTGATGCCCTTTCTCAACAATTTTCGCCTCTGTCCAAGGAGGAGTCTGTACCTACTCCTGTTATACCTCCTGACCATATTCTGGCTACCATACATACTAATTTGACTTCTCCCTTGGGGGAGGAGATCCTGGCTGCACAAACCAATGCACCTAGTGAGAAACCTAGTGGTAAGTGTTTTGTTCCTGAGAATCTTCAAACAAAACTTTTGCACACTTACCACTATCCTAAAGCCGCAGATCACCCAGGCAAGAACCAAATGATTTGGTCTGTCACTCGACAATTCTGGTGGCCAGGTCTTCGTTCTGATGTTGCTGCGTATGTTGCCTCCTGCTCAGTTTGTGCACAGAATAAGTCTCCTCGACGTCTTCCTGTGGGTCTTCTTCAACCTATTGCTAATGGTGAGCGTCCTTGGACACATCTTTCCATGGACTTCATTGTCGAGCTCTCTGTTTCCAATGCAATACTGTTATCCTTATGGTGGTTGACCGTTTTTCTAAAATGTCACATTGCATTCCCTTGATGAAGCTGCCTACCGCTCAGGAGCTTGCTTCAATTTTTGCCCGGGAGGTCTTCCATTTACATGGGTTACCCAAGGAGATTGTGTTGGACCGGGGTAGCCAGTTTGTCTCTAGATTTTGGCATTCCTTTTGTGTTCAAATGGGGATCCAGCTTCTCCTCGGCATATCACCCTCAATCCAATGGGGCTGCGGAATGGTCTAATCAATCTCTGGAACAGTTCCTCCATTGCTATTTCTCAGATCACCACAATAATTGGTCTGAACTGTTACCATGGGCAGAGTTTGCTCGTAATAGTGCTATTAATGCTTCCTCCAAGTTATCCCCGTTCATAGCGAATTATGGGTTTCAACCATCTTTGTTGCCCCATTCATTCATGTTTCAGGGTATTCCGGCTTTGGAGGAGCATCTCCGGCAACTCCGTTCCACGTGGGTGCAGATTCAGTATTGCCTTCATTATTCTATGCAGCGCCAAAAGTTCCAGGCTGATTATAGGCGTCTGCCCGCACCTTCCTACCAGGTTGGTGAGAGAGTTTGGCTGTCCTCCCAAAACTTGAACCTTCATGTTCCTTCCAATAAATTGGCTCCCCATTATGTTGGTCCTTTTCGAATACTCCGACGGGTTAATAATGTGGCCTACGCTCTTGACCTTCCTCCTGCTATGCGCATCTCCAATGTTTTTCATGTCTCCCTCTTGAAACCATTGGTTTGTAATCGGTTTACCACTGTGTTGCCTCGTCCCCGTCCTATCTTTGTTGACAACCATGAGGAGTATGAGGTCAGCAGCATTATTGACTCTTGTATGTCCAGGGGCCGTGTACAGTATTTGGTTCTCTGGAGGGGCTACTGTCAGGAGGAGCATTCTTTGGTTCCTTCCTCTGATGTTCATGCTCCCGCCCTCCTCCGTGCCTTCCATGCCCGTTTCCCCAATAAGCCTTTAGGCCTCTGCAAGGGAGGGGTCGTTGAGGGGAGGGTACTGTCAAGGTTTTTTCCCTGTTTTGTTTGCCATGTTCTGCTGGCAGCCATTTTACTCACCTCTCTTCCTGACTATGGTGCATTGTGGGGGATGCTGCTCATTTCCTGCACTTCCTTTTATGGCCAGACTGGTGTGCATCATCCATGTGAGACAGGATGCAGTCTCAGAATTGTGATGTCATCACTTATTATTTAATGGGCCTCTGTTCAGTATGCTTTGCCTTTGCGTTGTCTCAGACCTGTTTGTGAGAGTTCCTGTGTATTACTTGGCTGCCTGACGTCCTTCCTGGTTCCTGATCCCTGGCTTGTTCCTGACTCTGCTGTTTTCCTTGTTCCTGATTCCGGCTCATCTGACTATTCGCTTTGGCTCCTGACTCGGCTCGTCTGACTACCAGCTCTGGTTTTAACTCCTGGCTTGTTATTTGACTTGTGGACTTTTTATTATTTTTTGCTATTAATAAAGGTGTAATTATTTTTGCACATTTTTAGTCTCAGTCTGATTCCTGGCACCCTGACACGCAGATGTAATACTATACTTTTATTTGTTAAATATTCACTATATTATAATATAAATCCATCTGATCCATCAATTGATAATGTAGCTTTTCCATTGATATTGAGTATTGTATTTGTGACTTCCATTCTATTATCGTTGGAGCTCTTTTCTGTTTCCTAAGTCTTGGTATTTTCTGTTTGGCACTATTCAGAAGAATATACAATGCTCTACCAAATACTGTTAGTAGTTTTGGTATTGGTTTATACAGTAGTATTGTTATTGGTTCTAAAGGTAGTTGTATTGTTAATAATCTATTTATCTCTGTTATTATTAACGACCAGTAATTGAATATTATTGGGCATAACCACCATATATGTAACAATGTACCTATCTCTCCACAATCTCTCCAACATTGTTCCGAAGAGTTAGGAAATATTGCTTTAATCCTATTAGGAGTTAAATACCTCCTCATCAATAGTTTATAATTTGTTTCTTGTACACTAGCTGATATTGAAGCTTTAGCATGACTTTGAAAAAAATTGTATTCCATTCTTTCTTTGTAGGAGGTATTATAAATTCTCTCGACCATGCTTTTATATGATGGTAACTCAGAAGTTGTAGCTGTCACTATTATTTTGTATATAATTGATAGTATACCTTTTGTAGGGAATTTTCCTGAGCAGAGTACTTCAAAAGGAAGCCTTTGTCTAGTTAAATCCTGCTTCTTTGGATGTGTAATTAAAAAGGATTTAAGCTGGAAATACCTAAGCCAAGGGTTAAATATCTTCACCCCAATATTAGTTAATTCTAATTTTGACTTTAGAATGTTTCCATTCATAAAAATATAGAATGGTAATGAGTCCTCCAATGTTCGTATATTGATTTCTCTTATATATTCACTAAACGATAAGTATTTATCTAATATAATAGGTGTAAGTGGAGATGGTATTGTTGAAATAGAATTTTTTAATTTAAGAATGATGTTCCATGTTCGTAACAGTTCTTACTTTGTAAAAAGTTAACTTATATAATCAACAACAAAAAATGGTCTCCATGGTCTTCTTCAAACTTCACTCTCATTGAGAGATGAAGTTTTGGCTTCATTTTGAAGTCATTTATGGTGTTTTTTATGTTTTACTTTAGGGTGTAAGTTATATTACCAATTAATTACCAGGATGGTTAGAAATATGTTGAATTGTAGGACTTATATCTATAACAGATATTTATTGATATCAGATATGTATCAATTTTTTAATGAAATGTTTAAGTATCTTCAGCGGTATGGAATCTATAAATCCAATTTCAATCTAGAACATGGCACATATTAATAAACAACAACTAATTTTAATGACACAGAATGTAAAAGGTTTTAATATACAGCAAAAAAAAGGAAACAGGCATTCCTAGACTTTAAGCTTAGAAGGGCGGATATCCTGATGCTTCAAGTGACACACTTCAGACCAAATAGAGAGCCAAAATATTTTTAATCTGACTTTCATCGCCATTACCATAGCTTGTTTAATTCTAGGCAGAGAGGAGTTAGTATAATATTTAGGAAAGGGATACCATTTCTATTACATAAAGTAGATAAAGATAAAGAAGGTAGATATTTGGCAATAAAGGGATTACTATATGGGAGCCTAGTGACAATTATAAACATATACGCACCTAATAATACTAATACTGATTTTTTCAAAAAGGTATTTAATAGAAATTTAGACTTTGCTCAAGGAATGTTAATTTTAGGAGGAGACTTAAATTTCCCTTTTAACCCAAAATTAGACTCTTCTACGTCGAAATCTACAGTTTCTCAGAAAACCCTCAAAACTATATGGTCTATTGTTGCTAACAAACATGTACATGGACTCATGGAGATATCTTAACCCCAATAAAAGAGACTACTCTTTTTTCTCACATTCAAGTAAAACATATTCACGTCTTGATTATATTTTTCTTGATCAAAAGAGTTTACAGTTTATTAACATAGCCTATATCAGTCATACTTCATGGTCAGACCACTCAGAAATGATAATCTCTTTAGACTGGCCTACTAAACCAAACACCCCCTTTCTGTGGAGATTAGATGACTTTCTGTTGTCTGACCCAGTTATTATACAGAAGCTCTCTATGTCACTCCAAGAATTCTTTAGTATAACAAATCACCGGATGTGACTTCATTAATATTATGGGAAACACATAAGTGTTATGTTAGGGGGGATTTTATAAAATTCAATGCATACTTGGAAAAAAAAAGGGAAAAATGTAATTCCTTAACTAGGGACCTATCAAGATTAGCTCATTTACATAATCTTCATCTTATTTTTTTTTTTTTTTTTTTTTTTTTTTTTTTTTAAATAGTTTTTATTGAGGTAAATCACAAGGCATACAGCTTATGCATCATAACAAAGTGAATAACAATATATCACAGTACATAAACTACATAACATGGGGCGTATTACCGCCTCAATTGGTACGCGTACCTCGTTTTTACAGAGGCCGTCAGTTAGGATCTTACTAAACAATATGGAGCCTAGTGGCTCTTTTTAGTGAATATACAACTGGGACGGCTTTTGGGTTAGCATATAGGATTGTTAGGACTATGTAATAGGGGAATATTGCAGGCGCAGCTAGGATGTACACGTATGGGGGTTTAGTTTATTGCACCACGCATCTTGTGGGGGTCAAGGGAGGCCATAGTAACACCGTCACCAGCTCCCTTGAGTGTCCCGTATCCGGTCTCCTCGTGTAGCAGAATGTGGGGGAATGGTTGTAAAGGTATGGTGGTAGTGTCAAATGTCAGATAGTCTAGTTGCGTACATTATGGGACATAAGAGTGTCCCATGGTTCCCAGATAAGGCAGAAATCAGTCAGTGTTTTGCGCTCTCCATATACATAATTTTCCATACTTCTGATGTAATTCATACAGTCTACTACTCCCTGCCATCTGGGGGGCTGGCTTTTCTTCCAATTTCTGGCTACAAGTAGTTTGGTGGAGATGAGGATGTATATTAGTAGGTTTCGTTTAGCTCTAGGGAGCAGGTCCACTCCCAAATGTAGAATCGCCAAGGCCGGGCTGACTGTTTCCACCAGCTCAAGGTCCTTACATAGGGCTTCCACCCTTTTCCAGAGACCTGACAGTTTTGGGCATGACCACCAAATGTGTGTCGGGGAGCCCCTCTCTCCACACTCTCGCCAGCACATGGGAGAGTGATCAGGGTAGAGCTTCTGCAGTTTAGTAGGTACTAAATGCCATCTTGTAAGTAGCTTAAAATAAAGCTCATATAGGGTGACACAATGGGTGGCCTTTTTGGTGATACTAATTGCTTCCTCCCAAGCCTCTAGTGGGCAGTTGAGTTGTAGGTCTTTCTCCCAGGCCTCCATGTGGATAGTTTTGGAGGGGACAGGGTCTCCCAGTAGGCACTGGTAATGTACCGAGAGAGGCTTGTGGAGTTGAAGGTTAGCCTTCCAGCGTAATTCCCATAGGGTAGGGTCTCTCAGCGCATCTTCTAAGAAGCCCCAAGAACGCATTAACGCTCGAAGGCGGAGAAGTGTAAAATGGAGCCTCGGGGTTACAGAGGGTAGGGCCAACATGGCCGTATGGGTTTTCAACTTCTTATTATCATAGAAGTCTGCTAGAGAGTTCACTTCCGTGGTAGACCAGGAGTTGGCAGGGATATCAGGCAAACCCATAAGGAGGCCTCTGATAGAATGTGTGGGTGAGGGGTGTGGGGCTATGAGTCTGTTATGTCTCAATTTCAGCCAGGTCTCCTGGCACTCCTTAACTATGTTATTAGGGATGCAAATTTTTGTCCGCCAATGTGGAGGGAACCACAGAAGGTCCTCCAGTTCCATCAGTGCCGGCAAGGATGCCCGTTCTAGCTCCTTCCATCTGGTCTCTGGAAGGTCGTTACCCCACGCTGAAGCGTGGGTGACCATTGCTGCCTCATGGTATTTCCTCACGTTAGGAAGGCCCGCACCTCCTCTCTCTATGGGAGCTTGCAGTATGCGGGCTGCGACTCGTGGTCTCTTGTCATGCCAAGTGTAGGCATTAAAGAGAGTCTGGAACTTCCGGATCAAAGATACTGGAATTGGGATAGGAATACATCGGAACGCGTATGTGAGTCTAGGCAGGACCATCATTTTGAGAGCCGCTATTCTGCCAAACCATGAGATCTCGCCATACCTATTGGTATTCAATTAGAGTGTGATCTCCTTTAGTAGTTTCTCATAGTTTTCTCTTATAATGATCCGTTTGGAATGAGATAGAAATATGCCTAGATGTTTAATGCCCGTTCTGGACCAATTGAAAGGATAAAGGAGCCGAATGCTGCGTTCCTCTTCCAAAGGGAGGTTGAGGGAATACACCTCAGTTTTACTAACATTTATTTTGTAATATGAGAGTTCGCCAAATTTCTGCAGTAGGTGGAACAATGAAGGGAGAGAATCTAGGGGCTCCGTGAGGAAGACCGTAAGGTCGTCCGCGAATAGAGCTAGTTTCTGAATGGTGTCATGGAGCTGGAGTCCCTGTATTTCGGGGCACTTCCTAATGGCTGCGCCTAGCGGTTCGATTGCCAGCACGAACAGGAGGGGGGACAGGGGACACCCCTGTCTTGTCCCGTTCGTTATCCGTATCGTGGGGGAACAGAAACCCAAGCCTCTCACCACAGCTGTGGGGGATGAGTAAAGCGCCATGGTAGCTTTGATATAAGCATCAGGGATCCCAAATGCCATCAGGGTCTGAGTCAGATAGTCCCATCTCACTCTGTCAAACGCTTTTTCAGCGTCGAGTGACAGAGTGAGCATGGGTAGGCCTAGGTCCGCTACCTCTGAATATATGTTCAGGAGACGGCGCGTATTATCAGAGCCTTGTCTATTGAGGACAAAACCTACTTGATCTAAATGTATTAGTGCCTGGAGGTGTGTGTTTAGTCTGTTGGCAAGGATCTTGGCGTAGATCTTGGCGTCAACATTTATGAGGGAGATGGGCCTATAGCTAGAGCATAGCGATGGGTCCTTGCCCTCTTTGTGGATCGTAGTGATGTTAGCCTCCAGGAATTCTGGAAGGAACTCACCGCGTTGGGCCACTCTATTGAAGAGACGAAGCAGAAATGGAGAGAGTGAGGAACTAAGGGCCTGATAGAAGGCGACAGTGAAGCCATCTGGTCCCGGGGCTTTGTGGGGTGCTAAATCAGCTATGGCCATGCTGACCTCCCTTAATGTAAACTGCTTTGCTAGTGCGGCCTTGGCATCAGCTGTCAGCATAGGTAGGTCTAGTCCCTCCAGGAACTGATGGATGTCATCTGGAGTGGCTTTAGTCGTCAGCTCAGCTGACGCGATGTTATAGAGGGAGGAGTAATATTCTGCGAAGGCTACTCCTATTGCTTTGGGGGAGTGGACCGGTCCCTTCTGAGTTGTGATGGAGGCTATCCTGCTCTGCTGTGTGCGCTTTCTGAGTTTATTGGCTAACAGCCTGTCTGCCCTATTGCCTTTGTAATAGTATAGCTGCTTAAGTCTATGTAAACTGTCCTGCACTCGCAAGGTTTCTCTTCTGGCAATTTCATCTCTAATGCGGCCTATCTGTTGGGCTAATAGGGATTCGGGGCATGATTTGTTAGTAGCCTCTAAAGAATAAAGCTCTCCATAGAGCTTGGCCAAGGGCTGGTATCCTGTCTTACGACGGTGAGCTAACGTCTTGATGAAATATCCTCTCAAGAATGCCTTAAGGGCTGCCCAGACCATGTCTAGGGTAGTGGAGCCTGTGTCATTGTGTGTCAGAAAGTCAGTTAATTCCCTGAGAAGTGAGGGTAGCTCTCTCTCAGTCAATAGTTGGTCGGGGAGTTTCCAAGGGGGTCTACTAGTCAAGGTCTGTAATTCAGAGAAGTCTAAATAGACCATGTCATGGTCTGACCATGTGCATGGTTGGATAGTCGGATTTGTCATCTTATCTAAGGACCAGGAGTCACATATAACAAAGTCGATCCTCGAAGAGGAATTGTGTGCTTTGGAATAGTGTGTGAAGTCTATAACAGTAGGGGCTAGGCACCTCCATGCATCGTATAGACAATGTTGGAACATGAGTTTTCTGAAGGCGTTGGAGGTTGACGAGGTATTTCTTTCTGAGTGAGTGATGAGGGGGGATCTCTTATCTCTATGTGGGTCCCATACTATGTTGAGGTCTCCCCCAATGATTAGGTGGCCTCTCTTTAGTTGGTCTATCCTGGCTAGGACCTGCCTTACAAAGGGGATCTGCTTTGTATTTGGTGCGTATACTGAGGCTAGGGTGTATTGAACGCCATTAAGTTTACAGATTAGTATGAGGAATCTACCTTCTGCATCTTTCTCAATGTGCTCTAATGTGTAGGTTAAATCTCTACTGAGTAGAATTGCCACTCCTCGTGTCTTCCCTGTGTTATTAGAAGCGATTTCGCAGATAGGGTAATGTCGCGTGCCCTTAATGGTATTAGTTTCTCCTGACCAATGTGTCTCCTGGAGGAACAGAATGTGGATCTTGTGTGTACGGATATAATTTTGCAAGAGTTTCCTCTTCGTAGGGGAATTGAGTCCCTGCGCATTGAGAGTAGCTATTCTGATCGGTGCCATTACTAGGTCAGTATAGGGATAGAGGAAGGGGTACAACCTGAGTGGAAGGTAAAGGGAATGTGGGGGCTGCTATCGAGGAGGCCGGAACGGTAGTCTGTCAAGCTGTGGTGCCTGCTATAGTCTAGAAATCGGGTGTCCTAAATATTATTCTTATGAAAGAGTAATGAAAGGGTGAGGGAGAAAAAAGTGTCAAGAATCACTTTCGCAATGAGTGTCTCTCCTGATGTCTATCAGGGGGGCACAACTATTTTTGTGGGGCGGAGAGGTGCAGAGGTCAGCCGTTACCTCCGCCAAACCCAATAACAATACTGCGTTTAGAATACAACATAAATATAACGTAACATACTTAAATAGATATGCAACATGTTAAACAGTATTAAACAAGAACATATAATAAAACTATCAAACCAAAGGGGGAATGTGCTCTGTCATCTGGCCAAGTGACACCTTAATAAAAGGTAGTAGATATCTGTCAATTAGGGCTGTAGAAGTACCTGGCTTATAGTGTTGGACCTAGTCAAGGAGGGGATATGATTTTCTGGTTGGGTGAACAGCCTTACAGGGATGAAAAAGTGATAGGTAGCTAAGTCTGTGTTGGTGAGCTGCTTCTGTATAAGGTCGGGGGTTGTGGTTCTAATTAACTTATATATATACTCTGGTCTTACTTCCTCTAGTAGTCATATTTTAACTTGTGTCACCTATAATCGGGTGCAAGTATATTGTCATTTAGGGGCAAGTCGAGTGTAGGTTTGCAGGGTGTAAGGGTCAGGAGGAAAGCCAGAAGATGTAGTGTGGAGTCAGCTGGTCAGATCTCTGTCAGTGTATCCTGTTGTTAAGTAGTCAGAGCAAACATTTCAAAGCAATATGAGGAACATACTTAGGGAAAAAACATAACTAGGGCGAGACATTACAGTTTATCCTTCATTCAATCAGCAATAAACATAGGGGTAATCATGTCTGGTTATATTGGGCACTATCAATGAATATATTGTGTATATTGAATGTTCTATGGTTAGATCGTTAACAGGGAGAGCAAGTACAACTTGTATTTAAAACATAGTACCCAGTGAGGTTATCAGTTCAACTACAAAACTATGGAAATGTGAAAGTACATAGTTCAAGTTAGCGTGAAATCTGGATGTCTCACCCATCTTCATCTGTGGCATTAGGTTCCTTTTAGAAAGCGTGCGTGGGAGAAGCCCACAAAAGTCTCTGGATCGATGCAAAACTGTATTAATAAAGCTGTAAACGGATTCCCTATGTATCTTCAGCTAAGGATAAGTCCCTTGAGTCTAGGGGTCTTTTGGAAGTGGGTGCCGGCCGTTGTGGCAACGGTCTCCAGGTTGGTGCAGAGGCCCTAAGTCCGCTGTTCTCAGCAGGGCCAGGATCACGGTCTCCTAAGTCTCGTGGGAGCAGTTCCCATTTCAGCAAAAGTTCTCTGGCCTGTTGTGGCGTCGTTGCGAGGTATTGTTGGCTGTCTTTGGTGATGAACAGTCGAACTGGGTAGCCCCATCTATATTTAAGGCCTTTATCTCTGAGAATCTTGGTATACGGATGGTAGTGTCTACGAATTTGGAGTGTGTGCGGGGAGAGGTCAGGGTAAATCTGTAGATCAGCATACTTATCTGGTAATGACTTTTCTCTTGCAAGAACTCGGATGATCTTTTCTCGGAATGTGTAATAGTGAAGCTTGGCTATTACATCACGGGGCTTCCCCTCATCTGCAGATCTGGGTCTGACCGCTCTATGTGCTCTGTCAATTAGGGTTTCATTGCCCAGGTCAGCGCCCAGTGTTGCTTTGAACAGGTCTTCATAATCTTCATCTTAAAGATGACAATATATTAAAACAACTAACAGATACTAGGCAGCTATTACAAAACCAATTAAATCAACAAGCTTGCCAATCAGCTTTCTATTTAAAAAGGACATTTTTTAATGAAGGTAATAAATCTGGGAAACTATTAGCAAGGGCACTTAAAAAGAAGAGTCTTAAATTTTATGTACATGAATTAAAAACTAAAGAAGGGAAAACGTTAAGACTATAAAGGAAATAGGACAGATTTTTAGTAATTATTATTCAGAATTGTATAATTTAAAAGACAAACTCCCGTCGGAAGATTTTGTCAAAGAATGTAAGGAATATATTGAAAATACAGGTCTACCATCTCTCTCTATAGATATGAAAAATATGTTGGATCAACCAATAACAATTAAAGAATTAACAGATACTATCAAAAATGTAAAAATGGGAAAAAGCCCTGGCCCAGACGGTTTAACGGCAAAATATTATAAAATCTTTCAGAAAATACTTATTCCCCATTTACTAACTGTTTTTCAACAAATAGATATAGGTAACCCCTTTCCATCGAGTATGTTAGAAGCTAGAATAGCTGTTATTCCAAAACCGGGGAAACCAATGGATTCTCCAAGTGACTACAGACCTATTTCCCTATTAAATTTAGATATAAAAATATATGGGAAGATTTACTACTAGAATAAATAATTTATTGCCCCATCTTATCCATCTTAATCAAGTGGGCTTTATTCCAGGGAGAGAAGCAAGATAACACTAATAAAGTCATACAGATTTTAAAATATGTGAAGAAAGAAGGTGTACCAACTGTTATCTTAGTGATGGATGCGGAAAAAGCTTTCGATTGGCTTAACTGGCAATTTCTGCATTGTACCTTATATCAATTTGGTTTTAGTAAACTATTCATAGAACAAATTTTCTCCTTATATATCGCCCCCTATGCAGTGGTTAAGTTTAACAATTCTCTTTTTTTTTTTTTTAATCATTTATTTATATAACCAACAAAGAGTACAAACAAATAAATTTTCACCTTTATATACCACGCAGGGTCAGGTGTAAGAAAAAAAATGAAATACAGCTTAAACAGAAGATTTCTTTTTCATACATAGTCTATCAGGGAAAAAACAAAAAGATACTCTTGTATAACCCATTTGTACAGGATGTTGTAGTTTTAGCAAATGAAAGAAAAATATCCCATTCAACCTAGCACACTCTGGAAAGAAAAAAAAAAGGCGCGGGGAGCACCTGACATATTCTCTCCGTATCTGTTTCTTTCCTGCCTTTTTCTAGCCTCCTTCCCTTCTCTACTCTTATCTTGCCTTCACTTTCTTGCTTCCAATCTTCCCTTTCTTAGCTATGATTATCCCCAACCCTTCTTAACCTTCTCTATAACTAGTAATCCATGAGTGTGGAAAGAGATCCAAAGCCACTAGGTCCATAAAAGAATTTGAAGATAAAATTGGGGCAAGGATAGCTTCTTGTATAGCTGCAGAGTAAGATTTGATAATTGGTAGCCATCCAACTAAAAAATATTTTATTCTTTTTTCCGAAGTGGCTTTTAAGTGAAAAGATTCATATATAATTTGAGTTTGGATCTGCTGCAGAATTTGGGATAATCCCGGAGCTGCAGTAGATTTCCAATGTTTAACGATTTGCTGTCTAACAGCTAAAATAATGGTATTTAAAGTATTTGTTTGAAAGCCCCTATTACTAATAACATCTAGCCAGATTATCTCCTTAGGTGATAATATATTTGTCTTGTATTGTACATTGAACCAATATTTCATTTTACGCCATAATTCTATAGTTTTTGGGCAATACCAAAACATGTGTCAAGTATCCGCTTTGGATTTCTTGCAACGGGGACAAGCTCCATTGTTAGTCGGGTATAATTTGGCTACTCTTCTAGGGGATAAGTAATAATTATTAATACGTTTTAAATGGGATTCTCTCCAACTCTGCGGGATTTCACATTTCCTTAAATTAATCATACTTTGTTTAATTTTGCCAGAGTCTATTGCAGGGAAGGAAGGGGACCACATTAAAATCAACTTATCTAGGAAGATTAATGTTTGTTTGGAAAGCATAATATCGTACATAAGGGAAATGGAGGAGTTACCTGCCTATCTAACTGGTAATGTTGGGACAGAATTTATTTGCCCATCTTGTGAGAGGATCTGACAGACATATTTGAGATCTTTTTCCACCCATTCTCCAAACGCTGATTGCTTGATACCTGGTGAAAATTGTGGATTTCCAATAATCTGCAAAAACGCTGAGAATGTAAAATCCACTTCAAGCATTGTACAGCACTTCTGCCAGGCCGCAACAACATTTCTAATAGAAATTAAAGCAGATAAATTCTTCGGTAAAAGAATTGGAAAATTGCTTTTAAAGAAAAGGGAGAGAAAATTGCTTTTAAAGAAAAGGGAGAGACCATATGAGTCTCAATCTCTAAAGATGACACCAACTCTTTTTCTACAATCCAGTCCACCGCTGTTTTGCTTAAACAAACCCAGTTGTATAATTTAAAATTAGGAAAAGCAAGGCCGGTCGCTTCAAATCTTTGCATGAATCTGTCTAAAGAAATATGCGGTTTCCTGTTGTTCCAAATAAATTTGGAACAGCAGGAATACAATTTACGCAAATCCTTACTAAGAATAAAAAGGGGGAGATTCTGGAGGGGATAAAGTAATCGAGGGAAAATAATTGTCTTAATTAAGTTGATACGAGCTGTAATAGATAATTGAAATGCCTTCCATAATTCCAAATCCACTTTAACCTTCTGGAAAAGTGGTGAGAAATTAAGTCGATACCAATTTCTCTGGTTTTTATGTAATATTATGCCTAGATATGAAATTGCTTCAACCTCTTTAAATGGATGCTCTTGCAAACTATTTCTAGATTTATTAATCCACATAAGCTCACTTTTGTTGAAATTTATTTTATAGCCCGCAAATGAGCTAAACTCGTCTAGACATTGCAATGCTGTAGGAAAAGAAGAAGGTGAGTTCTTTATAAATAACACTAAATCGTCTGCATACAAAAGAATCCTTAAAGAATAAGAGCCCATACTGATTCCCTCTAATACACTTCTTAAACGAATAGCTAAAGGTTCTAAGGCCAGATTGAACAAGAGGGGCGACAACGGACACCCTTGTCTTGTTCCCCGTCCCAGAATAATTTTTTGCGAGAGACCATTGACAATAAGGAATGAAATAGGATTTCTATATATTTTCTGAATAAATCGAAGGAATTGATTCTTAAAGCCAAATTCCTCCAATACTTTAAATAGATGGTCCCATGAAATGGCATCAAATGCCTTTTCGGCGTCTGACGAAAGGATCGCAAAATCATCAACTGGATTATTTTTTTCCTTTTCTTTTAAATAATAAAAGTAGTCAAGACAAGTCACTATTTTGCGGATATTTTTTTATTTTTTTTTTCCTTTTAAATCTTTTTATTGAGGAATATGCATCACAACAAATATTACAACATAAATGTCCAGGAACTATACATGTATACATACAATACTTTTGTTGTAGCAACATCGTGAGTATATACATTATTGGTGAACTAAAACATCTGGAATGAGCATATCAGAATTAAAATATAATGACATTTACATAAACCTCATTTTCAGTTATTATGAACAAACCTAAATATAGGGACCAGGGTAAAATTCCAGTCCCATACATGAACTCAACTTTCTATAAACTTCATAGAGTCAGTTCGGAAATGCCTTTCAACACACTTCTACTAGTGACCCTAATGCGGATTCCCAGGCGGGGGAGATTTTCCTTGAGAGGGTGGAGAGGGGGGGGGGGAGAGAGACACGGGTTAGGGCAGAGCATATTATAGGAGGGGGGGGGTAGAGGGGAAGGGGGAGCGGGAAAGGGGAGAGGAGGAGGATGGTCAGACTTTGACAATAAATTCAAAAAGGCGGGAGTCGTCCATTACCTACCACATTATAACTAGGTATGAGAGATTAAATGCGTTAAAGTGGGTGGTCGGGGATCATCTCATGTCTACATGTTTAACTATGATTTCCCTGGTAAGTAAACCAAGGCTCCCAGATCTGCCAATATAGGTCTTCTTTGTCCATATTAAAATAGAAACTTTGTTCCATTTTGGCGTACATCTGTATTATGGATGTAACAGTTGAAATATCTGGAGGGATGGCCTGCTTCCAGGCCCTTGCTATTGCCAGTTTCATGGCCACTAGGACAAAGATGATCAGTTTGGAAACATGGGTTGGAACGCTTCTTGGAAAGATGTGCAGAAGAGCTATTGCGGGGGTGAGTGGGATAGAGAGCCCCAGGTTGGTACATAGGTTAGCTATCTGACCCCACATGGGTGCAAGTGTTGGGCAGTCCCACCATACGTGTATATCTGAGCCTCTTTGCATGCATTCTCTCCAGCACAAAGGAGACGTTGTAGGAAACATTTGTGACAGTCTCGAGGGGGTGTAGTACCATTTCAGAAATAGCTTCATGTAGGCCTCCAAGGTGTTTGCACAGTGAACCGTCTTTTTAGTTAATGTCATAGCTGTGCGTAGGTCCTTATCTGTAATTGGTCTGGATAGGTCTCCCTCCCAGGCCCTTAGTTGCCAGGGTCTGTCTCTGTTAGTGGACATCTGTAGGAGGTCATAGTGAAACGATATGAGTCTAGGAGTCTTGATAGGAAGCTGCCTCAGTTTTTCCCAGTTAGTCAGGGGTCTATTTAGGGTCTTGGTGAATCCCCAGGATGTCATAAAAGTGTAAAGTCTCGAGTATTCAAAAGAGACCCAAAGAGGGGGTTCTGGGATAATTGTTCCGATAGTATGTGGAGGGAGTAGAGTACCCGCGGGGTATAGGTGGGAAATCGAATGCAGGCCCCACTCACACCATTGTAGGACATGTGTGTCAGGTAGAGCTGTCAGCAAAGCTGACAGGGAATGAATGGGGGACGGATGCGGGGCAATGTCGCGTAGGTTTCTAAGGTGATGCCAAACTTTTAGAGTATCTCTAACGATGGCGTTTTTTAGTCCCAGATCATCAAGGCAGTGGCTAGGGATCCAGGGTAGGTCTGCTAGCTCTAAGCCCAAAGGAAGGGCTAGTGCTTCTATATTTTTCCATCCCTGCGGTTCTCCTTTATTCGCCCATGCCATGATATGTGATAACCTGGTTGCTTCATAGTAGCCACGTATGCTAGGCATTGCAACCCCTCCATGTTCATATTTTTTGTAGTATTTTCGCCGCAATCCGAGGCTTAGATTTGCCCCAAATATAGCGTTGTCCAAGAGATTGGAGCTTGTCTATTAAAGCATTGGGGACATTTAGTGGGATGCAACGAAAATAATATAGGATTTTAGGCAAGATCGTCATCTTAAAAGATGCAATACGACCCAGCCACGAAATCTCTTTAAGACTCCAGGAAGAGGTGAGCTCAGTGACCACTCTGATAAGATCTGTGTAGTTAACATTGATCACCATTTTCGGATCCGGACCAAGTTGTACCCCCAGGTGTCGAATAGTGGTTTGTGACCATAGGAAGGAGTATGATGTTTGTAATACATCCAATTCAAAGGTTGGAATGCATACCGGCAGAGCCTCCGTTTTGGAGACGTTAACTTTGTAGTAGCTGTGAGCTCCAAACTCGGCGACAATATCAAAAAGTGCCGGCAAGGAGCCTATTGGGTTCGTTAGGAATAGTGTCACATCATCCGCGTATAATGCTATCTTCACAGCCTCACTGCCAAGTTGGACACCTCTGATTGCGCGTGATTGCCTAATAGCCTGAGCCAAAGGTTCAATGGCCATGGAGAAAATTAGGGGTGACAGAGGGCATCCTTGCCTAGTGCCATTAGTGATATGAATGGTCGGAGAAGCAAATCCCAGACCTCTAACCGTTGCAGAGGGGTAAGAGTATAGGGCTTGTATTGCCGTGATCACTATGTCAGGTATGCCAAATTGGGCGAGCGTGTGCCACAAGTATTCCCATCTGACCCTGTCAAACGCTTTCTCTGCGTCTAGTGACAGGGCCAGCATGGGTAACCTCAGCCGGGATGACTCTGTAAGTATGTTCAACATTTTCCGAGAGTTGTCTGGGCCTTCCCTACCGAACGTGAACCCGACCTGGTCCGTGTGGATCACCTTTGGGAGTAAGCTATTAAGGTGGTTAGCCCATAGTTTCGCATAAAGTTTAACATCACCATTTATTAATGAGATTGGTCTATAACTCATACATAACGAGGGGTCTTTGTCCGGTTTAGGGATGGGCAGGATCACTGCCTGTAAAAATTCTTTATGAAATGAACCTGCCTCTCGGGCTTCACAGAAGACCCTCAGGAGGATCTTGTTTAGTTCTGTTTTGAACAGTTTGTAAAAGGCTGCCGGGAAGCCATCAGGACCTGGAGCTTTGTTATTCTGAGTATGTTTAATGGCTAGGTTAAGTTCCGTGAGGGAGAATGGGGCTTTAAGTGCCTCTCTATCATCCTCTGGGAGAGTTGGCAAACCTAGGCCCTGCAGAAAGTCTATAACCTCCTGTGCGGAGGATTCCTTGTTAGCCATTGAAGGCTTAAGATGATATAGGTCAGAGTAGTAGGACGCAAACGTCTCTCCAATTTCTTTGGGTGAGGAGACCGAGGTAGTGTCTCTTTTGAGTGACAGAATTCTAGCTGCCGCTGTTCTGCCTTTTAATTTGTGAGCAAGAAGGGTCGAGGCCTTGTTGCTTTGACAGTACATCAGCTGTCGGAATCGGGCATAGGAGTCTTTAACTCTCTGCAGTTCCCTATCCGCCAGTTGTGCTTTTAGTTCCCCAATTTTATCAGCTAGATCTGTAGTTGGAGAATTTTTATTCTCTTGTTCTGCAGAGCGTAGCTCAACCATGAGGAGACCCAGAGGTAGACCGGCTTGGCGTCGTAATATTGCCTTTCTTCTAATACATATCCCTCTTATGTATGCTTTCAAAGCAGCCCACACTGTTTGAGGGGACATATCTGGGGTCTCATTTATTCTCAAGAACTCTATAATAGAGGCTTGAAGTGAGGCTCTAAAGGTTTTATCTTGGAGCATTTGTTTCGGGAGTTTCCAACTAGGTCTAGATTCTGTGGTGAAGTCTGTAGAGAGAGTAAACGTAAGAATGTCATGGTCCGACCAAGGGCAAACCCTAATATGTGACGTTAAGACTCTATTCAAGGTCCACGAGTCAGTGAAGAAATGATCAAGTCTTGAGTATGAATTATGGGGTCTGGAGAAGTATGTATAGTCTCTGTCATCGTGGTGGAGCGCCCTCCATATGTCGTATAGATTATGCTGGATATTGCGGATATTTTTTATAGAAGTCCTAGATTTCATAAAGCCCATTTGGTCTGTGTGGATAATATTACCCAAAGGCAGAGAGAGTCTATTTGCTAAGATCGCCATCAGAATTTTATAATCTGTATTCAGAACAGATATAGGCCTATAAGAGGCCGGATCTTCAGGATTTTTACCTTTCTTGAGAATTAAGGTGATATTGGCGGCAGAGAAGTAAGAGGAGATGGAGCTATCCAAACTGAAATAATTATTAAACAACTTTTCCAATGTTGGAATGATTTCTGATGCTAATATTCTATAAAATTCTGCTGGGAGACAATCTGGGCCGGGGGCCTTATTTAATCGCATCTTATCTATCATTTCTCTAATTTCCTCCGCATTGATTGGAGCATTGAGAGATAACTCATCTTTTTGAATTTGAGGGAGCTTTATTTTAGACCAGAATTTGTCTTGGTTATAAACATTGCTATCCTGACTGGAGTATAACTTTTGATAGAATGAAAACAGCACTCTTTTAATCTCCCTTGAATCCGTATAGGAGATATCATTTTCTTTAATAACCGGAATGTAATTCTTCTTCTTTCTATTTTTTATTAGTTTTGCTAAATGTTTAGTTGAGTCGCCATAAAGGCCTCTAAATTGTACATTGATTTTGGCTTCTTCATATTGGGATCTTTGTTCTAGAAAAACATCTCTCTCTCTTCTAGCCTCTTGGTACTTATTCCAACTGACCGGGGAACGTTCCTCAGAAAATCTTCCATAGGCATTTCTGACTTTATTAGATAGCTGAATTTCTTGAACCCGCGACTTCTTTTTACTATTTATTAAATAACTCTTAATGTCGCCTCTTAGGACAGCCTTGGCCACTTCCCAAAAGATCTCAATTCTATTAAAATATGAAATGTTGTGTGTACAATAATCCCTCCATCTTTGCTTAAGCCAGTTAGAGAATCTAGGATTGTTCAAAAGATACCGTGGAAAAAAAAGCGATTGACTTCTTTCTGTATAATTAGTTAAGAGGGGTAGAGTTAGATAAATTATTGCATGATAGGATATCAATATGTCGTCAATTCCTGTAACAATTTGCACAATCGACAAAGACTCAGATACTAAAAAAAGATCAATCCTGGAAAAGGTTCTGTGTGCTCTAGATTCACACGTTAATGTCAAAGAATCAGGGTTCTTAATTCTCCAGATGTCTATCATTTTAAGCTGTGAACAGAAGGATCTAAAATATTTGGCAGTTTTTTTGTATTCTTTAGCATCTATATTACATAATCTATCTAATTCTGGTACTAGTGTCATGTTAAAATCACCCGCTAAAATAAGATTCTCCCCTATAAAGGGAAAAATCTTGAATTTTATTTTTTCCCAAAAACTTCTACTATTTTTATTTGGACCGTACACATTATAAAGCACATATAAAACCTGGTTGATCTGAATTTGGAGTATGATATACCTAGCCTCTGGGTCCTTGTCAATATGCAAAATTTTATAATCTAATTCTTAATGAAATAGAAACGCCACTCCACATTTCCTGTTTATACTTGAGGAGGCTATTACCTCGCCCACCCATTTAATTTTAAGTTTTGCAGCTTCCATATCACTAAGATGGGTTTCTTGAATATACACAATATCTGGCCTTTTTTTGCAAGGGTTTTAACTATAAGTTTTCTCTTCATAGGAGAGGTTATGCATCCTACATTCCATGACAATATATTAATTCCAGTCATTTAAGGGGGAGACATATCTTGAGGTTAAAAATTTGCTCGGTCATTTCTCCCTCTCTTCAACCCACCTATCCTTAATCTTAATCATTTAACAGTAATCTCCAAGATTTCTGAGAGAGAGTAGAAAGAAAAAAAAAAAAAAAAAAAAAGGGAAAAGAAAAAAAACGAACACACAAACCTCACTCAACAACTTCCACATTGGACACCTCCTGGCAGTCATTAACATGGACATCATGGATCATGAATCAATTTTCAAATTTTCAAACTTAAACATCAAACTTTTAGATGTCTGCGATTTCTTGAAATGTAAATATTGAGCCCCTGTCCTCTACTATGACCTTAGACGGATAAACCATTCGAGCCTTAAAACCATTATTAATCAACTGGGAGCAATATGGGGCCATTAGCTTCCTCTTCATGGACGTCTCATTAGAGAAGTCCTGAAAGAGCAAGGTCTTGTGGTTGCCCAGCATAATAGGGCCGCTCTTTCTAAAAAGTTTTAATAATTCAATTTTATCTTGAAATTTAAGTACTTTGAATATACACATTCTACTCTTAACTACATTGTCAGATTGAGCTCTCTTAGGCCCTATTCTGTGTGCTCTTTCTATTATCAAGGGTAAATATTCTGCTGGCATTCCTAGCGCTTGGGGTAGCCCAAGGGAGGTAAATTTTATTAGATCCTCATATTCTGTGGTTTCCGGGAGGCCCACAATACGTATGTTATTGCGCCTGGAGTGATCTTCCATATCCTCCAGGTGCAATTGCATATTTTGAACTACAGTATCCTGTTTCCATATGGTTGCTTCTTGTGCATTTACATGGTCTTCAAGATCTGAAATTCTATCTTCTGCTTCGCCGATTCGGGCAGAAAACTGCCTGACTTCGGAGGAGAGAGTTGATAATTCAGAGGTCATACCAGAAATTTCTTTTTTAATCATTTCAAATTGTGGTGAGAACACAGCTGATAGCTGTGCTATCAATACCTGAATATCAAAAGAGGGGAGAGATAAGTCACTTGATGTAGAATCAAGGCTCGTATCACTTGATTTATTTTTTTATCCTTTAGTTTGGCAGGCATTACAAGTGAATTTTTTTAACCTTTTAACCCAAAATTAGACTCTTCTACATCAAAATCTACAGTTTCTCAGAAAACCCTCAAAACTATATGGTCTATTTTTTGCTAACAAACATGTACATGACTCATGGAGATATCTTAACCCCAATAAAAGAGACTACTCTTTTTCTCACATTCAAGTAAAACATATTCACGTCTTGATTATATTTTTCTTGATCAAAAGAGTTTACAGTTTATTAACATAGCCTATATCAGTCATACTTCATGGTCAGACCACTCAGAAATGATAATCTCTTTAGACTGGCCTACTAAACCAAACACCCCCTTTTTTGTGGAGATTAGACGACTTTCTGTTGTCTGACCCAGTAATTATACAGAAGCTCTCTATGTCACTCCAAGAATTCTTTAGTATAAACAAATCACCGGATGTGACTTCATTAATAATATGGGAAACACATAAGTGTTATGTTAGGGGGGATTTTATAAAATTCAATGCATACTTGGAAAAAAAAAAGGGAAAAATGTAATTCCTTAACTACGGACCTATCAAGATTAGATAATTTACATAAACTTCATCTTAAAGATACTAGGCAGCTATTACAAAACCAATTAAATCAACAAGCTTGCCCACCCATCAGCTTTCTATTTAAAAAGGACATTTTTTAATGAAGGTAATAAATCTGGGAAACTATTAGCAAGGGCACTTAAAAAGAAGAGTCTTAAATCTTATGTACATGAATTAAAAACTAAAGAAGGGAAAACGTTAAGACTATAAAGGAAATAGGACAGATTTTTAGTAATTATTATTCAGAATTGTATAATTTAAAAGACAAACTCCCTTCGGAAGAATTTGACAAAGAATGTAAGGAATATATTGAAAATACAGGTCTACCATCTATCTCTATAGATATGAAAAATATGTTGGATCAATCAATAACAATTAAAGAATTAACAGATACTATCAAAAATGTAAAAACGGGAAAAAGCCCTGGCCCAGACGGTTTAACGGCAAAATATTTTAACATTTTTCAGAAAATACTTATTCCCCATTTACTAACTGTTTTTCAACAAATAGATATAGGTAATCCCTTTCCATCGAGTATGTTAGAAGCTAGAATAGCTGTTATTCCAAAACCGGGGAAACCAATGGATTCTCCAAGTGACTACAGACCTATTTCCCTATTAAATTTAGATATAAAAATATATGGGAAGATTTACTACTAGAATAAATAATTTATTGCCCCATCTTATCCATCTTAATCAAGTGGGCTTTATTCCAGGGAGAGAAGCAAGATAACACTAATAAAGTCATACAGATTTTAAAATATGTGAAGAAAGAAGGTGTACCAACTGTTATCTTAGTGATGGATGCGGAAAAAGCTTTCGATTGGCTTAACTGGCAATTTCTGCGTTGTACCTTATATCAATTTGGTTTTAGTAAATTATTCATAGAACAAATTTTCTCCTTATATATCGCCCCCTATGCAGTGGTTAAGTTTAACAATTCTCTATCAGTACCGTTTAATATAAGTAATGGTACACGGCAAGGGTGTCCATTATCACCCATATTATTTGCATTAGCTTCTGAAGTGATGGCATCTAAAATTAGGCAAAACAATAAAATATACGGTATTAATATAGGTGATATTAATTTTAAAATTTCACTATATACAGATGACGTCCTCTTCACACTATCTGACCCAGTTAAATCTATCCCTGCAGTTTTAACCACACTTAAAGCTTATGATAAATATTCCAACTTTTCTATAAACCATTCGAAATCAGAATTTTTGAGTTGTGGACTAGACAAAGTTAATCTTCAATTAATTATGCAAAATACTAATTTAAAAATAAACTCAAATATTATAAAATATCTGGGAATCACTATAGCAAATAACCAAAAATATCTAGTTAAACTAAATTATGAGAAATTGTTTCAATAAACCCAGATAGAAATAAACAGATGGAAAAATAGACCTCTCTCCTGGTTATGGAGAATCCAAACCGTAAAAATGACTATCCTACTGTGATTATTATACTTATTTTAGACACTGCCAATCCCTTTACCTATCTCTTATATTACTAAGTTTCAATCTTTATTAAATAAATATATATGGCATGGAACTGCCCCAAGAGTATCTAAAATAACTCTTTACCTTCCAAAGGATAAAGGTGGGCTGGGGGTACTCTGTTTATCAAAATATAGGAGGGCATCAATACTACAAAGAATAGTCGATTGAGTAAGAATTCAGAACAGAAAGAATAGGTACAATTAGAGCATAATTTTTTTTTTATTGAGGTTATGTGCATTATACATCATCAGATGGGACATCATGAATCACATAAATACAACAGATAATAAAACTTACAGTTAGTTGCTAGCAAACATAAAGCATCTCAGATTATTATGGGCGCCATGTACTAAGGCGTCAATTTTTTCGCACAGACCGTATCGAAATAACCCGCCGGCATTCGCACCATGCGGATGGCACTTCGTTACATGAATGTAAAAACCAAGCCGTAAAATTTCGCGTCTATTGTGTGTCAAAGACAATCGGATTATTGATAACTTTGAAGCTTCGTTCGGCGCGAAAGAGCAAAGTTAAGAAGCAGTCTGCAACCTGATTGGTTTAGTTCTTTACCCACATGACGATCTAGGTGTCATAATCGTCAGACAAGCGGCAACGTGTATAAGAATGTGCATTTTCCCAGAAATCTTAGAATCTTAGGTGCCTCGAAAATCTTAGGTGCCTCGAAAAAGCAGACTGGCTGATGCCAATTATAACTCTAGACACAGCTTGGAATGAACCGGTGGCAAAAAAGTGTAAGGCTGCCAACAGTTTTAATAGTCTGGGTATAGCTTGTGAACGCGCTGTCATAGGTTCCAGGTATTCTGCTATTTCATAGTAAAGTTCCATAATAGCTTCTCTGTCCAAACGGAATCTCTGGATAATCTCTCAATCAGAAATGCTTTCCAAACCCATACGTGGAAGGAAAACTCTAGGGACTCTGATTCTTCTACCTCTCCTTCTTTGCAAGTTGTCAACCGGTGCCTGTATAGCCCTTCTTCCTTGTAATTGAATTAATCGGAAAAGAAACATGTGTAAAAGTGTCTCCATCTTCATTCAGTGATCCAAAAACCAATAATGCTACAATAGTAGTCTAGTCCTTTCACTTAAGTACTTCTACCTGGCGTCAGGTTGAGACGTCCTATAGTTTTCTATTGTATTCGCTACCTAAATGGTCGTGAAGCAAATCACGTGAAGTTACAGTGAAAGTTGGAGCGGACGGATTAGTTGTAACATTCATAATTTCTGATTACAGCGAATTTACGTGCGATCGAACATGTAGTAAGTGGAAAAAGGCTTCGGAACGATCAGTTGCGTAAAATTACGATCGCTGATGAAAATAGTGGTTTTTCGACCAGATCGCAGATTGGTACATACGAGAAGCAGATCGTGAGCGAATTTTGACGCGGAAATACAGACGGACGGTCACTTCGAAGCTTAGTACATGGCGCCCTATGAGTTAGCAATTGAAACCTATATTTTATATTATATCTACAAATGATTCCTCTTTGACATTAGAGGTCACTTTTGGACCTGTGAAAACTGATTCAAACTATAACGAGGAAGTTGGCTTTTGGAATGGCCACTCATGGGCCTAAATATTGGTAGGTGGGAGGGGGAAATCAGCAGGCAACAGCTGCTCAGTAAGACAATAAGGAGGGAAAATGGGCCTTTATAAGTTTATATTTCAGAGATAGGATGGAGTATTTTCCAGTAGGGATCCATAACAAAGGATACATGTGCATTGATGACCATGGCTAATTAGGTCGTCAGTGGGCTAGCTTAAAAGGGAAGGTAATGGAAGAGGGAAGTAGATAGACTAGTATATCTCTCAAAAGAGGTGGGACCTGTCTGTGGGGTTTTGCATTATATAGAAAAGAATTAAAACATAAGTAACAATTCTTAGAACCCTTAAAAATAACAATATCACAACAAATTGCAATAAATAGGCATCTTGTACCTCTAGGTTGCTCATATACTATTCACACTACAAAAGAATAATACTAAAGGCATGGCAATTTTAGTAAGGAACAAGGTGCAATGAGAAAATAATTCTAGCGGTGGGTATTGACAAGGTTGTCATGAATTGGCCAGCAAGGAGGGGGACCCTTAGCTTAAGAAATGTGAAAAGTGACATGGTGCATAGACTACTGGGAATTACTACAGGGAGTTAAATCAGAACAGGTAGGTACCTACTCAAGATACCTCAGGTTAGGTATTGGACAATGGTAGTTCTCAATTAGATGGTGGGGTCTGACGATTATGGGAGGATATATGAGGCCAAACATAGTTCTAAGCAAGAGGAGTTTCATATAGGAGCAGAAGTATAGCAACTCTTAGGGAGTAACATTGCCCAAACCATAATTCAGACTTACAGATCTCTATATGGGTAACATATTATACGTTCATACTATTCATAACTCAAAATCAAGTGCAAACCTTAATCCTAGCTAATATTAGCTGTAAGGGACATAAGATAGATAAGGAGCGTAGGGCCTAAGATAGTGTATATGGAACCTGTTTCTAGTATCTCTAATGTCTTAAGGCCAATGTATGAAATACCTTTACTTACAACAGCTCCCATAGAATCCAAGTAGCCAAGGGTACCTCTATATATTATACCTGATGATGTGGCAAAAGAGAGACATATGATATAAGTGTGAAAGAATCTAGGCAGATTTTTTATGGACTTAATCAGAGTATAAATATGCCTATAAGCAAAACGATTAATTCTGCAAACAATCTGTGCAAAAGACTTTCCCACAGAAAGACCTCTAGTAACAAATTACATATTCATTTAAGGTAGCAAACTATTAGCCCACCACACAACTGAGATATGCTAATTCTATAACCAGTCAACAAATAACACCTATTATTATATAAACAAACATATCAGCATCCAGAGATTCACATCTTGTTTTAAACAGATTGTGCATTGTTAAAATTTCTCCAAGTTTAACCTATGCCAGAGCGAGTCTGGATTGAGTCACTGTGATACAAGTCTTGCTCTTTGCTAATAATAGTGCTAATATCCACTAGAAGTACCCGGGATAACTCTGCCATGAACCGGGCCAGAGAGAAAGCTGTTATGGTTCCTTCCCTCTCGTATGGAAACTCTGGGGTAATGTATAACTGCAACAGTTCCGGATGCCCCGCCCGGGAGCTGGCCGCATCTCCGGACCAGGACAACGGAGATGAGAGGGAGGATGTTATTGTCCCGATTAGGGCTGAAGTGAGGAAGGGCAGTTGGGAGTGAGTCGGTTGCGCTATATCTGGAGGCAAAGTGACACTCGATCTTCGGGATTCCTGTGAGGTGGTAGAGGGGCGACATGGGTAAGCTGGAGTAGGTGTCTCAGAGCTGTGCACACTGATTACTGCCGTGTTGTCATCCGGTGTCATTGCCTTAACATATGGTCGATCAATTAAGGTCTGTGCTGCTAAGAGGTGAAGTTCAGCTGGGTCAGTACTAGCATACACCACGCGTGGGTGTCGGGCACCATACTTTGTACGGGCCTCTAGGATGCAATCTTTGAGCTCAGCAAACTCTGTGTCTATCTGCCGACCCAGATCAAGGAGCAATGCTTCTATAGTTAGTCGGAAATCCTCCATCCTGTAAAACAGTAGTTAGATTGGCCCGTAATACCTGGAAAACCGGGGGGGGGGGCTTAGATAGGAAAATTGCAGGCCGCCTGCTCACTCAACTCAGCGCGGGGAGTAGGAGTCCAAGTTGTGAAAGCTGGTCAAGTATATGACTCAGAGAGAGGGCACCAGCCTCTCATATACTTGGAATACAAATGAGAGATCTGCAAACTTGATTAGGCTGACGGAGATCGCGCATAGCCAAGTGCGGATGGCAGCCGAAAATTATTGCTGGCTTGTTCAGTTCCTGGGTGTTGCTATAAGCCCATCTCGGCTCAGCTCAGTATCTCAAGAGAAGTAGTAGTAGGTTGCTGTAGTTTACAAATAGATCAGGAGCTTTAAATCTTGTAAAACTTGAAAATTGTGTAAATAGACCCAGGAGCTTCATGAAAAGCGACTGATCATGGCCTCTTCTTAGCCACGCCCCCCCCCCAATTAGAGCATAATTTAATACAAATAAGACAGTTAGGAGGCAATTGTTGGTTACCAATAAAAACATGGCCCAAAATAATGCAAGAATACCCTATTTTAAAAAAGAGAGGTAAGTGTTTAATCAAAACGGCTGCTTTGTAAACTTTGATAAATGTAAGTGCCCCTGTTTTTAATAGTATTTTTAAAAAACGGGCTTTCATTCATCAAAGTTTACCTTCACTTTAAATAAATATATAACATAGCTAACTTCCTTTTTTTTTTTTTTTTTTGCTAAATCTATTTGTACCATGTTTAAGGCATGTAATACAAGTCCCACTCTCCACTTCACACCAAATTTGAAGCAACACTTTTTGCACCAAATTTTACGCAATACTTCTAAACAACCCACAAACTAGTGAAATTTTCTACCACTTTTGATTAGGACATGCATAATCACATGATTTATGACAGCAGCCAATCTGATTTAAAGATACATTTTCTACTATCACTAACAAATCAAATTGCTCGATACTTGTGTCATTGATCACTCATCAGAACTTGTAAGTGCCATTAGTTACATTGTGTATTGTACTTTGAAAGTATATATATGTGAAATTAGTATTAAAGTTAAACATTAATGATGACATTAGGACACACAGTGTAATATTTTAGACAATGATTTTAAAATTTGAATGATGTTTGATTCAATGTATTCTTAAGCTGATAGCTCAAATGGATAGTTTACCTCACATTAAACTGTCATGATTCAGATACAGCAGAAATTAAAATCACCTCTTTACCGTCATGCTATTTTCAGTTTTTTTCTTCCTTCTCTTGAATTTCATTTTCATGAAGAAATGTCATCTTATATGCCAGCCCATTTTATAACACCTTTGTAGGAGTGGTGTTTAAAACTAGACTGCAATAAGAAGGGGTTACACAGGTGCAGAGAGAAAACTAGCCCAGCTCTTAAAATATCCATTGATTGCAAATAAATACATATGATACCTTGATTACATGTTATATTTGCATATTATTCTTTCTCAGAATAATAATATATTTACACTATATACAAAGAGTGGTATAAATATACACAGAGATATGAAAGACAACATTGTTTAGAACATAAAAGGAATTTAGGGACATGTAAATATGTTTGCAAAAGATTTATGACATGACAAGTATGTGCAAAGATATGTGTACAAATTCTAGCATTATTAATCATTTAAAAAAGCAAAAAAAACCATGAGATATAATGATTTCTAGAAATACAAATACACATTAAAATATCATATATCATTTTTTTGTATAACAAATACATCGAAAAATACTTTCTAAGAGATATTATTGTTTGTTCAGGTATAAATCTAGCTATTTCTTGGAGATTAACAGATGATAAATAAAATATTAGCTTTAGAGAAATGTGCTTGTTCATGGACAGTAATGAAATGGTAAAAATAAAGTTGGAAAAAACAGAATATCCGCAACATCAATGACTCTTATTTATTAACAGTCTGATGCTCATTGCATGGAACTTGACACACATGTTTTTGACAGAATTTTTTTATAAATAAGATTGTCGAATGTAGACTTGCGGCAGCGATGTCTGGTGAGCGTATTGGCACCAGCGAATGCAACAAAATTGACACTTTGATAATTCGGCCCCATAGTCTTTTTTTTTTACTCTCCATATGTGGAAGTAATCTTGATGATCTTCTAATTGATAGTGCTGAAGATCCTGTTGATGCTGTATCCACTGTGTCTGTTTCCAATACGCCGATTTATCAAATGTCTGTCGGACCTGATCCGACAGTGCGGATCAGGTCCGACAGACATCGCTGAATGCGGAGAGCAATACGCTTTCCGTATTCAGCATTGCACCAGCAGCTCACAAGAGCTGCTGTTGCAATGCCGCCCCCTGTAGACTCACAGCCATTCGACCACCAGCAGGGGGTGTCAATCAACTCGATCGTACTCGATCAGGTTGAATTCCGGTGATTCCTGTCCGCCTCATCAGAGCAGGCAGACAGGGTTATGTAGCAGCGGTCTGCAGGCTCGCCAGAAACACGATGCCTCAAGCTCCATTCGGAGCTTGATAGATAGCCCCCAGAGCCTCTAACACAGACTATGGTAAATAAATCTCGGTTTTATCCGGTTCAGAGTAGAGGCAACGTGTTGGAAATGTTTCACAAAAGTGTAGAATATGAACTGACTAAACTGCATGAATCAGACAATGTTCATAAGCATAATTTAACCAAAAGTCAGAGAGAAGCTATAGATGAGCTTAAAAATAACAATGAGATTGTTGTTAGAAAATCTTACAAAGGAGGAAGTACAATGGTCCTCCTAAGGAAAGATTATATAACAGAAGCTCTTTGTCAGCTAAATGATATTAACACTTACTCTTTAATTCCCAGAAATCCCACACAAATAATACCGGATCAGATAAGGTCTTTAGATGATGATGGAAAAGAACAGGGTTATATTGATGCTAAAACTGCAGAATTTTTATGTGTTCAGTACCCGAAAACTCCAGTTTTCCATCTTTTTCCTAAGGTCTATAAATCCCTTAATAATATCCAGGGGAGACCAATTGTGTCCGGAATCGATTCGGTACTAGAACCTCTGTCAGAATGGGCCGATAGCATTCTACAACTTATGGTTGCCCAGCTGTGGAGTTATCTAAGGGATACTACCCATCTTTTAAATCTACTTGGTTACTTCTATTGGGAAGATGACTACAGCTGGGTAACCACATATGTTGTCTCTCTCTACTCTTCAATACCTCATTACTGGGGCCTTTGTGCCATTAAGTATTTTCTGATCACTGCCACAAATTTTGAACATGAACAGATTACCTTTTTTTCCAATATTGTACAGTATCTGCTTGAGCATAATTTCTTTGAGCTTGAGGGTAGTTTCTATCTCCAAAGATGTGGGACTGCCATGGGTGCAAAATTTGCCCCTTCTTACGCCAACCTATTTTTAGGTTGGTGGGAGGCATCCCGCATCTTTGGTGATGAAAACCCCTATAGGTCCTCTGTGGTCTTTTATAGAAGATTTATAGATGACCTTATTATGGTTTGGAGAGGATCTAAAGAGGAGGCTTTTTCTTTCCTAGAATACCTTAACTCTAACGAAATGGGCATTAGGTTTACTGTGGAGTGGCATAAAACCATTGAAAACTACCTTAATGTTACCTTAATGACAGACATAAAACCAAATAAGGTTGAAACTATAACATATAGGAAGCTGATAGCTAAGAACCTGATGCACTCTACTAGTAATCGTCCAAAGAATATTTCCAGAGCAATAGTGAAGGGGCAATTTTTCCGTATAACACGGAATTGCTCTAGGATAGAGGATTACAGAGATGAGTGCAGCAGACTGAGTGAAAACCTTCGTGAAAGTGGCTATGGTAAGAGAACTATAGCAAATGCATTTAAAGAAGTTGATACTATTCCTAGAGAGCAGCTTCTTGAAAGGTCTGACAAGGGCACTAAAACAATATTAGAAAAAGATAATCCAAATATCACATTTGTCACTAGTCATAGTGACCAGTATCAACAAATTTGTAATATTATTAAGAAACATCTTCCCATTCTTCTAGCTGATAATAAATTAAAATATACTTTAGAAAAAGGATGCAGATGCTCCTACAGACATAGTGTTAGCCTAGGAAATATTATTTCACCTACTGTTTTACCGAGAGTAGGTGCCACTAGCAGCTGGTTGACACATAAAGGTACCTTTAAGTGTGGTAGCTCTAGGTGTAAAGCCTGTGACTATGTTCACCAATCTACATATTTTGAATCTTATGTTACAGGTAATAGGTACGAAACATCTTAATGTATAAACTGTAGTATGGGATATGTAGTTTATCTTATATCATGTGTGGTCTGTAAAACTTCAATACGTGGGCCTTACCACTAGGGAAGTGAGGTCCCATATACGTGAGCACTTAAGTAACATTAATTGCAATAAAGAGTGCTCAGCTCTAGCCACTCATTTTATCTATCAGCATAATCAATCAGTAGAGTCCTTTAGATGACAGGCCATTGAAATGGTATATTGCCCAAAACAAGGAGAAGACAGAATTAAAGAATGAAATCGCAGAGAGAGATTTTGGATTTTTAAATTGAGAACAAGATATCCTAGGGGCTTTAATTCTATTTATGATATTATGAATAATTGGGAACAGTAACTGAATTGTATTTATGAATTGTATTTATATATTTTTTACCCTTGATATATCAATTAAAGTCTATAATATCTCTCCTTTTTGATCAATTTATTTTTCTTACTTAAATTCCTCATTTAGTTAGAAATAAATTGCCCCATCGGTCTATGTTGTTATTTTGCAGGACCAATAAAATGTGATTTGCTGCTTGCTATTGGAAAATCTAGTTAACTATGTAGCATAAATATATGTTGTTAATTCAATAACTATATAGCATTAAGATACTCTGTTACTATTTTTTCTATAACATTTGTCTTGTGTGTTTCTGATTTACAGTATATGTTACTGTTTCCTCTATAGACCAATAGTCAATTCTCATTGTTTGATTTATTTAGATGTTGAGTATTCATTTAGGTAATATTGATTTTAATTTTTCATGCATAAATATTCAGCTCACTTATTGTAAATATATACCTAGTAGAGCCAAAGAATATCCTCCTTAGTAATGTTTAGCATGTATTTGTCTAGGTAAGATTTGTTTTTTCAACCTTCATGTATAAATGTGCCGTTTTCTAATTGTAAACTGTATACCTAGGGGCTCCATGTAAGAAGCAGCGAAAGCTGCTCCAGAGCCTTTGCGGGGCAGGTTCGCATATGCGAGCCTGCTTCCCGCAATGTAAGAAGCAGCGGTCATTAGACCGCTGCTTCCTACACCCTACGCCACCTCTTAGGTGGCGAAGCAAAATCACAGAGAGCACGCTCGCTCTCGGTGATTGACAGCCCCTTCAGTCACGTTATTGGTCGCACGATTGAAGGGGCGGGCATTACACACTCCGATGAGTGTGTAATGATACATACGGGCAAGCGGATCAATAGATCCGCTGCCCGTGTGTAGCGAAGGCGGGCTTTCGAACAGCTTCGCAAGTTAAGAAGCTGTCCGCCCGCCATTTAGTACATGGCGCCCCTAGTGGAGCTGAATAATAATATCATAATATTTAGCATGTACTTATAAAGTCTAACTGTGTTAACAATGTGTATTCAGTATTTAACCTTTAAACCATAATTTTACACTGGCGCTTTAAATCTGACATATGCAGGTGTTCACTAAGCAGGTGTACCCTTTAAAAAATTGATCAGCTCTCACCTGGCCTTATGTGAGTATGGGGCAATCCTAAAAGGCGTCCTTGGCTGGGATATGTGCTGTACTGATTTGCTTTTGTTTTTAATCCACTTATGCTGTTAGCCCACATTGGTTTAACTTTTTACCAATAAAGTGTTTTTGATTTTGAGTGAGCCAGTCTGAATCTTCTTTTTATTTTCGTGGAAGTAATCCTTTCCATGCACAAAATCTGAATTGAAATAAAACAGATTAAATTTAATTCATATAAAATTGCTAGTATTGTAATAAAACTGGGACCAGCAGTGGTCATGGTGGCATCGTTCCACCACCTAAAAAGCCTTTTTTATGCAGTCAGTCACCAGCACAGAGATCATTGGGCCCTTAGTGTGAATGAAGATATGAATGGTGTGTGAATGTAATGAAAGTGGTATACATTGACAGTTGCACGCTTGAAGCCTTGATGTGGCGTTATTGCTCATGTGAGATGAAAGATGATATTAGTAACTTAGTAGTAGCAGTAGAGAATCTGGTAACACTATTTTTTATAGTAGTTTATTAAACGAACATACCTACATATACACACAATCCATAGTTTTTTACTACATAGTATAAACATACATACTCAGTAGTAAAACATCACTTATATTATACAACAACAACATTTTAATAGTACAGTAAATATGGAGGTTCTACATGTCACAGCAACACACAGTGCCTATCTCTACTGTCTGGAAGTGACCTGATCTCACAATGGTCGACTACTAGTGACATTTAAATCACATGGTCATTCAACCATTGTGTATGATTGCCATTGATTGATTCAGTTAATTGACAATTGTCTGTATGTGACAGACTGCCTGCTGTGTGACAGTGTAACTGTACCCTGTACAATAAATAATAAGGGAAATATAGAAAAAAAATTGCAATAAAAGTGTAAAATTAAAGAATTGTGTTAACTAACAATGACCAAGATTACAAATTGTGTGGAGAAAATAAAGAAAATAAAGTTTTACAAAAACCTTATACTCTAACATAAACCTCTAGTCTAATAATCCCTAAACCACCCCCACTTCGCCAACACTAAATAAAGCTATTAACCTCTAAACCGCCATCCCCTCACATCGCTACTAATAAAATAAACCTATTAACCCCTAAACCGCCATTCCCGCACATCACTACTAATAAAATAAACCTATTAACCCCAAAACACCTTCCCCCCACATCGCTACTAATAAAATAAACCAATTAACCCCTAAACCGCCATCCCTCCACATTGCTACTACTAACATAAACCTATTAACCCCTAAACCACTGTCCCCCTCATCGCTACGACTAAAATAAAACTATTAACCTCTAAACTGCCATCCCCCACATCCCGACTACCTATATTAAACTATTAACCCCTAAAGCTCACACCCCCAACTTTAAATTAAAGTTACAATATACTAAATGCCTTAAAATAAATAAAAACATACCTGTGAAAAAAAAACTACAAAAAATACCTAACATTACAGAATATATGAAAAATCTTAAATTTCACAAAATAAAAAAAATCTAACATTACTAAAAAAACCTAACATTATAGAAAATATTAAACATCTAAAATTACACAAAATAAAAAATCTAACATTACTGAAAAAAGCCTAACATTAAAAAAAAAATTTGTAAGATTACAAAAAATAAAAAAGCTAACATTACATCGGAAGACCGCTCCGCACTTCCGGCAAGAAGAAAGAAGAAGAAGATGGATCTGCCTAGATGAAGACTTTTTGCCACCTGGAAGAAGATGGATCGCCGGTGTTCAGTTATGGTGAGTACCTATTTTAGGGTTAGTGTTAGGTTGTTTTTTTTTTGGGTGTTTTGTTTTTTAAGATTAGGGCATTTTTTATTTTTATGGTCAAAAAAGGAGCTGATTGCCCTTTTAAGGGCAATGCCCATACAAATGCCCCTTTAGGGGCAAATGGTAGATTCATTTTTTTTTTTGTTAGGTGTTTTTTATTTTAGGGGGTTGAGTGGGTAGGGGGTGGTAATTTTAGGGGGACTTTGTATTTTTTTTCGTAAAAGAGCTGAAATCTTTAGGACGATTGTTATTTTCTGTAATGTTATTTTTTTATGCAATCAGCAATTTTTTTATTTTTGTAATGTTAGGTTGTTTTTTTTCAGTAAGGTTAGATTTTTTTATTTTGTGTAATTTTAGATTTTTAATATTTTCTGTAATGTTAGTTTTCTTTTCATTCATTAATGTCCAATTTTTTTTATTTTGTGTAATTTTAGATTTTTTATATTTTCTGTATTGTTAGTTTTTGGTAGCTTAAGCTTAGTTTTTATTTTTTTTCACTGGTAAGTTTTTATTTTATTTAAGGTAGTTAGTATATTGTAACTTTAATTTAAAGTTAGGGGATGTTAGGTTTAGGGGTTAATAGTTTAATTTAGGTTGTCGCGATGTGGGGGGATGGTGGGTTAGGGGTTAATAGGTTTATTTAGTAGTTGCGATGTGGGGGGGCGGTGGTTTAGGGGTTGACAGCTTTATTTCTTGGTTGTGATGCTGGGGAGTGGCTGTTTAGGGGTAGATAACGTAGTTTATGGGTGTTAGTGTACTTTGTAACAAATTTTTAATGGGTTTTGTGAAACTTTTTTTGTTTTTCAAAATCCATAACTACAGGTCTTTGAATGCTGAATGGATCATTGCGGTATAGGCTATAACGATCATGATAAAGCCATACCACGCAACTTGTAATATCAAGTAGCTGACCATTCCCCACTCAAAGGCCATTTTTTTAGTGGTAAAGCCATACTGCACTACTTGTAATCGTGGTCTATGTTTTAAACGAATTTCAGACAAACCAAATTACGGTAATAATAATCAGACTAAACAAAAATGTATAAAAATTTGAAATGAATAATTAATCTCAAGCTAATATTTTTGTCCATGCATATCTCTAGCACACTCTACTATTATCTCAAAACATCAACTCTCTAAGGGAATAGAACTTGGTACTGCAATATGGTTTTTATATTCAGTTCCACCTAAGGGAGACAAACCAAATGTTTATTCATGTGTTAAAGGGCCGCTAAACCCAAAATCTTTCTTTCATGATTCAGATAGAGAATACAAATTTAAACAACATTACAATTTACTTCTATTATTTATTTTGCTTCATTTTTTTAGATATCCTTAGTTGAAGAAAAAGCAATGCACATGGTGAGCCAATCACACGAGGCTTCTATGTGCAGCAACCAATCAGCAGCTACTGAGCATATCTAGATATGCTTTTCAGCAAAGAATTTCAAGAGAATAAAACAAATTAGATAACATAAGTAAATTAGAAAGATGTTTAAAATTGCATTCTCTTTCTAAATCTTGAAAGAAAAAATGTGGGTGTCATGTCCCTTTAAGGGAGCTATAATCAGCTACTCTAATAGATAAGCGACCACTCATTGATCCCATAAAACTATATAGATATAAAACACTTAATAAAAAAAATCATGTTTACATTTACTAACCATTTGGGTAATCTCTTATCTCCACAGGGGAAGAAAAATATAAAAGGCTCTTTCTGTTTAACAAATAATCAAACTTTATTGTCAAATAAATACTTGAGTAGGGAGATTTTGAGATACTGGAATATGTGGATAATAATAAAATAAACATCTAACTCCTGTGTTTAAAAGGACATGAAACCCACATTTTTTTTCTTTCATGATTCAGATAGAGAACACAGTTTTTTTTTTTTAAAAAAACTTTCCAATGTCCTTTATTATCAAATTTGATTTGTTCTCTTGTTATTCTTTGTTGAAGAGATATCTAGATAGGTACCCTGCACATGTCTTGAGCACTACATGACAGGAAATAGTGCTGCCATCTAGTGCTCTTGCTAACGTAGAACATTGTTGCAAAACTGCTGCCATATTGTGCTGCAGACACGTGCACACTCCTGAATTTACCTTCCTGCTTTTCAGCAAAGGATAACAAGAAAACAAAAGTAAATTTGATAATAGTGGTAAATTGGAAAATTCTTTAAAATTGTATGTTCTATCTGAATCATGAAAGAACAATTTGGGGGTTTTTATGTCCCTTTAAAGGGACAGTCAACACTAAAATTGTTATTGTTTAGCGGTGAGCTGGCTAAACGTGCTCATGCACAATTTCCCCATAGGAATCAATGGGGGAGAGCCAGCTGAAAAAAACCCTAACACCTGCAAAAAAGCAGCGTAAAGCTCCTAACGCAGCCCCATTGATTCCTATGAGTAAAATACATTTATGTCTACACCTAACACCCTAACATGAAACCTGAGTCTAAACACCCCTAATCTTACACTTATTAACCCCTAATCTGCCGCCCCCGACATCACCAACACCTACATTATATTATTAACCCCTAATCTGCCGCTCCGGACACCGCCGTCACCTACATTATACTTATGAAACCCTAATCTGCTGCCCCCAACATCGCTGACACCTACATTATATTTATTAACCCTTAATCTGCCGCCCCCAATGTCGCTGCAACCTAACTACATTTATTAACCCCTAATCTGCCGCCTCCAACGTCACCACCACTATAATAAAGTTATTAACCCCTAAACCTAAGTCTAACCCTAACCCTAATCCCCCCTAATTTAAATATAATTTAAATAAATCTAAATAAAATTACTATAATTAACTAAATAATTCCTATTTAAAACTAAATACTTACCTATAAAATAAACCCTAAGCTAGCTACAATATAACTAATAGTTACATTGTAGCTAGCTTAGGGTTTATTTTTATTTTATAGGCAACTTTGTATTTATTTTAACTAGTACAATAGTTATTAAATAGTCAATAACTATTTAATAACTACCTAGCTAAAATAAAGACAAATTTACCTGTAAAATAAAACCTAACCTAAATTACAATTACACCTAACACTACACTGCAATTAAATTAATTACCTAAATTAAATACAATTAATTACAATTAAATACAATTAATTACAATTAAATAAAATTATCTAAAGTACAAAACCCCCCCACTAAATTACAGAAAATAATAAAGAAATTACAAGATTTTTAAAATAATTACACCTAATCTAATCCCCCTAACAAAATAAAAAAGCCCCCCTCAAATAAAAAAGCCCTACTCTACAGTGAATTACAAATAGCCCTTAAAAGGGCCTTTTGTGGGGCACCGATGTCCGGTTCGGCAGATTAGGGGTTAAAAAATTTATTTTAGTGTTTGCGATGTGGGAGGGCCTTGGTTTAGGGGTTAATAGGTAGTTTATGGGTGTTAGTGTACTTTTTAGCACTTTAGTTAAGAGTTTTATGCTACGGCGTTGTAGTGTAAAACTCTTAACTACTGACTTTTAAATGTGGTACCAGGCTTAACAGGAGAGGGTGTACCGCTCACTTTTGGTCAGACTCGTAATACCAGCGCTATGCAAGTCCCATTGAAAATATAGGCTACTCAATTGAAGTAAGTGAATTTGTGGTATTTCCGAGTCTGGACAAAAAAGTGAGCGGTACACCTGTACCTGCAAGACTCGTAATACTAGCGGGCGTTAAAAAGCAGCATTGGGACCAGCCAACGCTGCTTTTTAAGCCTAATGCAAGACTTGTAATCTAGCCAATAGAATGATAATGCCTTTACTACCCATCCCCTAGCTTTGCACAACCAACATTGTTATATTAATATACTTTGTAAGTTGTAGCATTTAAAACCTCTAAATGTCTGCCTGTTTCAAAACCATTAAAGAGAACTTCTTCTCACATGCTTTTGTATTAGCATTTCACAACAGGAGAGTTCTAGTTCATGTGAGCCATATAGATAACATTGTGATCACGTCCATGGCTTGTGGCAAACACTGCACTAATTGGCTAAAATGCAAGTCAATAGATAATAAATACAAAGTCATGTGATCAGGGGCTGTCAGAAGATGCGTAGATACAAGATAATCACAAAGGTAAAAAGTGTATTAATATAACTGTGTTGGTTATGCAAAACTAAGGAATGGGTAATAAAGGGATTATCTATCTTTTAAAAGAATAAAACTTCTGGTGTAGACTGTCCCTTTAAATAAAAAAAAATATGTTTAAAATTATGTATATTTTTAATGTTATAATTATTAGTAAGTAGGAGCATAGAGAAGCTCTTATAAAAAAAAGGCTCCCCATTATAATTTCATGTCTTTTTTCACCAATATATAACATTTGCATTTGAGATATGCTGGTGTTAATAATACTGATTCCCAACATCCATATGCAAATAGACTAAGGGAACCAGTGAATTGGTATTAAATAGACAGTTTACCATATTTTTTTCTCCTATTAATCTTGTTCTCAATAATCAATTTTACCTGCTGTTGAGAGAGTCAGGGAAGGGGAAGGAGGGAGGGAGAGGGGATCCAAGTGGATGGAAATTTTGGCGAGTGTACACGGCCTTTAGGAATGGATTAGTAAGTAATAAAATTGTAATTTCCAATTGTTCTCTAAGTATTGCGATTTGGTATACAAACAGAAATACGATGATGCATTTCTATGTAGAGAAAATTATAAAGGAAAGAGATCTGATTTCCCTGCAAGTTCAATCCATTTTGATGGGTTGTGGTGTCTAAGAACAAAACCAGCTATCTTATATACAAAATAAACCAATTTCTCATTCATTTTATTCTCTACTGCTGGTATAACAAGTAATTGGAAACACATTATGGGAAAAACAATTTTACAGTATACTGCCCCTTTAACAAAACTGACTCTCTGGTCCCTGTTGCATTCAGTGCAGGAATCAAGAATTATTATTCCAAACTCACCTTCCAAGATGATGCCAACAATCTTCTGCTTGAAATCAATACATGAGACCTCATATCTTTAAGCCCTGATAAACTTTTATATGCATTTTTTTTAATAATAATTTTTTATTAGATATTGATATTATGAGAGTAACTGTGCTTTTAAATGTATTTTTGATGTGTTTTGTGCAACCTTTTGTCTCACGTAATTGTTAACCAGAGCTCTAAAGTTGTGCTATCCTGATGTGCGTTAAATTCAATTGCTCTCAAGCGAACACGTTTACTTTTAACTTGTAATATGTGCGTTGCTTCCGATGAGCTCAAAGAGCTGTGAAAAAAAAAACACATTTCATTCACTCGCAACAGTTAGCATTCCACTCGTGATATAGCCCTTATATAGTTACTTAACCCTTTAGCTGCTGGGTTTATTTTCACATCACTGGGCCAGAGGTGGTTTAAGTTGTTTTTACCCTAATTGCATTTACACATACATTTTAACTTTTTTTTCTGTATCCACTCAAATTTACACCTCTTTTTTTTTCAGAAGACCACTCATTTTTAGAAAACAACTTTAATTTGCAGAAATAAATACATTGTGTGTCATTTTATGTGTTGTACATTGTAAATAGCAGCATGGGAGTCATTGGCCTAGATTACGAGTTGTGTGTTAGGGTTAAAAAGCAGCTTTAAGAGGTCCTAACACTGCTTTTTAACGCCCGCTGGTATTACGAGTCTTGAAGGTACAGGTGTACCGCTCACTTTTTTGGCCAGACTTGGAAATACCGCAAATCCACTTACGTCAACTGCGTATCCTATATTTTCAATGGGACTTGCATAGTGCCGGTATTACGAGTCTGACAAAAAGTGAGCGGTACACCCTCTCCTGTCAAGACTGGTACCGCATTTTAAAGTCAGTAGTTAAGAGTTTTACACTATAACGCCGTAGCATAAAACTCTTAACTAAAGTGCTAAAAAGTACACTAACACCCATAAACTACCTATTAACCCCTAAACCGAGGCCCTCCCATATCGCAAACACTAAAATAAAATTTTTAACCACTAATCTGCCGAACCGGACATCGCCGCCACTATAATACACATATTAACCCCTAAACCGCTGCACTCCCGCATTGCAAACACTAGTTAAATATTATTAACCCCTAATCTGCAGTCCCTAACATCATCGCCACCTACCTACATTTATTAACCGCTCCGCGCCAGATGGATGAAGATAGAAGATGCCGTCTGGATGAAGACTTCTGCCCATCTGGAGGACCATTTCTGCCTGGTTGGATGAAGACTTCTCCCCGTCTGGTGGTCCATTTCTGCCTGGTTGGGTGAAGACGTCTCCCATTAAGGTGTTCTTTAAGGGGTTAGTATTATGCTTTTTTAAGGGGGGATTGGGTGGGTTTTAGAGTAGGGTTGGTTTTGTGGGTGGTGGGTTTTAATGTTGGGGGGTATTTGTACTTTTTTCTTACAGGTAAAAGAGCTGATTACTTTGGGGTAATGCCCCGCAAAAGGCCCTTTTAAGGGTTTTTTTGCAATTTAGTGTAGGGTAGGGCTTTTTTTTTATTTTGGGGGGCTTTTTTATTTTGTTAGGGGATAAGAGTAGGTGTAATTAGTTTAAAAATCTTGTAATTTCTTTATTGTTTTCTGTAATTTAGTGGGGTTTTTTTCGTACTTTAGATATTTTTATTTAATTGTAATTAATTGTATTTCATTTAGATAATTAATTTAATTATAGTATAGTGTTAGGTGTAATTGTAACTTAGGTTAGGTTTTATTTTACAGGTAAATTTGTCTTTATTTTAACTAGGTAGTTATTAAATAGTTATTGACTATTTAATAACTATTGTACCTAGTTAAAATAAATACAAAGTTGCCTGTAAAATAAAAATAAACCCTTAGCAAGCTACAATGTAACTATTAGTTATATTGTAACTAGCCTAGGGTTTATTTTATAGGTAAGTATTTAGTTTTAAATAGGAATTATATAGTAAATTGTAGTAATTTTATTTAGATTATTTTAATTATATTTAAGTTAGGGGGTGTTAGGGTTAGACTTAGGTTTAGGGGTTAATGACTTTATTATAGTGGCAGTGACGTTGGGGGCGACAGATTAGGGGTTAATAAATGTAGGTAGGTTGCGGCGACATAGGGGGCAGCAGATAAGGAGTTAATGTTAAAATGTAGGTGTCAGCGATGTTGGGGACGGCAGATTAGGGGTTCATAAGTATAATGTAGGTTGCGGTGGTGTCCGGAGAGGCAGATTAGGGGTTAATAATATAATGCAGATGTCGGCGATGTCGGGGGAGGCAGATTAGGGGTTAATAAGTGTAAGATTCGGGGTGTTTAGACTCGGGATTCATGTTAGGTTGTTAGGTGTAGACATAAAATGTGTTTCCCCATAGGAATCAATGGGGCTGCGTTAGGAGCTTGACGCTGCTTTTTTGCAGGTGTTAGTTTTTTTTTTAGCGGGCTCTCCCCCATTGATTCCTATGGGGAAATCGTGCACAAGCACGTTTTACCAGCTCACCACTAACGTAAGCAGCGCTGGTATTGAGGTGAGATGTGTAGCTAAATTTTGCTCTACGCTCACTTTTTTGCGGCTAACGCCGGGTTTGTAAAGACCCATAATACCAACGCTGTCTGTAAGTGAGTGGTGAGCATAAACTGCTCGTTAGCACCGCACAGCCTCTAACGCAAAACTCGTAATCTAGGCGATTATTTCCTAAATGTTTCAAACACACATTTTATTGTCCCAGTTTAGCATCTTCCCAAAACAGCAAAATGTATGATTTTATACTTTATGGTTCAATTAACAATTGAAAATCAGAATAGACAACAATTATTATTTTTGTCACTATTCAACATCTTGCAATTTATGCAGACAAAGAGTAAATATAAAATATCTAACCATAAAAATATTACATACATTTTAAATTACAAAAAAATAAATTAAATTACCAGAGTTGTCTTTTTTCCCATTATGATACTGCATGCATGTTCCTACCCCCGTCCAAAATCACTCAGCATAGCAAAAAATATTTAAAAAAAAATAAAAAAAAATACATGAAATATTTGTACCAAAAGTCCTCCTGTATAGAATATCACAAAATATCACCCATTTTTACATTCCCTCAGTTCTCCCATACATTTTGAATCTTAATTTTTATTTTTAGTTCAGACAAATATCGTTCTATGAGCCCTACCACTTACAGTACAAATAAATGAGGCAAGTTGTTACTGCCATGTTTTCAGTCTTACTATAACGATCACTTCCTAGCTAGAAGGACCTGAAACCCCTTATTTGAATAGTTAAACCTCACTCTTTCAAATGTAGGTTATTATGATATGTTGTTATGGTGAGGAGTACTAAAGGTCTCTTAAAAAGCATAAGTTCCCCAAAATGATAACGGAAGAGGATAGGTATTTGTCATTGTTGTTATAATCAGCTGGTAGGAGGTGGACATAGGACGAGTGATTTGAAAGACCAAGATTGCTGCTTTCAAATAAGGGGCCCCAAGTTTACCCCCTGATATTGTTCCATATGCTTATGGTTCTGATAAGTGATTATTGTTAACACAATGGTTAGTGGATAAATACTGGGCATGTGACCCCTCCTTTAACCCCTTAGTGACCAGACCATTTTCAATTTTCTTACTGTTAGGGACCAGGGCTTTTTTTTACATTTCTGCTGTGTTTGTGTTTAGCTGTAATTCTCCTCTTACTCATTTACTGTACCCACACATATTATATACCTTTATTCTCGCCATTAAATGGACTTTCTAAAGATACCATTATTTTCCTTATATCATATAATTTCCTATAAATAAAATTATAAAATATGATGAAAAAATTAAAAAAACAAATTTTTTCTAACTTTGACCCCCAGAATCTGTTACACATCTACAACCACCAAAAACACCCATGCTAAATAGTTTCTAAATTTTGTCCTGAGTTTAAAAATACCCAATGTTTACACGTTCTTTGCAAGTTATAGGGCAATAAGTACAAGTAGCACTTTGCTATTTCCAAACCATTTCTATTTTTCAAAATTAGCAATAGTTACATTGCAACACTGATATCTGTCAGGAATCCCTGAATAACCCTTCACATGTATATATTTTTATTTAGTAGACAACCCAAAGTATTGATCTAGGCCCATTTTGGTATATTTCATGCCACCATTTCACGCACCAAATGTGATAAAATAAAAAAAAAATCGTTAACTTTTTCACAAACTTTAGGTTTCTCACTGAAATTATTTACAAACAACTTGTGTAATTATGGCACAAATGGTTGTAAATGTTTCTCTGGGATCCCCTTTGTTCAGAAATAGCACACATATATGGTTTTAGCATTGCTTTTTGGTAATTAGAAGGCCGCTAAATGCTGCTGCGCACCACACTTGTACTATGCCCAGCAGTGAAGGGGTTAATTAGATAGCTTGTAGGGTTAATTTTAGCTTTAGTGTAGAGATCAGCCTCCCATCTGACACATCCCACCCCCTGATCCCTCCCTGACCCCCTCTCTTTTCTCCCCCATCCCCCAAAGGTCACACCCATCTCAAGTATTGGTCTGCCAGTGCTAAAAAAAAAGCTTCTTTTTTTTAACTTTTTTTTATATAGCTTCTTACACCCCAACCTCCCTGATCCCCCATAAACAGCTCTCTAACCCTCCCCCTCTACCTATTTGTGCCTATCTTAGGTACTGACAGCTTTCTGCCAGTACCCAGTTTACAGTAAAATTATGCTTTTTTTTTTTTTAAATGTATCATACCCATTTTTCCACAGTGTAGCTGCCCCCCTCAATACCCTACCCTCTCCCAGATCCCTTTCCCAAATCTTAACTATTGCCCTCTCCCTCCTTCCTTCACTGAAGCTGTTTCATAGTGTAGCGGTCCCACCCTAGTGTAGCTGTTGCTTACCAGAGGGTATTGCAGGATGCCTCAATATCGTGGCCTCACTGCAATACTCTGAAAGCCGCTGTAAGCGGTCATGAACGCTTCCAGCTCTTAAAAACCCTGAGGAGGTCGTTAAGGGGTTAAAACAGTGGCCTCACCATGGTTCACTTGCTCAGATATCTATAAAAACATAAATTATGCTTACCTCATAATTTCATTTCCGTCTGTGGGAGGAGAGTCCACTGCTTCATTCATTACTTGTGGGAATTAAGAACCTGGCCACCAGGAGGATGCAAAGACACCCCAGCCAAAAGCTTAAATACCTCCCTCACTCCCCTCATCCCCCAGTCATTCTGCCAAGGGAACAAGGAACAGTAGGAAAAATAGGGTATAAGTTGTGCCAGAATAATAATATAAAATTTAGGAAATTAAATTATCAGGTAAGCATAATTTATGTTTTCCATCTTAATGTGCCCCCTTAACCTTTTCAAACACAGTATGACTGTCTACTTGGGGCAGGTGATCACCATTACCGTGTTGCTCACCTTTAAATTTGAGGTGGGTGTGAGCCCTTTCTTGAAAGAGGAGAATTTTCTCTTTCATTTGAGGGGTATCATTCCCATCTAGTTAAAATAGATAGGGAGATAAGGGTCTCTTTATTTGCCCCCCTTTCCTACCACTAGAAATCTCTTTCTAGTTTATAGTGGGGCAGGTGTCCATCATTTTAATGGTGATCATCTGCATCCTAGGGGGACAATTTACCCCCTCATATGAAAGAGGAGGTATTAGCTTTTAAATGAGGCTGGTGATGTGTCCCTCTGGTGCAAACAGGAGGTGAGATAGGGGTTCATTTAGTGGAATATAATTTTAAATACTGCTTCAGGTATTTACCATTTTATGATAGTCTCCCTCTTTCAAATGACAGACTCCCCTCTTTCACTTGTCCTTGTAAATGGCCTGCGGGCTGAGATACGGGCTTCCAAAGTCATCTTCCACATCCCCAGGCTAGTTGTCACTCACTGCCAGTTTCAGCAGTTTGCCCAGCCCTTTTGTGATGTCACCACAGGCATGGTATTCCTCCTCACCTTTCCACCTCCCTGATCTCCCCCAACAGCTCTCTTACCCTCCACCCTCTCTCTGTCCACCACCATATTTGTTACTGGCAGCCTGCAAGCAGTAATACATTATTATTTTTACATTTTATTTTTTAATATTTAATAAAAATTTATTTTTTTCTGTAGTGTAGGGTTCCACCTCACCCTCTCCCCCTCCCCCTCCAAGCAATCATGGTCCCACGTATTCACTCCAAATGTTAATTTTCTGTTGCATAGGGCCCCCTCCTTCCCTCTCCCCTGCATAACACTTTTGCACTAGTGTAGGGAACCATGCCCTTCCCTGCCTAATTCCTTCTCTCCCACCACTCCTACTCTACACTAACCAATGATTGTGGATCCCTTACCATATGAATACAGATGCCTTCTGCCAACTTTTTTCAGCTCCCGCTGTCTAAGCTGACTGTGGGGACGGCAACACAGTACTGTGTGAGGTCCTACCTCCAATTGGCTCAAGGGGCAATATTTTTGTATCTTCATCATTATCATGTTATTCTTCCCTACATACACATTACAGCTAGGTAAAATTATGCAACCAGCCTTTTTCGGCCTAGTAAAAATGATTCTGTTTTCTGCCTTTGGCACTGCTCCTTAATGTACTCTTTTGTGTTTTCTATATCTTTTTTCAGATGTCAAGGAAAATTACATTTCTTCACAGCGAACATTACTGATGAAAAAAAGCAAACAATAAACCAGCAATGTCCTTGGAAAAATGAACAATCTGGTGATGGATGAAAACAAAGTAAAATCTGGAGATGGTCAATATTACCCCATCAATATTACAACTTAGGACCTTTATAGCTTTCTATGGCTTGCTAAAAGAAGTATTAGTAATGAATACTATGTGTTTGAAGTGTGACATTTATAAATTGATCAGTTAAATAAAACAAATTGAAGCTGATTTCAATTATATATTTTGCTCCTTCTGAAAACAGAACCATTTTTTTAAACATGTACACATAATCACACAGACATGCATACATGCACTCACATTTATATATAAAAAAATATCTGTTAAAAAATGTGCTTAATCTTTGGGGATTGTTTTACTAACTATAAAGAAAGCCCTAGATTATGAGTGGAGCACAAAAGTGCGCTGTCACAAGTGCTTTATTTGTGCTCCACTCAGTAATACCAGCGCACAAAAATGTAACCTGGTATTACAAGTCAGGCGCAATGCAAACACGACCTCCTGTTCGTATTGCCCGGAAGCCTTGCGCTCACAAGAGCGTGCTTCCATAAGCTCCAATGGGAACCTCATTCTGATGCTGTAAGACACAGCAAACCATCTAGCGCAGTGCAGGGGGCCATTTGTGCAGCTTTGGTAAGCAAAATAAAAATAAATATGTATATGAATAACAAGAGTATTTCACTGTGTTGTCTGCGCTCCTCTCGCAGTGCAGTGAAGTGAACAGAGCCTGGCACAATGGAGAGTGGGCGGGGGAAACACCCCTGTATACAGCAGTCCAATCAGGTAGGCAGCCTCTTCAGGCGTGACAGCCACACACGCCAAAACAGAACAGAATGCGAAGTGTAGAGAAGGCGCTCTTAGAGAAAGGAAGGTAATGCTGAAAGTACTGTGAAGAGCACTATACTAGGTAGAGCAAATAATGTCGAGTTCCAGGCAGCTGCTCTACCTAGTATAGTGCTCTTCACAGTACTTTCAGCATTACCTTCCTTTCTCTAAGAGCGCCTTCTCTACACTTCGCATTCTATGTATATGAATATATACATATATATTTATGTGTTTATATGTGTATATACACATATTAACACTTAAATATAAATGTATATAAGCATAAACATAAAGATTTGAGTACAATCACAGTCCCCATACATCTCTATGCAAAGGCACCCCACATTCCCTCATTTTAACCCCTTATAACTGCTTCCTGCAGTTTTTTTTAATAAAAAATAAAATAAAAATGCTTACATAAATAATATTTATTAAAAGGAACTGTCCAATTTATTTGTGGGGCAATTGAGGCAAATTTTTTTTTTATAACCAGGGGGTCTGACCTCTGGTTGATTGCGCTTAGCACAAAGTGCTCCCGTGAGCTCACAGAGCATTAACCAGCCACTAGTAATGGATGGTTATTTAACTTCCGCCATAAATGGGCAAATTTGCCCCTTTACTGGCGCACGTTAATATAGCACTCCACTTTTTTTTAAAGAATGTGTCCTTTTCAAACACCTCAATTATTAAAAAAAGAACACTTGTAAATATACATATATATAAATACATACACACACAATTATATATATATTATATATATTACAAAAAAAAAACTCTTTAGTGACAAAATACCAATTTCTTTCCCTATTAATATTCTGGATGAGGATTCTTTTTCTACTAAGTCACAATTTTGTCAGGTTTGAACACTGTCATATTTTTAAAGGGCAAATCTTTAATGTCAAACTGTACTTCAATATTCTTGTTCATATTTGTTATTCATTCTCACAGTTCAGTATAAATCCTAGTCCATTTCAAGATAAACTTATTACACATTTGAAAAAGTGAGTTCATAATTTAACTGTGCAGATTAATTTCTCTGTTTATGTGTGTTTATGCCAAAAAATTATTCAGTTTAATATATAATTTAAAAGATGTGTGTGTTCTGTAAATGTAATATGGCCGGGGCATGCAAGGTGATTCTTCGAAAAGATATGAAAATATTTTGAAATATAATTTAATACTTCACTGTTTTACTTTATATAGTTGATTGTATTTGGATTTTCAAAATATAACATTGTCTAAAGGGATATGAAATCCAACAATTTCATTTCATGATTTAAATGGAACATACAGTTTTAAACAACTCTCCATTGTTCTATTATTAAATTATCTTTGTTCATTTAGTATCCTTTGTTTAAAGAGTAGCAATGCAATTCTGTGAGCAAGCTGAGCACATTGAGTGAGTCAATAACACAAGGCATATATGTGCAGCCACCAATTAGTAGCTAGTGTATTCCCGCTCCTAAGCCTACATAGGTATTATTATTATTATTATCATCGGTTATTATGCTTTTCAACATAGGATACCAAGAGAATGAAGCAAATTAGCTAATAGAAGTAAATTGAAAAGTTGTTTAAAATTGCATGCTCTGTCTGAATCATGAAAGAAAAAAAATCCATATCCCTTTAAAATAGGGAAGTTATCAGATTTATCAAAGGACATAGAAAGAAGCAAAATAATTTGTAATCAATTGAGTAATTTAGTAACTTCTAGAGATTTTGATAAGTAACACAGATGTTAATTTAAATTAATTACAATTGTATAGCTAATATTAGATATTGTTTACAGCTTTTCAATGATTAGGTATGTTTATATTTACCCTGTAAACTTTAAAAAATGTTTGATATACATATTAATTTAAGGTTGGCTATCTTCATTCCTCTTATAATTACTGTGCACAGTACACTATTTTGTAATTCTTTGATAAAGATAAGTAAACCTGTATATTGTTTCAGATTTCTTGTTTTTAATAATCTTGAAAGAAAAATTAAAGTTTTTAAACTGCCCATAAATATTTAACTGTTGATTGCTGATGCTTATTAGAAAAACATTTTTAAAGGGACACTAAACCCAAAATATTTCCTTCATGATTCAAGTAGAGAATACAATTTTAAACAACATTCCAATTTACTTCTACTATCTAATTTGCTTAATTTTTTAGATATCTTTGTTGAAGAATAGTGATGTCGCAAATAGTTCGCCGGCGAATAGTTCCCGGCGAACATAGAATGTTCGCGTTCGCCGCGGCGGGCGAACATATGCGATGTTCGATCCGCCCCCTATTCGTCATCATTGCGTAAACTTTGACCCTGTATCTCACAGTCTGCAGACACATTCCAGCAAATCAGCAGCAGACCCTCCCTCCCAGACCCTCCCAGCTCCTGGACAGCAGCCATTTTAGATTCATTCGGAAGCTGCATTGTTAGTGAGAGGAGGGACAGTGTAGCTGCTGGTGATTTAATAGGGAAATTGATAGCTAGGCTAGTGTATTCAGTGTCCACTACAGTCCTGAAGGACTCATCTGATCTCTGCTGTAAGGACAGCACCCCAAAAAGCCCTTTTTAGGGCTAGAACATCATTTTTTTTAATTTATTTTTTCCCTTTGTAATCTAATTGCAGTTGCCTGCCTGCCAAGCCACTTGCCCAGTGCCACCACTCATATCTGGTGTAACAGTAGTATAAATTAAAAAAAAAAAAACTTTTTTGACTGTGAAACATCAGTCTGCTAGTGTAATCTAATTGCAGTTGCCTGCCTGCCAGCGTGTGTGCCAGGCCCACTTTCCCAGTGCCACCACTCATATCTGGTGTAACAGTAGTGTAAATTTAAAAAAAAAAAAAACTTTTTTGACTGTGAAACATCAGTCTGCTTGTGTAATCTAATTGCAGTTGCCTGCCTGCCAGTGTGTGTGCCAGGCCCACTTGCCCAGTGCCACCACTCATATCTGGTGTAACAGTAGTGTAAATTTAAAAAAAAAAAACTTTTTTGACTGTGAAACATCAGTCTGCTAGTGTAATCTAATTGCAGTTGCCTGCCTGCCTGCCAGCGTGTGTGCCATGCCCACTTGTTCAGTGCCACCACTCATATCTGGTGTAACAGTAGTGTAAATAAAAAAAAAAACTTTTTTGACTGTGAAACATCAGTCTGCTTGTGTAATCTAATTGCAGTTGCCTGCCAGCATGTGTGCCAGGCTCACAGCATATACTGTGCCCACTTGCCCAGTGGCCCCACTCATATCTGGTGTAACAGTAGTGTAAATTTAAAAAAAAAAAAAATTTGACTGTGAAACATCAGTCTGCTTGTGTAATCTAATTGCAGTTGCCTGCCTGCCAGCATGTGTGCCAGGCTCACAGCGTATACTGTGCCCACTTGCCCAGTGCCACCACTCATATCTGGAGTAACAGTAGTGTAAATTTAAAAACAAAAAACTTTTTGGACTGTGAAAAATCAGTCTGCTTTTTGTGTCAGGCTCACAGCATATACTGTGCCCACTTGCCCAGTGCCACCACTCATATCTTGTTTAATAGTAGTGTAAGTGTACATTTAAAAACAAAAAAAACTTTTTGGACTGTGAAACATCAGTCCACTTTTTTGTGTCAGGCTCACAGCGTATACTGTGCCCACTTGCCCAGTGCCACCACTCATATCTTGTTTAATAGTAGCGTAAGTGTACATTTAAAAACAAAAAAACTTTTTGGACTGTGAAACATCAGTCTGCTTTTTTGTGTCAGACTCACAGCGTATACTGTGCCCACTTGCCCAGTGCCACCACTCATATCTTGTTTAATAGTAGTGTAAGTGTGCATTTAAAAAAATAAAAACTTTTTGGACTGTGAAACATCAGTCCGCTTTTTTGTGTCAGGCTCACAGCGTATACTGTGCCCACTTGCCCAGTGCCACCACTCATATCTTGTTTAATAGTAGTGTAAGTGTACATTTAAAAAAATAAAAACTTTTTGGACTGTGAAACATCAGTCTGCTTTTTTGTGTCAGGCTCACAGCGTATACTGTGCCCACTTGCCCAGTGCCACCACTCATATCTTCTTTAATAGTAGTGTAAGTGTACATTTAAAAAAAATGACAGGCAGAGGCAAGCCACCCCGCAGGTGCCGTCGTGGTCGTGGTGCTGTGATTTCCTTTGGCCCTAGAATAATGCCCAGTGTTCAGAGGCCACGTACCATGAACTCAAAAAGTTCTGAGGACATAGTTGACTTTTTAACACAGGACACCCAATCTTTTATAGCTTCCGCTCTGAACCTTGACGCACCATCCTCCTCCAGCTTATCTTCGGGCATCACCTCTCAAGTTACCACTCGTCCGCCTGCCGCCACCACCAACATTAGCACCACAGTCGCTTCACTTGATCTGTCAGAGGAGTTATTTACACATCAGTTGGAAGAAATGAGAGATGTGCAACCATTATTGCCAGAGGATGTAGATAATAGGGATATGTCTCAGTCAGGCAGCATTACACACATGGACGTACGGTGTGATGATGATGATGATGATGTTGTACCCGCTGCGGGAGTTTGGTCTGTCACTTTGAAGCGGATGTGACCCTTACACTACCTGATCGATACAACATCATACCTGATGTTTTAAAGCACGTTATTCCAAACAATTTAGGAATGTTAAGTGATTTATGCCCTTTATGGATTAAAACCAGACTCTGCATCAACTATGTAATTTTCCGTGGGAGTTTTGCCATGGATCCCCCTCCGGCATGCCACAGTCCAGGTGTTAGTACCCTTGAAACAACTTTCCCATCACTATTGTGGCCAGAAAGAGTCCCTGTGGGTTTTAAAATTCGCCTGCCCATTGAAGTCTATGGGGGTTCGCCCGGTTCGCAAACTGGATTAAAGCCTTTTGGAAAAGACGCATTTTTCTTCCCCTTGGGGGGTGGATTGCTACTATATATATATATATATATATATATATATATATACAGATGCATTTAGGTATTTATATCTGTATATATATATGTATTTACATACATATATACTCACATAAATACATATATACACATACACACACACATGTATATATATATATATATATATATATATAAATATATATATATTGGTTTATTCATATTAGTACCTGATAAGTATATGGTTTATATTTAAGAAACAATTAGTATGTGAAGACTTATAAACAAGAGTTTAATACTCAATGGTGACCTGGATGTCAGGGTGCCAGGAATCAGACTGAGATGAGAAGTAAAAAAATAATCACACCTTTATTAATAGCAAAAAATAATAAAAAGTCCACAAGTCAAATAACAAGCCAGGAGTCAAAACCAGAGCTGGAAGTCAGACAAGCTGAGTCAGGAGCCAAAGCGAGTAGTCAGACAAGCCGGAATCAGGAACAAGGAAAACAGCAGAGTCAGGAACAAGCCAGGGATCAGGAACCAAGAGAGACATCAGACAGCCAGGTAATACACGGGAACTCTCACAAACAGTTCTGAGACAACGCAAGGGAAAAGCATACCGAACAGAGGCCCTTTAAATAATAAATGATGTCATTACAATTCTTAGACTGCAACCTGTCTCACATGGATGATGTACACCAGTCTGGTCATAAAAGGGCATGCAGGAAATGAGCAGCATTACACACTATGCAGCAAGAGAGGTGAGTAAAATGGTTGCCAGCAGCACATGGCTAACAAAGCAGGGAAAAAATCCTGACAGTACCCTCCACTCAATGACCCCTCCCCCGTGGGAGGACAAAACGCTTATTGGGGAAATGGGCATGGAAGGCACGGAGGAGGGAGGGAGCATGAACATCTGAGGAGGGAACCCATGAACGCTCCTCCTGACTGTAACCCCTCCAGTGAACCAAATACTGTACGCAGCCCCTGGACATACGAGAGTCAATAATGCTGCTGACCTCATATTCTTCATGGTTGTCAACAAAGATAGGATGGGGATGAGGCAACACAGTGGTAAACTGATTACAAACCATTGGTTTCAAGAGGGAGACATGAAAAAAATTGGAGATGCGCATTGCAGGAGGAAGGTCAAGAGCGTAGGCCACAGGATTGACCCATCAGAGTATTCAAAAAAGACCAACATAACTGGAAGCCAGTTTATTGAAAGGCACACAAAGGTTCAAGTTGTGGGAGGAAAGCCAAACCCTGTCACCAACCTGGTAGAAAGGCGCAGGCAGATGCCTACGATCAGCCTAGAACTTTGGCCGCTGCATAGAATGATGAAGGCAATCCTGAATCTGCACCCACGTAGAACGGAGTTGCCGGAGATGCTCCTCCAAATCCGGAATACCATGAGACATGAATGAATCGGGCAACAAGGATGGTTGAAACCCATAATTCGCCATGAACGGGGATAACTTGGAGGAAGCATTAATAGCACTATTACAAGCAAACTCTGCCCAAGGTAACAGTTCAGACCAATTATTGTGGTGATCTAAGACAGAGCTTGATTAGACCATTCCACAGCCCCATTGGATTTATGGTGATATGCAGAGGAGAAGGAAAGCTGAATCCCCATTTAAGCACAAAAGGAACGCCAAAATCTGGAGACAAACTGGCTACCCGGTCTGACACTATCTCCTTGGGTAACCCATGTAAATGGAAACCTCCCGGGCAAAAATTGAAGCAAGCTCCTGAGCAGTAGGTAGTTTCTTCAAGGGAATGCAATGTAACATTTTAGAAAAACGGTCAACCACCATAAGGATAACAGTATTGCATTGGAAACAGGGAGCTCGACAATGAAGTCCATGGAAAGATGTGTCCAAGGATGCTCACCATTAGCAATAGGTTGAAGAAGACCCACAGGAAGACGTCGAGGAAACTTATTCTGTGCATAAACTGAGCAGGAGGCAAGATACGTAGCAACATTAGAACGTAGACCTGGCTACCTGAATTGTCGAGTGACAGACCAAATCATTTGGTTCTTGCCTGGGTGACTGGCAGCTTTAGGATAGTGGTAAGTTTGCAAAAGTTTAGTTCAAAGATTCTCAGGAACAAAACACTTACCACTAGGTTTCTCAGGAGGTGCATTGGTTTGTGCAGCCAGGATCTCCCCCAAGGAAGAAGTCAAATTAGTACGTATGGTAGCCAAAATATGGTCATATGGTATAACTGGAGTAGGTACAAACTCCTCTTTGGACAGAGGTGAAAATTGTTGAGAGAGGGCATCAGCCCTAACATTCTTACTACCAGGCAGGTAGGAGACCACATAATTAAACCTAGACAAAAATAGCGCCCATCTGGCCCGTCGGGGCGACAAACATTTTGCTTCAGATAGATAAGTTAAATTCTTGTTAAGTAAGAATGAGCACTGATACACCTCTCCCTCCTCCTAAAGGCCCTCTCTGCCATGGATAGACATGTGAATCCCAACTGCATCAGTTCAGCAGTACCTGGTGACTCGGTACCAGAAGGCATGGGAGGAGAGGGAGGCATGGGTGGGCATGAACACATAGGAGACAACAGAACACGAGGCTTCTGCAAGCGCTCCTTGAAAGAGGGCCTCTCTCTGAGACTGATGTTAATTAGGTTAAAAAAAGATACCAAAGCCTTGAGATCCTCTGGTAAATCTCTGGCAGCAACTTTGTCTTTAATCGCATCAGAGAGCCCATGAAAGAAGGCGTCAACAAGGGCTTCATTGTTCAAACCTACCTCTGCAGAAAGTGTACGGAACTCAATGGCATACTGAGCAACAGATCTCGTACCTTGCTGAATGAACATGAGTCATTTAGCAGCAGAGGAGGAGCGAGCCGGAACATCAAATACCCTTGGAAAGGAGGCCACAAATTCAGGGTAATTTGAAATCACAGGTTTATTAGTCTCCCACTACGGATTAGCCCAGGCAAGAGCTTCTGCAAGCGCTCCTTGAAAGAGGGCCTCTCTCTGAGACTGATGTTAATTAGGTTAAAAAAAGATACCAAAGTCTTGAGATCCTCTGGTAAATCTCTGGCAGCAACTTTGTCTTTAATTGCATCAGAGAGCCCATGAAAGAAGGCGTCAACAAGGGCTTCATTGTTCTAACCTACCTTTGCAGCAAGTGTACGGAACTCAATGGCATACTGAGCAACAGATCTCGTACCTTGCTGAATGAACATGAGTCGTTTAGCAGCAGAGGAGGAGCGAGCCGGAACATCAAATACCCTTGGAAAGGAGGCCACAAATTCAGGGTAATTTGAAATCCCAGGTTTATTAGTCTCCCACAACGGATTAGCCCAGGCAAGAGCGGTGTCAGAGAGTAACGAGATGAGAAATCCCACCTTAGCTCTATCAGAGGGAAACACCCGAGGTAACATCTCAAAGTAAATGCCCACCTGGTTCAAAAACCCTCTGCACTGAATAGGATCACCTTCATATCGCTGAGGTAGAGGTGCAGAACCAGACATGCTCCTGTTAGGACTAGGTGCTGCAGCGAAAACAGGAGCAGCCATAACTTGGGGGACACTTTGGTCCAAATGTGCAGTGAGAGTCAGCAGGGTTTGCAGGGCTAGTGGAAATTGATCCAAGCGGTGATCCTATTCATCCATCCTGAAAATGATAGTAGGTAAAGGTGAATTATTAGCATCATCAGGATTCATGGCCCTTGCGTAATGTCAGGGTGCCAAGAATCAGACTGAGACGAGAAGTGCAAAAATAATCACACCTTTATTAATAGCAAAAAATAATAAAAGCCAGGGATCAAGAACCAGGAGGGACATCAGACAGCCAGGTAATACACAGGAACTCTCACAAACAGGTCTGAGACAACACAAGGGCAAAGCATACTGAATAGAGGCCCTTTAACTAATAAGTGATGACATTACAATTCTGAGACTGCAACCTGTCCCACATGGATTATGTACACCTGTCTTGCCATAAAAAGGCATGCAGGAAATGAGCAGCATCACACACTATGCACCAGAGTCAGCAAGAGAGGTGAGTAAAATGGCTGCCAGCAGCACATGGCAAACAAAGCAGGGAAAAACCCTGACACTGGAACTGCATATGTGGACAACGCTGGATATTTTCATTACACAACGTGGAGACAAGCAATTTCTGGTGTATATGATTAGATCTTCTCTACACTGTGCGGCCCTTACCTCATATTGATTGAGGTAGAAGAGTGTAAGTAGATGCCCATTAGGGACCAGGATTCAAATTTTCCAACGATGTCATTATGAACTTTTGACTACTTCTTGTCTATTTATAACTAGAAATAATTGAGGTTTTTTCCTCTATTGGGACTCTTTTTTTATATATCATATATATTTTATAAGTATTTATATATGATTTTCTATCTGTTTTTTAGGTCTATTAGACTACAATTGAATTTCTAACAGTAATTTATACCAGTTATTTTAGCATTTGTGAACTAACATTTTAAGCATTATTCTATATTGTTTATTTTGATATCTACATATTTTTGATTTTCTTTTGCGCCAATTCACGAACCCTCTTTTTTCTAAATTATCTTTTGTATTGTGCATCTAGATTTAATGGAATCCGGAAACACAATAGGGGAATTCTTGGCAGCATTTGGATTTCTAATTTCTGTTTCACAGCGCCCAGGCCACATCTCCTTTCTATATATATATATATATATATAACTGTATAGGAAGATGAAGGGCACTCTCAGGATTTGTGAGATTTGCGTATCAGCAAAAAATTATTTATTCATTGTTCTTAATCACAACTTTGATAAGTCGACGTATTGGCTTTCGCAGAAGCCTTCATCAAGACAAGTAAAAAACTGTTGAATAAAAGAGAAAACAACCAATATTTGCAAACACAATATGAAAATACATGCACCCATCACTGAATATGTATGTTAAAATTAAAATAAGGACAACCCAAGCATCCCAAACAAGGATATCAGGCATAAACAATTAACCATATCCACACCAAGTCAATTGATAGTACCAATACAGCCCAGGCCAGGCCACCCCTCCAGCATAGATCAGTGCAGCAATGAGTGAGCCAATTCCCATACTAGTAGGTATACCACTAAAGCAATTATCCAAAAGATCAGATGAAACCATCCAGTATTCAACACTGCATGGTTTCATCAATAATAAGGTAAGCTTACCTAACTGACTTTTTATAAAAAATGAAAACATATCAGCCAAAGTATATACCTATACACACAAAAGGAAACAACAATCATACCAAGCGGCAAAACTATGGCCACTGGCACATTTAAATATGCCCATCAAATTGCTGTTATTTAATATATCTAGGAGCTTATACCACTTAGCCGAATATTGCAAAACAGCCACCTACATATGAAGAGTCTATTATATTCTTTCACCTCTTGTATACTGCATGCTACACATACCAGCCAACCCAGCAACATCCTATAAACATAGAACTCACTTCCTATGCTCAAAACTTAGACCAGTGGAGTGCGCAAATTTGCCATACCCCCTGTGATTATTCTGTGTACAAATTATACAAGAAATATAGAAAAGCGGTAGTCCTGGAGAGTATAGTTAAAACGTCTTTATTTCAAACTCAGATTAAAAACGAATGGCAATCACAAGTAAAAGCATAACAGGTGTGGCACTGTTTGGCTTACGCGTTTCGGCTGAGAGCCGTAGTCATAGCCTATAGTGCTGTGTGACACACCTCTCTAAATACTCATACCTAAAATCCTATTGGTTAAAAATTAGAACACACCTGTTGATTACATACTCTATACAAAGAGAACTAATATTAACAGTACCTCCTAAGCAATTAAACCCAGCGAATTTGACAAATACAACATTCACTTATACATGGAATAAACATGTTGCAGAATGAGAAATACACACTAAACCTCCAAAATTAGAAATAGTGCAATATACAATGTGCAAAATCTCAAAACATACATTGTGTACTATGTGTACCATATTAGCTATATATATTCTCATTCTAACAAAGAATATGAAGGGTCAAAAGTCAAAACATGTTATACACATAGTTCAACCCTTAATTCAAATGACATGAATCTCAAATTTACATTTGAATTTAATGACATAAGTGCTAATTTTTTAGATCTTACCCTTATAGGGCTCCCAGATGGCAGAGTTAAAACAGTTTCCTACAGGAAACCCATCTCAGGGAATTCAGTCCTATTCGGGACTAGCTGCCATCCGAAACATGTCCCAGAAGCAATTGCTAAAGGGGAGATGATCAGATTAAAAAGAAACTGTTCAGATGACAGCGACTTCAAGACTTTAGCCAGGGACCTTGAATATAGGCTTCAACAACGCAGATATCCAAAAAAAGCCATTCGTAAGGCCAAACATTTGGTGAGCTCCAAAACCAGAGATAGTCTTCTGGTAGATAGACAAATAAATGATTCTAAGCCCTTTGATGGAGTGACGTTTGTCACCACTCACAGTGGACAATACAATGACATTTGTTCCATTATACGCAAGCACTTTAAAATCCTCAATGCAGATGATAAATTAATTGAAATGGTTAAAAGTGGTGTTAGGTGTGCATACAGGAAAGGTCCCACACTGGGCTCCCAGCTATCTCCAACTATGTTGCCCACTAAGACTAATGATGCTTGTGCGTGGATCAGACATCAGGGCATGCATAAATGCGGCCACAGAAAATGCAAACCGTGTGACCTTGTACGCACTGGAAATACATTTACAAGTTATGTTACAGGGAAAACATTTAATATCAAAACACTCTTAAATTGCACATGTACTAATGTGATTTATGTACTTAACTGCTCCTCATGTAAAATTCAATACATAGGTCTTACCTCCAGAGATGTAAACACCAGAATTAGGGAACATCTTTCCTCTTTTACTACAGTTAAATCGAGTACCCCTGTAGTCCAGCATTTCGGGGTCTACCATGGAGGGAACCTTTCTTCCTTTTCTTGGAGTGCTATAGAAAGGGTTCACAGACCTAAAAGGGGAGGTTCCATAGATCGCATGCTGGAGTTGAGAGAAGCCCATTGGATTTTCACAATGGGCACTCGTATTCCAAATGGGCTCAACTCCAAGTATGATATCATGAATTTGTGGTAACTGGTCTGGGCTCCTTAGCTCTCTGTGAGCCACTCCTATGCATGTCATATTTATCTGTTCAGGACTCTGTAATCTCTTGCGCTATTCAGGCATTTGATTTCATTTGTCCATATATACTTTACCCTGGATTACTTAGGACAATCATGTAACTTAGAAATTTTAACCCATATTATTGCTTACGATTAAGATCTATAATTATGTTATAGGGTTAGGGTCCGCCTTAACAGTATTAGACTTTTCTATGTGTATAACATGTTTTGACTTTTGACCCTTCATATTCTTTGTTAGAATGAGAATATATATAGCTAATATGGTACACATAGTACACAATGTATGTTTTGAGATTTTGCACATTGTATATTGCACTATTTCTAATTTTGGAGGTTTAGTGTGTATTTCTCATTCTGCAACATGTTTATTCCATGTATAAGTGAATGTTGTATTTGTCAAATTCGCTGGGTTTAATTGCTTAGGAGGTACTGTTAATATTAGTTCTCTTTGTATAGAGTATGTAATCAACAGGTGTGTTCTAATTTTTAACCAATAGGATTTTAGGTATGAGTATTTAGAGAGGTGTGTCACACAGCACTATAGGCTATGACTACGGCTCTCAGCCGAAACGCGTAAGCCAAACAGTGCCACACCTGTTATGCTTTTACTTGTGATTGCCATTCGTTTTTAATCTGAGTTTGAAATAAAGACGTTTTAACTATACTCTCCAGGACTACCGCTTTTCTATATTTCTACATTTTGCCAGTGTATCCTGGACTGTTAAGCTGTGGGGAGGTGTGTGCGTGCAGCAAATAGTTATTGGTGATTCTTCAGCATCGGTACTTTCCACGGATTGGTTACTGCTGATTGACGCTTTGACTAGCCAATAGGATCTAGCGCTCATCGAAGAGGAGAGACGCTGTACATCTGCAGACCCACGAGGACGCCAAGCAGCTGAGCCGGTGAAGAAACGAGCACTCGGAGATGGTATAAGGTACCCGTGCATCGTAGATCCCAAAGTGTCCGGTATAGTAAGCAGGCTTGGGCAACAGTGGGGGGCTTATTTTGACCAATTCGCCTATGCAGTTACCTATAAAAGTTTCCTTAAGCTGTCATACAGCTGTCATACAGTTTGGAATACACTGCACTATTAACTATTAGCTGACCTCAAGTGGTTTTTCACGCATTTGTTTTAGCACTACTGAGTTCCTTCTTTTGTATGTTTACAAATTATACAAACCATACTATACAGTAACAGATATTGGCAATCTAAATGGTTAGCGAAGGGCAAAGTGTGGTCATCTTTTATCAAATGCCAATTTCGGCAAATTATATCCCCTATTTTGTTAGAGGCTGGGCTAAATGAGGTGATGAAATTCAATCGTTGGTCCTCGTCAACATTTTTGGGTTTCCTCTGAATCAGCGTTGCTTGCTTCAAGTGGGCGACCTCATTCAATTTCTGTTCAACCAATTTCAGGCTATATCCCCTTTCAAGAAATTTCTTCTTCATCTCTTGGAGATGAGTAGCTTGCTTAATCAGATCCTAGTTATTACGAATAACTCTTAACAGTTGAGACTTGACTATCCCAGATGACAAACAAGTCATCTATGTACCGTCTGTATAGTAAGATGTTAGGGTTACGGTCCAAGAAGATAAACTTGTCTTTGAACCATGCCATAAAAAGATTTGCATAAGATGGCGCCATACTGGATCCCATGGCTGTTCCGATCAATTGTATGTAATACGTATCCTCGAATCGAAAATAGTTATGTGTTAAACACATAAGGAGACAATCCAACAAAACCTCCCATAATCCTTCATCCCATAAGCCTTCATAATCCATGCTAGATACCAAGAAACTTCTGACAGCCTCAATGCCCAATTCATGCAGAATAACCGTATATAGGCTATTAACATCTAGAGTCACCAAGATACAACCGATGGGGAATACTTTATTGTGCAACATATTGATAAACTGGATGAAGTCTAATAGGAACACCTCTGTGTTCTTGACTAAACCCTGGAGGTGGTAGTCGATATAGATAGATAAATTCTGAAATAAAGATCCCTCAGCAGAGACAATAGGTCTTCCGGGTCGTGTTTTCAGATCCTTGTGGATTTTCGGAATCGTGTATACAATAGGATACCTTGGATAGTCTACAGATAGAAAATCCAACGGGGTCTCATTGATGTATCCATTATTGGATGCCATGAGAAGGCTGCTGTCTAACATCTTCTTGTATACCTTTTTTGAGGTAGGTGCCGCTAAGATTTGTCCATGGTGTTGTAGCGGGCAGACATAGATTGTTGCGGTTTCTGCTAGAATTGTTTATAATAAGTGTCTTCTCACACTAGGATATTCTCATAACATATGGACTTATTGCTTAGGCTGATATATATATTGCTACGTTGTTGCGAGTAGCCACATGTGTTATGGATATGCATTATTTTTTGTGCTTAGTAAGAGATGTTATTGCCAGCATGTATATAGTATATGGAGTGTGTACTCTCTCCCATAATTGTAACAGGGCTACTTACGAGTGTTATATGATCACTGACAAGCATTAAGTATATGGGTTCATTGCAAGATAGTGCCGTGTTTTCTTCTTGTTATTGTACAGGATTGTGCGTTAGCACTGTGGTTTCTTTCTAATATATATTCAGTTTAACTCTTTAGGCGCTTTCCATCTCTTTCCATCCATTATGAGGGGCTACCTTTGCTTGTGATGTATTGTCAACAACACAATCCTTGCTATCTAGTTATCTTGTCACTATTGTATGCTAGTGAATTGTACATTAAGTGTGCGGCCCACATTGCTAGTGTTTATTTACTGTTTTGAGTGTGTTTAAGCTAGTATGTTTTGCTAACCATTTAGATTGCCAATATCTGTTACTGTATAGTATGGTTTGTATAATTTGTACACAGAATAATCACAGGGAGTATGGCAAATTTGCACACTCCACTGGTCTAAGTTTTGAGCATAGGAAGTGAGTTCTATGGTTATAGGATGTTGCTGGGTTGGCTGGTATGTGTAGCATGCAGTATACAAGAGGTGAAGGAATATAATAGACTCTTCATATGTAGGTGGCTGTCTTGCAATATTCGGCTAAGTGGTATAAGCTCCTAGATATATTAAATAACAGCAATTTGATGGGCATATTTAAACGTGCCAGTGGCCATAGTTTTGCTGCTTGGTATGATTGTTGTTTCCTTTTGTGTGTATGGGTATACACTTTGGCTGATATGTTTTCATTTTCTATAAAAAGTCAGTTAGGTAAGCTTACCTTATTATTGATGCAACCATGCGGTGTTGAATACTGGATGGTTTCATCTGATCTTTAGGATAATTGCTTTAATGGTATACCTACTAGTATGGGAATTGGCTCACTCACTGATCTATGCTGGAAGGGTGGCCTGGCTTGGGCTGTATTGGTACTATCAATTGACTTGGTGTTGATATGGTTAATTGGTTATGCCTGATATCCTTGTTTGGGATGCTTGGGTTTTCCTTATTTTAATTTTAACATAAATATTCGGTGATGGGTGCATGTATTTTCATATTGTGTTTGCAAATATTGGTTGTTTTCTCTTTTATTCAACAGTTTTTTACTTGTCTTGATGAAGGCTTCTGCAAAAGCCGAAACGTCGACTTATCAAAGTTGTGATTAAGAACAAAGAATAAATAATTTTTTGATGATATGCAAATTTAAAAAATCCTGAGAGTGCCCTTCATCTTCCTATAAAGTTCTACAGATTTTTTTGAGGATTGCACCCAGGTTCGGAACTACTGACCAAAGTCGGAGTGTTGGAACACCCGCTACTTCCATATATATATATACATGTGTGTGTATATACATTGGAGCTCTTTTCAGGCTTAAACCTGAAAACATAAAAAAGCATTTTTGTTCATGATTAATATTTAATAATGGTTTTAACTATGTATTTACTGTACATATTTCACATTTCAATGTTCTTCACATAGGTGGATATGTTCTAAGTATTTTGAAATAGATATTCATATATATTTGTATATATCTAAACCTATATACAGTGTTTCCTCTAAGGCAAGTTTTGTGTGTGGCCCAGCAGTGAAACAGTTAATAAGTGACCCATACCTTGCAGTCTGCATTGTACAGTGTTTTTTACTTGCAGGGTGCGGATACTTAATTCACTAGTTCACTGCTGGGCTGTACACAAAACTGGGCTTAGAGGGAACACTGCTTAGTGTTCTCCAAAGAAAAATTTGCCAGCCAGATGGCATTATGAAGCAGCCAGGTAGTTCCCTCTCCCTTATCCCTATGTATTTGTGCTGTATGTTTCTGTAATTTGTTTGCTCTGTTATTAATTTACACTTACCCCCTACGCAGCTAACCAGTCCGCCCACCTTCCTACAGTATTTAATGGTGCTCTCTGCACCACTGAAGTAAGTTCTCTCTCCCTTATCCCTATGTATTTGTGCTGTATCTTTCTGTATTTTGTTTGCTCTGTTATTATTTCACATCTACCCCCTACCCAGCTGACCAACCCGCCCACCTTCCTGCTGTATTTAATGGTGCTAAAGGCGCGCCAAAGGCAAGCCCATCAGCACCCGTCTGCGCCCTGACTGCACCCAACGCCACAATCCTTGGCTCCAGAAACTGCCGCCACTACAATGCCAGCACCCTCCACGCACTCAACACCAGTAGATCGTCCGCCTGCCACCAGGCATCCCCGACCAACACCTTCGGACCTTTCACCTGCCACAACTGTTCCTTCCCCTCCCTCCGGACCACAATCCAACCAACAAACCCACCCAAAAACAGCCGCAATTGCCTCAACTGCATCCTCCTCAACACCCGCTCCATCCACAAACACACCCTCGAAATCTGGAACCTACTAGACTCCACCTCCCCTGACATCGCCTTCCTCACCGAGACCCGGCTAAACCCTGCATCAATGGCTAAACCAGACATCGCCACTGCAATACCCAACGGCTACAAGATCTGCCACAAAGACCACAGCAACTGACCTAGAGGAGGCATTGCCATCATCCACAAACACACAAGTCACAACCAGCTCCGACGACCACTCACCAGGCCTAGAACACCTACACTTATAGATCCAGGTCAACCCCAACACCACCCTCCGCGGCACCCTCATCTATAGACCACCCGGACCTCATCCCGCTTTCTGCGACTCCATCACCAACCACATCGCACCCCATGCCCTCACCTCAATGGACTACATCTTCCTTGGTAACCTTAAATTCCATCTTGACAACCCCAATGATCACAACACCTCCACCCTCCTGGAAATCCTCGGAAGTATAGGACTGAAGCAACTCGTAAAACTACCCAACCCACACAGCTGGCCACACCCTCGGTCCGATCTTCTCCTTAGGCAACCACATCTCAGTCAACCATATCACCGAACTCCTCTGGTTTACCACCAATGCATACACTTCTCCTTCAACAAACCCACCTCCGACAGTACCACCTGCCCCGCAGAAACTGGAACAACATCACCCAAGACCAACTACACTGCACCCTAAACAAATCCTCCCCACCTACCTCCACAGACACCAACTCCTCCGCCCCGCAACCTCCACCGCTGGATTACAGCCTGCTCCAACACCCTCTCCCCCCTCAAAAAAACCATCTGGCTGCCAAACCACCAACAAAGCCAGCTGGTTCACCCTGGCCCTCCAGGACTCCAAACGCCACTGCAGATGACTGGAAAGAACCTGGAGATCCAGCAAGACCCTTCTGGATAAAGCGGCCTTTAAGGAAGCAATCACTACCCACCACCACCTAATAAAAAACGCCAAAAAAACAGCCATCCAAGACAGAATCAACTCTAATGCACAAAGCAGCAAGGAGTTGTTCTCAGTCATCAAGGAATTCTCTAAACCCAACAACGACACTACTAACATTCCACCCTCCCAGGACCTCTGCAATACCCTCGCTGCACACTTCCACTGCAAGTTTCACGCCTCATAACTCAACCTCCACCACCCACTCCCCTACACCCAATGACACCCCTCCAAAATTCGCCCCCCTCATCACATACGGACTATCTGGAGCCCCATCACCACAGATGACACCCTCAGAATCATGAAATCCACCCACTCCGGTGCACCCTCGGACCCATGCCCCCATCACATATTCAACAAAGCATGCAACACCATTGCCTCTGAACTCCGCCGCACCATCAACTGCTCCATCAAAACTGGCACCTTCCCGGATGTCTGGAAGCACACGGAACTGAAACCCCTGCTAAATAAACCCTTGGCAGACCCCACGGACCCGAATAACTACCATCCCATCTCTCTACTCCCCTTCCCGGCCAAAGTCATAGAGAAGTCCATCAACTTGCAACTTATTGACCACATTGAGGCCAACCACACCCTGGGCCACTCACAGTCTGGTTTCAGAAGCAACCACAACACCGAGACCACCCTCCTCGCCGCCACAGATGACATCCATGCCAAGCTTGACCGAGGAGCAACCACCGCCCTCATCCTCCTAGACCTCTCAGCAGCTTTGGACATTGCTGACCACAAAACCCTCCGCACCTGCCTACACGATGCTGGAACCTGCAGCAAAGCCCTAGAATGGAACACCTCCTTCCTCATGGGCAGGACCCAGAAAGTCAGACTCCCACTTTCTCCTCAAAACCCACACCAGTCAACTGCGGTGTACCGCAAGGTTCTTCGCTGAGCCCAACCCTCTTCAACATCTACATGGCCCCTCTTGCCGCCATCATCTGATGCCATGACCTCAACATCATCTCCTATGCCGACCACACCCAGTTAATCATCTCACTCACCCAATATCCCACCACCGCCAAAAAGAACGCCCATGAAGGCCTGACAGCAGTCGCCACCTGGATGAAGGACAACCGGCTCAAACAGAACACAGACAAAACTGAAGTCCTCCTCCCCAGACCCAATAAATCCTCATAGCATGACTCCTGGTAGCCCACAGCCCTCAGTCACCCTCCAACCCCAACCGACCATGCACAAAATCTAGGCTTCATCCTGGACTCCTCACTCTCCATGGACCAATAAAACAATGCCATCACCTCAGCATGCTTCCACATTCTCCACCTGCCATTAAAAATCTTCAAGTGGATCACTACTGAAACCGAGAAAACAGTCACCCACGCCCTTGTCAGCAGTCGGTTAGACTACGGCAACGCACTCTACACCAGCTCCACCATCAAACTCCAAAAGAGACTCCAATGTATCCAGAACACCTCAGCCAGACTCATCCTTGACATCCCTCTCCAATGCCACATCACCGAACACCTAAGGAACCTTCACTGGCTCCCCATCAACAAGAGAATCACCTTTAAGCTCCTTACCCATGCGTTCAAGGCCCTACACAGCATTGGACCCGAACACCTCAACCATAACGTACGTTAGGACCCCTTAACGCTGCTTTTGACGGCTAACACCAAACTCAAAATCTAGGTGTTTGTGTTTCTCACTGAAATTATTTACAATACGGTATAATTATATATCCAACAGTGCTTAAAAAAGTCGACCTCTGGCTCCTAAAATGGATGGGTCCCTAGTCACCCATGGGTGGATGGATATAGCAAAAATGTATAGTTTTAGGAGCGCCTAAACTAAGGCCAGGTCTGGTATAATAAAATCGTTGACCGGAATTATAGAACAATTATGAATTGTATAGTGAGTATTAGATTAAAAAGTTTAATAACATATATTATTCTTTACACAATAAAAATATAATAAAAAGATCAAAAATATATCACTTAAACACAATATTACATGGATCCATGAAAAAATATATTAATAAATAAAATGATATTAGGGTTAAAATCAAAGAGTGGTGTTGGGGTAGACAATGATAATAACTACTCTGCAGTGTATATTAGATAAATACAATAAACAGTGCAATTGAGCACAATTGGAAATACAATGATAAGTGCAATTGGGTGAGTACAATACAGTGGATCTCAATAAGATCAAATGACAATATGAGATTAAAAGAAACAAAAGAAAAAATAATTAAATGAGATAGTTCATAGTGGTAGTTGTGTTGTAATGTCTCAAAATCCCTCCTGGGTGTAGTAGAAGTAAAGTCTCAGAATCCCTCCTGGGTGTGGTGTAATAGAGTCACTTCACAAAAAATGTTCCAAAGTCAAAAAATTAGGTGAAGGTGAATGTGAAGACGTGAAAAAATAATTATATCCAAGCTCTATCCAAATAAATGTGATAGTAAAAATGGTGGTGATTATAAAAAATACAAACATGTTAATAAAAATATAAAAATAAAAATAAAAATATAAAAATGTATTGATATGTCAGCAGTGAATATCCCAGGTTAAAAAACAAGTGAAAATGGCTGTGATAAGTATCCAAAAATCAAGAGATGAAAAATAAAATGTTATAAAAATATAATATAAATCTCCAAATCCTGTGGAAAAAGAAAATAAACAACATAGAGCAGTATCGTTTTACAGATATCTACAAATTATTGAAATATATCTCACCATATATGCCAACGCGTTTTGGCCCACCTATAGGGCCTTTTTCAAGACTGATATATGGTTGGTGAGTTTGCTTCTTATATACTAATAGTATGCCCTATGGGCTCCAAAAACAAACAGAATTTGCGCCAAAATGTTGACCCTATGACGTGGATCTGTTCAGAAACCAGATGTGCTTTGTAGGATTTTATTTCCTGTTAATCTCTATTCGTAGTGGATAAATTATATATAAATGAGTTGTTGGTTATATGAATATAGGTATATCTATCCTTGTTCTCTAATGTCAATATACTAACCCTTTTTTTCCGATTGTGTAGTTATGGATGTTAACCACTAAAATTGTGGCGACCAGATTTCATCGTTAGACCGGAAGTTGCTGTGACCGCCAAACCGGAAGTGAGCTGTTTTCGCTAAAACCGGAAGATGTTATAGCGTTCACTTCCTGTTGGCTTGTCAGCATCCGGTATTAGTTAAAGGGGCGCAAAAATACATGTCCATTAAAGGGATGATGTTTGTTTCAATAACTGTTAGATATATGTATACTATACCTCATATGTAATTTAATAGATTATTAGCATTGTCTTAGTATGTTGGAATCGGTATGTGGGGTTACACTAATGAATATAGTTGAAAATGTATAATACTTAGGATATAAAGTAAAAGATCTTGGTAAGCTAAAATAGTCAGAGGATGTTTGTAAAAAAACTTATAAAAAACTTGATAAGCTAAAAAGGCGGGATGATACGACAGAGTATCTTAAAGATAATTTATTTGAATTTGTCTCCTTATGGTGGAAGCTATATATAATTATCACATTGTGAACTTCGATGTCTGGTTTAGTATCCCATTTGTATGAATCTTTCAATCAAATATTTCATTAGAATATTTTCACACAAAAAGACTTAATAGGTCAAACAAGGGTGGGATGATAAGACTGAGTATCTTAAAAGATAGTTGATTTAAATGTATCTCCTTGGTATGGAATCTGTATATGATTATCACTTTGAACTTAAATGTTTAATTTGGTATCACATTCGTATGAATCTTTTATTAAAATATAGGGTCTCTAGTGGGAGTTATATCCCTAAATTGGGAATGGGGGTATAGGTTAGGTTTATATTCGGGTGTCCATATTTATGGATCTGGGGCAAAGATACCACCCAGTTGATAGGATAAACGTTTGTATACACCTACCATATACTCTTGCCCTAACATCTTGTGCATGATTGAATCTGGAGCACTGTATTGGAGTCAGAAATCCAAACTGCTAGACAGAGGTCTGGAGAATATGTTTGATAGAAAGTTGGCATACTAATATACAGGCAGGGTGTAAAGTGTCTAGTATACACAGATGTCTTCTAAGGTAGAAGTTGCGCCTGAAAGGATTCTATAATAATTTAGATCAGACTATAAGATCTATAGAAAAGAAGCTAATAGATTTTGGATTTCGGACAATGACGTGGCCATCATTATTTTTTAGGGTTCTGGTGTATTAAAGATTTCCTCGCATATGATATAAGGATCACAGTATCTATAAAAAAGGTGATGTTCAGGTCAAGATGTAATCTTAGATAGAGAATTCATTCTGCGTTTATGGTCTTGTTATCCTGTCAGTGTTCCCTAGGAGAGGTCTTGTTATCCTGTCAGTGTTGTTCATATTTTGATCAACCGGTGATATATGCCGTAGATCCATAATGTGGTATGGTGCCTTTCTTTTCAATATTTAAGAATTGATATGGCTTGATGGGATCTATTTACTTAAGACTTAGTAAATGGGATAGATCTTCCTTGTTATTTAAGCCCTTAGGGTAAAGGCAATCCATTTCAAAGATCCAACTAGATTCTGATATAAGTAGTTTTTTGTCATAATCACCGCCCCTCCAATTTGGTTTCACCAACTGGATCCCATAGTAGCTCAGGTCCTTCAAGTTACTCTTATGATAGGTGGTGAAGTGTCTATACATGGCAGTGTCTGTGTTGCCATGTTCGACCTGTAGAATGTGCTCACGAATTCTATCTCTCAGATATCTTGAAGTTTGGCCTACATACTGCAGTCCACAGCTACATTGACCTATGTAGATGACACCTTTACTGTTGCATCTTATTAGGTCTTTTATTTCATATTCCATTCTTGAGTTGTGTGACTGGAATTTCTTGATATTTAGGCCTCTCTTGCATGCTTTACAGCTAATGCATGGGTAGAAGCCTTTTACATTCTTACCAAAAACGTCTTTTACACGTGTTGTTTGTGGCCGTGGGATGCCAGGAGATAGTATACTCTTCAAATTGTCTGATCTCCTATAGATGAATTTTGGTTTGCTTGCGAGCGTCTCTCCAATAGTGTCATCATTCTTTAACAGACGCCAGTTTTTTTCAATTATTTTTTCTATAAGACGTCTGTTCTCGCTTTATTGTGTTATGAACGCAATGTCTATCGAGTCGTTGTCATTCTTGAACCTTGTTTTTTTATCTTTGTATTTAAGGAGTTCCTTTCGATCTCTTCTTCTGACTTCCTCTGTGTCTCTATTGAGTGCGTCTTCCTCGTATCCTCTGTCTAAAAAACGTTTTTTTAGAAACTCTGCCTGTTTTTCCCATTGTTCAGAGTCTGAGCAGTTCTTCTTGAGCCTGAGTAGTTGTCCCTTCGGAATATTTTGTTTCCACTTGGTATGGTGGCAACTGTCAATATGAATGTAATTATTGCAGTCCACGGGTTTAAAGTATGTTGAGGTCTTTAATTTACCATCCTCTACTGTTATTTTTAAATCCAAGAATGGGATTTCTGAGCTGCTAATTTCATGTGTAAATTTCAGGTTATAAGTGTTCTTATTCATAACACATATGGTGTGTTTCAAATCCTCTATTGAACCCTTCCATATCATTAGGATGTCATCTATATAGCGATGGTAGGAGACCAGATAGCTAGGCGCAAACCTGGTCCCCATAGCTGTACCACATAACTGCCTATAGAATTTCCCATCATGGTTGAAATAGTTATGTGTCAAAATGTAAGTTATCCCATCTAGGATAAACCTTTTCTGGGCTTCCGGTACAGTATCATCTTTGTTCAAAAAGTAGTTAACCGCCTCTACACCTCCCTCGTGTGGTATGCTTGTGTAGAGGGAAGCTACATCACACGTTACAAGTATATATCCCTCTTCCCATTCTATATTGTCCAAGATGTTCAGTACCTGGGTCGAGTCTCATATGTAGGAGGGTAGAGTCACAACATATTTCTGGAGGTTCTTGTCTAAGTATTCCGATAGGTTGCTTGATAAAGACCCAATACCGGAAATGATCGGTATTCATGGAGGTTGATGGAGTGACCTATGGATCTTGGGGAGGTAGTAAAAGACTGGAGTGATAGGATACTTGATTCCTATGTACCGGAATTCTTTGCTGTTGAGTATTTCCTTATAACTAGCCTCACCCAAGATCCGATCAAGCTCTTTCTTGAAATCCACCACAGGGTTCTTTCTTAGGACTTCGTATGTCTCTTTGTCAGATAGGATTCTGTTGCATTGGGAGTCGTAATGCTCTTTATTCAGGATTACGATGCCTCCCCCCTTATCTGCAGGTTTTATGACCAGGCCCTTATTATTCTCAGGGGTTTTGATCGTTTGAATTTGGCATCTCGATAAATTCTGTTTGTGTTGGTTTAACTTAGTCTGGTTGAGACTTTTTAATTCACTGCAAACAATGGTCTCAAACAACTCTATTGCAGTCCCCTTACTCATTGTCGGGTAAAAAGTGGATTTTGGCTTGAGGTCTGTATGTTGGTATGGATCTGTACTTGATTGTGTGTTATTCCTTATCTCAGAATGTCTCTGTTCATGTTCCAGAGGTGATCTCATAAAGTGTCGCTTCAGCGTTAGCTTTCTTACAAATTCCTTTACGTTGATGAATGTCTCACACTTGTTGAGGCTTTTAGAGGGGGCAAAGGATAGCCCATAATTTAAAATAGAGTTCTTGTTTTCTTTCAGAGTGGTTGAACTTAAATTATAGATCCCCTTGGTCGTGGTGTTGACGTCCGTCAGCTTGGGGTATTCTTGTCTCTTCACTCGATTCACTCTTTTTCCATCTCTCTTCCCTCTGTGATTTTTCTTTTTTCGGTGGGGGTCTGATATTCGTCTGTGTTTGACATCTTCCTTTTCATAGACTCTAAAAAATGGTCCTTAGATGTGGAGGCGGTTGGAGTGTCATTTTGGTTCTTAAAACCTACTCTGTTTGTGGGAGTCATATTTCAATTTGTAAAGGTCTGGACGTGGTGTGGTGCAGTCTGACGTGTCATCGTTAGATCTTGTTCTACAGGTATTGGGTGTGTCTTTATAACCCTGGTGGTGTCTGTTATCATAATTGGAGTTGTGGTTCCATATATAATATGTTTTTAAACTTTTTAATCTAATACTCACTATACAATTCATAATTGTTCTATAATTCCGGTCAACGATTTTATTATACCAGACCTGGCCTTAGTTTAGGCGCTCCTAAAACTATACACTTTTGAAATTATTTACATACAGCTTGTGCAATCATGACAAAAATAATTGTAAAAGATTCTCTGTGAGCTCATTTGTTCAGAAATAGCAGACATACATGGCTTTGCAATTGGTTTTTGGTAATTAGAATGCTGATAAATGCAGCTGGGCAACATACTTTTATTCCAGGGAAGGGATTAATCAGGTAGTTTGTAAGGTTTATTTCAGTTGTAATTTAGAGATTACCCTCCCATCTGACACCTCCACCCCCTGATCCCTACATAATCCCTGCCAAATAGCTCACTCTTTCCTCCCTCACCCCCACTGGTCATCACCATCTTAGGTACAGAGAGACAGTCTGCCAGTTTGCAGTTTAGGTTTTTATTATTATTTTTTTATATATATTTTTTATTCTGCAGTTTAGTGATCCCCCTCAACTCTATCACCTTTTTTTAGTCCCCTTAAATATTTCTGTAACCCTCCCACTAATTGAGGCCATCTTTAGTTCTGGCAGCTGTCTGCCAGTACCTATAAATACATATTTTTTTTCTGTAATATAGTGGTCCCCCCACATCCCGCCCTCTGGCAATTGTTAGCTAGGGCCCCCCATCCCACCTCTTTTTTCTGTAGTTTAGCTCCTCATCCCTCCCTCTCCCTTAATTATTTTTCTGCAATGTAGGGCCCATCCCACTCCCTCCCCACCCTCCTCCCCCCTCTGCTGCTGGGCTGCCCACCTGCCTCCCCCTTTCCCTCCTACACCTCCTTCCGGCACCAGCAGATGATCGTCACTGTGTGTGTTACCGTCTGTAACGATCTGGCATCAGCCTTCATATGAAACCAAAGCACCGATCGTGCTCCGGTTTGATATGCAGGCAGATGCCTGGAGCTCAGGAACTCCAAGTCTCGTCAGTAACTTTACAGTTGAAACTGCTGGAGCTTCCTGCAGCTCAGATGTATATATATAAGTTATGCGTCATACTACATGACATATATATACACCAATTGTGTAAAGGGGTTAAAGGGACATGAAACCTAACCTTTTTCTTTCATGGTTCTGATAGGGAATACAAGTTTCAACAAATTTCCAATTTTCTTTCATTATCATATTTGTTTAATTTTATTGGGATACTTTTTTGAAGGAACAGCAATGCTCTACTAGAACCTAGCTTTACACATTTAGTTTACCATATATATACACACACACACATACATAAATCACCAGATAATTATATATACTTTGTGTGTATGTATGTATATATATATATATATATATATATGTGTGTGGGTGAATATATATATATATATATATATATATATATATATATATATATATATATATATATATATATATATATATATATATATATATATATATATGAAAAGAGGAGTGTGTGGGGGACCTCTAGTCTCTTGAAAGGAAGAGCAATAGAGAAACACACCACACACACCAGGATTGGCGCTGTGTGTGTAGTTAGCTAAGATGATGGTGGGGGATCCTATATAAGCAGCTGGTATCTCAGAAATTGGAAGGCTGTCTCACCTGAGAAAGGTGAGAATATCTTAACAAAAGAAATAGAAGGAAGAGGATGAGAAAAGCGCTATGTGAGAATCAGGTCCCAGGATTCACTGTTATTGGATAATTTAGTATAAATGTGTTATGATATGTATTGTTCAACAAAGACTGTGGTAGAGATTAGTGTTTCAACCACATTAGATAATCACTCCTTAAATAAAATCATATGAAATAAAATTAAAAGAGGTTTTTTGTTAAAAGAAACCAATATTGAAAAAAGTCCATTCAAAATATGTATAAAAGATAATGGTAATTAGGTTTATCACACTTTGATATCCGGTAGGTATTACACTTACTAGAACAAACCTCAATCATATGAGGTAAGTTGCCGCCTCTGTAAGTGGGAAACTTCCGAAGATCTGCAGTGGCAGAGTGTACTTGGCTTTGTCTTTTGTTCTTCTCCTCTCAGAGTATGGAGTTGAGATCCAGATAGGAGACTGGTGGTGAATTTTTCTCCAAAAATCCAGCAGGATTATGCAGAATAAGAAGCAGAAGAAAAAAAATACATAGTGTAATACTGTTTATTTAAATAAAAGAAATATATTAAAACAGACAAGTTGCCACTCACATTAAGAATCCTCAAACCTATGAGGTATGTAAACTGTGATTGAAGAGCTGTGTCTATGGGAAACCAGTAGTGTTGTGTCTCAGTCAAAAGAGAACAGTTCCTCCCATATGTAGATAATCGTTCCGTAATAAAGCACAAACCCAAATGAATGTTTCAAGTGTGCATATGCTATACACAGTCCGAAGTGTATAAATAATGTAAAAGCACTCCAAATGGAGCAAAAAGTAGTCCCTTAAATTATGTGAAAATATATATCAGATTTTTGTATAACAGATAAATAAAAAATTAGATATTGTTTGTTCAGGTATAAATCTAGCTATTTCTTGGACATTAACAGATGAAAAATAAAATATTAGCTTTAGAGAAATGTGCTTGTTCATGGGCAGTAATGATATGGTATAAATAAAGTTGGAAAAAACAGAATATCCGCGACATTGATGACTGTTATTTATCAACAGACCGATGCTCATCGCTCCGTACTTGACATGCGTGTTTTTGGCAGACTTTTTAATAAATAAGGGCATCGTATATGGATTTGCGGCAGCGATGTCTGGCGAGCGTATTGACTCCAGTGAATGCACCAAGATTAACGCTTTGATAAATTGGCCCCTAAGTGAGAACATTCAAAGTTTAATTTTTGGCACACGTTGGGTTTTCGCTAATTTTTTTCAACTTGTAATATGAGTGCATCCTGACGCGTGCAAAAACCCTCCATCTAGCAAAGTTATCACGTGAGCAGGAGCTCAAAATAGCACTCCACTTTTAACTAGCCCCCTAATATGTATAGTTTAGGATGCTTGCCGAGCCTGGATAGACCAGATTAAAAGTAAATAAATCTAGTTAGTACATATTGGCCCCTATTTATCAAAGGTCTTGAGGACCTGATCCGGATGCGGATCAGGTCCGAAAGACCTGGCTAAATGCGGAGAGCAATACACTCTCTGCATTTAACATTGCACCAGCTGCTCACAAGAGCTGCTGGTGCAACGCCGCCCCTTGCTGACTCTCGGCCAATCGGCCGCCAGCAGGGAGTTGTCAATCAACCCGATCGTATTCGATCTTATTGATTTCCGGCGATTCCTATCCGCCTACTCAGAGCAGGCGGACAGGGTTATGGAGCAGTGGTCTTTAGACCTCTGCTTCATAACTTGTGTTTCTGGCGAGTCTGAAGATTCGCCAGAAACACAGCCCTTCAAGCTCCGTATGGAGCTTGATAAATATGGGCCATTGTGACTATAAGGGATTGTATTAAAAAAAAAGATATATATATATATATATATATATATATATATATATATATATATATATATACAGTAAATCAATGTAAATATTTGCATAGGAAATTAGCACATCTAGGTGAGTATCCCCGCTCGCTTTTCCCCAGAAATTCTTAATATACAATGTTTACCAATGCACAAGAGAATTGTGGGTAAGATATGCAAATTAGATATGCAAATTCTCAGTTTTTTTGCTTCAAAAATACTCTTTGACACAGCAAACCTTTTAACAGGATTATGACAGCAAACCAGAAATCACTCACTATACAAGCCTGTTTCGTTCTTTTTGGAACTCATCAGTAGGAGATAGATTTCTGGTTGATGCATTAATACAGATATTTTCATGGTTCAACCAAAATTCATTAAAATTATGGGGGGAGATAAAAAACTGAAATTAAAATCCTCCATGTCTCAAAATTAAATCAATGTAAATATTTGCATAGGAAATTAGCACATCTAGGCGAGTATCCCCGCTCGCTTTTCCCCAGAAATTCTTAATATACAATGTTTACCAATGCACAAGAGAATTGTGGGTAAGATATGCAAATTAGATATGCAGATTCTCATTTTTTTTGCTTCAAAAATACTGTTTTGACACAGCAAACCTTTTAACAGGATTATGACAGCAAACCAGAAATCACTCACTAGACAAGCCTGTTTCGTTCTTTTTGGAACTCATCAGTAGGAGATATATATATACAGTATATATATAGAGAGGGCTAGATTGCAAGTGGAGCGCTAAATATCGCTTTCATGAGAGCGATATTTGCGCTCCACTTAGTAATACCAGCGCACACAAATGTGCACTGGTATTACAAGTTAGCCATAATGCGAACACTTGGAAGCTTTGTGCTCACAGCATTTTCTTTCATGGTTCAGATAGGGAATATAATTTTAAACAACTTTGCAATTTTCTTCCATTATCATATTTGTTTAATTATATTGGTATCCTTTAATGAAGGAGCAGTAATGCAGTACTGGGACCTAGCTTTGCACATGTAGTTTACCATTGACAAGAGACAGATATGTTGAGCCACCAATCAGCAGCTACATCTCATGACTACATTACTGCTTCGGAGCCTACCTAGCAATACATATTTATTTATAAAATATTTATTAATAAAATATTTTACCATGAAGGATACATTGAGATTTCTCTCGTTTTCAAGTATGTCCTGGGTCCACAAAACATTGCATTGATACAATAGGGTACATTAAAATACAAAAACATTATTAATAAATAACATATGCAAAATCTAACATAGAACAGGTAGGAAATACTGTATATAATCAACCATGATAGGTGCATTCTGTTTTGAGATATGTAGAGAGGGATCTCATAAAGGATTTTAGGCTTGGGGAAGGTTTTAAAGTGTGCGGGAGGTCGTTACATAATTGTGGTGTTCTGTAGGAAAAGGAGGATTGAGCTGCTTTCTTTTTGTATGGAGGCAGACTAAATAATGCTGGTACTGGTTCGGAGGTTATGGGAGGTGGGACGAGAACAAAGCACATTGGCTGATAGAAATACTTTGGAATGTTGTTGCATTTTCTATCTTAAAGGGACACTCAGGTCAAATTAAATTTTCATGATTCAGATACAGCATGTCATTTTAAACAACTTTCCAATTTACTTCTATTAAAAAAAAATGTGCACATTCTTTTATATTTACACTTTTTGAGTCACCAGCTCCTAATGAACATGTGCAAGAATTCACTGACTATACGTATATGCATTTGTGATTGGCTGATTGCTATCACATGGTACAGGGGGAGTGGAAATATATATAACTTTGAAATTTATTAGAAAAAAATCAACTACTTATTTGAATTTCAGAGTAAATGCTATTGTATTTTCTTGTTATCTTGCATTTGTTGATTATGCAAATCTACTGTGTTGACTGGTCCTTTAATCATGAAAGTTTAATTTTGAGTTTACTATCCCTTTAACGATAACCTAAAGTAATTTTATTCTCACTTTTATTGGGAACAACATGTATGCTAACTCATTTATTTTTTAAAGCTATTAAATTAATGTGTGACCACAAACTGTAAATTAGTACTTTAATGAATACATTTTAAAAGTATAAATTTATATGCACAATAGTTTTTGAGACATTATGTGCTAATTGGTGGTAAACCATAGAGGTCAAAGCTAGTTTTAATATATATTTTTTTGTATATGCAGATTATCTCCCTTCCACATTTATTTATGCTTAAAAGGTCACCAACAAGTTTATACAATATTATTTTTAAACCAAGAGGTATTTGTTAATGAGATAAAAAGCACAGTTAAAATTTTAAAGTACATAATTTCATTTTACGGGTCATAAAATCAAAATTAATTGACTTTACTCCTTCATATCCAGTCAGGTAGGGTAGAAGTCTTTACAAACCTGAAGAAATCAATACAAAAAAAACTAAAGTGTTTTCTTCCTGTCAAGTAGCAGAACCATTGTACCTAAAATATAACCATCTTAAAAAAAAAAAAAAAAAAAAATTAAAACCTCTAAAAATGGTTTCTCTATTAAAACAACATGCCAATATTGTATATAACATCACTATACCTAACATATCACTATACTACTGTGCACGTTGCTGAAAGTTACATTTGTAATATACCAAATCTTAATTAAAATTAATTCTGATGAATATATTTAACTGAATATATATTTCATAATAAAATTAGGTTTTTAGCTATATTTTGTTACTTTTTTTTATTAAGTAAAGTAAACAGTTGTAATGATATAGAATGCAATACAAAAAAACCCATCAAATTACCTAAGTCTAATATAAAATCTTAGCATGCCAAACTCTAATGGATTGGAATGGAATACTGTATTTCCCCCCCACACATATAGGATAGCTTCTCAGTTTAGTTATTCTATCTTTACTTGATGCATCATTCCTTTGCTACTATGATGGGTCTAGTTGACTTGGCATGTTTTCAAGAGGACTTTTTGGTTAGTATTGACACCTAAAGTAACCCTAGCACCCCTATAAGAGTATTAAAATTGAGCATGTGAGCTATGTTTTGGAAGAAGAAAGAAAGCATTCAAGTGATCATCAAGGTAACACTGCTCATATCATAGAACCCACTGCATATTTATAAAATTAGGGGGCATATCCTCTGTTGCACTACAGTACATAAAAGACAACAAGACCAGTTATTTGAAAGCAAAAAACTTTCTTCTTTTTTTTTTTCAAATCAGTGGTCCTGTACCTCTCCAGTATTTTGGTGCTTGTTAAAATAAAAAATAAAACCAATCCCAGCCCTAGTTCTGTTTTGGGGAGAGAACTGTAAAAAAACAATATCACCCTTGTCACCATAGATATATAATAAGACAAATAATTTGGAAGAGGGAACACCACCATTCAAACAGGAGTGTTCATTTCCTTATAACAATCACGTGATTGGCATGTTAATAGCTTAGCCACCTCCAAAATTTAAAGTTCTGGAACCTGCATTGGCTGGCAACAGCTGGTTGTGTTGTTGATATCAGGGTGTTTAGATCCATATTTTTTTGAATTAATAAAAATGCTAGTAACATAAATGCAACCAAGTGTAGAAATGCATGACAACTGGTAAAATTGTATATAGAATGATTAACTTGAAACTTATTGACCACATTGAGGCCAACCACACCCTGGACCACTCCTAATCCAGTTTCAGAAGCAACCACAGCAGCGAGACTGCCCTCCTCGCCGCCAAAGGCGACATCCACACCATGCCATGCTCGACTGAGGAGAAATCGCCGCCCTCATCCTCCTAGACCTCTCAGCAGCATTCGACACTGTCGACCACAACACCCTCCGTACCCGCCTACACTACGCCGCCATCCGCAGCAAAGCCTATTAAGGGCAAAGCCCATACAAATGCCCTTTTCAGGGCAATGGGCATATTAGTGTTTTTAAGATAATTTGTTTTATTTTGTGGGTTGGGGGGGTTGTAATGTTAGTGGGTCTTTGTAAAAAAAAAATTCAGGTAAAAGAGCTGTTTAACTTAGGGCAATGCCCTACAAAAGTTCCCTTTAAGGGCTATTGGTGGTTTATTCTAGATTAGGTTTTTTATTTTGGGGTGTTTTGTTTTTTAAATGAGTATTAGAATATGAATAATTTTTATTATTTTTGATCATTTGTTTGTTATTTTGTTAATGTATTTTTTTTTTTTTCGTTTTGGGGTGGGTTTTTATTTCTAGATTAGGGCTTGTGCAGCAAAGGAGATAAATGCCCTTTTAAGGGCAATGCCCATACAAATGGCCTTTTCAGGGCAATGGGTAGATTAGGTTTTACTTAATTTTTATTTTGTGGGTTTGTGGGGTGGGGGCTTGTTTTGTTTTGTAGCAAAAGAGTTGTTAAATTTAGGGCAATGCCCTACAAAAGGCCCTTTTAAGGTTCCTTGGTAGTTTATTATAGATTAGTTTTTTTTATTTTGGGGTGTTTTTTTTTTAAAGGGTATTAGAATAGGAATAATTTTTTATTGTTTTGGATAATTTTGTTTATTATTTTTAATGGTAGGTTTTTTATTTTTGGTTTTAGTGTAAGGCAGCTTAGGTTTTATTTCACAGGTAAGTTTGTATTTATTTTAACTAGGTAGTTAGTAAATAGTTAATAACTATTGACGTAGACTAGTTAAAATAAACACAAACTTACCTGTGAAATAAAAATAAAACCTAACATAGCTACAATATAAATATTAATTATATTGTAGCTAGCTTAGGTTTTATTTAACAGGTAAGTATTTAGTTTTAAATAGGAATAATTTAGTTAATAATTGTAAGTTTAATTTAGCTATAGGGTTAGGGTTAGGCTTAGGGTTACGTTAGGGTTAGGGGTTAATAAGTTTATTTAGTGGTAGTGATGTGGGAGGCCAAAGGTTTAGGGGTTAATAGCTTATTTAGTTGCGTCGATGTCGGGGAGCATAGGTTTATTATATTGTGGGCAAATAGGGGTTAATAACTTTAGTATAGTGGCAGCGATATCGGGGGCGGTAGATTAGGGGTTTATAACTGTAGATAGGTTGCGGCAATATCAGTGGAGGGCAGATTAGGGGTGCTTAGACGTGGGGTTTATGTTAGGGTGTTAGGTTTAACGTGCTCCCTATAGACATCAATGGGACTGCATTATGGAGCTTTTCTTTTCGCGATCGCAGGCGTTAGACTTTTTTCTGACCCGCTCTTCCCATTGATGTCTATGGGGAAAACGTACACGAGCACGTCAAAACACCACTTGGATTGTATGCGATATGAAGCTCATCTCAACCATATCGCACACACAAGCTGTTTGAAAACTTGTAATGGCTGCGCTATAGAGGGTTAAATAACGCAACTTTTGTTGTGTTTGTTAATTTCCTTATAGCGCGCTTAACTTGTAATCTAGCTGAATGTTTCTTATTTTTATGGTTAAATACTTTATTCCTTTTCATTTTATGCATAAATTGTTATATGGTGCAAAGTGACAAGACACATTTCATATTTCAATTAATATATATTATTTACATAGGCATATGGGCATATTTATCAAGCTCCATACAGAGCTTGATGCCCCGTGTTTCTGGCGAGCCTTCAGACTCCATGGAAAGAGAAGTTATAAAGCAGCGGTCTAAAGACTGCTGCTCCATAACTTGTCCGTCTGCTCTGAGGCGGAAGACAGAAACCAACCCAATATAATACGATCGGGTTGATTGACACCCCCTGCTAACGGCCGATTAACTGCGAATCTGCAGGGGGCAGCATTGCACCAGCAGTTCACAAGAACTGCTTGTGCAATGATAAATGCCAACAGCGTATGCTGTCGGCATTTATCGATGTGCAGCGGACATGATCCGCTATATCGGATCATGTCTGCTCGCACCATAGTAAATAGGCCCCATAGAAGCTGAAATGTTGATGCTTTAGGAAAATTAACTAATGTTAAATATAGAAACAGACAGTGTGCTTTAGATATTAAAAACATAATGACACCCATGCAATTATTTACCATGTACAGAATAAATAATCACAAAGGGCCAGATTACAAGTGGTGCAATAATGATAGCGCTGGATGCGATAAGCAGTATTGCTGGACCACGTTAACATTACCACGCAGCTTAATAATGAAAGTTATGAGTTGCACTCAAGCAAAAGCCTGAATAGCACTATTTGAAGTAATGTGTAAGGGTTAAGATAGTTTCAGAAAAAACATCCCATACATATTAAAATAAAGTAACACACTCGTATATATATATATATATATATATATATATATATATATATATATATATATATATATATACAGTTTTTAATTAAAACACAGTTTATTATTGATAAAAATATTCTTTAAAGGTTTAAGAATGTATATGGTATGTGTCAAGGCATTTAACTAGAAAGGACTCCAATATGGAAAAACTGTGTTTTTCTAGCCAGAAAACATTGCAGAGTATGCATATAGAAAAATTCCAGCAGTGCTTTTCAAAAGTGCATATAGTATTGATTTTAAATATATTTAAAATCAATATGAAATGCACTTTTGAAAAGCACTGCTGGAATTTTTCTAAGATATAACTAAGATATAAAGTTTTAACAGCCCATAACACAAGTAAAATATATATCTGTATATTTTTATTTATATATAATACTGTGTATATATATATATATATATATATATATATATATATATATATAACAGTAGCAGAGATGTGCACTCTCACTTAGTGACAACTGCCAGGGTGCTAGTAAAAATCCATATAGAAAGAAAAAACAAACTTGCACTCGCTGGTCTTTTTAGTGATATAATTTACTGCAAAATTGTGACGTTTCGAGGACAAAGGGAAGGGGATTTTGTCCTCGAAACGTCACAATTTTGCAGTAAATTATATCACTAAAAAGACCAGCGAGTGCAAGTTTGTTTTTTCTTTATATATATATATATATATATATATATATATATATATATATATAACAACATTTAAAATTAGGGGGAGGTAAAAGGTGAGTTTAAAATCCTCCACTACGCACAAAATATAGAGAAAATAACTCATTGTGTAGTTCATTAACAAATCTAGACAGGCCAGAAGGCTTGTTTTTCCCACAGAAAACCTCTGAATTACATTGTTTCCAATGCAGCAAAGGATTCTGGGTAAGATATGCAAATTAGTTTCACAATGACACACCTTTTTACTTAAAGTCTGCTTTTCAGCAGATTCCCTTTACGCCAAAGCATTGCTGTTCACACATCTTATAAGGAATCACTGCACTAACCCTAGCTAAGCTTATAAGCTGTGTGAACAGCGATGCTTTGACATATACATTTATCATTGCACAAGCATTTCTAGTGAAATGCTTGTGCAATGCCACCCCCAGCACATTCGCAGCCAATCTTGTGCAATACCGCCACCTGCACATTTGCGGCCGCTAGCAGGGGTTGTCAATCATCCCGATCGTATCCGAGGTGACGGACGAGTTAAGGAGCAGCGGTCTTAAGACTGCTGCTTCTTAACTTACATTTCCGATGAGCCAGAACGCTCACACGGGATAAGCAGCGTTGACTGCTTCATGAATCGGCCCCAATGAGTCAAATTATCAATTGTGAGATTGTGAGTTTTCAGGAAACCATAAAATCTATCAGTAAAAAAGAAAAACTGCTGGATAGTCAATGAAAGAAAGTCATAAAGAGTGTCTGTGCATAATAAAACTAAAATATAAATGGTATAAAAGGTGCATTTTTATCAAAGGAATTGAAGATTAGTGTTAAGAAGAATGTGGTGAAGGATGATGAATTTTGTCTCTGAACGTAAGAAACTGATATAATTTATGACACGTTAACTGTGAGATATTAGAGGTGTACTTTAAAACTGACACATTTTGTACTTTGAAAACTGTTTTAAAAAGGAGATTATATAAAACAAATGAGGTTCCCACAATCGCCCATTAAAGAAACAAACCTTTTTTTTTGCCAGCTCATGCAATATAAATGTCTCACAAACACAGATAATTTGTTCTAGGGAACCAAAAGTATACGCTTCAAAGTCTAGATGTGCAATGTGGATTTTAATTTAATTGTCCCAGAGTTAGATTCTGTTTCTATAAATCTGCCTTTAAGTGCTTTGGAAGTGAATGGGCTATTAAGCAAATCCCAATAAATATATTTTTGTTCCTGGCTGACAGTATTAAGTTCACCCATGCAGAATGAATGTTTGACAACTTGCTGCTTGTTGTAGATGCCATTTCATTGTCTCTGTCACTTTTTTGAAATAGGCAATTAGTTCCATAAGATAAACTTGGTTGTCCTCCAGGGACGACTCCCTAATCAGCTTTGTCACTGCTAACTTATCGCTCAGAGCTATTACATCACTGTGCTCTTGACACTGCTCTTCACACTTATGAGTATGGTAATTTTCAATTAGTTGATGAATATGCTGGGTAAGGAGGTTAGCTCTTAAGTGATTTAACTACAAGAGAACAGAAATGAAATAGACACAGAAATTTGTACTTTGATCCTTTAGAAATCAGAAACAAAGTTTGCTTGTGTAAGGTGTGCAATGCTAACATATCAAGGTCAATATATAAGAAAAAAATATAATGCGCTAATGAGAGCACATGCATTAACAGGGTAAATATTAAGGAGAACATCATGTACATAAATCAGAAAGCTTTTCAAATCAAATGTCCATGTTGTTAATTAAAAAATCTGTAGAAAACTAAGTTTCAGATAAGATCGGGTTGATTGACACCCCCTGGTAGCGGCCGATTGGCCGCGAATCTACAGGGGGCGACATTGCACAAGCAGTTTACCAGAACTGCTTGTGCAATGCTAAATGCCGACAGAGTCGGTTTCAGCGATGTCTGTCGGACATGATCCGCGGACAGACAAATGATAAATCGGCCCCATAGACTTCAACCATATCAAGAATTTCAAGGATTAATATCAATTGATTTAACTGCCCCTAGACGGGCAATAATGAATAACCAAATAAGCAGGTTATGTTTCATGGTAACCAAACAATTATAAATACTGTACTTGCCTCATGTGGAATTATTTTTCCCATTTTACCACCATTTTCCAACATCATCTTCTACAAATAAGTTACAAAATAACGATCACTCCCAACTGTAGAACCAAAATTATATTCTTTTAATAGCAGCCAAAATTGCCATGTGCATTAACTCCCTATGGTGCAAGGATGTCAAGTTTAAAAATCAACTTTAATAATTCTGATTAAAACAGTCTCCTACTCCTGTTACTTTTCTGTGTGAATGCAAAACATAATCAATACGGCTTTCCTTCAAACTTAATACCCCACGACCAGCTTGTAAAAAATGCTTGGAAATTTGTTGTGAAGTACTTCAGCACCTGTTGAATCTGATAAACAGTCACAGAGTATGTAAACTTGCAATGTTGCAAACCGCCCCCCTCTCACCCACCTTAATATACTGCTTCCCAGGCAGTGGAGCGTCACCTCTGAAACACGGATCTGTTTCCTAACTTGAATTGATCAAGAGAGAGACTTGTGCAGGGCCCACGGAATGCAAGACAACAGTCCCACGCTCCCAATACAAGTGTGCTTCCTCCTATACTAGTCCCAGCTGTTTTCACTCTCCTACCTCCTACTAAACCACAGTATTTAAAACATAGCTTTTATTTGATGGTCATCAACAGGATAAAAATGATCCATATCACAAACACAGCAACATGTAGGAAGGATGGTCAGAATCTGCTAACCCCGCTGACGGGTTTCGGCATAAATGCTGTAATCGTAGCTTGGCTTAACAGCCATTGCATCCTTTTTAAAGGCTAAAAATGCATTTCATGGGTTAAAAACCATGAAGTGGCCACACCATGCTTCTACTCCTTCTTAAAGTGACCCTTATACCTAACCCCTGCAATCTTATATATGCAGCATTTATGGTCAGGAGATCTTGAGCCTATGGCCCCAAGTTATCAAGATTTGTCGGACCTGATCCGACAGTGCGGATCAGGTCTGACAGACCTCGCTGAATACAGCGAGCAATACGCTCGCCGTATTCAGCATTGCACCAGCAGCTCACAAGAGCTGCTGGTGCAACGCCGCCCCCTGCAGATTCGCGGCCAATAGGCCGCCAGCAGGGGGGTGTCAATCAACCCGATCGTACTCGATCGGGTTGATTTCCGGCGATGTCTGTCCGCCTGCTCAGAGCAGGCGGACAGGTTATGGAGCAGCGGCCTTTGTGACCGCTGCTTCATAACTGCTGTTTCTGGCGAGCTTGAAGACTCACCAGAAACAGGGGCCAAACTAGCCTTAGCATTTTATATACTTTTTACTCATTTGATTAATTAAATGACATTATCACAAACCCCCTAAAAACAGATTTGCTACCCTTGATTTGTCACATGTACATACTCATACGTGCAGCATATAAAGGATATTCAGTGAACCTGTATATGCTTGAGTAAAGGGTAGGGGAAGAAAAAAGTTGCATAAAACACACATAAATACACTTTAATATACAGTTACACTCATATAAACACTATCTTATAACAATTAGTTAAAAATAATAAAAAAGGGCTCAAAGATATATGGTATATAGTATTTGACATATAAACATACATAGACATCTCTAAATATGTATATGTATAGATGTGTGTACATATGGCTTTATGTGTTTTGCTATATAATTTAATCTGTATGTTAAATACATATTTCTATAAATCTTTATCTATATCTACCTATAACTATATCTATTCCTATAGAAATAAGGTATAGATATCTATTTTACATTAACAGTATCAGATATATATAAATATATTTAATAGTAAAAAGTACATTTATTGGCTATGTAAAATGTGCGTAACGCTCATTGGGGTTTGCGATTCAGGTCTAACATGGTCGGGTTAGTGCACATGAAGAATTGCTAACTTATAAATATTTTTTACACTAATAAATTACTTCTATTTTTTGCCCCTTACCTGTGCCTGGCCACCTTCATGTGCCTGAATGCATGTGTGTTTGCACATGTTTGTGACTGTGCTTGTGTGCACATGGTTTTTGTGTGCATCGTGTTTGCTTCCTCAGGCAGACATGCTATGCATGGGCAGTATTGTTGTACTCATACAGTGGGCTTGGGTGACTGCTCAGGCAGACAAACTAAAGAAGGAGCATGCATTCATCAAGAGGGAGTGAGCAGTTATTAGCCATGTAAATCATCTGCTGCTAATTTTAAGGAAAGAAAAATTACCAAACTTGGGGGCAGGCAACATAGCCAACCAGAGTGCATACTATGTGGTAATATGTGTTATTTTACACTAAAGCAAATACAGTGGTATATGTACCCAAAGGATAAGTAACGCAAACACTTTTACAGGTTTTCAAGGTCATTTTAGACTATGACACCTAAAGGTACTTGATAAAGCCCCTAACTGGCTATCACACTTAACGGCGGGTTAGAGGAAAGATCATTGGCAGAGATGTATTTATTAGCAGGCTTTTGTTTATGAAATGGGGCTAACCCTTTGGCAATATTGGCTTATGAAAAATACAGGAAAAGGTATCACAGGAGTCTAATGGGCCAATCTAGCAAGCTCCGAACGGAGCTTGATGCCCCGTGTTTCTGGCTCGCCAGAAACAGCAGTTATGAAGCAGCGGTCACAAAGACTGCTGCTCCATAACTCTGTCTGTCTGCTCTGAGCAGGTGGACAGACATCGCTTTAATTCAACCCGATTGAGTACGATCGGGTTGATTGACACCTCCCTGCTGGCGGCCCATTGGCCGCGAGTCTGCAGGGGGCGGCGTTGCACCAGCAGCTCTTGTGAGCTGCTGGTGCAATGCTGAATACGGAGAGCCGCCAGCAGGGGGGTGTCAATCAACCCGATCGTACTCGATCGGGTTGATTTCCGGCGATGTCTGTCCGCCTGCTCAGAGCAGGCGGACAGGTTATGGAGCAGCGGCCTTTGTGACCGCTGCTTCATAACTGCTGTTTCTGGCGAGCTTGAAGACTCACCAGAAACAGGGGCCAAACTAGCCTTAGCATTTTATATACTTTTTACTCATTTGATTAATTAAATGACATTATCACAAACCCCCTAAAAACAGATTTGCTACCCTTGATTTGTCACATGTACATACTCATACGTGCAGCATATAAAGGATATTCAGTGAACCTGTATATGCTTGAGTAAAGGGTAGGGGAAGAAAAAAGTTGCATAAAACACACATAAATACACTTTAATATACAGTTACACTCATATAAACACTATCTTATAACAATTAGTTAAAAATAATAAAAAAGGGCTCAAAGATATATGGTATATAGTATTTGACATATAAACATACATAGACATCTCTAAATATGTATATGTATAGATGTGTGTACATATGGCTTTATGTGTTTTGCTATATAATTTAATCTGTATGTTAAATACATATTTCTATAAATCTTTATCTATATCTACCTATAACTATATCTATTCCTATAGAAATAAGGTATAGATATCTATTTTACATTAACAGTATCAGATATATATAAATATATTTAATAGTAAAAAGTACATTTATTGGCTATGTAAAATGTGCGTAACGCTCATTGGGGTTTGCGATTCAGGTCTAACATGGTCGGGTTAGTGCACATGAAGAATTGCTAACTTATAAATATTTTTTACACTAATAAATTACTTCTATTTTTTGCCCCTTACCTGTGCCTGGCCACCTTCATGTGCCTGAATGCATGTGTGTTTGCACATGTTTGTGACTGTGCTTGTGTGCACATGGTTTTTGTGTGCATCGTGTTTGCTTCCTCAGGCAGACATGCTATGCATGGGCAGTATTGTTGTACTCATACAGTGGGCTTGGGTGACTGCTCAGGCAGACAAACTAAAGAAGGAGCATGCATTCATCAAGAGGGAGTGAGCAGTTATTAGCCATGTAAATCATCTGCTGCTAATTTTAAGGAAAGAAAAATTACCAAACTTGGGGGCAGGCAACATAGCCAACCAGAGTGCATACTATGTGGTAATATGTGTTATTTTACACTAAAGCAAATACAGTGGTATATGTACCCAAAGGATAAGTAACGCAAACACTTTTACAGGTTTTCAAGGTCATTTTAGACTATGACACCTAAAGGTACTTGATAAAGCCCCTAACTGGCTATCACACTTAACGGCGGGTTAGAGGAAAGATCATTGGCAGAGATGTATTTATTAGCAGGCTTTTGTTTATGAAATGGGGCTAACCCTTTGGCAATATTGGCTTATGAAAAATACAGGAAAAGGTATCACAGGAGTCTAATGGGCCAATCTAGCAAGCTCCGAACGGAGCTTGATGCCCCGTGTTTCTGGCTCGCCAGAAACAGCAGTTATGAAGCAGCGGTCACAAAGACCGCTGCTCCATAACTCTGTCTGTCTGCTCTGAGCAGGTGGACAGACATCGCTTTAATTCAACCCGATTGAGTACGATCGGGTTGATTGACACCTCCCTGCTGGCGGCCCATTGGCCGCGAGTCTGCAGGGGGCGGCGTTGCACCAGCAGCTCTTGTGAGCTGCTGGTGCAATGCTGAATACGGAGAGCCGCCAGCAGGGGGGTGTCAATCAACCCGATCGTACTCGATCGGGTTGATTTCCGGCGATGTCTGTCCGCCTGCTCAGAGCAGGCGGACAGGTTATGGAGCAGCGGCCTTTGTGACCGCTGCTTCATAACTGCTGTTTCTGGCGAGCTTGAAGACTCACCAGAAACAGGGGCCAAACTAGCCTTAGCATTTTATATACTTTTTACTCATTTGATTAATTAAATGACATTATCACAAACCCCCTAAAAACAGATTTGCTACCCTTGATTTGTCACATGTACATACTCATACGTGCAGCATATAAAGGATATTCAGTGAACCTGTATATGCTTGAGTAAAGGGTAGGGGAAGAAAAAAGTTGCATAAAACACACATAAATACACTTTAATATACAGTTACACTCATATAAACACTATCTTATAACAATTAGTTAAAAATAATAATAAAAAAGGGCTCAAAGATATATGGTATATAGTATTTGACATATAAACATACATAGACATCTCTAAATATGTATATGTATAGATGTGTGTACATATGGCTTTATGTGTTTTGCTATATAATTTAATCTGTATGTTAAATACATATTTCTATAAATCTTTATCTATATCTACCTATAACTATATCTATTCCTATAGAAATAAGGTATAGATATCTATTTTACATTAACAGTATCAGATATATATAAATATATTTAATAGTAAAAAGTACATTTATTGGCTATGTAAAATGTGTGTAACGCTCATTGGGGTTTGCGATTCAGGTCTAACATGGTCGGGTTAGTGCACATGAAGAATTGCTAACTTATAAATATTTTTTACACTAATAAATTACTTCTATTTTTTGCCCCTTACCTGTGCCTGGCCACCTTCATGTGCCTGAATGCATGTGTGTTTGCACATGTTTGTGACTGTGCTTGTGTGCACATGGTTTTTGTGTGCATCGTGTTTGCTTCCTCAGGCAGACATGCTATGCATGGGCAGTATTGTTGTACTCATACAGTGGGCTTGGGTGACTGCTCAGGCAGACAAACTAAAGAAGGAGCATGCATTCATCAAGAGGGAGTGAGCAGTTATTAGCCATGTAAATCATCTGCTGCTAATTTTAAGGAAAGAAAAATTACCAAACTTGGGGGCAGGCAACATAGCCAACCAGAGTGCATACTATGTGGTAATATGTGTTATTTTACACTAAAGCAAATACAGTGGTATATGTACCCAAAGGATAAGTAACGCAAACACTTTTACAGGTTTTCAAGGTCATTTTAGACTATGACACCTAAAGGTACTTGATAAAGCCCCTAACTGGCTGTCACACTTAACGGCGGGTTAGAGGAAAGATCATTGGCAGAGATGTATTTATTAGCAGGCTTTTGTTTATGAAATGGGGCTAACCCTTTGGCAATATTGGCTTATGAAAAATACAGGAAAAGGTATCACAGGAGTCTAATGGGCCAATCTAGCAAGCTCCGAACGGAGCTTGATGCCCCGTGTTTCTGGCTCGCCAGAAACAGCAGTTATGAAGCAGCGGTCACAAAGACCGCTGCTCCATAACCCTGTCTGTCTGCTCTGAGCAGGTGGACAGACATCGCTTTAATTCAACCCGATTGAGTACGATCGGGTTGATTGACACCTCCCTGCTGGCGGCCCATTGGCCGCGAGTCTGCAGGGGGCGGCGTTGCACCAGCAGCTCTTGTGAGCTGCTGGTGCAATGCTGAATACGGAGAGCGTATTGCTCTCCACATTCAGCGAGGTCTGGCAGACCTGATCAGGTCCGCCAGACTTTGTTAAATAGGGGCCTAAGACAGGTTACTGGTACCACAGGAGTACAGTCTGGGTACTCAAATACAGCTGCAGCGAATCATGTCCGCCCCCGGCATTTGAAAATTTTTACCCCTTGGTCTGAACTTCAATTGAGTAGTAGTTTTTTTTTTCTGACAATTTTCAAAATTATGTCTATTTCCACTCCTCCTGTATTATGTGACAGCCATTGGCCAATCACAAATGCATAAATGTATATTCTGTGAATTCTGGCACATGCCCAGTAGGAGCTTCTGCCACAGAGAGTGCAAATATAAAAATACTGTGCACATTTTGTTAATGGAAGTAAACTGGAAAGTTGTTTATAATTGAATGCTCTATCTGAATCATGAAAGTTTAGCTTTGATCTGACTGTCCCTTTAAGCCCTCTTTATCTTCCCAGCACTTTGTGGTTTTAGAGGCTTGGTAACATCACTATGCACATGCAGTGTGACATCACCTGCCTGCCTGGTTTTCCCTGGGTGAAATCGGAGCTCCTCACCAACAGGAATTAGGTAAGAGTGCATGGAGGGGGAAGCAATGAGCTATTAAAGATCTGACCCCTCATTACTAGACGTGGTCATCATCTGCAGTAAATAGATGGTGCGGATGACTATCGTGTATTGTCACGCGGCCGTAAAAGGGTTAAATGTATTGTTTTTTTTCAAGGTTTACGTTTATTGATTTTAAAAGATCTGTTTCCAGTTTGCAATGTATATATATATATATATATATATATATATACTGCAGGTTTCTATTAGAGAGACGTATGTCTTTTACTAAAACAGGATATTGTCTTTTACATTGTAAACTGTGAAACTGCTCCATTGCAATATTAAAGCTACAAAAAGACGCTCACTTAGCATAATCTTATTTGTGCATTATTTTTGAAGCTACAATATTGCAGTTTACTGTTAAAATACCATTTTAGAGAATTACATCAAACTGTAGGCTTTTAGCGACAGAATCCATTTTTAAATAGGATCACTGGAAAAACATGCTCACCACAGTTATCTAGGGTAAGCAAAGCAAAGATTTTATTTTACAATGATTTAGAACATATTTTTTACATTAGAATATCCCTTTAATTTTAGCATTTGGGAATTATTAAAATATGACACATCATGGCAATGCATAAACAGTCCTTCTACTACTAATTTACATCTTACCATAGTAAGCTTTGGACTACCACTCTACTGTAATACCATTATTTTATTATTGCAAATGGAAGGCCAATATGATTGAATAGACCCAGCATCTGCCTCACTCACACACTTTAGTCTGCATGTTGTCAAAATGATGATTGCACTGGACTACCCATGTTGCATATATACAGTATATATATACCGTTATTGCAGCAGAGGGTTTAGACCACAATGGTCTGTGGTGGAGAGAACTTTTCTAAAAAGAAACCAATAGAAATAAACACTTGTTTACAATTCTCCAGGAAATAGTTTTAGTTGGGACTGGAAATCTTATATTTAAGTGAATGCACTAATTCCATGGCAGGTTAAAAATACATAAACATTTTTTGTAATTTTTTTTTTAACTGAACAGACCCTTCTGCTTCCTCACTGCGCACTTTAGTTTTCAAGTTATCAAAATGGTGATTGTACTGGACTACTCGCATTGCAATTAACTGTATCAACCTTGTGTTAAGTAAAGCTTATGGGGTCAATTTATCATATGCCTGGCGGACCTCTTTCCGGCCGCTAGCAGGGGTTGTCAATCATCCCAATCGTATTGTATCGGGTTGATTGCAGTTCGCCACTTAAAATGTGATGGACAAGTTAAGGAGCAGCGGTCTTAAGCTGGAAAATTCGGGCATAGAATGCAGCATCTGCTGCTTATTAAATCTACCCCTATATATACAGTATGTTATTAAAAAAATGCCTCTATATGTTAAAGGTAATGTACCACATTTATGTTCGCTTAAAATGTGTAAACTTTTTTTAAATCCTTTTTTATTTTTTTTTTATTATTTTCATTTTTTTTTTAAAAAGTAGCTAAAGCTATTTATGGTTTATATACTTTAATACTTTATATACTTTATATACTTTAAGGATTTGTTATTATAATGGAAGACTATGTTATTTTCTTTTCCTGTATATACTTCACTAAACAACAAACAATACTGTATGTCAATAAAAAAACACTTCCACCCACATAAAAAAAAAGAAAAAGATAATAACATTAAGAATAGCAACTTATTTAGTGTTAGACAGGGACTCAAAGTGCTTTCCAGTTTTTCTTCTGAAAAAGACAGAAATTGTCATCAAAAGCTGAGGGTTTTAAATGTTTGAACAAAGGACAAAGTGTTTATTTAAAAAATATATTAGGTGCTTTTCAAACATTTCTGTAGAGAGAGTTCTACAGAGAACGTTCAGCATAGCTGAGAGCTCAGGCACGGAAGACAACACAGGTGCTTGATGATCTCTACATGCCAAGGAGGGATAAGGATGGAGGAAAGGAAGGAAGGAAGGAAGGGACATTTTAAAGGGATATGAAACCCAAAAGTGTGATTCATATGTCGTTTTATTATCACATTTGCTTCGTTCCCATGGTATTCTGTATTGAAGAGATACCTAGGTAGGTGTCTGGAGAAGTGCTGCCATCTAGTGCTCCTGCAAATGGATAACATTCTTGCAAAACTGCTGCCATATAGTGCTCCAGAAATGAGCCAGCTCCTAAGCTTACGTCCCTGCTTTTCGCCTTTGCACGGTCACAGTAACAAACAGTGTTCCCTCTAAAGTCAGTTTTGTGAGCGGCCCAGCAGTGAAACAGTTAATAACACCTTTCAGTCTGCATTGTGTAGTGTCTCCTAATTGCTCTAATGGACTGGTTCACTGCTGGGCTGCTCACAAAACTGGCCGTAGAGGGAACACTAGTAAGAAATTGACTTTGAAAAAAACAAAACCTCAAGTCGCACACAGTCGCGGTTATTTAAAACCGGAACATAAGAAGATAATATTGCATATTTTATAATCCAATGCTCTGCACATAGCAGAATATGTTCTATTTATTCTTACAGAGAGATATAAATATATTTCTGATGATATATATTGATACATATACTGTATATTTTACCAGAGGTCAGACCTCTTGTTAATTTAAAAAATGTTCCCCAATCCCCCCCACCCCAAATAAAGTGGACAGTTCCTTTATGAAAATAAAAACATCAGCATCTTTATTTTTTTTTTTAAATGTAATTGCACAACATAGTTATAAGGGGTTAAAGTGAGGGACTGTGGAGTGTTAGAAAAAAGAACGACACTGAAAGGTGCCTTAACATAGCGGTCTATGGGGACTGTGTTTAAACTGAAAATATATATGTACAGTATATGCTTTTATACATATATATTAATGTGTTAATATGTGTATAAACACTTTTAAACACAAAATATATATGTATATATTCATATATATTTTAAAAATGCTGCCCAACCCTGCACAACTTACCCCCTTTGCTGCTCTAGGTTCTGTGCCGTGTCTATCATAGGAGCCTATAGAAGCGCTCTCTTGTGAGAGCAAAGCTTCCATGTAATGTGAATACAAGGACGCGTTCGCATTGAGCTTTACTTGTAATACCAGCACACATTTGCTTGTGCTGGTATTACTGAGTGGAGCACAAATATCACTCTTAAAAATGTGCATTTTTGCGCTCCACTTGTAATCTAGCCCTTAAGGTGTACAGCAAAGAATTCAACACCAAATTCCACTTCTTTAGCAGAATGTTTGCAATCCATTGGCTCTGAGTTCAAGTGAACTTAATAGTGGAAACTCTACATTCTAAGGAGAATTATGCTCCTGCATTATCTTAGCATGAATAGTGTAACATCATTATATTATAGCAAACATGATAAATATTAACCATGAACTTGTAATACCTAGTAAAAAATGCAAGCAGTATGTATTGTGCTCCAGTGATATTACAACTCCATAACAATTACATTTTTGTGCTCTAATCTAGCCTTATATGTGCACTAGATAGTCGCCACAGAACTAATTGTGAGAAAAATCCTGGTATATAGCAAATTTTGTAACAAAAATCAATCATACTGGACTCATATATCACTAGAGAACCAGATACATATTACAATTATTAAATGTTAAAACATTTTTATGACAATTTAAAATTTGGGACCGATCACATAATGAATATAGGTTTTTGAGGGTATACTGTCTTGAACTTGGAGCTTACAATTTCATTGAAAGTTAATTTGCTTAAAAGAGACTTTAATGACAACTCTTGAAAAACACAAAGACAATTATTATAGTAAATTAGCATGTCTTGTGCTGCAGATTTGAAAAAAAGAATTTGACAGATTTCCAATGAATCTTATTGTTATATCCACTGTAGCCATCTGTTGTTTTTGTTTGGTTACAGTAAAAGACCTACAGATGTATAGTCAAGCACAGACAATGCCGTGATGGATTCTAAATTGCACCCTGCCAGAAAGAATTGCACCAAATGACAAGCAAACAAAATACTATAAATACAGCTTACTCCTTTGTATATGAAAGGAACATTTTTACATTTAAAAATGGCAAAAAATGATGTAAGGTATACATATAAAAATTATGTTTATATTTTTTTTATTACATTTTAAACTGAATGTTCCATTAGTCATCAATAGATCTAGTACTAATGGACTAATGGCAAAACCAATTATATGACCATGTGATTATGTGGTCTTCAATCCAATACAAAGCAATCATGTTACACAGATTTTTTGAGTTGTGTCAATCTTTTCTTGATATACAATGTTTAAGCCATGGTAATTACTTTATATTAATAGCTAATATTCATTATATTAATTAATAGGGGGCACTCATTTGAATGGAATTTAAAATGTTTATATGACATATTAGTAACACACGCCTAGATTTAGAGTTTGGCGTTAGCCATCAAAACCAGCGTTAGGGGCTCCTAACGCTGGTTTTGGCCGCCCGCTGGTATTTAGAGTCAGTCAGTCAGCTCACTTTCCAGCCGTGACTTTTCCATACCGCAGATCCCCTTACGTCAATTGCGTATCCTATCTTTTCAATGGGATCTTTCTAACGCTGGTATTTAGAGTCTTGGCTGAAGTGAGCATTAGATATCTAATGACAAGACTCCAGCCGCAGCAAAAAGCCAGAAGTTAAGAGCTTTATGGGCTAACGCCGGTTCATATTCACATCGCCACCACTATAATACATTTTTTTAACCCCTAATCTGCCGACCGCACACCGCCGCAACCTACGTTATCCCTATGTACCCCTAATCTGCTGCCCCTAACACCGCCGACCCCTATACCTACACTTATTAACCCCTAATCTGCCGACCGGACCTCACCGCTACTATAATAAAGTTATTAACCCTAATCCGCCTCACTAACCCTATAATAAATAGTATTAACCCCTAATCTGCCCTCCCAAACATCACTGACACCTAACTTCAAGTATTAGCCCCTAATCTGCCGACCGGACCTCACCGCTACTCTATTAAATTTTTTAACCCCTAAACCTAATTCTAACCCTAACACCCCCTAAGTTAAATATAATTTTATTCTAACGAAATAAATTAACTCTTATTAAATAAATTAATCATAATTAAAGCTAAATACTTACCTGTAAAATAAACCCTAATATAGCTACAATATAAATAATAATTATATTGTAGCTATTTTAGGATTAATATTTATTTTACAGGCAACTTTGTATTTATTTTAACTAGGTACAATAGCTATTAAATAGTTAATAACTATTTAATAGCTACCTAGTTAAAATAATTACAAAATTACCTGTAAAATAAATCCTAACCTAAGTTACAATTAAACCTAACACTACACCATCAATAAATTAATTAAATAAAATACCTACAATTATCTACAATTAAACCTAACACTACACTATCAATAAATTAATTAAATAAAATACCTACAAATAAATACAATTAAATAAACTAACTAAAGTACAAAAAATAAAAAAGAACTAAGTTACAAAAAATAAAAAAATAATTTACAAACATTAGAAAAAGATTACAACAATTTTAAGCTAATACACCTACTCTAAGCCCCCTAATAAAATAACAAAGCCCCCCAAAATAAAAAAATGCCCTACCCTATTCTAAAATACAAATAGAAAAGCTCTTTTTCCTTACCAGCCCTTAAAAGGGCCTTTTGCTGGGCATGCCCCAAAGAATTCAGCTCTTTTGCCTGTAAAAAAAAACATACAATACCCCCCCAACATTACAACCCACCACCCACATACCCCTAATCTAACCCAAACCCCCCTTAAATAAATCTAACACTAAGCCCCTGAAGATCTCCCTACCTTATCTTCACCACTTGAATCAGATTCAAGTTCAATCCGATTGGCTGATCCAATCAGCCAATCAGATTGAGCTTGCATTCTATTTGCTGATCGGAACAGCAAATAGAATGCGAGCTCAATCTAAACCGCCACACTCCCACATCACAAACATTAGTTAAATATTATTAACCCCTAATCTGCCGCCCCCAATGTCGCCGCCACTATACTAAAGTTATTAACCCCTAAACCTAAGTCTAACCCTAACACCCACTAACTTAAATATAATTAAAATAAATCTAAAGAAAACCTTCTATTAATAACTAAATAATTCCTATTTAAAACTAAATACTTACCTGTAAAATAAAACCTAAGCTAGCTACAATATAACTAATAGTTACATTGTAGCTAGCTTAGGTTTTATTTTTATTTCACAGGCAAGTTTGTATTTATTTTAACTAGGTAGAATAGTTACTAAATAGTTATTAACTATTTACTAACTACCTAGCTAAAATAAATACAAATTTACCTGTAAAATAAACCCTAAGCTGTCTTACACTAACACCTAACCTTACACTGCAATTAAATAAATTACCTAAATTTAATACAATTACTTATATTACAAAAAAACCCACTAAATTACACAAAATAAAAAAACAAATTACAAGATATTTAAACTAATCACATCTAATCTAACAGCCCTATCAAAATAAAAAAAGCCCCCCGAAAAAAAAAACCTAGCCTAAACTAAACTACAAATAGCCCTTAAAAGGGCCTTTTGCGGGGCATTGCCCCAAAGAAATCAGCCCTTTTACCTGTAAAAAAATACAAACAACCCCCCCAAAAGTAAAATCCACCACCCACACAACCAACCCCCCAAATAAACCCCTAACTTAAAAAACCTAAGCTCCCCATTGCCCTGAAAAGGGCATTTGGATGGACATTGCCCTTAAAAGGGCATTTAGCTCTATTGTTGCCCAAAGTCCCTAATCTAAAACTAAAACCCTCCCAATAAACCCTTAAAAACAACCTACACTAACCCCCAAAGATCCACTTACAGTTTTGAAGACCGGACATCCATCATCAACGAAGCCGGGAGAAGTCCTCAACGAAGTGGCAAGAAGTCCTCAACAAAGGTGGGAGAAGTCTTCATCCAAGCCGGGAGAAGTGGTCCTCCAGACGGGCAAAAGTCTTCATCCAGACGGCATCTTCTATGTTCATCCATCCGGCACGAAGCGGGTCCATCTTCAAGATATCTGGTACGGAGCATCCTCTTCTTACGACGACTCCCGACGAATGAAGGTTCCTTTAAGTGATGTCATCCAAGATGGCGTCCATTAGATTCTGATTGGCTGATAGAATTCTATCAGCCAATCGGAATTAATGTTGAAAAAAACCTAGGATTGAACTTTAATCCTATTGGCTGATCCAATCAGCCAATAGGATTTAGCTTGCATTCTATTGGCTGTTCAGCCTACCACACAAACCAAGTTTCGACTTGGCGTGCACGTGCAGGCATTCTCCCATAGAGATCAATGGAAAAAAAATGTTGGAAAAAAACTAACACCTGCGATTGTGAAATTGTCATTGCATTTTCGCATTCCCCTCTGAAGTCTATGGAGAAAAGAAAGTTATAAAAAAACCTAACACCCTAATATTAGCCCCTAGTCTAATAATCCCTAAACCACCTTCCCACCACATCGCCAACACTAAATAAAGCTATTAACCCCTAAACCGGTGTCCCCCCACATTGCAACCAATAAATAAAGCTGATAACTCTTGAACCACTGTCCTCCCACATCACCAACACTAAATAAAGCTATTAACCCCTAGACCGTCATCCCCAAAACACAAATACCTAAATTAAACTATTAACCCCTAAACCTAACACCCCCTAACTTTAACAAAATTAAAATACAACTAAATTAAAGTTACAATATACTAACTACCTTAAAATAAATAAAAACTTACCTGTGAAAAACAATTAAAACCTAAGCTTAAACAACAACAAAAACTACAAAAAAAGCTACATTACCGAAAAAAAAAAAACCTAACCAAAAAAAGAAAAATACCATTACAAAAAAATAAACACTAAAATAAAAAAAAATTAAAAAGATACCATTACAAAAAAATAAACACTAAAATTGCAAAAAATAAAAAAGGTAACATTACAAAAAAATAATATCCAAAATAATAAAAATTATTCCTATTCTAATACCCCCAGATAAAACAACCCACAAAAATAAAAAAATCTAATCTAAAAATAAGCTACCAATAGCCCTTAAAAGCGCCTTTTGCAGGGCATCAGCTAACAATTTAAAAAAAAAAAAAAAACCACCAATTACCCCCTAACATTACAAACCCTACCTCCCAAATCCCCAAAATAGAAAAAACCTAACTAAAAAAACCCTAATCTATCCATTTCCCCCCAGAAAGGGCATTTGAATGGGCATTGCCCTTAAATGGGCATTCAGCTCTTTTTCAGCCCAAAAAAAGAAACAAATTCCTAATCTTAAACCCCGCCCCCCAAAAAATAACACTATTCCCCTAATTGGTACTCACCAATGATGAAGGGTGGCTATCCATCTTCATTCCGGGGGTGAAACATCTTCATCCATCGGTGGAGCATCTTCATCCATCAGCGGAGCATCTTCTCCAATTTTCATCCAGGCCGTGGTTCATTTTCTAGCTATATCCCGGTGGCGGCGCTGACATCAGTGGTCCTCTTCATCCACGCAACATGGAGCTCTTCTTCATGCGATCTCCAGTGCACACTGAAGATTGAATGCAATGTACCCCTTTTATATGGGGTTACCCTTATATTCCTATTGGCTGACAAATTAAAATCAGCCAATAGGATGATAGATGCTTTCACCGATGGATGAAGATGTTTTGCCACTGGGATGAGGATGGATCGCCGCCCTTCATCATTGGTGAGTACCAATTTAAGGATTAGTTTTTTTATGATTAGGGATTCTGTTATTTTTTTTTGGGGGGGGGGAGAGCTGAATGCCCATCCAAATAATCTTTACGGGGGAAGGGTTAGATTAGGGTTTTTTAGTTTGTTTTTTTTTATTTTGGGGGTTGGGGAGGTGGGGGTTGTAATGTTAAGGGGTAATTAGTAAAAGAGCTGTTAGCTTTAGGGCAATGTCCTGCAAAAGGCCCTTTTAAGGGCTATTGGTAGTTTATTTTTAGATTAGGTTTAGATTAGGTTTGTTTTTTTGGTGTTTTTTGGGGGGGTATTAGAACAGGAATTATTTTTATTATTTTGGATAATTTTGTTTATTTTTTGTAATCACAGCTTTTTTATTTTTTGTAATGTTAGTGTTTATTTTTTTGTAATGGTAGTTGTTTTTGGTAATGTTAGGTTTTATTATTTTTAGTAATGTTAGAGGGGTTTTTTTTTGGTAATGTAGCTTTTATATTTTTGTATTATTTACTTTTTTCACAGGTAAGTTTTTATTTATTTTAAGGCAGTTAGTATATTTTAACTTTAATTTAGGTGTATTTTAATTTTGTTCAAGTTAGGGGTGTTAGGTTTAGGGGTTAATAGCTTAATTTAGTGTTTGCGATGTGAGGGGCAGCAGTTTAGGGGTTAATAGCTTTATTTAGTGTTGGTGATGTGGGGGGACGGCGGTTTAGTGGTTATTAGAGTAGGGGCTTATGTTAGGTTTTTTGACAACTTTCTTTTCTCTATAGACTTCATTGGGGAATACGAAAATGCAATGGCGATTTCGCAATTGCAGGTGTTCGTTTTTTTTCAACATTTTTTCTCCATTGATCTCTATGGGGGAATATTTGCATGCACATGCCAAGTCGGAATTTGGTTTGTGTGCGGTATGCGGGTCACCGCAGCATAACGCACACGAAAATAAAGTTTGTTTGAAACTTGTAATGGCAGCGCAATGGAGATTTGGTTATAGGCATATTGCGCACGGTGTGTTCGCAACGGATTTACCGCGTAATTTGTAATCCGGCCTGAATAATGAAAGAAAAAATTGGGTTACATAAACATTTAATCAGTATACGCTGGTCTGAGAAGTACAAAATCCTCAATTTTCATAGCTAAATTACATGAAAATTGAGTAACATAAATAGTGAAAGTATTTTGCAAAGTTGCTTTACTATGCATAACTAAATATTTTAGATTAAAATGTATTCAATTAAAATTTAAATAATACGTGTTATTTGAAAGGAAAATAGACAATGCCTACTGTTCCTTTCACATCTGAAATGCCCCAATCCTTTCTGGCTCCTCCTCCACAACCCTGGCCAGAGACACCTCTACCTAACAGCCATTCTGATGTGCCAGGTTAAGGAAACTGAAGCACCCTACTAAAATATCATTGAATTTTTGGTGGGAGTAGAGTGAAGTCCCACTGGTGTTATCTAAACTCCTAAACTGTGCTTTAAGTACCCCAAAAGGTCACTTAATCATGGTTTGGTTCATCTGGTAAGCCTCATTGTAGGCTCTCTTCTCTGGACTAGGATTGTGGGTGATGGGCATGTACAGCCTGGTCCTACACCAATATCCTGCATCAACTAGGTGAGGGAACAAACAGTCTGCTAGATTACGAGTCTTGCATTAGCCTTAAAAAGCAGAGTTGAGAGGTCCCAACGCTGCTTTTTAACGCCCGCTGGTATTACGAGTCTGGCAGGTACAGGTGTACCGCTCACTTTTCTTCCTCGACTCGAGCATACCGCAAATCCCCTTACGTCAATTGCGTATCCTATCTTTTTAATGGGATTTGCCTAATGCCGGTATTATGAGTCTTGGAAGAAGTGAACGGTAGACCCTCTCCTGTCAAGACTCCTACCGCATTTTAAAGTCAGTAGTTAAGAGTTTTATGGGCTAACACCGTAACATAAAACTCTTAACTAAAGTGATAAAAAGTACACTAACACCCATAAACTACCTATTAACCCCTAAACCCAGCCCCCCCCCCACAACACTTTAATAAATATATTAACCCCTAATCTGCCGACCGGACATTGCCGCCACTTTAATAAATATATTAACCCCTAACACGCCGCACTCCCGCCTCGCAAACACTAGTTACATTTTATTAACTCCTAATCTGCCGTCCCTAACATCGCTGAAACCTACCTACATTTATTAACCCCTAATCTGCCACCCCCAACATCGCCGCTACTATATTAAAGGTATTAACCCCTAAACCTAAGTCTAAACCTAACCCTAACCCCCCCAACTTAAATATAATTTAAAATAATCTAAATAAAATTACTACAATTAAATAAATTAATCCTATTTAAAACTAAATACTTACCTATAAAATAAACCCTAAGCTAGCTACAATATAACTAATAGTTACATTGTAGCTAGCTTCGGGTTTATATTTATTTTACAGGAAAGTTTGTATTTATCTTAACTAGGAACAATAGTTATTAAATAGTTATTAACTATTTAATAACTACCTAGTTAAAATAAAGACAAATTTACCTGTAAAATAAATCCTAACCTAAGTTACAATTACACCTAACACTACACTATCATTAAATAAATTACCTAAACTACAAACAATTAATTAAAATTAAATTAACTAAACTAAAGTATGAAAAACAACAAACACTAAATTACAGAAAATAAAAAAATAATTAAAACATTTTTTAAACTAATTACACGTACTCTAATCCCCCTAATAAAATAAAAAAGCCCCCCAAAATAATAAAATTCCCTACCCTATACTAAATTACAAATAGCCCTTAAAAGGGCCTTTTGCGGGGCATTGCCCCAAAGTAATCATCTCTTTTTCCTGTAAAAAAAAAAAACAATAACCCCAACATTAAAACCCACCACCCACACACCCAACCCTACTCTAAAACCCACCCAATCCCCCCTTAAAAAAACCTAACACTAACTCCTTGAAGATCTCCCTACCTTGAGACGTCTTTACCCAGTCGGGCACAAGTGGACCTCCAGAGGGGCAGAAGTCTTCATCCGATCCGGGCAGAAGAGCTCCTCCAAGTGGCAGAAGTCTTCATCCAGGCAGCATCTTCTATCTTCATCCATCCGGAGCGGAGCGGGTCCATCTTCAATCCAGCCGACGCGGAGCCATCCCCTTCAAATGAAGTCCAAGCGAAGAATGAAGGTTCCTTTAAGTGACGTCATCCAAGATGGGGTCCCTTGAATTCCGATTGGCTGATAGGATTCTATCAGCCAATCGTAATTAAGGTAGGAAAAATCCTATTGGCTGATCCAATCAGACAATAGGATTGAGCTCGCATTCTATTGGCTGATTGGAACAGTCAATAGAATTCAAGGTCACTCCTATTGGCTGATTGGATTGGGGGGTATTGTATTTTTTTTACAGGAAAAAGAGCTGATTACTTTGGGGCAATGCCCAGCAAAAGGCCCTTTTAAGGGCTATTTGTAATTTAGTATAGGGTAGGGAATTTTATTATTTTGGGGGGCTTTTTTATTTTATTAGGGGGATTAGAGTAGGTGTAATTAGTTTAAAAAAATTGTAATTATTTTTTTATTTTCTGTAATTTAGTGTTTGTTGTTTTTCATACTTTAGTTTATTTAATTTAATTGTAATTAATTGTAGGTAGTTTAGGTAATTTATTTAATGATAATGTAGTGTTAGGTGTAATTGTAACTTAGGTTAGGATTTATTTTACAGGTAAATTTGTACTTATTTTAACTAGGTAGCTATTAAATAGTTATTAACAATTTAATAACTATTGTACCTAGCTAAAATAAATACAACGTTGCCTGTAAAATAAAAATAAATCCTAAGATAGCTACAATGTAACTATTAGTTATATTGTAGCTATCTTAGGGTTTATTTTACAGGTATTTAGTTTTAAATAGGAATAATTTATTTAATTGTAGTTATTTTATTTAGATGTATTTAAATTAAATTTAAGTTAGGGGGTGTTAGGGTTAGATTTAGGTTTAGGGGTTAATAACATTATTATAGTGGCGGCGACGTTGGCGGCGGCAGATTAGGGGTTAATAAATGTAGTTAGGTTGTGGTGGTGTTGGGGGGGGGCAGATTAGGGGTTAAGAAATATAATGTAGTGTTCGGCAATGTTGGGGTCAGCAGATTAGGGGTTCATAGGGATAATGTAGGTGGGGGCTGTGTCCGGAGCGGCAGAATAGGGGTTAATAATTATGATGTAGGTGGCGACGATGTCGAGGACGGCAGATTAGGGGTTAATAAGTGTAAGATTAGGGTTGTTTAGACTCGGGGTTCATGTTAGGGTGTTAGGTGTAGACATAACTTTTGTTTCCCCATAGGAATCAATGGGGCTGCGTTAGAAGCTGGACACTGCTTTTTCGCAGGTGTTAGGTTTTTTTTAAGCTGGCTCAGCCCCATTGTTTCCTATGGGGAAATCGTGCACGAGCACGTTTAGCCAGCTTACCGCTACCATAAGCAACGCTGGTATTGAGGTGAGATGTGGAGCTAAATTTTGCTCTACTCTCATCTTTTTGCGGCTAACGCCGGGTTTAAAATACCCCGTAATACCAGTGTTGTCTTAAGGTAGCGTTATAAAAAAAGGCTCGTTAGCAACGCACCCCTGTTACCGCAAAACTCATAATCTAGGCGAGTGTTAATTTATATCAGTTAAGGATAGCTGGAGTCATTTGTTGTAAAGAATCAAACAGTTATCAGAGAGCAACTTGCATGCAAAGGACAACCATGGGGTGATTCCTGCGTGTGAGAAGTAGACCATATGCATGTTAACTTGTGAACCTGGGATTCAAGCATGTCTGACAGCTTGCAGGATATTTATTAGGCAAGTGACTGAAGGTATCAGGTAAGGTTGTGATAAATCAAAATAAGTTGATTGCATATGTGCAAGTAATGAAGGGTTATATGGAGTATGGATGTCATTTACGAGGGCAATAAATGATTGTCAAAGGGCTGAGTGTGGTTTGTGTTGATAGTGAATGATGTAGTGTAATGAAATATCACAACTAATCTTTAAATATGATCAAAACCACCTTAAAATGTTTGGGATTACTAGTCTACACCAACCCCACTATAACATCACAGTTCTTTTAAATCCTCCCTAAAAACTTTCTGAATGATCAGGTTGGTGATTATGTTTGGCTCTTCATCAAGCATCTAAAAACTAGCTTCCATTAAAAGGTTTTGTAGTTTATAAATTGGACCCATCCCAATCAGACAACTAATAAACAACAATGCAGTGAGATTAGACCTTCCCAATAGCTACAAGATTCATCCAACCTTCCATATTTCCCTCCTTAAGCCTTGCAAGGAAAATACTATCCCTGATAGGGAACCTACTCCACCCCCCCCCCCCATTCAAATGAAAAGAGAAGCGTTTGAGATTGAACAAACTTTGGATTCCAGAATCCATGGACACAGACTCTAGTACCTCATTAGATGGAAAGGGTATGGTCCAGAGGAAGATTCCTGGGAAGATCATACTCATGTTAAGGCTCCCAGGTTGCTCAAAGTTTTCCACATTGAAGGGGGGATTCTGTAATGAAATATCTGTAATGAAATATCACAACTAATTTTTAAACATGATATAAACCACCTTAAAATGTTGGGATTACTCTGCACCCCCCCATGACATCATAGTTCCTTTAAATTCTCCTCAAACACTTACTAAACTACTTGGTTATTAAACAAGCTTATAGTTGTTATTTGCCTAGCATTAATCCTGAGAAACCAGTTATTGATTAACTAATCATGTAATGCTTATCCTATATCCAGATTATACAGGGGAAGAACGACTAATCTAATCTTATTGCTACAGCGTTAGCACTCTTTCAATCACTTCATCCAAGACTTCAAGCAGAGACTTAAACTGTGTGGGGAAAATCTACAGCCATTTACTCAGCAACAGTGTATCCACTGCATTCAACTTTGACAAGTAAATGGATACATTATACAGCCTTCTAAATACTCATTCTACTTTAATAAGACTTCTTAAACACACTTTATTTTAGACTCTGGGGTTATAATTTGGATTGGAAGTACAATTATTACATGATTAGAAAATTTCACTTAAAGAGGTATACTACCACTATTGATTTTTTTTTTTTGTATTTTCCCCTATGTATAAATTAACCGCCTATCTACAATAATTCCCATACTGCAGTTAAGGATACAACTTATAGAACTGTCCTGATACAGGAAAGTTGTTACATTGAGAGAGTGAAAATGCTTGTGGTTCCTGTATTTGGCCTCAAGATCTTGGAATGACCTGAGTGCCACTTCGGTGTAGTCTGAGGCACCAAGGAGTTAGGCAATCCACCCTGTAGGTACTATCCTGTCTTGACTCTACACCAGGCATTGCAAATTGAAGGAAATTACATAAATCTGTGGTGGTTAGCGTGGAGGATCTTCCGAAAATGTTGCTGCACTTTTTAAAGGCTGACTATGACATTCTGCAGATGATCCCTTCAGTACTCTTAAAACTGAGGCTAAAAAAATGTATTTAACTTAACATGTGTTCCAACCTGGCTACTGCCCTGTAAGTCTGAGGTGGTGGCTCAAGTCATTCTTGATAAGGTCATGTAGATTAAGGAGACTTGCACGTGTTAAAGGGATAGTAAACCCCAAACTTTCTTTTATGATTCAGATAGAACATACAATTTTAAACAACTTTCCAATTTAATTCTATTATCAAATTTTCTTCATTCTCTTGTTATCCATTGCTGAAGGGACAGCATTGCACTACTGACAGGAAGCTGAAAATATCTATTTAGCCAATCACAAGAGGTAAATGTGTGCAGGCACCAATTATCAGCAGCTCCCACTAGTGTATGATATGTGCGTATTAATTTTTTAACAAGGGATACTAAGAGAACAAAGCACATTTGAGAATAGAAGTGAATTTAAAAATGTCTTAAAATTACATGCTCTATCTAAATCATGCAAGTTTAATTCTGACTTTCCTATCCCTTTAAGCTATACCTCTGGATTACTTTCACATCCCTCAAGCCCTAAAGTAAAACCATATGATGTATTATGTTAAGGGCCCTGTTTTATCTCTCTTGCCTGGCCAGCAGCTCTCACCAACTGCTTAGGCCTCCTGCACTCTCCAGACTAGCCAGCAGCTCTCACCAACTGGCTAGGATTCCTATACACTTGTTTATAGCCAAATTTACCACCATGCTCTTGCCAACCGACTGGGACACTCATCTTTATTCTGCTAATCCAGCATCCTCTCTTCAACTTGCATTATTCTCTCTATATGTATTCCAGTCTCAATATGTCCTCGTCCAATCTCCAAAGTCACACAGCCACTATCATTGATTGGCTCCATTTATACTGGGTTAATGGGGTAAATGTATTTCATGTAAGTGTTTTGTAATGGAATAGATTGTTGTTGTTTTTTTGGTAACATTATAATTTTTTTAAGGTATATTTCCGATAGCCTTTCCCAAGTGTCATGATTTGCATAAATAAAAAGAGAGAAGCGCTCAACCTGGGAATTAACAATATCATAATAGCTTGTTCTATGGCTAGTTACCACCCAAGAAGCAGCCTCTTTTTGCTCAATATGTGCCTTTCACAGTGAAGAACTTTCCTGAAGCATATCAGTCTGATCCTGACTTGACAGTATAGTCCAGCCCCGAAATACCAGGCAATCCCTCTCTGAACGAAAGAAACAGCAAAACCCCAGACGTCCGCTTCGGTCTATTGTGGGCCTCGTCATTGAGGTGCAGCCATATCTCTCTAGGCACACTGAGCAATGGGTCCACATCTGGATTCCTGCATCACACTTAGGGAGATTTTCCCAAGTGTCATAATTTGCATAAATAAAAAGAGAGAAGCGCTCAACCTGGGAATGAACAATATCATAATAGCTTGTTCTATGGCTAGTTACCACCCAAGAAGCAGCCTCTTTTTGCGCAACATGTGCCTTTCAAAGTGAAGAACTTTCCTGAAGCATATCAGCTTGTAATAATAACCTGACCCACAATTATAGCCAGATAACTACTTCCTGTATATTCAGACATATATTCACGTAGTTATTTTCCAAACTATAATCTTCCAGGGTTACCTATTATCCTAATACAATCCAGGCGATGGAACTTTTTATCTTTGTTCCAAGTTATTATTTTAGAATTTACCCATCCCAAGCAGGCGTATGGCAATTTTAAACGTATTACCCCAGTACCCTTTGTTTTTAACTTACGAAGTAAAAGTTATGTTTTATTTTAAAAAATCATCCTTTGCTCCAAGACCAATTATTTACTAACTAAACATTGTGAGTGCTATATTTGTACTCTTTTTCAGTTCTTTACTGATTTAGTTCGAATTATTGATTAGTACAAATCCCCATCCCCTGTGAAATATTTACTATTAAGTAACCACATATATGTGAACGTTTTAATTGATTATAAGTAGTGCCATTGGTATTTTCTTTAATATGATAGTGCAGGGATCCTGGGAGTGGCTGCGTTAGCGAGCCAAGCCTAGTAGTTTAGTAAGTAAGTTGCAGGCCACGTGGGGTCACATGTGGGAGGGACGGAAGACAACGGTCACGGAAAACACACACGGCCAGCGGAAACTTGGCAGAAGCAACACAGAGGCAGTCACAGAGAAGTTCAAGTCTGATTGTGAACAACAGTAGTACTGTACCACCAGCTCGCCTCGTGCATAAGCAAAGCAATTTAACGTATGCAATCAATAATTACCCTGTTCAAGGGCTGTCTGTTTTAAAATAGTTTATAGTTTATTATGTTTTGGCATTCGTTAGATACTGCATTTGAATTTGATGCTGTTACAGTGTATGACTGACTAGCCATTTATTTCATAAAAAAAACACATGATGATATATATATATATATATATCTAAGTGAATCTAATACAAGGAAGGGCAAGTACAACAGGCAGCCTTAGCCTTTAGAATAAAGTAAGGAGGTTTGTGTTTGTAACTATGCATTATTTATATACAGACTGATCAGATGAGATTACCGGACAGTAAGTACTGGACAGTGGACACTAAGGGGCCTATTTACGAAAGGACTGTTGGACATGACCCGACATTGCGGATCATGTCCGACAGATATCGCTGAATGTGGAGAGCAATGCGCTCTCTGCATTCACATTGCACCAGCAGCTCTTGTGAACTGATGGTGCAACGCCGCCCCCTGCAGAGTCACGGCCAATTGGCCACTAGAAGGGGGTGTGTCAATCAACCCAATCGTATTCGATCGGGTTGATTTCCGGCGATGTCTGTCCGCTGCCTCAGAGTAGGCAGACAGGTTATGGATCAGCAGTCTTTAGACCGCTGCTTCATAATTGGTGTTTCTGGCAAGCATGAAGGCTCACCAGAAACACAAGACTTCAAGTTCCATACGGAGCTTGATAGATATGCCCCTAATAATCCTGAAAGGGATTTAAGGTTTTTTTTTTTACTGCCTGCTCTAAGTTAGAAGCATTCATAAAGAACATTATCTGACAGAATATGAAGTATATATATAATAAATATACTTCTTATTCTGTGAGATAATGTTCTTTATGATGCAAGAATGCTATGCTTTTAACTGAGAGCAGGCAGTAAAAAAATAAAAAAAACTTAAGACCCTTCATATTCTGTGAAATAATGTTCTTTATGATGCAAGAATGCTATGCTTTTAACTGAGAGCAGGCAGTAAAAAACAAAATCTTAAATCCCTTTCAGGGTTATTAGTGTCAGGTGATGATGATCTGTCTGTATAAATAATGCATACAAAGAAACCAGCTCCTTACTTTATTCTAAGGCTGTTGTTGCCCTTTCTTGCAATAGATTCACTTTATATATATATATATATATATATATATATATATATATATATATATATATATATATATATATATATATATATATATATATATATATTTCATATATATTCTGTGAGATATAATTAAAAGAGTGGATTATCAATTCATTTTGCACATTTTAGTAGTTTTAATTGCAGGCATGAGTTTTATGTAACAAGTGCTGAATAATAAACAGGGTTCATTAACTTAATGAAAAAATATATTTACTCTGCCATTTTCAACAAAAATATGTCCATTCACTGAGATCACACACCTCACTGGTATGTACTTTTTGTGTGTGTTAATCTAATTTTAGTTAGTAAAGAGGAAACAACTATGCCAGTGAATTTGATACAGAATCAGGATCAATAGAATGAAAGATGGGTTTAACTATACATTATCCATTATATAAATACTTGGCTAAGGTGTGCCAGGTAAGTTTAACAGTAATTTCCAAAAAAAATTATAAAACTTAAGTGGGACTGATGTTGAATTTGATTAATATTGTTTTCAACTGCAATGTATTTTTATTTCTTTGTCGTTGTATGCGGTTCTTTATATTTCACATATATGCTGTACAGTGTTGAGATATTGCAGGCAGACAATGTGAGTATTGCTTATTACATAGGTTGAAAGGTGTCAGTGCTTAATTGTACAGGTTAGTATGTGGTAGATGTGTGTCTCACTTTCACATGTTGTAGCAGGGTGATACACCATTTTGGTATTGCTTTATTGAAAAGTTGGCAGGAAAATCATTGCAAGAAAATGCATTTTATGCAGTAACACAAACATGTAAGTCTGTTGTACAACTTACCTTTTATGGGAATTTAATAAATATATGCTTTTAGGTGATATTTGGAATGGGGAACAGTGGTCCACCTCATGAGTTACTGCAGTAAAACTCTTAGATATAACAATATTCTTCTAACTACAACAAATTGTAAGAATCCCCTCTTTTTCAGTTTAGTTAAACCTTAAAACTCTAATCCATTTTCGAATTTTTTTCAATAATATAAGTTAACACGTTTATTAAGCGCAAGTCTACAATGCTACTTGAAGATAACTTGCAATCTTATAGCTTTCAATTTATTTATATTTTATTATTTACACAGATATACACACAAACACACCACACATATATACACACGTACACACACATATACGCACACACATACACAAACACATACATACACCCACACATACATACACCCACACACAAACACACACACATACATACACAAACACACACATACACCCATACACACACACACACACACATACAACCCCCCACAGACAGCTTTACACAGCTTGGCCTTAAAGGGATAGTTTACTCAAAAATGATCTCTTCTTTAACTTTCACCAATTATCCACAACTTTACCTGCTGGAGTGTATTAAATTGTTTAGAATAATTTCTATTAACCTTATATTGGCATTTGAAATAGTTGATTTGGCCTGTGGTATGGTATCCTCACCTATTCTGAAAGTTTTTGGCCTTAAAGGGACACAAAACCTAATTTTTTTATTTAATGATTCAGATACAACATGCAATTTTAAGCAACTTTCTAATTTACTCCTGTTATCAATTTTTCTTCATTTTCTTGCTATCTTTATTTAAAAAGCAGAAATGTAATGCCTAGGAGCCGGCCCATTTTTGGTTGAGAAGATGTGTTATGCTCGCTTATTGGTGGATAAATGTAAACCTCCAATTAAGCAAGCGCTATCCATGGTGCTGAACCTAAAATGGGCTGGCTGCTATGATTTACATTCCTGCTTTTAAAATAAAGATAGCAAGAGAACAAAGAAAAATTGATAATAGGAGTAAATTAGAAAGTTGCTTACAATGTTATCATGAAAGAAAGAAATTTGGGTTCAGTGTCCCTTTAAGGCCAAGCTGTATAAACACAGCCAGCACAAAAAAATTACACTGACTCCCAGTAAAATATAGAAGACATAAGGAAATTAAATGTTAATTATCCATTGTTCTCTACAACTATTGATGATTGGTTTACAAACAGATAAAGATAAGATAAAGAAGCATGTATATGTACACAATGTGATAAAGTAATGAGATCTGATTATAACTACAAGCTCAACCCATTTTATTAGGTTGTGTTTTCAAAACACTTAGGCCTAGATTTAGAGTTTGGCGGTAGCCGTCAAAACCAGCGTTAGAGGCTCCTAACGCTTGTTTTTTACGGACTCCGGTATTTAGAGTTTAGTTACCAACACTCAAAAATCACCCAACGCACAAATCTCTACCGACAGCTCAGACCCAGTAGTTAACATGTACCGACAAAATAAACATCCACGAATCACAAAACAAATAATACACAAAGTACACTTACACTCATACAAACACTACACTATATTTATTTTTCAGATTTAATAATTTTTCATCAAAATACAAAGGATCAAAGTTGCGAGATCTCGGGTGTTAGAAAAAAAACAACACAAATCCATTTTGCCATTGACTTACATTGACACACGGGAAAAGACCCTCATATAGCTACATCTAACTAATAAGATTATCACAAACATACACTCATCGATGCATACAAACAATATACACCACATTACATACACAAACAAGTTATTTATTACAAAATGAACACGATTTAGTTACTTTTTAACACAAGCTCATGACGTCACTCACTTTACGAGGAAAACCAGTCTTTGAAAAAAAATTAACCAAAATTTGGAGCCTCCATTGACTTCTATGGGGAAGACGTGCTCGTGCACGCGACAGACAGATTTCCCTAACGCATGCAAATAGCGTAGACAAAAAAACTCCAAATACCAGCGCTAGAAATAGGAAAAAAATACATGCTTTTCTACGTTAGACCCAGCTATGACAAATAGATCAAGAAATGCCTATTTCCCTATGGTGGACTTATGGATTTTACTTATTGAATATTCACAACAGCATTAAATTGTTTCATACTTTTACATTACATCAACTACAAATCAACATCACTAGTAACAAACATTTTTACAAATAAAATCACATTTAAACGGACACAAAAATAATTACAACATTTCAGGATTCACAAACAGTACACAATGGGAAACACCTCTCATATACCTTTATTATTGCATTTCATTTATTCAACTCATATGCTTGCAGCAACAGCATATCTACATAGGCTTAACACATGATCAGTCATGGATGCACATACATTACTTTTAGCATTCACTCATACATGTGCATTCAAATGATGGGGGAAAAACACATTACATTCTCTCTAGGAATCACAAAACAGAACATATGGATTTTACTGTACTTTTAACATCATGATTCCATCACAATAAACCATTAGGAATTATGTACAAGAAGAACATAATTACACCAGATTACAGATGTCACTTTATGGGAAGGAACAACAATGCCAGACCGCTATATAGAAGTCAGCATATGTGGGACACAATCACAATATATACGTATATGTACATAACACGCATCACCCATCACGCAACCACAAAGCACACATTTATATTTTATTCAGCACACAATAACAATGTAGCACAATACAACAACACAATGAGGATTTCAGAACTACATAGGCAGGTTAATAATATGATGACGTCATTAGAAGATTCAACCATACACATTACAGATTCACGACTGTACCGCCCCTTTCAGAAATTTACCACTCAATACTACAATACAACATATACGTAAACAACAGTTTGGAACAGCATTATTAGGGCGATTTAAATGGGACAATTAATAAATATTGTCAGATCGCAAATCACTTATATATATAATACTACAGATGACAGCCGGAAGTTATTCAGTATTAGTGCCATTTGAATGGGACGCATACAATATTGACAGCTCGGCAATCACTTATATATACAATACTACAGATGACAGCCGGAAGTTATTCAGTATTAGTGCGATTTGAATGGGACGCATACAATATTGACAGCTCGGCAATCACTTATATACACAATACTACAGATGACAGCTGGAAGTTATTCAGTATTAGTGCCATTTTAATGGGACGCATACAATATTGACAGCTCGGCAATCACTTATATATACAATACTACAGATGACAGCCGGAGGTTCTTCAGTATTGGTGCCATTTTAATGGGACGCATAAAATATTTACATCTCGGCAATCACTTATATATACAATACTACAGATGACAGCCGGAAGTTATTCAGCATTAGTGCGATTTTAAAGGGACGCATACAATATTGACAGCTCGGCAATCACTTATATATACAATACTACAGATGACAGCCGGAAGTTCTGAATTATTATTGCGATTTTAAAGGGACGCATACAATATTGACAGCTCGGCAATCACTTATATATACAATACTACAGATGACAGCCGGAAGTTATTCATTATTATTGAGATTTGAATGGGACGCATACAATATTGACAGCTCGGCAATCACTTATATATACAATACTACAGATGGCAGACGGGAAGTTCTGAATTATTATTGCGATTTTAAAGGGACGCATACAATATTGACAGCTCGGCAATCACTTATATATACAATACTACAGATGGCAGACGGGAAGTTCTGAATTATTATTGCGATTTTAAAGGGACGCGTACAATATTGACAGCTCGGCAATCACTTATATATACAATACTACAGATGGCAGATGTTACTTTATCATTTTCAAACAATGTTGCAGCAACATTGATCGATCACATTCGATGCACATTATACACAACTATGCACTTTCATTCATGTTAGCCTGGACGTGTGCTTGTTGCTATAAGATCGCGTTTAATAAATATTGATTACGCATATGATCAAACATTACAAACATGCACTGTATGTGTGATATTTGACACTTTCACATTGAGATTCATTGGGGGAAAACAACATTTCAGCAAACAACAAAAAAACGCCCACTGTGAAAGCATTCGCGCCGCTCACATACAAACAAGTGAATACAATTAGCAATCATTACAAACTCACTACCATTGCACTAATTGTACTATAAATCCCCCAAACAACATGGCCAAAGCATCACTTGTGATCCACATCAGATCAATTTGCATACCTTGTTACGCTGTTTTGAAAGATGGATGACGATGACATGGTAGACGCTGCTGGTGCTGCTATTGGCGAACTAGCTGTTGATCAAATCAGGCAGCCTCGGCGGCTCAGACTGAGACAAAGGGGTCGTCTGGTTCGAGGTCCTCGTGTCTACAGGGTGAGACCCACCTTGGAAAACATGAGCGACTTTGAGGTTTATGATAAGTATCGGCTCAATCGCGAACAGCTCATTGGCCTTTACGATCTTCTTAAACCTCATTTGGAGCCACGTATAAGAATAAGGACTGCTGTTCCCGCCATGAGTAAGATGCTAAGTTGTCTATACGTCCTGGCCTCTGGGAGTTTTCATTCCGGAGAAATGTACATGCATGGCCTGTCTCAAGGTACATTCTCTGTGGTGTTTGATAACTTTCTAGACGCCATGGTACGTATCAGTAAGCAATACATAGGATTCCCACAGAATGATGGTGATTGGAGGCGCCTGAAGCGGGAATTCTTTGCTATTGCTCAATTGCCCAATGTCTTGGGAGCCATAGATTGTACCCACATTGCGCTGTGTGCTCCAATTGATGACTTGCCCTTCAGAAATCGCAAACATTTTCATAGCCTCAACGTGCAGTATGTTTGTGACGCACAGATGAGGATTATGCATGTGTGTGCGAATTTTGGAGGAGCTTGTCATGATGCCCGCATCCTCTCTCAGTCGTCCCTGTGGAGACCGTTTGAGGAAAGACAAATGCCCCCTGGTTATCTCGTTGGTGAGTATTTGTGCACAACATGGTTAATTAGTTTGATAATTGCCACTGTAGTTTTAAAATGTTAGCGTAATGTTCAGCTATAGGATGCAATTTAACCATTTATTTTTATTTCCGCAAATGTCTAGTTTTAGTTCAATGCAGATATGTAGCATGTCTTACCTTAAATGCTCAGATAGAGAATGCAATGTAACCATTTAGTTGCCATTTTACACAAGGTCTAGTTTAGGAGAAATACGCATATGTAGCATGTCATAGCTGAAATGGGAAGATATTAGCTAATGCAATTTAACCATGTCATTGTCTCTTTCCGCTAATGTCTAGTTTTAGTTCAATGCAGATATGTAGCATGTCTTACCTTAAATGCTCAGATAGAGAATGCAATGTAACCATTTAGTTTGCATTTTACACAAGGTCTGGTTTAGGAGAAATACGCATATGTAGCATGTCTTAGCTGAAATGGGAAGATATTAGCTAATGCAATTTAACCATGTCATTGTCTCTTTCCGCTAATGTCTAGTTTTAGTTAAATGCAGATATGTAGCATGTCTTACCTTAAATACTCAGATAGAGAATGCAATGTAACCATTTAGTTTGCATTTTACACAAGGTCTGGTTTAGGAGAAATATGCATATGTAGCATGTCTTAGCTGAAATGGGAAGATATTAGCTAATGCAATTTAACCATGTCATTGTCTCTTTCCGCTAATGTCTAGTTTTAGTTCAATGCAGATATGTAGCATGTCTTACCTTAAATGCTCATATAGAGAATGCAATGTAACCATTTAGTTTGCATTTTACACAAGGTCTGGTTTAGGAGAAATACGCATATGTAGCATGTCTTAGCTGAAATGGGAAGATATTAGCTAATGCAATTTAACCATGTCATTGTCTCTTTCCGCTAATGTCTAGTTTTAGTTCAATGCAGATATGTAGCATGTCTTACCTTAAATGCTCAGATAGAGAATGCAATGTAACCATTTAGTTTGCATTTTACGCAAGGTCTGGTTTAGGAGAAATACGCATATGTAGCATGTCTTAGCTGAAATGGGAAGATATTAGCTAATGCAATTTAACCATGTCATTGTCTCTTTCCGCTAATGTCTAGTTTTAGTTCAATGCAGATATGTAGCATGTCTTACCTTAAATGCTCAGATAGAGAATGCAATGTAATCATTTAGTTTGCATTTTACACAAGGTCTGGTTTAGGAGAAATACGCATATGTAGCATGTCTTAGCTGAAATGGAAAGATATTAGCTAATGCAATTTAACCATGTCATTGTCTCTTTCCGCTAATGTCTAGTTTTAGTTCAATGCAGATATGTAGCATGTCTTACCTTAAATGCTCAGATAGAGAATGCAATGTAACCATTTAGTTTGCATTTTACACAAGGTCTGGTTTAGGAGAAATACGCATATGTAGCATGTCTTAGCTGAAATGGGAAGATATTAGCTAATGCAATTTAACCATGTCATTGTCTCTTTCCTCTAATGTCTAGTTTTAGTTCAATGCAGATATGTAGCATGTCTTACCTTAAATGCTCAGATAGAGAATGCAATGTAACCATTTAGTTTGCATTTTACACAAGGTCTGGTTTAGGAGAAATACGCATATGTAGCATGTCTTAGCTGAAATGGGAAGATAGAGAATAATATTGAACTAGATTATTCTTTTAAAAAATATACATTTGTTAGTGGATTATCATGTTCAAAAACTTTTATTGGACTCAAAATACTATTTTGAGGATTCAGTTTGAATTATGTTCTGTTCATAATTTATAGGTGATTCTGGGTACATGAGCCGGCCTTGGCTTATTACCCCCTTGCGTAGCCCGACTGATGTGTCTGAGGAGCGCTACAATAGGGCTCATAAGAGAACCAGGGTGGTGGTTGAACGAATGTTCGGGCTCCTGAAGATAAGGTTCAGGTGCCTTGACAGGTCGGGAGGAGCCCTCCAGTACAACCCAAAGAAGGTGGCTAAGATCGTTATAGCCTGTAGTGTCCTGCATAATATTGCACAGCGGGCTGGGATGCTGCAGGGCGTCCAGGCGCACCGAAACCTCCTCAGAGATGAGGAGGATGATCCTGTTTTAGAGGGGCCATTCCAGGACGAGGGGCTCAATGTCAGAGCAGACATCATCAACCGCCACTTTAGACGGTAAAAAATAGAAGTTAGACTGGAGTATTGTCAATAGATGTGAACTCTAGGGAAATGATAAGTAGAGAATTGTGCAAACATGTTATGATTGTTCATCAAATGCTAAAAATGTGTTTCATTTATTAATATAGGTGATGCTCTGGTCATTGGGTCCTGTAGCGAGTCTTTGCCACCTGGTTTTTAAAGAGGACATCAGCTGGTAAGTATAAATGTATGGACTGTTGCTGACATGAATTGTACACAAATACATCATATGGCATACATTTTCTAAACTAGTATTTAGTTTACACATTACTTAAAATTTAAATACTCAGAAAGGGATCCTCTAGCATAACTATCCTCTAGCATGACTATGGTTCAATGTCACACATTAGAAGTTCGTTCTGCTCAATATGACTCATCTTCACACTTGATAGAACATAACACAAGATGCTACACACGCTTAGTAAGCTAGTGACAGAAATTTATTCAGAAATGGGGGGTGGGAGAGGGGTACAGAACTGATTCACACACTTGTATTAGTAATTTTAAAAAACTATTTTATGACATTAGGGAGATGACTTCATGTAAAGACTGAAAGGGAAGAATTCGAAGAATGACAGTGAAGAATTCCCAGACTGACAGTGGAAAAAGACAAGATTGAAATTGAAGAATACCAATGGGATCATGTCTGGCATTATCTTTCAAATCTGCTGACCTTGAAAACCATGCAAAGACATGTTCACATGGTAAGTGCCAACTATTTGATAGAATAAGGCTGTGGAGGCATCCTATTGGAGACACTTCGATTATTTTCTAATTTTTAGATGGTATTTCAAAGTCCTCTATTTTTGAAATGAATAAGACACCTATTGAAGATCAACTGTTTACCCCTGAATTGACTTTCAAAGACCATGCATTATCCAGGTTGGTTTACCAATGCATGCTAGTTAAGAATCACAGGAAGAATGTCGAATATTAGTAGCTTACATACATAAGTCATACTTAGTTCATAATTAGATATTTAGGTATCACAATCAGACACTTAGATTATTTTCTAATTTTTAGATGGTTTTTCAGTCCTCTATTTATGAAATGATGAATAAGACACCTATTGAAGATCGACTGTTTACCCCTGAATTGACTTTCAAAGACCATGCATTATCCAGGTTGGTTTACCAATGCATGCTAGTTAAGAATCACAGGAAGAATGTCGAATATTAGTAGCTTACATACATTAGTCATACTTTGTTCATAATTAGATATTTAGGTATCACAATCAGACACTTAGATTATTTTCTAATTTTTAGATGGTATTTCACAGTCCTCTATTTTTGAAATGATGAATAAGACACCTATTGAAGATCAACTGTTTACCCCTGAATTGACTTTCAAAGACCATGCATTATCCAGGTTGGTTTACCAATGCATGCTAGTTAAGAATCACAGGAAGAATGTTGAATATTAGTAGCTTACATACATTAGTCATACTTAGTTCATAATTAGATATTTAGGTATCACAATCAGACACTTAGATTATTTTCTAATTTTTAGATGGTATTTCACAGTCCTCTATTTTTGAAATGATGAATAAGACACCTATTGAAGATCAACTGTTTACCCCTGAATTGACTTTCAAAGACCATGCATTATCCAGGTTGGTTTACCAATGCATGCTAGTTAAGAATCACAGCAAGAATGTCGAATATTAGTAGCTTACATACATTAGTCATACTTAGTTCATAATTAGATATTTAGGGATCACAATCAGACACTTATATTATTTTCTAATTTTTAGATTGGTTTTTCAGTCCTCTATTTTTGAAATGATGAATAAGACACCTATTGAAGATCAACTGTTTACCCCTGAATTGACTTTCAAAGACCATGCATTATCCAGGTTGGTTAAGAATCACAGGAAGAATGTTGAATATTAGTAGCTTACATACATTAGTCATACTTAGTTCATAATTAGATATTTAGGTATCACAATCAGACACTTAGATTATTTTCTAATTTTTAGATTGGATTTTCAGTCCTCTATTTATGAAATGATGAATAAGACACCTATTGAAGATCAACTGTTTACCCCTGAATTGACTTTCAAAGACCATGCATTATCCAGGTTGGTTTACCAATGCATGCTAGTTAAGAATCACAGGAAGAATGTTGAATATTAGTAGCTTACATACATTAGTCATACTTAGTTCATAATTAGATATTTAGGTATCACAATCAGAAAAAGGAATACATATTATAGTTGATATAGAGGTATTTGAATGGACATGAAATATTACATTTATGTTCAGCATACATATATATTTATTATTGAAATGTGATATACATTATTATGTATAATTAGAAATTTTGATATTTAAATTTAATTTTTATTACACAATATAATGGTGTATGGTTTGTTTGGTTTTTAATCCAAAAATTTAATTCATAAATATCTTGATAAAATTATGCACAAAGTTAGAGCATAGACACAAGATGATTGTAAATGTATTTTATGAATATTTTACAACGTGTGTATTAACTTTGTAAAATTTTGTTTTTTAATTTCAGATTGTCATCTGATGACTTCCAGGAATATTTTTTTGTTTTTGTTTTGTTAAAAAAACTTTTTATTTTTAAATGGTAATAATCAACATTTTATTATTAAATACCCTCTTTTGAACAGATTATAATAAATATCCATATAATCTGTCAATAAAAAACAATTTGACTCCCATGACTGGTAGTTGTCTATTTGACAAGCACATGCATAAGATCAAATTAGGCATTAATTTTAGAAAATCCGCTGATTCAGAGAATATTAAATTAAACTATCTTTTTTAAATTAATTGGGGAGTGAGATCCATCGATGCTCTTCTTGTGAAATTCTTAGATGTTAAAATAATTTCGGATATGTAGTCAGAATTTGACATAAATTTTTTTGTTTCACTTTTAAGAAGGGGAAGTGGTTCACTTACATTAAAGTGACAGTGTTGTTGAATGTAAAATTAATTTTATAAGATCTTGTATCTTCCTTAGGTATCTAAAAACATTATTTTATTAAATTTATAAATTTTAAATTTAAAAATGGTAGGTCATTTAACTTCATATTTTGCACAAGCTAGTTATTGGATGCCATGTTAATAGATTTTATTTTCTAGTGGAGTCATTTAAAGGGACATTTAACTATAGTTATTAATATTATGTAGTTTTTAAAATCTTACCTCTTGGGTTAGACATCACATATCTATATATAATTTTCATTCCCCTTTAGTTTCTTTCGACAATGTTAAATCAACATTCCGAATGTTTTGGTCCTTAAAGGGACATTCACAAAGTATATTGTGTATTGAATTTTAAAAAATCATTAAAGAATTTAAACATATTTAGAAAGTACTATAGAATTACATTCAGTCTTTAAATATACTTAGAAAAAGATACATCAATGCACATATCTTAGTCAATTACATAAGGCATCTATGTGCAACCAACAATCAGCATCAAAATAGCCTATGTAAATATGTATTTAATCCAAGAATATATATAATTACAATCTAATGATTGAATAACAAAACATATTAAGTTGTTCAAATATTATAATCTTATCCAAAATGCATAAATAACATATAGCTTAATGTCCCTCTAAGCTGAAGACTGCGAAATACATCCATTACAATATATATTTCAGTCAGTGTGTAAAACAATCCACAAGTTAATCTAAATATGCTTTACTCATATGTTATACTAATTTTGCAAAAGGAAGGTGCCTAGGTTTATGATTTTTCAAGCATCATTGTGAAATGTCTCCTTAAAGGGACATGAACTCAAAATATACTTAAAGGGAGACAGTTAAAAAATTAATGATTTATACATTCAGAACGAGTATTCTATTTTAATCAACTTTATAAATTGTCTCATATTATCAATGTTCCTCGTGATATTGCTATCATTACTTTAAAAATAAGGCATTAAATTGATAATTTATTTGCTTCAGTACTCTGGACAGAACTTTTTTTTTTGGGTGGATTAATTTATCCAACAATCATCAAGGACAACCCAGGTTTTTCGCCAAAATTGTCCGTAATCTAAAATATCATTATTGATTTGCAAAGAAAGATAACAAGATAATTTTTAACATTTGAGAATCGGATTAAATTATAAAGTTGCTTAACATTTCATGCTCAATCTGAATCACGAACGCTACACTTGTTTGGACAGTGTCCCTTTAAGAGATTTAAAGAGTGTATTTACTTCTCTTCTTATCTTGACATACTTTGCTTGAAAAGCATATCGAGATAGGCCCAGTAGATGAAGATTGGTGGATGCACAGAGATGCCTTATGTGATTGGCTCAACCATGTGCATTTAAATTTCTTCTGTTGAGGATATCTAAATACAAAGATAAATTGAGTTACATTTTAAAGTCTAAACAATTTTCTATCTCTACAGATCATTTGATACAATTGTTTGTTTGTAATGTCTATTTAAAAATAAAGACGCCATTGCACAATAACATATATGAGCAGTTCAGACAAATACAAGCTCGACGTTTATTTACTAATAACAAACAAACCTGTAGTTTAACATATATAAACAGATTATCCAAGTTACTAACATTATAACCTGAATTTGAACATTCAGAAATGTTGCGTGGGAAACGGATCTTGAAACACCAGATTTGCATCTTTAAACATTAGAGTCTAATGTCACGCAATAGCACACAATCAATGTGCATTATAAATACATTTAATAGAGCAATGTCAATACTTCACAATAAGTCAACAAATTGATTTTATGAACAATAAAGACATAAAATATTAAATGTGTATTTGTATTAAAGAAACAGACCGTTATTAAACCAAAAAATGTCTACAACATTTAATAATGTGACAGTATTAGATTTTAAAGAGAATTTAAACATTAATATTTAACGGATCACGGATATTAAATCTGCGTCACACATATCCGCATGACAGGCCCATGAGTTACAAATACTTCTACATGAAAAATGAAGTAACAGCACCACCAGGAGGTATGTGTATGGAAGTTGCTAAGATATGAAACATTAAGGAACGGCCAATCAGAGTTCATCACACAAACACAACTTGAGTCAGGATGGTCTCACAGACATTCTAACAATATTTCAAACTTTTATCCAATCAGATGTACAGATAACTTGTCCCATGGTGCATCTCATGTTTACTTCACCATATAAAAGTCCATTACACGTTGCCATCTTTGTCAGTTATCTAATGCCTGCTGGTATATTATTCTATCTATCTATCTACAAACATCTCGGCAGGCATGAAACCTCACAGGTTTACCATGCAGGAGAGCGCTGCACTGGTCCACGCCGTCCAGGACTATTATCCCCAGATGTTTGGGAACAAGAGGAGATCGACAGATGCGCCTGTTAAGAAGGCCCTCTGGGAGTTTATCACCAATGCGGTTCAATTGGTGTGTGGCGTCCAGAGGAGCCAGGATCAGATCATGAGGAGATTCAGAGATATGAGGTTGCGCTTGACAAAAAAAGTCAACCTCATAAGGGAGTGGGTACAAGCCCGTAAAAGAGGGGGCAAAAGAGAGGCCCTGTGGAAACTCTACCTACTCCCTTATGAGGTGACTTTATGCGAGCTCCTCACTCTCCGGGTCCCCAAAAGATTCAGATCCTCGCCATCCTCGGCCTCCTCTTCTTCCCTCCCAGCTGCTGGATCTGAAAGTCCTGACCCGGGGGCCAGGGCAGCTACTTCTCCGTCCGGTGGCCTGGGAGGAGCTGATAGAGAATCTGAACCAGGTAACTATCCAACTTCATATAATATCTTAATATTTAATTTTATTTTTAAAAAATGTGTATATAGTCAGATACTAAACCTATACAGATCTCACAACATACACTACATATGATGTTTAGATATATGATTTTAGATTAGTGACACATGAAATAGGAATGATGTTTCTTGCGCTCTACAGAATATGCGTCACAGAGCGAAAATTGAATTGCGCATACACGTTAACATGGGTTTGCTGTAAGTGGCATTGCTTTATACATGTTGGTCAAATGACGGATGCGTAATTCCGCTTGGAATCATTGCGCAATGATCGCGAAAATTAGAATTGCGCATACACGTTAACATGGGTTTGCTGTAAGTGGCATTGCTTTATACATGTTGGTCAAATGACGGATGCGTAATTCCACTTGGAATCATTGCGCAATGATCGCGAAAATGGAATTGCGCATACACGTTAACATGGGTTTGCTGTAAGTGGCATTGCTTTATACATGTTGGTCAAATCATGGATGCGTAATTCTGCTTGGAATCATTGCGCAATGATCGCGAAAATTAGAATTGCGCATACACGTTAACATGGGTTTGCTGTAAGTGGCATTGCTTTACACATGTTGGTCAAAATGAAATGTGAATTATTATATATGTGAAGAATACAGTATTCTTATTTTCAATATTATACATAATAAAAAAAAAAGTAGCAGAATCCAAAAAAATAATAACATATGCCCATCAATTGATGAGAATGAAATAACACAAAAAAATAATTAAAGCTACAGTAAACAACACAACTGATTGAAAATAAGAGTACAGGATATATTTATCATGAATTTAATTGAGGAAACAATTAACTCATGGGACTACCAAAAGATTAATAGTTTTTAATTGATTTGCTAATAATGTAAAGATTTTAAACATGGCATGATTTGTATTAATGATATCCAATCCTCATTTAATATATTACTGATCTGGATGTTGGTGCTGGATCCTCAAGCCAGGGCTTGTCACAGTATGGTATGTCTCATTTTAATAGACATTTGTCTTAGAAACATGGACAGAACATTACATAATAAATCCACATTGTTCAATATTTATATGTATCTGCAAAATGGATTATTTAAATATTTACAAATAAGAATAAAAAAACAACAACATAGGATTACATTGTAAGACTACTCTGAATTTTTATCGAATTTAAGATATCCCATCTATTCTGGATGTCTTAATTTTAATGTAAGATTCTTTGAATGCCCAATTTATATTCTTCCCTTGTGTATTGCTTAATCTTATTTGTATACATTTTGAAAAAATTCACACACTTTTGCATATGTTTTGATTTTAAAAATATAGATTCCATTTTTGAAATTGATCACGTCATTTAAGGGACATGCCTACTAAATTTTACATTGAATGATTTTTAAACATGATTTTATTGTTTTGTTTAAACATTTTATGAGCTACATTGGTTCAGTCTATTGTTTTAGTTCTTCTAAAAACATATTGATTTTGGTTTAGGTTAAACAATGCATTACTGGTATTATCCGGCTGTTTTTTTATGCATAAATTGGCATTTTGTCAAAAGTTAAAATCATGTGTTCAGATAACAGTAGTACATAGTTTCAAAAAGTATACAATTACACATTTAGAGCTTCATGTCCCTTTAATAGATGAAAATTAAATAATTCTTAGGATATCCTTAAATAACATATTAGATTGGAATTGCATGCTCAATCCCATTCATTACATCAACATATGGAGTAGAGAATTCATTAACACCAACATTGTCAAATCAATATATTTTTATATTAAAGGGACACTGAGCTAAAATTATTAATGTTGTCATTCAGATAGAGCATGCAATATTAATCAACATTTAAATATAATACTATAATCATATGTGAAATATTCTATTGCTAAATGTATTTTAAAATCAAGAAGGTACGTTTATCTGCAGCTCAATTTTGGTTGACCAACCTGGGTTTTTATTGATGATTGGTGGATACCTTCAACAAACAATATTTATTGAATCCAATATTGCTTATCTGCCTTTAAGATTAAAATGTAGCAACATTAAAATTATAATAGGAGTCAATGTTAAATCATTTGGAACAGTTTGAACAGTGAAATCAATGATTGAAATAAATCATGTCAGTGTCCCTTTAATAAACAATAGATTCATTAATCCTTACATTCTTTGGATTAGACAATATTGATATATAATTCACAAATTCACTGTTGGAGTTACTTTATAGATATAAGCATACTCTAACAGCACCATGATTACATATTTGTACTAATCAATTTGGTTTGGTATTGTGATCAATATGTGTTGTGTCCTAAACAAGATTACTGTACATTGCACAAATGGCTCGATGTGCCACATGTCTTTGTTTATATTTGTCAACAGCTGTTATTCAAAATGTGGTTTGTGTGTATTCTTTTAAGAACATTGATCAATGGGTATATTTAGATATGCAATAGCATCGTATGAGATGAGTTTGATGTCTAATATAGTCAGAAATTAAACATATGTTCAATACATCATTTTTTACAGAATCCCCTTGATTCAATCAAGCATTTTTTTTTTATAATGACTGCTCTATTCTTCACATTTTCAAGTTGATTATTCTTATAAATCGATACAGATGTGATTTAGTGCTATCCCAAATGTGTTCACTAATATATATCTATATCATTCATAGAGAGAGTTGGTGTGGGGAGCCCAGAGGAATCCAGCACCGACACAGAGCTGCCTTTGCAGTCTTCTGGTAAGTCCATTGACTCATTTATATGTCATTGAAGGTGTATTGGTAATCAATATTATGAGCATGATTCTGATGAAGCATAACATTTGAAACAAACATATAATTTACTCCTCTGATTATATATTAATTTTATTTGAATATTGAAAGATTAATAATTAAAACTTTCTTAGTCTACACCTTTGTTATTCAGAAGATGTATAGCATATGTTTGTTTCCATGTTCATTTTTGACAACAATCATCAAGTGATACACACATGAGAAATCTTAAATGTTCTATGTACTATGCTTTTATGATTTTAAAATTAATACAAACAATAAATTGAAAATCTGAATCATTGAGAATAACAAATCTAATGTCATTTGTATGCTCCATCAAAATGATGTAAATCATAACTTTGGGTGTGTATATCTTTAATGCAACATTGATGTGTGTCTTTGAGCAACAGTAACATATGTTATAATATCTGATCTTAACGTGTACACAACATGTTATGTTTTACAGAGATTGATTTAACATGTGGGACAGAGGAGGAAGAGGCTCCCCTGAAGTCTGATGGTATGTGAGATATATCTAACATGTTTCCAACATGTTGCTTTATTGGAAATCATTTTATTGAAGACATTCAAAGTCTACAGCTTTTGCACTTTAAAAACTGGAATATTATTTGTCTGTTAAAATACACTACTGCCCCCTTTATATATCAGGCAGCATGAAGATATGCTTGGATTTGTTTAAATATTTGGATTTGAAATTCATGCCATCATGATGTCACATGCATATTCTAGGCCAAACCACAATAATAATTTTATAATTGTACAGACAGTCATTGATATTCATCTGAGTGCCTATATGCATACCATATCCTCATGTCATCATTGTTTAGAAATTCAAACACACTTCTAAGTATATTGCAAACATAATCAAGTTGAAATGCGTTGATTGGATTTCATGATGTATGAGATGTTAATATATTTATAATATTTATTTCAGATGGATCCTCCTCTTCTGGTCATCATTGTTCCTCCCCTGCCCAGTCCCAGGCCCCTGCCCAGTCCCCTGCCCAGCACCCTGCCCAGGTCCCTGCCCAGTCCCCTGCCCAGCCCCCTGCCCAGTCCCCTGCCCAGTCCCCTGCCCAGCCCCCTGCCCAGTCCCCTGCCCAGTCCCCTGCCCAGCCCCCTGCCCAGCCCCCTGCCCCTCCACAGACCACAGACCCTCCCGGCCCTTCCCATTTTTCCTATCCTGTCCCTCCCAAAAAACGCCCCTTCGTCCCCCTTCGCCGCTCTCCCCGTATTTTGGCCCGTACAGCTACTCCAGCTGCCCAGCCCCCAACTCACCACTCCCCAGCTGTACGGGCTACCCCAGAGCAGCAGCCCATCCCTCCCCAACCCAATCCCATCCCTCCCCAACCCAATCCCATCCCTCCCCCCTGTCTTAACCTTCATTGTCCTGGGTGTCGGATTGTCCTTCCCAGGCACAGCTGTAAGTATCATTCAAAATCAACATTATAAGATACTTAAAGGTACACTGAATGAAAATTTTTCTCTTGTGATTCAAATAGAGCATGCAATGTTAATCAAATTTATAATTTACTACTCTTATCAATTATTCTTCATTCTCTTGCTATCTTTATTGAAACAAAGAAATGCCTATTTTTTTTTTTTATTAAAAAAAAATCTGTACATCATTTCTTTATTGTTGGATGAATGTATCCATCAATCAGCAGGGACAACCAAAGTTGATAACCAAAAATGGCCTGCCCTATAAACTTACATTCTTGCATTTAAAATATAGCTCGAGAATTCAAACATTTAAAGAATACGAGTAAATTAATAATTCTTTTTAATGTCATGCTCTATCTGAATCAGTAACTAAAATATTTAGGTTTACTGTCCCTTTAATTTGATATCACTACATATACCAATCACCACTATTTGGATCCAAAAATTTATGTACAAATGTTCATACATTATCTCTTGTATAACCCAGTGGGAATGTAATTTCTTCTGGTTGCTATGTTTACACAGCTTGTCCTCAACGTCAAAATGTTTAAGGATAGGTGTGCCTACCACAGTATAACAAAAATCTTAAAATTGCTAATGTAAGTACAATGTAAATCCTTTAACAAGATTTTAGACACTCAAGCTGAAAAAGTGGATCATCAAAAACCAATTAAAGGGGACAACATGTTGGATTAAAATGTCCATTTAATGGTTTAGGTCTGTCTGAATAACATATTTCATGTGTAAATAATCAATGTCAACAAATTAATTTAAAGAATGATTTGTCTTTATGATGACAATGTATATTTGCTTTTTATTTTGTCTGTTGTGTAATTATCATTAATATTTGATTTTTTCTTTATTTTAGGCTGTGACTCAACATGGCTCACGCTAGAAGGTCTAGCACTCATAGAGCAGGCCGTGTTGAGGAACGCAGCTGTCCTGAGAGGGATGGCCGACACCATGCAGGCCCAGCTACAGGTTCAGCATATGACTCTACGTCAGATGAGGCGGTGGAACTCAATGCTTGAATCTGTAGCTAGACATGCACAGGGGATGACCAGTAAGTGGAGGATCTGGAGATGCTCCAAGGGCGCATATAAGAATCCTCCATCCACATGTTGATGTTTTTTTTATGGTTGCCATTTGGCCTTTTTTTCTGGTTATTGTTGTTTATTGTTGTGCCTGTTGCACTCTTTTACCTTGTCATATGTCTCCAATGGGGCTATGCTGGCCCTTGGCAACTCTCTTCATGGACTGTGATGCACTCTGTTACCTTGTCATATGTCTCCAATGGGGCTATGCTGGCCCTTGGCAACTCTCTTCATGGACTGTGATGCACTCTGTTACCTTGTCATATGTTTCCAATGGGGCTATGCTGGCCCTTGGCAACTCTCTTCATGGACTGTGATGCACTCTGTTACCTTGTCATATGGCTCCAATGGGGCTATGCTGGCCCTTGGCAACTCTCTTCATGGACTGTGATGCACTCTGTTACCTTGTCATATGTTTCCAATGGGGCTATGCTGGCCCTTGGCAACTCTCTTCATGGACTGTGATGCACTCTGTTACCTTGTCATATGTCTCCAATGGGGCTATGCTTGCCCTTGGCAACTCTCTTCATGGACTGTGATGCACTCTGTTACCTTGTCATATGGCTCCAATGGGGCTATGCTGGCCCTTGGCAACTCTCTTCATGGACTGTGATGCACTCTGTTACCTTGTCATATGTCTCCAATGGGGCTATGCTGGCCCTTGGCAACTCTCTTCATGGACTGTGATGCACTCTGTTACCTTGTCATATGTCTCCAATGGGGCTATGCTGGTCCTTGGCAACTCTCTTCATGGACTGTGATGCACTCTGTTACCTTGTCATATGTCTCCAATGGGGCTATGCTGGCCCTTGGCAACTCTCTTCATGGACTGTGATGCACTCTGTTACCTTGTCATATTTCTCCAATGGGGCTATGCTGGCCCTTGGCAACTCTCTTCATGGACTGTGATGCACTCTGTTTCCTTGTCATATGTCTCCAATGGGGCTATGCTGGCCCTTGGCAACTCTCTTCATGGACTGTGATGCACTCTGTTACCTTGTCATATGGCTCCAATGGGGCTATGCTGGCCCTTGGCAACTCTCTTCATGGACTGTGATGCACTCTGTTACCTTGTCATATGGCTCAAATTTTCCTGATCTTTACCAGATTATTTATAAACGTTGTTGATGTTTTCTGACATACTAATAAAAGACATGTCATTGCACGATTCTTTGTCCTCCTTATTCATGTCATTGATTGAAATCTCTAGTTTATCTGGTTGATCCTTAAAGGGACCTACCAAAAATAATGGTGTTTCCTGAATCATATATGTAATACAATTGTAAATGACTTTAAGATTAACATCTCCAATGTAATTTTATTATTTGTCTTTATATATTTTTCTTAAAGCTTTATCATTGCATGATTATGATTAGCATAGTAATTCTTTTATATATGTATATATAGATTGTTATTTGTGTATATATATGTATATTTCAAATTTCACATCCATGTGTGTATTTATAAACTCTGCATGAATTGATGCACCTTTAACAAATGATCTGAGGATTGATACAATGATATAATCCCTGTAAAGTGTTCATTTTATTGAAATAGTATTGTCTATGTGTATGCTCTTTTTAAAATCAAAATCATGTCCCTTTAAGTGATGGTGAGCACAATTGTTAATGAATGGATTTCCATTTCTAAAGCGTTTTTGTCCTTTTTACATGAACAAGGACATATAATCTTATTAATAAACAATCTTATTGTAATGTTGACAGCACATGTATTTCATTTTCAATTCTATCTTATTGTAAAAGTGTAACCAAATCAATCTCTGTGTATAATGCGCATATTTTAGATGAGGAATATGTTTTTCCAAATATTTGAAAAAAATAATTCTCCTCCCATATATGGCTATAGGTAGGCTGACCATATTTCAACTTGAATAAATGACACGTTTGATCAATACATGTGTCATTATTGTTATTCCAAAACAATCTAAACATATCTTAAAACATCAATGGCATATGTATTTCTCATGTGTATCTTTTAAATGTTAAAGATATACACCATAGCTATAGTTAAAGGGACAGTCAAGTCCGAAAAGATGATTCATGATTTCGTGACATTCCTAGATAGCAATCTAGACACATACTAGTTACTAAAATATAAATACGTTTCTTATTGATATGCCAAGCTGTCAACTGAGTCCTTGTATTGTCTGCGGTTTTTCAGCGATCTCGGATGCGCCATGTTGCTTAAGACGTCACCTGCCAGGCTGTCCAATGATTCCTTGTATTGACTGACGTTTTTACGCGATCAAGGATGCACCTTTTATTGGATAGCGTTTTTACGTGATCAAGGATGCGCCTTTTTTTGGTTTGCGTTCTTACGTGATCAAGAATGCGCCTTTTATTGGATTGCGTTCTTACATGATCAAGGAAGCGCCATGTTAATTAAGACATCACATGCAAAGGTAAAAAAACGTCTGCTTGTATTACGTAGTCCCGCAATATTTGTTTGTGCATGTTAAACACGTTTGTGAATGAGAAGACAAGTTTAAAAACATGGCGAATATGGATTGTTTGCATCATGTTACATTGTTGACCCATAGCTGATAAAGACCACCACATTCTCTTTTGCTGGATGTCTGGTTGAATAAACGAACGAAAGCAAAATGTTTTCATGCATAAGATATTTCGAGGCAAGTGCAAATCTCTATAGTCCATGTTGTTTAATATGTTTGTCAACAATATGTTCCTTTTTATGAAAAATGACTGTTGTGTTTAATGTTAAAGATATCTAATTCATAAATATGCGCTATTGTGTTAGAATAAAGTAATCAATATGCATTTATCTTTATCATATGCTAAATATATGATGCCGACTTCTTCTAAATGTAATTTTGTCGTATATTTTATTAAAGGTTCATTAGACACTCACATTAAAAACCAAAATATTTTATTTGGTCTCTAGTTATATAGTCCATTGTTTAACAAATACACGTCTCATTTTGCTTCTGTTCAAATAAAATGTAAGTAATTTTCAGACTCTTCGCCAAGCCTCAAAGTTTCATGTGAGTACCATCTCCAGGTTTCTCCTGTTTGTGTAAAGGGTCTTTTCATATGTTAATGATGGGGTATTGTCTTGTTTTACGGTTGTAATGGGGGTTCATCTATATTTTCAATAGAGATAACCCAATTTTCTTAGAAAGTGTTTAAAGCTTTGTAATATTGATATCAGTATATGTTAATCTTGTTGTTTCTAGTAGTGTCTATTACATGCAGTTCTGTTAAAAAGATAGTATACTGTCCCTTTAATGCAAATGTTGATTTTTGTATCATGTATGAGTTCCACATTGGTTAATCTCCAAATATATTATTGTTAGCATATTTTCCCCCCCCACTCCTAAAAGGACTTTAAACCATATCCATTGTTAAAGCAAATGTCTTTCTAATAAAAAATTAACACAATAATGTCTCTTTAAGAAAATAGACTTTATTTAACACGTCAATATAAATCTGTTTTCAATATTTATTGTTTGAACAAGTACATGTAGATATACCAACAATCTGCAAATATTATATGTTAGCATATGTAATTTTGTTAAAGGGACAGTTTAGAAAACAAATAATGTTTTGCATTATTCTAAAAGTCAATTTTGTAATATCAATGATATCAAAGGTTTCTCAGCAATTAATCATTTGTCTGTGTTTATTTTAATTTGCTAGCTAAACCTATGAGGTTTATGTGCTCATTTCTTAGAACTTGAAGAGTGCATGTAATCATTATGCAATTTGACCACTAGAGGGCATTTGGATAGCATTTGTATATCTAAAACCTTGAGCTCATACAGCATATTTACCATGTATTGATCATTGATGTCTAAAATGTTATGTCAGAACAACAAATAAGTGGTCATTTTTCATAGGCATATATACAAGGGTAAGCACATAAGTCACACGTATTTCTCCATGTTTTGTTGTTTCCAACTTGATAATGCGTAATACAGTGTTTTCTTTGTAATCAATAATTCTGACTGTCCCTTTAAGCTGTGTTATTGGCATTCAAACAGTAATATGCCATCATGGATAATTGTAATGGTAATTTTGTTTGCGATTCGGGAAACAGTTTGGACATCACATCACAGAAACCAATCAATATCATAAACAAGGATAGGAATGTGATGTGGTTTTCACACACTTATAACCCACACTCTGCAAACAATCTGCCTCCATGGACCCGGTCCCATAGAAGTAGATTATATACAGAGTGTGGTCCACAAGTGTATGAAAACCACATCATCACATACCTATCCATTACACATTAAATAAAAAAAAACATTAAACATGAAAACAAATACTTACTTCCTCTTCCTTCCCCTCTTCCCACGGGGCTGAGGCTCTGGGAGGGTCAACTGCCGACTCCGACGAGTTCTCATTGGAGATGTTGTGGGAAGAGTGGAAGGAAGAGTACTGGGACGACCAAGGTGAGGAGGAGGAGATGGCCCGGCAGGAGGAGATGGGCCGGCAGGAGAAGATGGCCCGGCAGGAGAAGATGGGCCGGCAGGAGAAGATGGCCCGGCAGGAGAATATGGCCCGGCAGGAGAAGATGGCCCGGCAGGAGAAGATGGCCCGGCAGCAGGAGGCCCAGCAGCAGGAGGCCCAGGAGCAGGAGGCCCGGCAGATGGCGGCCCAGGAGCAGGAGGCCCAGCAGATGGCGGCCCAGGAGCAGGAGGCCCAGCAGATGGCGGCCCAGGAGCAGGAGGCCCAGGAGCAGGAGGCAGAGCAGCAGATGGCGGACCAGGAGGCTGACCAGCAGAAGGCAGACCAGCATGCGCCTCCTCTCTCTTGTTGGAGTCTAAAGGTTCTGTTTTGGCATTCTTCTATTCGAGTAAGGAGGTGTATGATTTGGGTTTGGCCTTCAATGATTTTGTTTTGTCCTTCAAGAATTCTAGTTCTGCCGTCTATATTTTGTATCCGGGAGTTACGCATCTGGTCAATGTAGTCTAGTAGAACCCGCACCTCCACTATTTCCTCTTGTTGTGCACGGCGGGGATGCCCGTGCACGGCGGCCTGCTGGTGCACGGCGGGCTGCTGGTGCACGGCGGCCTGCTGGTCCTTGAGGGGCCTCTGCTTCCGCTGCCTCTTCCTCTGCTTCCGGGGCCTCTTTGTCAAGGGGGGCCTCTTCGTCAAGGGGGGCCTCTTCGTCAAGGGGGCCTCTTCGTCAAGGGGGGCCTCTTCCCTCCGAGGTGGAGATTCATCCCCACCACTCTCATCCCGGGGAAAAGGAGGAGCCGGTAGTTGCTGTGCTGCCTCCTTCCCAGACTCTGTATATTTGAAAAAGAAAGAAATGTATATATTAGCATATTTACAAATAAAGCTTTAAATTACTTAGCTTACGATACAATTACAAATGCAGCCTCATTAATCCACTTTGAAATCTAACAATCAATACAATTTCTGCATTTTCTAAACCGTGTTTGTGATATCTCTGGTCAATCTGAATGTTTTAGCGTTTGTTTTCAGTCTGTTTAAATGCACACCTAACCTATAGCCTAGATACTGATGTAACCGCAAAGTAATTGTGAATGCGTGTAAACAACGTAATAGCATTAATCTGATCCTTAAAGGGACATGAAACCCAATGTTTTATCTTTCATGATTTAGAAGCATACAATTATAATCAACTTTCTAATGTACTTTTCTTATCTAATTAGCTTCATTCTCTGGATATTCTTTGCTGAAAAGCATATCTAGATATGCTCAGAAGCTGCTGATTGGTAGCTGAATATAGCTGCCTCCTGTGATTGGTTCACCGTGTGCATGGCTATTTCTTCATTAAAGTATATCTAAAGAATGAATCAAATTAGGTAATATAAGTAAATTGGAATGTTGTTTAAAATTGTATTCTCTACCTTAATCATGAAAGGAAAGGTTTGCGTATAGTGTCCCTTGAAATACATTCGTATGTTAATTTATTCTTAAATGAGCTTGCCGTCAGATGAGAATGGCAGGTTCCCGGTATCAATTCCTCCGATACCGACTATATCCACCTCGGAGATGCTGGGACGCAACACTTCCTCCCATCGGCAGTAATCGATTTCCAGTGCAGGGCCGCCACCGGTTCCTGCGGCATGTCGGGCCTCCCGGCTTAACTTTTTCTTAAGATCCATCTTGCAGTCCCGGTAGAGATGTTTAATAGAGTCCATATCTCTGTTCCGGCCACCCACTGCATTGACTGCATTCCTTATCTCATGCCAGAGCTTCCTCTTCTCAGTCGGGGTGGTCTTCCGATGCTGCAGCCTCCTATACCTGGCCATATAGGCTTCTACGAGGGCCTCCTTCTCCTCCATCGAAAACCTCGCCTCCCTAGTCGCCTTGGCCTTCCCCTGTGACGATGCCCTCTGTTTCCCGGACTGTGAAGCCCTACTCTGTCCGCCACTGGGCCCAGCCACTTGTTCATCTTGAACCAAGTGGCTGGGTCCACCCACCGCTTCCACCCCCGCTTCCTGCCCCCCTTCCTGCCCCCCTTCCTGTACTGTTCCTCTCCCTCTCCTCCCCCCTCTACCTCTCCCCTGCCTGCCCTCCATCTCTTCCCTAAACTAAACCCCAACTAAGCAAACAAAAAGTAAGTGTGATCAAATGAAAGGGGGTCAAAATAAAGAACTAAAAAGACCAAAATAAGTGCTGAAAGTGTGAAAGGGATATAAATAAAAGAGGGTAAGGAGTATTTAAATAAACAAAATGAAGAAGAAGACTAAAAGGAGGATATGTAAACTAAATGTAACTAGGGGATGGGGATGGGATGGGGATGGGGTATGGGATAAGAGTAAATGGGATGAAAGGGAATGGGACTACAGGGAATGGGGTATGGAGTGTAGTATGAGAGGGTATGGGGTATGGAGTGTATGTATTGATAAGTGTATGTATGTATTGAATGTGTTTGCGTGTAAATGTGTTAAGTGTACAGAAAAAGCACTCGCACACTCACCCAAACCAACTGTCATTCACTAACTCACACTAGCACTAACTCTCTAACTCACACTACCACTAACTCTCTAACTCACACTACCACTAACTCTCTAACTCACACTAGCACTAACTTTCTAACTCACACTAGCACTAACTCTCTAACTCACACTACCGCTAACTCTCTAACTCACACTACCACTACCTCTCTAACTCACACTACCACTAACTCTCTAACTCACACTACCACTAACTCTCTAACTCCCGCTACCACTAACTGACTCCAAATCTGGCACCAAATCTCTAAGCTCCAATCTCCAAAAACCCACCAGCAACACAGTGAGAGAAGCCATTCTTGTGTGGTGCTTATATACCCTGTGTAAATGTTTAATGATGTACCGGTTTGCTTTGTAAATTGTGTTCAGGTGTGCTTTATTCTTACTTATTATTTGTGCAATGTGTATTAGGTGTGTGAATTTGCGCATGCTCATTTGGAGTTAGTATTTGTGGAATGAGTAGAATGCGATGATGTCATAGTGCTCGTTTTCTATAACATTGTCCAATAGTATTATGTTTAAATGTTAATTTGCGATGGTGTGGTATTAGTGAAGTGTTGTATATGTATGTTTGTCCTAATATATAGTAATATTGAATGCGAGTATTTTGCTAGTGTATGTTTTTTTTTTTTTTCCTTGTGTTTCCGTATTTCCGCATCTTAAAGTATATGCGTATTCCCTGTATTTTATTTAAATAAAATTCCCCCCGCTTCTGAATGTGTAATGCTTATGTGCTTTGTTTAGTGATTGATGTTGTGACATTTGCGGCGTGTTATTGCTGTGCATGATGTGGTATGCGTCATATGACCGAGCTGTGCGTATTTCTCGCGAGATCAAGTGTTAGATGAAAAAAGCGTGTTTGTTTGCATTTCCATTGATCTCTATGGGAGACTGTCTAACGCGGGCAGGATTCCGCGTGTGAAATACACGCGTTAGGAGTATCGTTAAAAGGTTTTTTTGGAACTCTAAATACCGGCGTTAAACAATGCCGTGCGTTAGACATAAACCACGCGTAGCTATCGCACCCCATCTACCGCCAAACTCCAAATCTAGCCGAAAGCCAGCTAATTCATATACACAAATAAACATTAAAAAGCAAGTCTCATACATTTTATACTCTACAGCTGGTAAAAAAAGTAATTGCAAAAACATTATGGGAAAAACTATTTTACAGTATATTGACCCTTTAAGAAGCTGTGTAATGTAAGAATTAAGGATAATATTTTTAAAAATAAAAAAAAGGAACCGTCATTCATCGTTAGTCCGTTGGGGAAGGTGGATGTTCCGCGTTGGCGGTCTGAAGATGGAGCCTGGAAGAAAGAAGATAGAAGATGCTGCTTAGAGGAAGACATGGACCAGATGGAGGACCTCTTCTTTGCCGCTTGGATCAAGACTTCGCCCGGATGGAGGACCACATCGCCCGGATTGGATGAAGAATTCAGCTTGGCTGGGTGAAGACGGCTCAAGGTAGGGAGATCTTCAGGGGGTTAGTGTTAGGTTTTTTTAAGGGGGGATTGGGTGGGTTAGAGTAGGGGTATGTGGGTGGTGGGTTTTAATGTTGGGGGGGATTGTATTTTTTTTACAGGTAAAAGAGCTGATTACTTTGGGGCAATGCCCCGCAATGCCCTTTTAAGGGCTGGTAAAAGAGCAGATTACTTTTGTAATTTAGAATAGGGTAGGGCATTTTATTATTTTGGGGGGCTTTTTTATTTTATTATTGGGCTTAGATTAGGGTTAATTAGTTTAAACTTCTTGTAATATTTTTTTATTTTCTGTAATTTAGTATTTTTTTATTTTTATTATAGATTAGTTTATTTAATTGTATTTTAGTTTAGCTAATTGTAGGTAATTTATTTAATTAATTTAATGATAGTGTAGTGTTAGGTGTATTTGTAACTTAGGTTAGGATTTATTTTACAGGTAATTTTCTACTTATTTTAACTAGGTAGCTATTAAATAGTTATTAACTATTTAATAGCTATTGTACCTAGTTAAAATAAATACAAAGTTGCCTGTAAAATAAATATAAATCCTAAAATAGCTACAATGTAACTATTAGTTATATTGTAGCTATATTAGGGTTTATTTTATAGGTAAGTATTTAGTTTTAAATAGAAATAATTAATTTAATAATAGTAAATTTATTTTGTTTAATTAAAATTATATTTAACTTAGGGGGGGTGTTAGGGTTAGGGTTAGACTTAGGTTTAGGGGTTAATAATTATTATAGTAGCAGTGACGTTACGGGCGGGAAATTAGGGGTTAATAATTGTAGGTAGGTGGTGGCAACGTTGGGGGGGCAGAATAGGGTTTAATAAATATAATATAGGTGTCGGCGATGTTAGGGGCAGTAGGTTAGGGGTTCATAGCTATAATGTAGGTGGTGGCGGTGTCCGGGGCGGCAGATTAGGGGTTAATAGTATAATGCAGGTGTCAGCGATAGCGGGGGCGGCAGATTAGGGTTAATAAGTGTAAGATTAGGAGTGTTTAGACTCGGGGTTCATGTTAGGGTGTTAGGTGCAGACTTAGAGAATGTTTCACCATAGGAAACAATGGGGCTGCGTTAGGAGCTGAACGCTGCTTATTTGCAGTTGTTAGTTTTTTTTTCAGCCAGCTCAGCCCCATTGTTTCCTATGGGGATATCGTGCACGAGCACGTTTTTCCAGCTTACCGCTGATTTAAGCAACGCTGGTATTGAGGGTTAAAGTGGAGCTAAATTATGCTCAACGCTCCCTTTTCTGAGGCTAACACAGCCATTCAGACAACTCTAAATACCAGCGTTGGCTTAAGGGTGCGCTGGAAAAAAAAGCCTCTTTAGCACCGCGGGTCTTTACCGACAGAACTCTAAATCTAGGCCATAGTGAGGTATACCCCATTATTATATGTAGAGCTTTTGTATTACCACTCATGTATGCCCCCTATTATAGGTAGAGGACTAAGTTGTCACTGGGATGCTATTTCTCTATAGCTATTTATCTCTAGTTGTATATAGTTGTATAAATTTATATTTATATTTACTTGCTGTTGGTGGGATAGTTTGAGTGCTGGTAGCCAGAAATATCTCTAGTAAGGGCTGCTGATCAAAACTTCCACCTCTTGTTTGCTGTTGGTACCATACAATATATTACAATATATCACATTCTATATGGTTGCAATTTGCTTTTGTTTTTCCTGGAAGCGTCTCCCGATTTATCAGTCTCTCAGTAGACTAGAATATGGAAGCATGATATGCCTTATTTAAACCAACAGTTCAGAATAGACAAACAGCACACTACCTGGTGCAGGTTGTAGAGGGCCACTGTAAACATCTCTCAATGTATCCACATCAGCAAGGGTCCACAGCACCAAATAACGAGGAAAAGTTCTTGTCTTTATGTCATTTATTTCACTTTTAGCTTACAAAAAGCATGTAGGCACACAGCAGCAAAAAAGCAACGTTTCGGGTTGTTCAACCTTAATCATGATAATACAGGACACCTGTATGTTGCTACTTAAATACCATAAACCTTATGCTTCTTCATAATGTTGCTGTATGTTGCTACTTAAATACCATAACCCATAATGATGCTTCATAATCTGAGCTATTTCTTTACTATATGGGTTATGTAAGGGTTAAGGGATTTGGTATTTAAGTAGCAGCATACAGGTGTCCTGTATTAGCATGATTAAGGGTGAACAACCCGAAACGTTGCTTTTTTGCTGCTGTGTGCCTACATGCATTTTGTAAGCTAAAAGTTAAATAAATGACAAAGACAAGAACTTTTCCTCATTATTTAAACCAACAGGGGCATTGGCATCCAACAACAAGTAAGATAGGAACGCCTGCTGGTATCCATGGCAACAGTGTGTAACATGCCGGGTACGTCCCCTAGATATGACGTCAGAGAACTGGGAAATGGCGAGCTCAAACACGGGGATGCTACACGCCTTTGACATGATACACAGAGGATTTAGAAGCTTAAGTAAAAAGATAAATTGTCAAAGTATATTATGTAAAAGCTTCTGACTTTGCCATGACAGTATTATGAGTATTAATAATAAGTCTTGTACCTGTGTTGTGATAGATAAGTTGATCCGGTAACCTCTTATAAGGGGAGTTATGATGCTGATTAATGCTGATTAATCTATTTAATAAGCACAGTTTGTGCTTCACTTGATCACTTTCACATATATAGAGTATCATATTCACTGATTATATATACTGATTGATATGAATAATAGAATTTTGTGGTTTGTACAAAATGTAATGTGTATTCATTGATGTCATTGTTTACTGAGGATTGCCATGACTATGGTTTTTGGCACAATTTTTCTCACTGGGGGTGGGGCTTATACTGTTTTAATTGCCCCTTGTGGTTTGTGTGTGTTTGTCTGAGGAAGGGGAGTGTGTCCCCAAAACGTCATGCTTGTTACATTAAACTTCACTTGTTGAAAAGACCAGAGAGTGCCTCCCTATATTCTATGTATTAAATCGTTGGCTCCCTGGCAGTTGATTATTGAGGTGAGAGTGCTCTCTTCTGGACTCTGTTTGTATATACTGTGTATATACATATATATATATATATATATATATATATATACATTAATGAACAAATGGCAGCACTCACTGGTCCTTTAAATGTGAAGTTTATTTAGTGTTTTGGGGACCGTATCCCCTTCCTCAGACAGAGAACACATAGAGACTGCATTCATTTATAACAAACACCAATGAAACACCAGACCCACCACCAAACATGAAAAAAACTGCCAAAAGGTTGTCATAGCAACCTCTCAAACAATGTACACACCCACCCAGCTCACCCAATAGACAGGAGAGTAAACATATGACATCAGTTCATAACAGTTCTCATTAGTTCATTTGTGATCATATTGAACGTTAGTAACTATATGAAGCATAAACTGCTGAATAAGTAACAAAAAACATAGCTTAAGTCACAAAACCCAGAACCTGCTCAAATTGAAAGTGTTAAAAATGTAAGCGATACTGACATGTACAAGCGCATCCCACTGAAACCATATATCTATTGTCAGGCACCAAGTACTGTTATTACAATCACCACATACTTATTAAGAGGGAGCCATGTAGTACACAATCGGACATCTAAGTATACAGTGTATGTTAAAAGCCGCTGATTACTACATATCTTACGGAGCAGGCTATTGCAGGCTAACAGGGACCGCACATACAGCGTACGGCACAGAGCTGCACTATCAGTGTGTCTCCCAGAAGCGGCGTCTATTGCGTCATTACGCAGACCCATGTAAACAAAGCAGCAGCTGTTATCTCGGATACACGCTGATACTGCTATTAAAAAAAAAAGAAAAAGTAATGATCATACACCACACGTTCAAACAGGGGCATGTGTATATACTAGGCATCCAGCTCATACAGATATCAAGGATAATACTGTTACAGGACACAGAGCAGCCCACCAGTGTAGATTAAAAAGCGCCACTGCATACATCCAATGTGATTAGGCTCTACTATCAGAGGGGAATACCATAGTGGTACATTAAACATTAACAACTCAATATAGATGAAACAGTTTTCTTGGCAAGAAACTACGTAGCAAAGACCATGGTCATTAAATGAAATATACATGATCCAACAGTAGGTGCTCAATAAAGAAATGCAGCAAGATACACACAGAATAAGGAAAAATGCAGACAATATATAAAACAATGCAAAGAACTTTAAGAAATTATAAAAAAGATGTATAGAAAAATAATAAATAAGATTACTTGGCCAAATTTAAGGACATCTTTTGTTGCACATGATGCAACGGGTAGCTGCAGAAGGGCACCATATATCAAATATAGGGGCAATGCTGAATGCCGATAAGGCATAGATATAAATATACATATCTCACTAATCAGGGAGATGGACTCAAATGACAATAAGGGTCAATGCTATAGGGAGTATCAATATGTTAAATTGCATAGCTGATGATTGGATAATGGACCCACCAGGCTCCAATGGCTCATGGACTCTCAGAAAAAAGAAGAAGGATCACTGGACCACTCATTAAAACATTGGTGATGGTTGAACGGAACTCATTAAAGTTTATTCTTAGAGAAAGCAATGCCAATCCAGCATTGAATTTAGTGCATGTGGTTATATGGTGTTTAGCCGGTATGTCCATTTGGCTTCAATTTGAAGGAGGATTCTGTTCCTATCACCACCCCTTTTCAAACCGGGGACATGGTCAATGAGAACAAACCGTAGATCAGTGGGATTGTGTCCAACCTCCAGAAAATGCCTAGTGACTGGTTGGTCGCTCTTTTGTTCCTTGATTGCCGATCTGATGGCCGAACGGTGGTTCGCCATCCGAGTTCGGGCGTCATCGGATGTTTTGCCCACATAGAACTTCACACAACTACAACTCAATAAGTAGATGACAAACGTAGTAGTGCATGTTAAATGATGTCTTATCGTGAACTTTTTCTTCTTGTGGGGGTGGCTGAATGTAGCTCCTGGAAGCATAGAGTTACACGTAGTGCAGTCTATGCACCAATGGCATCCCAACTTTTTTGGTTGTAGCCAAGTGTTTTGTTGATAGCAGTGGCTCGGGTCTGTCTTCATGAGGAGGTCCCTCAAGCTAGTATTCCTTTTCTAGCCCACCCTGGGAGGTGCCCAATTAGATAGCGGTAAATTGGGATCACTTTGCATGATATGCCAATGGCGTCGAAGACTCATCCCAGTTGTTCTTGAATCAGGTGTATATTTAGTGACGAACGTCATCCGTGGGTTATTGTCATCATCCTTCTTTGGATTTGCCAGGTTAGCCACTGTGCACTTTTCTTTGGCTTGTTTAATGCATCTTGGATTATACCCTCTATCAAGGAATCTGTTACTCATTATCTCCAATTGTAGGTTTTGGTTTGAGTCATCACTGTTGTTCCTAATGACCCTTGTCATTTGGGCTTGAGGTATTTGTTGTAGTAGTGCCATAGGGTGACAACTAGTGGCTTGGAGCAATGCATTTCTATCAGTCAGTTTCTGATATAGCGTATTGCCAAGTTTATTGCCCGCTTTAAAAATCCTTAAATCCAAGAAGTCCACTGACTCGGTGCTGTATACAATCTTGAGCTTCACAGGAGTATCTAATTGGTTCAGGGTAGTGAACCATTCATTCAGATCCTCTTCTGACCCTGTCCAAATCATGAACAGGTCGTCTATGTACCTTTTGTAAAATACTACCTCCATTTTGGTTTGTACCTTCATTACTGTGTGTTCAAAATGCTCCATGTACAAGTTGGCCAGAGATGGGGCCACATTAGAGCCCATGACCGTGCCGGTGATCTGCTGGTAGAAGGACTTCTCAAAGCAAAAATAGTTTAGAGTGAGGCTCAAATCCAGTATTTCCAATAGGTAATCAACCAGTGGGCTAACATACGGATATTTCAATAGAGTATCGCGGACACATTTCTTGCCCTCTTTGTGCGGAATTATCGTGTACAGGCTCGTGACATCTGCTGTCACGAGTAACCAATGTTCCTCAATCTCCATTAACTGTAGTGAATCTAATAATTGGGATGAATCCCTCAGAAATGAAGGCATCTGCCTCACACATGGTTGCAGGTAATAGTCCACGTAGATGGCCAGTTTGGAGGTACACAAGCTCCTGGCAGAGACAATCGGTGGTCCTGGGGGTGGTTGATGTCTTGTGTATCTTCGGCAACGTGTACAATATGGGGCAAACTGGGTGTAGAACCTTCAAAAAAGCAACAGTGTCTACATCTATCCATCCATTGGTATGTCCTCGATCAATTGAGGAGAAGATCTGAGTTTGAAATCTTACTGTTGGGTTACCAGTGAGCCGAGTGTAGGTGATAGTGTCGGCTAGTTGCGTAATAATTTCTTGCTTATAATCGCTGTAATTCTGGACCACCACGGCCCCACCTTTGTCCGCTGTCCTAATGATGATTGAGGCATCATTAGCCAGGGATTTAATCACCTCTTTTTCATCCTGAGGTAAATTAAGTCAAAATCTGGACGAGGAACAATCATTTAATTTTTGGATTACCAACCGCATTAAGTTTTAATACTGGGATTGGAACTGGTGGGGTCAAATGTACTCTGTTTTTTAAAAGGGTTTGGCATGCTGGTAGCATCTTGATCCCTAAAATGGTGCTTTAGACGTAACAGTCTCTGGAATTTCTGGCAATCAATATAGATATCAAAGGGGTACAAAATTCAAACCTTTATTTAAAAGTCTGTGCTCCGGTTCTGATAGAACACGATTACTGATGTTTAGAACCAGTCCTGTGTTCCCAACTCCGGTAGTTGTCACCTTGGTGGTATCGGTGGTTTTGCTGTGCCAACCACCCCTCCGCGAGTGTGGCCTCTTCCTCGTATTCGTTGTCCTGAGCGGGTGGTAACCCCGTGAAAAAAATGTTGGTCCCAAGTCATAGGTCCAGTGGCGCTTTCAGTCACTTGTGGGGTGTCAGAGTCAGATTCTGAACTACTTTCCACAGTCTGCAGTGATCTCTTAGTATATTGACGTTGGCGTCTCTGTCTCCTATGACCATAATTGCTTCTGTTGTCGCCACCAGTAAGCCACCGGTACACCCTCTTTTCTTTGTGATCATCACATACCATTGTCAGCTTCCGATTCTTAAACTGGATTAGTTCATCCTTATATTGTTTCAGCTGCGTGGTTAGTTTCTCAAGCCAGGGCTCCGTATCGTCAGTTGTCATCACCTCAAGTATTTTACCTTCAAGGTCATTGATCTCACCCTTAATTTTATCCAGGGGTGTTCTCACTTCTTCAGTTACAAGCAAGATTAGATCCAGACTGCATTTATTTAGAATGGCACACCATTTTCTACAAAATTCACTGTTTGTCCGTCCGATAGTAGGTAAATTTCTAATCCGAAATCCTCTTGGGATAAGTTTTCTCCTATGGTAGTCTGATAGATACAGTCCGTGTAACTTTAAATCAATCTCTTTTTTCTTTAGCTTTAAGAGGGCCAGAAACACAGAGCTGGCTGTTTCTGCACCTGTAGTTTCCTCCTCTGCAGAGAATAGAATCATAGCAGCATCCACCTCTGTAAAGGTTAATACTTCAGTATTCTCAATGTCAGTATCCATGATAGAACAGTGAGAGCAGTTATAAATAGAAAAAGTGGTATAGTAAAAACCAGAAATCCACCGTGATTGTGAAACTGAGTGAAGACTCAAAGTAATCGGTTTCCATGGAAGAGGTGTTTCTTTATGGTGGGTGCTTCAACAAAAACAATTCAAATATGAGCAACTGGAGAGCACTCTCACTTCTTAGGTCAGTCTGCCAGGGTGCATGCAGGAGTTGAATAATAGCAATGAACAAATGGCAGCACTCACTGGTCCTTTAAATGTGAAGTTTATTTACTAAATAAACTTCACATTTAAAGGACCAGTGAGTGCTGCCATTTGTTCATTGCTATTATTCAACTCCTGCATGCACCCTGGCAGACTGACCTAAGAAGTGAGAGTGCTCTCCAGTTGCTCATATTTATATATACAGGCCGGTGAGTTAGCACAGTTGGTAAATGCCCTGACTACAACAAAAAGCCTGTTTAAAAGATCCAAGGTCACAGGTTCAAATCCTGGCAGGGCTGACTCCGCCCTTCATCCTTCCGAGGTCGATAAAATGACTACCATCAAATTGGGTAATAATAACAACTGTTACTATTCATCTGTCGATTTGGTGAATTCCGAGAGCGAGCACTGAAAAAGCACTTTGAGTCCCACTGGGAGAAAGGCGCTATATAAATACTAGTTATTATTATTATATATATATATATCTGTGTGTTTACATAACTATAGATATACACACAGACGCATATATATATATATACATATCCGTTTCATGATCCATTTTCATTCCACTGATATTGCAAGTTGAGCGAAATCACGATTGTGCTAGCACAATTGCCTTCTACGCTTCAATCCTTTCCACGATCTAAGAGCTGTGGTTAACTGGTTTCCATAACTAAAAAGTTGCACAAAACACTTCAATAATACATTACACTCATAAATAAACTATTAACCCCTAAACTGCCATCCCCCCACATTGCAAAGTAACTAAATAAACTATTAGCCCCTAAACTGCAACCCCCCACATCGCAATAACTAAATAGAACTATTAACCTCTAAACCACCATACCCCCACATCGCAATGTACCTAAATAAACTATTAACCCCTAAACCGCCATCACCCCACATCACAAACTACCTAAATAAACTATTAACCTTTTAACTGTCATTCCGCCCACATCACAATAACTATATAGAACTATTGACCTCTAAACCGCCATCCCCACACATTGCAAAATACCTAAATAAACTATTTACCCCTAAACCGCCACCTCCACATCACAAAGTATCTAAATAAACTATTAATCCATAAACCACCATCCCCCCACATCACAGTAACTAAATAGAAATATTAAGCCCTAAACTGCCATCCCCCCACAACACAAAGTAATAAACCAACATCTAAACCCCCTAAAGTAACACCCCCTAACTTAACCAAATTAAAATATCACTAAATTTAATTAAAATAAAAAATCCTAACTACCTTTAAAAAAAACATACCTGAAAATCATATAGAAAACTAATCTTACCTTTAAAAAAATTACTAAAAATAAAAAACCTAACAATACACAAAATAAAAAAAAACTAACATTACACAAAATTAAAAAAAAATAAATACCACAAAATAAAAAAAACCTAATATTACACAAAATAAAAAAGTAACATTACACAAAATAAAAAAAACAACCTGTTATTACAGTGGAAAAAAACCCTAACATTATCGAAAAATAAAAAAAACTAACATTACAAAAAATTAAAAAACCCTAATGTTAAACAAATTTTTTAAAAAACACTAACCCCTCTAACATTACACCCCCACTGAAAAATAAGAAAAAACCTAAATAAAAAAACCTAAATTACCCATTGCTCTTAAAAGGGCATTTGGATGGGCATTGCCCTTAAAAGGGCATTCCGCTCATTTGCTGCCCAAATTAAACAAAACAAACCCTAATCTGTAATTAAAAATACCCCATCATAAAGGTACTCACTGATAATGATGGCGGCGCTCCATCTTCTTCATCCAAGTCGAGGTCCATCTTCATCCAGACAGCATTCCATCTTTATCCAGGCTGCTGTCCATCTTCTTCATCCCTGTGATGGTGGCGGCGACGTCAGTCCTCCGCTTGCAAGCTTCAATATGGAGGTCCTCTTCATTTGGTCTCCAGCCGCACACTAAATAGTGAATGTGAGATACCCCTTTTGTATAGGGGTACCCTTGCATTCCTATTGGCAGATTTGAATTTTCGAATTTAAATCAGCCAATAGAAGGAAAGCTTTTAACTTTCAACTGTTTAACTTTCAACTGTTTTCCTAATATCTGCTCATATACGGTACACTCTTTTTTCCAGAATGAAAATAGCAATATTGTTTGGATTATTATCTCTCTAAACTTGAAAAGCACTGATAGGGAAATGAAAACCAAAGATAAACGGCATTGGAAATATTGGAATCAACTCCACTGTTACGCAAAACTATTAATCTGACCTTACAGTAGTCAATCAGCCTATTACATTTATTGGGCACCAAAATTAGTGTGCCAAGGAAGAACATTTGGATTTGTAAGTTGTGAGTATTTTAAAAATGGTATTGTTATTTTATTATAAAATCTACAGCAGATATCTGTAATATTTTTTACGATTACTAACTTATGTAACTTCCTAAAACAGAGGAAGTTTTATTTATTTAATTTTTTATTTATTTGTTTAAAAATAACAATATATCTTGCTTGTATTTTTTTTTTTAAGGTTTTTTTTAAACTCTCTTTTCCTTGTAAACGCGGAAGAAGAAAATAATAATAATTTGGGCTATATTGCAAGTTGACAGCTAATTTAATGTGCTCCTGTAAATGGGCCAATTCACCCGTTTACAAGTGCACATTAAATAACCAGTAACTGGTTAAAGCTACTGCGAGCTTGCGGTAGCAATTTGCACTACGAAAATTAACCTGAGGTCAGATAATTCAAAAAATGGCCCCAAATATGACCATTATTTAAAAAAAAAAAAAAAACTGCATGAAGCAGTTTGAAGGGGTGCAGATGTGGGGTGTTATAAAAAAACGGCACTGAAAGTTCCTTTACATTGCGGTCTATGGGGACTGTGCTATTACTCAAAAAAAATAATATATATATATATATATATATACAGTGGGGCAAAAAAGTATTTAGTCAGCCACCAATTGTGCAAGTTCTCCCACTTAAGAAGATGAGAGAGGCCTGTAATTTTTCATCATAGGTATACCTCAACTATGAGAGACAAAATGTGGAAATAAATCCAGACAATTAGATTGTCTGATTTGGAAAGAATTTATTTGCAAATTATGGTGGAAAATAAGTATTTGGTCAATACCAAAAGTTCATCTCAATACTTTGACCTCTGTCATTGCCAACAAAGGATATATAACAAACGTTTTCTGTAAGTCTTCACAAGGTTGTCACACACTGTTGCTGGTATGTTGGCCCATTCCTGCATGCAGATCTCCTCTAGAGCAGTGATGTTTTGGGGCTGTCGCTGGGCAACACGGACTTTCAACTCCCTCCAAAGGTTTTCTATGGGGTTGAGATCTGGAGACTGGCTAGGCCACTGCAGAACCTTGAAATGCTTCTTAAGAAGCCACTCCATTGTTGCCCGAGCAGTGTGTTTGGGATCATTGTCATGCTGAAAGACCCAGCCACGTTTCATCTTCAATGCCCTTGCTGATGGAAGGAGGTTTGCATTCAAAATCTCACAATACATGGCCCCATTCATTCTTTCATGTACACGGATCTGTCATCCTGTTCCCTTTGCAGAGAAACAGCCGCAAAGCATGATGTTGAAACCCCCATGCTTCACAGTAGCTATAGTGTTCTTTGGTTGCAACTCAGCATTCTCTCTCCTCCAAACATGACGAGTTGTGTTTCTACCAAACAGTTCTACTTTGATTTCATCTGACCATATGACATTCTCCCAATCCGCTTCTGGATCATCCAAATGCTCTCTAGCATACTTCAGATGGGCCCGGACATGTACTGGCTTAAGCAGGGGGACACACCTGGCACTGCAGGATCTGAGTCCCTGGCGGTGTAGTGTGTTACTGATGGTAGCTTTTGTTACGTTGGTCCCAGTTCTCTGCAGGTCATTCACTAGGTCCCTACGTGTGGTTCTGGGATGTTTGCTCACCGTTCTTGTGATCATTTTGACCCCATGGGGTGAGATCTTGCATGGAGCCCCAGATCGAGGGAGATTATCAGTGGTCTTGTATGTCTTCCATTTTCTAATTATTGCTCCCACAGTTGATTTCTTCACACGAAGTTGCTTGCCTATTGCAGATTCAGTCTTCCCAGCCTGGTGCAGGTCTACAATTTTGTTTCTGGTGTCCTTCAACAGCTCTTTGGTCTTCACCATAGTGGAGTTTGGAGTGTGACTGTTTGAGGTTGTGGGCAGGTGTCTTTTATACTGATAACAAGTTCAAACAGGTGCCATTAATACAGGTAATGAGTGGAGGACAGAGGAGCCTCTTAAATAAGAAGATACAGGTCTGTGAGAGCCAGAAATCTTGCTTGTTTGTAGGTGACCAAATACTTATTTTTCACCATAATATGCAAATAAATTATTTCCAAATCAGACAATGTGATTGTCGGGATTTGTTTCCACATTTTGTCTATCATAGTTGAGGTATACCTATAATGAAAATTACAGGCCTCTCTCATCTTCTTAAGTGGGAGAACTTGCACAATTGGTGGCTGACTAAATACTTTTTTGCCCCACTGTATATATATATATATATATATATATATATATATATATATATATACAGAATATATGTGTGTTTATGTTTGTGTGTGTGCATATGTATTTATGTATTTATATGTGTATAAATGCATTTACAGACATATATACACATATAAACAAATAAATAAAAATGTACACACATATAGACATATTAGTGCATTGGAGCCCAATGCAGCCTTAGCTGAAAACATTAAAAATCAAAAATCCTGGTAAAATATTTCATAAATAAATATCTATAAAATACTGATATTTGTGTTTAACTGTGTATTTACCGTAAATACATCAAATTCCAATGTTCTTCACATAGGGGAATATGTTCTAAGTATTTTTAAATATATATTCATATATATATATATATATCTACCTACAGTATGTATAATGATATATATATATATATATATATATATATATATATATATATATACACTGTATATACTGTATATATTTATTTATTTAGTTATTGAAGAATAAATAGAACATATTCTTATATGAGAAGAAGAATGTGAAATAATCATAATTCATGTCGGGTTTAGTGTACTTGAATAAACGCAATATGGTTAGTGTGCAGGTGTGGGTGTTGCAGTTTTCGCACTCCATTGAAGCCTATGGGAAAACGTTAACATGGTCACAATATTCTAATTCCCCTTTTTGCATGCGTCGGGTTTTCACTCTTGCGCTAACATTTTTTATTTCAACTCATAATACGAGTGCAACCAGACACTTGAAAAAGCCTTGGTTTAGCAAAGTTAATGCATAAGTGGCAGCACTAAATTACACTCCACTCATAATCTAGCCCATAATTAGTTTTGCCAAATATCACAAAAATACTGTGTGGCCTGTAAGTGATTGGGCATATGTTATATTTGAGCATCACACCATTGCTCCAAGCACATATATTGTTAAAAACTGAGCAGAAATTTTTACCCCTGTGACTCTACATAACACATACAGAGCAGTGTTACACGTCAGTAAATGTTGTGTAATTCCTTTCTGGGCCATGTTTGTAAGCTATAGGAGGCTTTTAAAAAATATTTAGCACTCAGGGATTTAAAAAAAAAAATGAACATTTAAGTTTTTTGTACGGATTTCAGTGGACATTATGTCCAAATAATTACTGGACACCTAACAACTCTTAAAATAAATGCTCACAAAAATTTTAAATATACCCTTATATTATTTGAATGATAGAAAAACGTGTGAATGTGCTATACAGCATGGGGATAATTAGAAATAGGGATTTCTTTTGTTCTATCTTATATTATACCATCAACGCGTTTCGCCACTCTTGGTGGCTTTATTGATAAAGCCACCAAGGGTGGCGAAACGCGTTGATGGTATAATATAAGATAGAACAAAAGAAATTCCAAGTTTGCAAAACAAACGGGAACAGAGGATTACAGAGGATTCAAAGTGGGACTATTTCCACAAGCCAAACACTCTGCGCAGAGTTAAAGAGCAAGGATATCGGACGGATCTACTTCATTTAAATCCCCGGACGTAGCGTGTGATGTCACCAACTAGCTGCAAGCTGTAGAGACACTAGTGCTACCAGAAGTAAGTTTGCATCAAAGAACAGGTAAGCACTTAAGAGTGTATCAGCCCGGCAGTGTGGTTAGACTAACACGGTTGCTATTAAGACTATCCACGACATTTAAAGAACTTTAACGTTCAATTACGGTACTCAAAGAATTGGGCCAAAAAGGAAAAATATTTCTTGTAAAGGTTATAACAAGTACGAATGAAAGCTTGTTCCCTGCAAACCTAATTAATTTTTATTGGGAATCGGAAAGGTACTAAAAGTTTGTTTCCCAAGTGGTGGAATATACATATAAGGTTCATCAGAATCAGACGCACAGTTTCAAAGGAACTTTTAAAAAAACTTTTTAGTATTTTAATATCTGGTCACCTTAGTATCCAATTTATCATTTGTATATATGTTTTTAGACTATATGTCATTCAAATAAAAGCAAGTTGCATCCATTTTTTAGTTTATTTATGTCGTTTTAATTGAATGTACCAAGGTATATATTTCTCAATCATTTTTTATTAGGGATAGTGCAAAAATTGTTATTCATACATAGTATGCAATTGTTATTCATACATAGTATGCAAATTCTTTATCTAATGATATAACGGAGCCCTGTTTTTTTTCACACCTTGCTAAAATTATATTCATACATAGTATCCTAATTCTTTATCTAAAGATATAAAGTATGTACATTATTTAATCAGCTTCTAATCACTTTGCAGAATCGAAGCATTTTGATTTTTCAAAACTCCTATTAGGGGTTGATAGAATCTATTGATCCTTATAATTAGGGGTTGATAACATCCATTCATTCATACATAGTATGTGACTCTTTATCTACAAGATGGGATTCAGTAATATTTAGTACTCTTGGGAAGGTTCAATATATATTCATACATGGTATGTCATTCTATCCCTATTTCTAATTATCCCCGTGCTGTATAGCGCATTCACACGTTTTTCTATCATTGAATTTTTATCTACACTGTATTTTGGGAACAGAGCAGTGTTTATGCAGGGGTAAGACTTGCGCACCAATATCTTTTCACTTCCTTATATTATTTGAAGATATATAGTTCACAAAACGCACATAACATACTCTCTGATAAATAAGCTAACATTTTATTGCCATAAATATTTAGCTTCTATAAACATTAAATAACGACAGAATGTTATCAAAGCAAAGAATAAAATTCAGATGTACGTTATTTAATATTTTGTTGTTTAAACACTAAAAAAAATGGAGTTAATTCAATTAACAGCAAATAAGGGTAAAATATAAAATATAAGTAAAGTACCAATATCTTTGTGTAATGTATAACACATTTTTATTAGTTTAATCTGGGTAACTTTGTGAAAAGAAAGTGAATATAAAAAACCTTTTTACCTAAGTCTACTGCTTCTAAAATTAGGTTTACATAAGAAGCTTAAATATTTTATATCCTAAAAAAATGATTAGCACCTATTACTATTGTCAGCTTCTTACTACCAAGAAGACCAAGAACTTCCCTGAAGTGATAAACTGAAGTCAGTAATAATTCTACTATGCACAGAGATTCATGTCAGTTGTATTTAAGGATGTAGTCCAGGACTGATGTCAGCAGGCCAGAAAAAGAAAATACCATATATACAAAGTCCATCATCAGTGTCTTATTAATCACAGTAAGTATGAAAATGATACAGCAAACTTCCAAATAAATAGTAGCGCAATAATACACCTGAGCTATAAGCTGTAAACTGACCAATATTAAATAGAATATAAACTATTGGAAAATACTAAAATAAATACGTATAAATTGAAACAAACTGAATAAGATCAAACTGAACTAACTAGAATCAGCCTAATAGTATTAGCTGACCAATATGAATGTGTCACACAATATGCCTCTGTAAATAATTATAACAGGACGATTCTGTAAATAGTGTTAATAAAAAATACTAAATAAACCAAATTTCACAGATCCTATCACCATACATCTATAGTTCCCCAAATAAACCTTATGCATAAACAGGCAATATAAATAAACAACAAATCAACAAAAAATTATGCTGGGAATATAAATAGCGTATTATATTAACATCTCTTTCCTAAATATTCACCAAAACGCTAATGTATGTTTGATGATACGTGAAGGTTCAAAATGCCATGTATGAAATTTCAGTATGATAATCCACTTAGATGTTGATTTGGTATGGAATATTGTGAATCTACTCCGGTGCTGCTGATTCCAGTATCCTGCTTGTATTTGAATCCTCAAGAAAGACAAAGCTGTAACAAGAAGAAAAACAAGCACAACCACGATTCACTGTATTTATTTCAAAAAAGGTCACAAAAAAAGGCTTAAAAATGCACACTTACAAGATATGTGCATACACTATGCACGTAAAAGGTCTTTGCTTCAACTCTCGGTCGGATCCCCACTGTGTAAATCTGGTTCAGATGCCGTGATAAAATCCTTGGTTAGTTCTGACTTCAATACACAGGAATGAAACACCCCGGTGCCTCCGGCAATCAGAGTATAAAAAACAGAAAGTTTGATTTTTTCAATGTCACTTAAGGGCTTACTTTTATGCAATGATGATCTTCTGATGGTCTTCTGAATGCGTTTCGTTCACACCCGGGTGAACTTTATCAACAGGATAGGTAGTGTATGTCTGATAGTTGCTGGTTTCACCTTTTAAATTTGCCGGGCTGGTTGGTGATTGGCCACTTTCTTTACTACCTTATCAGCCAATTGGGAGTCTTATAATGGTGACCATTAAACCTACTCAGACTTGTATTACACAATTAGGAAGCAGTTAGAAAGTAATACTTACAGTATTTATATACTAATTCACATACTTTGTAATTGTAAGGTATAATACAGCTAACACACATATATCAAATCAATACACAAAAAAACATCTATTGTGTACGAACAGTGATTCATATCGCTTAAAAATATATATCGCTAAAAAATATATTTCTCTGTACACTTAAAAAGAAAATAATAATAGTAGCAGTATTAATTAACTTACTTTGTAATTCTAAAATATTGTACTGCTGTCATAAATGTAACAAATAGATGAATATAAACACCTATTATGTAAAAACACTGATTCATATCACTAAACAATATTCCTCAATACGTTAAAAACAATTAATAAAAAGCTATTGCTACATACTACCTAAACTTCATATATTTAAAAGTATTTGATACATATGTAGTCTAGATAATATTTATTTGCAGATTAAAACCGGGACAAGAAACAATTAATGCTTACATTGATACATTGTTAAAACTAACGAACACTAACCTCTCTATATTGTTATTAGCATTCTACATAAATTTTCTTCAATCTATATGAATATAAATAGTATTCGATACATCCATTATTGGGTGGACTTTCTTTCTCAACTTGTATTAAAATTAATATATTTAAAAATAGTAGAGAAAAGGTTAAAAAACAAACAGATAGAACTCATATGGAATTATTATTCCAGGGAATATTATTCACACTTTATATTGTGAAAATCTATAATTTAAAGACAATACTAAAGAAACAGCAGAAAGAAAGTACGGGATTACTAGTTCAAGGAATAAATTATTTCATTCTGGTGATAGAAAATATTTGTTAAAAGCAATTCTAGCTTAAACTTTTTATTATTTGATATTCTTATAATTCCTTAGTTTTGAATATCTATATTTATATTAACTATAGTTTAAAAAGTATTCGCCTAAAAGGGAGATTGAATGAATTTGAATAAATTCATAAATAAATTAAAAATGTGTTAATTTCATTCCTACATGTACATATTTTATTCTTGGATCTTCAGCAGAGCTAGAATAGAAATTGATACATCAATAATCATACATAAGAGTTCATTATATACTGATAAGGGTGTTAATATATCTTTTGCCTCTTAGTTACATCATAAAAGCTTGGAGGTCTATGTCAATATTTAAACCCTTAGGATTTAAACTTTCTAATAGGTGTATCCATTTAGTTTCTGCTTTCCTAAGAGATAATAAACGATTATCACAACAATTATTAATGTATTCCAGAACCTTAAACCTAATACCTACACTGATGTTTAGTTTTGCAGTGGTAAGAAACACTATGTCCCTCTAATCCATTTTTAATGTTACTTAAGGGTTCATACACCCTCCTCTTTAGCTTTTGTTTTGTACGACCTATGTAGATCATTCCACACACACACGTTAACTGATATACTACATAGGTTGAATTGCAAGTAGTTCTATCTTTAATATTATATTTTTGTGTTCTGTTCCAATTCCATGTAGAACATTTATCTATAATAGGGCATAGACAGCAATCCTTTTTATAGCATTTATATGTTCCTGGCTTTAAGGCCAACCAATTGGACCCTGTGGTCTCTTTAATAGGTGCTAATGTTTTTAATCTCGATGGCGCTAGCATTAATTGTTTCTTGTCCCGGTTTTAATCTGCAAATAAACATTATCTAGGCTACATATGTATCAAATACTTTTAAATATATGAAGTTTAGGTAGTATGTAGCAATAGCTTTTTATTAATTGTTTTTATCGTAAAGAGGAATATTGTTTAGCGATATGAATCAGTGTTTTTACATAATAGGTGTTTATATGTATCTATTTGTTACATTTATGACAGCAGTACAATATTTTAGAATTACAAAGTATGGCCTAGATTTGGAGTTTGGCGGTAGCCGTGAAAACCAGCGTTAGAGGCTCCTAACGCTGGTTTTAGGCTACCGCCGGTATTTGGAGTCAGTCAGGAAAGGGTCTAACGCTCACTTTTCAGCCGCGACTTTTCCATACCGCAGATCCCCTTACTTAAATTGCGTATCCTATCTTTTCAATGGGATCTTTCTAACACCGGTATTTAGAGTCGTGTCTGAAGTGAGCGTTAGAAATCTAACGACAAAACTCCAGCCGCAGAAAAAAGTCAGTAGTTAAGAGCTTTCTGGGCTAACGCCGGTTTATAAAGCTCTTAACTACTGTGCTCTAAAGTACACTAACACCCATAAACTACCTATGTACCCCTAAACCGAGGTCCCCCCACATCGCCGCCACTCGATTAATTTTTTTTAACCCCTAATCTGCCGACCGCCACCTACGTTATACTTATGTACCCCTAATCTGCTGCCCCTAACACCGCCGACCCCTATATTATATTTATTAACCCCTAACCTGCCCCCCACAACGTCGCCGCCAGCTACCTACAATAATTAACCCCTAATCTGCCGACCGCCACCTACGTTATACTTATGTACCCCTAATCTGCTGCCCCTAACACCGCCGACCCCTATATTATATTTATTAACCCCTAATCTGCCCCCCACAACGTCGCCTCCACTTGCCTACACTTATTAACCCCTAATCTGCCGAGCGGACAACACCGCTACTATAATAAAGTTATTAACCCCTAATCCGCCTCACTAACCCTATAATAAATAGTATTAACCCCTAATCTGCCCTCCCTAACATCGCCGACACCTAACTTCAAACATTAACCCCTAATCTTCCGACTGGAGCTTGCCGCTATTCTAATAAATGTATTAACCCCTAAAGCTAAGTCTAACCCTAACACTAACACCCCCCTAAGTTAAATATAATTTAAATCTAACAAAATTAATTAACTCTTATTAAATAAATTATTCCTATTTAAAGCTAAATACTTACCTGTAAAATAAATCCTAATATAGCTACAATATAAATTATAATTATATTATAGCTATTTTAGTATTTTTATATTTATTTTACAGGTAACTTTGTATTTATTTTAACAAGGAACAATAGCTATTAAATAGTTAATAACTATTTAATAGCTAAAATAGTTAAAATAATTACAAATTTACCTGTAAAATAAATCCTAACCTAAGTTACAATTAAACCTAACACTACACTATCAATAAATTAATTAAATAAAATACCTACAATTACCTACAATTACACCTAACACTACACTATCAATAAATGAATTAAATACAATATCTACAAATAAATACAATTAAATAAACTAACTAAAGTACAAAAAAATAAAAAAGAACTAAGTTACAAAAAATAAAAAAATATTTACAAACATAAGAAAAATATTACAACAATTTTAAACTAATTACACCTACTCTAAGCCCCCTAATAAAATAACAAAGCCCCCCAAAATAAAAAATGCCCTACCCTATTCTAAATTACAAAAGTTCAAAGCTCTTTTACCTTACCAGCCCTGAACAGGGCCCTTTGAGTGGGCATGCCCCAAGAAATTCAGCTCTTTTTCCTGTAAAAAAACACATACAATACCCCCCCCCAACATTACAACCCACCACCCACATACCCCTAATCTAACCCAAACTCCCCTTAAATAAACCTAACACTAAGCCCCTGAAGATCTTCCTACCTTATCTTCACCATACCAGGTTCACTGATCGATCCAGAAGAGCTCCTCCGATGTCCTGATCCAAGCCCAAGCAGGGGGCTGAAGATGTCCATGATCCGGCTGAAGTCATCATCCAAGCGGGAGCTGAAGAGGTCCATGATCCGGCTGAAGTCATCATCCAAACGGGAGCTGAAGAGGTCCATGATCCGGCTGAAGTCATCATCCAAGCGGGAGCTGAAGAGGTCCATGATCCGGCTGAAGTCTTCTATCAACAGCATCTTCAATCTTCTTTCTTCCGGATCCATCTTGCAGACCTCCGACGCGGAACATCCTGCTGGCCCGACGGACTACCGACGAATGAAGGCTCCTTTAAGGGACGTCATCCAAGATGGCGTCCCTCGAATTCCGATTGGCTGATAGGATTCTATCAGCCAATCGGAATTATTGGCTGATCGGAACAGCCAATAGAATGCAAGCTCAATCTGATTGGCTGATCGGATCAGCCAATTGGATTGAACTTGATTCTGATTGGCTGATTCCATCAGCCAATCAGAATTTTCCTACCTTAATTCCGATTGGCTGATAGAATCCTATCAGCCAATCGGAATTCGAGGGACGCCATCTTGGATGATGTCCCTTAAAGGAGCCTTCATTCGTCGGTAGTGCGTCGGAGGTCTGCAAGATGGATCCGTAAGAAAGAAGATTGAAGATGCCGTTGATAGAAGACTTCAGCCGGATCATGGACCTCTTCAGCTCCCGCTTGGATGATGACTTCAGCTGGATCATGGACCTCTTCAGCTCCCGCTTGGATGATGACTTCAGCCGGATCATGGACATCTTCAGCCCCCTGCTTGGGTTTGGATCAGGACATCGGAGGAGCTCTTCTGGATCGATCGGTGAACCTGGTATGGTGAAGATAAGGTAGGAAGATCTTCAGGGGCTTAGTGTTAGGTTTATTTAAGGGGGGTTTGGGTTAGATTAGGGGTATGTGGGTGGGGGGTTGTAATGTTGGGGGGGGTATTGTATGTGTTTTTTTACAGGAAAAAGAGCTGAATTTCTTGGGGCATGCCCCACAAAGGGCCCTGTTCAGGGCTGGTAAGGTAAAAGAGCTTTGAACTTTTGTAATTTAGAATAGGGTAGGGCATTTTTTATTTTGGGGGGCTTTGTTATTTTATTAGTGGGCTTAGAGTAGGTGTAATTAGTTTAAAATTGTTGTAATATTTTTCTTATGTTTGTAAATATTTTTTTATTTTTTGCAACTTAGTTCTTTTTTATTTTTTGTACTTTAGTTAGTTTATTTAATTGTATTTATTTGTAGATATTGTATTTCATTCATTTATTGATAGTGTAGTGTTAGGTGTAATTGTAAGTATTTTATTTAATTAATTTATTGATAGTGTAGTGTTAGGTTTAATTGTAACTTAGGTTAGGATTTATTTTACAGGTAAATTTGTAATTATTTTAACTATTTTAGCTATTAAATAGTTATTAACTATTTAATAGCTATTGTACCTGGTTAAAATAAATACAAAGTTACCTGTAAAATATATATAAATCCTAAAATAGCTATAATATAATTATAATTTATATTGTAGCTATATTAGGATTTATTTTACAGGTAAGTATTTAGCTTTAAATAGGAATAATTTATTTAATAAGAGTTAATTAATTTCGTTAGATTTAAATTATATTTAACTTAGGGGGGTGTTAGTGTTAGGGTTAGACTTAGCTTTAGGGGTTAATACATTTATTAGAATAGCGGTGAGCTCCAGTCGGCAGATTAGGGGTTAATGTTTGAAGTTAGGTGTCGGCGATGTTAGGGAGGGCAAATTAGGGGTTAATACTATTTATTATAGGGTTAGTGAGGCAGATTAGGGGTTAATAACTTTATTATAATAGCGGTGCGGTCCGCTCGGCAGATTAGGGGTTAATAAGTGAAGGCAGGTGGAGGCGACGTTGTGGGGGGCAGATTAGGGGTTAATAAATATAATATAGGGGTCGGCGGTGTTAGGGGCAGCAGTTTAGGGGTACATAGGGATAATGTAAGTAGCGGCGGTTTACGAAGCAGCAGATTAGGGGTTAATAATAATATGCAGGGGTCAGCGATAGTGGGGGCGGCAGATTAGGGGTTAATAAGTGTAAGGTTAGGGGTGTTTAGACTCGGGGTACATGTTAGGGTGTTAGGTGCAGACGTAGGAAGTGTTTCCCCATAGACAACAATGGGGCTGCGTTAGGAGCTGAACGCGGCTTTTTTGCAGGTGTTAGGTTTTTTTTCAGCTCAAACAGCCCCATTGTTTTCTACCAGGGTGTGTCAATCCCTTGTATTGAAGTCGGAACTAACCAAGGATTTTATCATGGCATCTGAACCAGATTTACACAGTGGGGATCCGACCGAGAGTTGAAGCAAAGACCTTTTACGTGCATAGTATATGCACATATCTTGTAAGTGTGCATTTTTAAGCCTTTTTTTTGTGACCTTATTTGAAATAAATACAGTAAATCGTGGTTGCGCTTGTTTTTCTTCTTGTTACAAGTTTGAAAATGATAATTTAAATTGCAGTCATTACTTTAAAAAGGCTATAAATATTAAAAAGTATAAATAAACATTAATAGATATGATCTGCATTTAAAGTAATGATCTATTATTTAATAAGGTAATACATGTTAGTATAGATACTTCCTAAAGATGGTATAACAGGATAATAATTTTAAATCTACAGAACAAACATTAACCCCTTCATGACCGAGGACGTATCAGGCATGTCCTACAAAAAAATACCCTTCATGTTCCACCATCGCTATTGGTTCCCCTTGAACCAGAAGAAACAGTCATAGCAAGAAAGAAAAAAGGGGGGATTTTTGAGATACCAGCCAGAGTCTGATCCTAGGATTCTCAGGAAACCAGTTTGTAGGTCTAAGTCAGGAGGACAAACAGACGAGTGCAGGGTGGGCTGGTATCGAAGGGTGTAAACATCTCATGTAGACAGGGAGTTTGCATCTGGATGATGTGAGCCTGTCTTCCTCCTCTTTGGTTGAACTCTGTGCCATTGAAGTCTCTGTTCTCTTGAGTGCGATGGACCAGGTTCTGTAGGTGTTGAAAGGGGGTTGAGAACAGTTTCACTTGGCGGGGTAAACTTGAGGTTAAGGGACCTGGAGAGTTGGTCAAGGTAGTTGTAGTCCTTGTTTATAAACTGGGACCCATTATGGCTTATTATTAGACTGAATGGGAACTCCCATCGATACTTTATGCGATGTTCCTGTAAGGTGATTGTTATGTACTTGATCTCTTTTCTTCTTTGAATCGTGTATGGGATTAGATCTTGATAGACTTGTAATGAGTGACCTTCATATGTGATAGACTGCTGAGCTCTAGCTGCTTGCCAGATTGCATCTTTTGCGGTAAACCGCAGGAATCTGATGATCAAATTTCGTGGGGGCAGTGGAGGCTTGGGTAGAGGGCACAGCGCCCTGTGAGCTCTGTCTATGTCCTCATTCAATAGGGGCGAGGAGTTTGGTAGAAGGTGCTGGAAAAATCCTCTAAGATAAGTTTTTAACTGTTCCTGAGGGACATCCTCAGGAATACCTCAGATTCGCAAATTATTCTTGCGCCCCCCGGTTATCTAGGTCCTCTACCTTATCTTGAAGTGAAAAAAAATACCCTTAAGGATCAAGGACGTGCCTGACATGTCCTCCGGGTTCTCAATCGGTGGAAGCGATCGTGATCGCTTCCAGCTGCTTACAATGTATTGCAGTGATGCCTCGATATTGAGGCATCACTGCAATACCTTTTTTACCCACCGATGCAGAGAGGGCCACTCTGCATTGGCCAGCGATGGTGCAGATCACTGGTGGGTGGGAGCAGCAGCAGGGAGACGGGTGGGCAGCTCATCGCTGATGGATATACACCAGAGGGGGTGGGATCCAGTGCAGGAGCGCCGGGAGCACGCACGGGCATGCGCATGGGCCTGGGGGTGGGAGCACGCACGGGTAGGGGTAGGAGCGGGTGGGACGACTACACTATGGAACATAAAGTATAATGGATGGAGGGAGAGGGTAATTTCCTAAATCTGAGCTGGAAGCCGCTCAAACAGTATGGCTGCAATGCCTCGATGATGAGGCATCCTGCAATACTGTTCCTGACTGCTGGGCTCCATTTTGATCTCTCCCACGGAGCGATCACTTCCGGTTTGACTCCACATGGAGCCCAGCAGTTAGGCAGCGCATCAGAAGCCATCGGACAGGCTTCTGATGCTCTGTAAGTGTAATAAGTGCCTTGGTGGGTCGAGGCATTTAGTAAAATCAAATCACAATTTTTTTTCTTTTTTCAATAGCCCCATATAGCCCCCCTCCCCCTTCCCCATGTGGCTTCAAAGATGGCGATGCCCAGTGCATCATGGGGCTTCTGGGGGTCTCCCTAGCCTGCCTCATCAATGGGACAGGATGGGGTCATCCAATCTAAACGTGTTCTATAATTTAAATTATAATAATAAAAAATCCCATTTGTCTGATTATGTCAATATTAATAAATATTGACACTGTTCAGTGTGGATCTACCTTCCTCTCCTCACTTGCATTTTTGTGGGAGAGAGAGATCTGTGTTGAGAGAGAGATTTAGTTACTTATATTAGTTTAAAAATTGTAAAACCCAAAGGTTCTTTTCAGAGCCTTTAACTCCTAGCTTGCCAGTGATCACTACAAAAGCACTTTTTTGTTCTGTGCAATTTTTTTAGGGGTTAAAATATTTTTATATTTATTTTTTGTGACACCCAAAAGGCTCTTTCAGAGCCATTTAGTTAATTTAAATCAAAATGTTGTGTTTTTTTTTTAAAGTAGTTAACCCCTAGCTTACCAGTGATCACTAGAAATTGCTGGCTCTTGCACAAAAACACTTTTTTGCTCTGTGCATTTCTTAGGGGTTAATCATTTTTTTAGTAGTTTTTTGTGAGACCCAAAGGCTCTTTTCAGAGCCAATTAGTTAATTTAGTTAATTTAAATTTTGTGTTGATTATTTTTTGTAATTAACTCCTAGCTTGCCAGTGATCACTATAAATCACAGGCTCTTGCACAAAAGCATTTTTTGCTCTGTGCATTTCTTAGGGGTTAATCATCTTTTTAGAATTCTGTGAGACCCAAAGGCTTAACTAAATTTAGTTAATTTACGGCTAGATTTAGAGTTCTGCGGCCAAAGGGGTGCGTTAGCTACGCTGGCTTTTTTTCTCCCGCACCTTTTAAATACCGCTGGTATTTAGAGTTCACAGAAGGGCTGCGTTAGGCTCCAAAAAGGGAACGTAGAGCATATTTACCGCCACTGCAACTATAAATTCCAGCGGTGCTTACGGACGCGGCCAGCTTCAAAAACGTGCTCGTGCACGATTCCCCCATAGGAAACAATGGGGCTGTTTGAGCTGAATAAAAACCTAACACCTGCAAAAAAGCAGCGTTCAGCTCCTAACGCAGCTACATTGTTTCCTATGGGGAACACTTCCTATGTCTGCACCTAACACCCTAACATGAACCCCGAGTCTAAACACCCCTAACCTTACACTTATTAACCCCTAATCTGCCGCCCCCTGCATATTATTATTAACCCCTAATCTGCCGCTCCGTACACCGCCGCAACCTACATTATCCCTATGTACCCCTAATCTGCTGCCCCTAACACCGCCGACCCCTATATTATATTTATTAACCCCTAATCTGCCGCCCTCAACGTCGCCTCCACCTACCTACACTTATTAACCCCTAATCTGCCGACCAGATCTCGCCGCTACTATAATAAATGTATTAGCCCCTAATCCGCCTCACTCCCGCCTCAATAACCCTATAATAAATAGTATTAACCCCTAATCTGCCCTCCCTAACATCACCGACACCTAACTTCAAGTATTAACCCCTAATCTGCCGACCGGAGCTCACCGCTACTCTAATAAATTTTTTAACCCCTAAAGCTAATTCTAACCCTAACCCTAACACCCCCCTAAGTTAAATATAATTTTATTCTAACAAAATAAATTAACTCTTATTAAATAAATTATTCCTATTTAAATCTAGATACTTACCTGTAAAATAAACCCTAATATAGCTACAATATAAATAATAATTATATTGTAGCTATTTTAGGATTAATATTTATTTTACAGGCAACTTTGTATTTATTTTAACCAGGTACAATAGCTATTAAATAGTTAAGAACTATTTAATAGCTAGCTAGTTAAAATAATTACAAAATTACCTGTAAAATAAATCCTAACCTAAGTTACAATTAAACCTAACACTACACTATCAATAAATAAATTAAACTACCTACAATTATCTACAATTAAACCTAACACTACACTATCAATAAATTAATTAAATACAATACCTACAATTAAATAAACTAACTAAAGTACAAAAAATAAAAAAGAACTGTTACAAAAAATAAAAAAATATTTACAAACATTAGAAAAATATTACAACAATTTTAAACTAATTACACCTACTCTAAGCCCCCTAATAAAATAACAAAGCCCCCCAAAATAAAAAAATGCCCTACCCTATTCTAAAATTAAAATAGAAAAGCTCTTTTACCTTACCAGCCCTGAAAAGGGCCCTTTGCGGGGCATGCCCCAAAGAATTCAGCTCTTTTGCCTGTAAAAAAAAACATACAATACCCCCCCCAACATTACAACCCACCACCCACATACCCCTAATCTAACCCAACCCCCCCTTAAATAAACCTAACACTAAGCCCCTGAAGATCTCCCTAACTTGTCTTCACCACACCGGGTCCCGATCTGTCCAGAAGAGCCTCCGAAATCTTCATCCAAGCCCAAGCGGGGGCTGAAGAGTAACGTCCATCCTCCGCCTGAAGTCTGGATCCAAGCGGCGGCTGAAGAAATCCATCATCAGGCTGAAGTCTTGATCCAAGCGGGCGCTGAAGAAGTCCTTCATCGGGATGAAGTCTTCTATGAAGCGGCATCTTCAATCTTCTTTCTTCCGGAGCCATCATCTTCCAGCCGACTCAGATCCATCCTCATCTACCGACGCCTACTCATCGAATGACGGTTCCTTTAAATGACGTCCTCCAAGATGGCATCCGTCGAATTCCGATTGGCTGATAGGAATTGGTTCCGATCAGCCAATAGAATGCGAGCTCAATCTGATTGGCTGATTGGATCAGCAAATCGGATTGAACTTGAATTTGATTGGCTGATTCCATCAGCCAATCAGAATTTTCCTACCTTAATTCCGATTGGCTGATAGAATCCTATCAGCCAATCGGAATTCGACGGATGCCATCTTGGATGACGTCATTTAAAGGAACCGTCATTCGGCGAGTAGGCGTCGGTAGAAGAGGATGGATCCGCGTCGGCTGGAAGATGATGGCTCCGGAAAAAAGAAAATTGAAGATGCCGCTTCATAGAAGACTTCATCCCGATGATGAACTTCTTCAGCGCCCGCTTGGATCAAGACTTCAGCCCGATGATGGATTTCTTTAGCCGCCGCTTGGTTCCAGACTTCAGGCGGAGGATGGACGTCACTCTTCAGCCCCCCCCCCTTGGGCTTGGATGAAGATTTCGGAGGTTCTTCTGGACAGATCGGGACCCGGTGTGGTGAAGACAAGGTAGGGAGATCTTCAGGGGCTTAGTGTTAGGTTTATTTAAGGGGGGTTTGGGTTAGATTAGGGGTATGTGGGTGGTGGGTTGTAATGTTGGGGGGGGTATTGTATTTTTTTTTTACAGGCAAAAGAGCTGAATTCTTTGGGGCATGCCCCGCAAAGGGCCCTTTTCAGGGCTGGTAAGGTAAAAGAGCTTTTCTATTTTAATTTTAGAATAGGGTAGGGCATTTTTTTATTTTGGGGGTCTTTGTTATTTTATTAGGGGGCTTAGAGTAGGTGTAATTAGTTTAAAATTGTTGTAATATTTTTCTAATGTTTGTAAATATTTTTTTATTTTTTGTAACTTAGTTCTTTTTTATTTTTTGTACTTTAGTTAGTTTATTTAAATTTATTTATTTGTAGGTATTGTATTTAATTAATTTATTGATAGTGTAGTGTTAGGTTTAATTGTAGATAATTGTAGGTCGTTTATTTAATTTATTTATTGATAGTGTAGTGTTAGGTTTAATTGTAACTTAGGTTAGGATTTATTTTACAGGTAATTTGTAATTATTTTAACTAGGTAACTATTAAATAGTTATTAACTATTAGCTATTGTACTTGGTTAAATAAAAACAAAGTTGCCTGTAAAGTAAATATTAATCCTAAAATAGCTACAATATAATTATAATTTATATTGTAGCTATATTAGGGTTTATTTTACAGGTAAGTATTTAGCTTTAAATAGGAATAATTTATTTAATAAGAGTTCATTTATTTAGTTAGATTTAAATTATATTTAATTTAGGGGGGTGTTAGGGTTAAGGTTAGACTTAGTTTTAGGGGTTAATAAATGTATTATAGTAACGGTGAGCTCCGGTCGGCAGATTAGGGGTTAATACTTGAAGTTAGGTGTCGTTGATGTTAGGGAGGGCAGATTAGGAGTTAATACTATTTATTATAGGGTTATTGAGGTGGGAGTGAGGCGGATTAGGGGTTAATAACTTTATTATAGTAGCGGTGAGCTCCGGTCGGCAGATTAGGGGTTAATAATTGTAGGTAGGTGGCAGCGACGTTGGGGCGGCATATTAGGGGTTAATAAATATAATATAGGGGTCGGCGGTGTTAGGGGCAGCAGATTAGGGGTACATAGGGATAACGTAGGTTGCGGCGGTGTATGTAGCGGCAGATTAGGGGTTAATAATAATATGCAGGGGTCAGCGATAGTGGGGGTGGCAGATTAGGGGTTAATAAATATAATATAGGGGTCGGTGGTGTTAGGGGCAGCAGATTACGGGTTCATAGGGATAACGTAGGTTGCAGCGGTGTGCGGTCGGCAGATTAGGGGTTAAAATTTTTTAATAGAGTGGCAGTGATGTGGGGGTCCTCGGTTTAGGGGTACATAGGTAGTTTATGGGTGTTAGTGTACTTTAGAGCACAGTAGTTAAGAGCTTTATAAACCGGCGTTAGCCCAGAAAGCTCTTAACTACTGACTTTTTTCTGCGGCTGGAGTTTTGTCGTTAGATTTCTAACGCTCACTTCAGCCAAGACTCTAAATACCGGCATTAGAAAGATCCCATTGAAAAGATAGGATACGCAAATGGCGTAGGGGGATCTGCGGTATGGAAAAGTTGCGGCTGCAAAGTGAGCGTTAGACCCTTTCCTGACTGACTCCAAATACCAGCGGGCGGTAAAAACCAGCGTTAGGAGCCTCTAACGCTGGTTTTGATGGCTACCGCCCAACTCCAAATCTAGGCCTTAGTTAATTTAAATTTAAATCTTGTGTTGATATTTTTTTTAGTATTTGTTTTCCTCAGACCCAATTTTGACCCTGTCATATGCTCAGATACATCATTAGATACAGTCTCAACTGATAGTGATGTATCTATGGCTGCTAACCCCCCACATCGCTGACACTAACTAAATCACTAAATAAAGCAATTAACCCCTAAACCGTCATTCCCCAACATCACCGATACCAACTAAATCACTAAATAAACCTTTAAACCCCTAAACTGCCGTTTCCCGACATCGTCGACACTAGCTAAACCTATTAATCCCTAAAGCACAGTTCCCCGACATCGCCAACACTAACTAAACCTATTACCCCCATTAACTGCAGTTCCCAAACATCGCCAACACTAACTAAACCTATTAACCCCTAAACTGCAGTTCCCTGACATTGCTGATACTAACTGAAACACTAAATAAACCTATTTACCCCTAATCCACCGTTCCCAAACATCGCCAACACTAACTAAACCTATTACCCCTAAACCGCCGTTCCCAATCATCGCCAACACTAACTAAACCTATTAACCCCTAAATTGCCGGCCCCCACATCGCAACAACCTCAATTAAACTATTAACTCCTAAACCTAACACCCCCTAACTTTAACATAATTAAAATAGACCTAAATTAAAGTTACAATTATTAACTAACTGCCTATTTAAAAATAAATACAAACTTAGCAGTGAAATAAAAATAAAAGCTAAGCTTACATTAATAAAACCTAACACCCCAAAATATAAAACCCTAATTTATAATAAACCACCAAGGGCCCTTTTGTAGGGCATTGCCCTAAAGTTAACAGCTCTTTTGCAAACAAATAAAAACAAATCTGCTACAATTGGACTGTTAACCTCTACAGACACTGGATTTATGTTCCTCTAGCAAGCAGTGACAAAAGGATCCAACCGCTGGATACTCACTTTCAAGGAGAGGTATTTATTTGGGTACATAACGGAACCGCTATATGCGGAGCCTGCTTGATTGTATTTGCGGGTGGTTTGTTATGCTTTTAACGTTGTCTAGCTGCTACCTCTCACTCCTGAGTGTACCTATGTGGAATACAGATTGACTTACTAATGCCTGATGCCATTATACTAACACTGGTGTTTGATGATATAGCAATATGAACATATAAATGACAAGTGGCAATTTGGATGCTTGCTTTCATATCGTTGCTGTGGCATTTTTTTCCTAATTGCTTGCTACTGTACTACCTGCTTGCTTTAATGGCCATTACTTGATGACGACCAATCCCACATGAATATACAAATAACTGTCTCCAGAATTTTGGATGCCTGTCTTTACATTACGCTCTGCTTATTACACTACCTGCTTTGCTATACTTAATGCTATTTACACTACTAACCTTGGTAATTTGCATGCATAGATCCCAAAGACAACCTGGCCAGACAAGATCTATTTAATATAGAGTCTGGTGCAGCAATGAGTTGCATGCCTCATTACTACCTTGGACATCAGATTTGTTCTATAGCTTTTTATATATTTTTTATAATATGTTCTGTATAGTGGTTTTTTTTCTTATTTTTGAGCACAATTTATTGTTTACACTTGGCACTTTAAGATGTGTGTATAGTCATGATGACAGGATATGCCTATTTATAGAGAAAAAATATATATATACAGTAAAGTATTTGTTAAACTTTCAAATGAGTGCTGAATTCCCTTAATTTTATACCAGGATTATTTATCCTAGGTGTCTATCTTTTCATTTAAAAAAAAATAAAAACAACCCCCCCCCCCAACATTACAAACCCCCACCCTCCCAAACCCACAAAAAAATAAAACCTAACTGAAAAAACCTAATCTACCCATTGCCCTGAAAAGGGCATTTGTATGGGCATTCAGCTCTTTTTCGGCCATTAAATTAATAAAAGCCCTAATCTAAAAAATAAAAAAAAACACAAAGAAACCCCCAAAAAACCTAACACCAACCCCCAAATCAGTACTCACAGTTGCTGAAGTCCGGCAAAAGATCTTCATCCCAGCAGTGAAGCATCTTCATCCAGAGGGCTCCATCTGTATCCATCGCGGGACCGGCATCTTCTATCTTCATCCCAGAGGAGACAGAGCGGTTGGTGGATGCCCGGAGGCGGAGGTCCAAGCGGAGGTCCAGACGGAAGTTCATCAGTCCTACGTGGAGGTTCTCTTCATGCAATCGTCTGCTGCACACTGAGGATTCAATGCAAGGTACCCCTTTTATATTGGAGTACCATCACATTCCTATTGGCTGAAAAATGTAAATCAGCCAATAGGAATGAGAGCTGCTTAAGTCCTATTGGCTGATTCAGCTACACAACTTCAATGGGAAAACACACTCACCAGAAAGTTGAGGTTCCTTTTAGTAATGGGACAAACACAGGGGCCGAATAGCTACCACTTCAAAGTCGTTCAAATCGCCAAAAGCCAATAGACGCGGGGGTGCAGCTGCAACCCCCTCTTCAGTAGAACTCCGCCACATGCGTTTCACCCGCACTGAAAACTTTTACTTGGGCTTCATCTGGCCTGTTCTACTGAAGAGGGGGTTGCACGCTTCCATAGGCCTCAGAACTTTAGCACCAGCGAAGGGGGTAAGTTGCGCAGCAATGGCAGCAATCAAATTTATATGTATATGCTGATATACATATATATTTATGTGTTAATATATGTATATATTAACACATAAATATATATGTATATAAGCCTATACATATATATTTACTGGGAACATATAGGGGCATATGTATCAAGCTCCGTATAGTCTTCAGACTCGCCAGAAACAGCAGTTATGAAGCAGCGGTCACAAAGACCGCTGCTCCATAACCTGTCCGCCTGCTCTGAGCAGGCGGACAGACATTGCCACAATACAACCCGATCGTCTACGATCGGGTTGATTGACACCCCCCTGCTGGCGGCCTATTGGCCCCAAGTCTGCAGGGGCCGGCGTTGCACCAGCAGCTCTTGTGAGCTGCTGGTGCAATGAAGAATACGGCAAGCATATTGCTTGCCGTATTCAGCGAAATCTGCTCTCTCACTCTTTTGCGCTCTCTCTACCCCTCTCTTTTGAGCTCTCTCTTCCCATCTCTTTTGCGCTCTCTCTCCCCCCTCTCTTTTGAGCTCTGTCTCTCCCCCATCTCTTTTGCGCTCTCTCTCCCCCTCTCTTTTGAGCTCTCTCTCTCCCCCTCTCTCTCTCCCCCCTCTCCTCTCTCTCTCCCCTCCTCTCTCTCCCCTCTCTCTCTCTCTCCCCCCCTCTATGTCTCTCTATCTCCCCCTCTCTTTTGTGCTCTCTCTCCCCCTCTCTTTTGCGCTCTCTCTCTCCCCTTTCTTTTACGCTCTCTCCCCCCCTCTCTTTTGCTCTCTCTCCCCCCTCTCTTTTGTGCACTCTCTCTCCCCCCTCTTTTGCTCTCTCTCCCTCTCTCTTTTGCGCTCTCTCTCTCTCCCCCTCTCTTTTGCTCTCTCTCTCTCTCCCCCTCTCTTTTGCGCTCTCACTCCCCCTCTCTTTTGTGCTCTCTCTCCCCCTCTCTTTTGAGCTCTCTCTCTGCCCCTCTCTCCCCCTTCTCTCTCTCCCCCCTCTCTCTCTCCCTCCCCTCTCTCTCTCTCTCTCTCTCTCTCTCTCTCCTTCCGTTCTCTCCCCCTCCTCTCTCTCTCCCCTCTCTTTCTCTCCCCCTCCTCTCTATCTCTCCCCCCTCCACTCTCTCTCCCCCCTCCTCTCTCCCTCCCCCCTCCTCTTTCTCTCCCACCCTCCTCTCTCTCTCCCCCCCTCCTCTCTCTCTCTCTCCCCCTCCTCTCTCTCCCCTCCTCTCTCTCTCTCCCCTCCTCTCTCTCTCCCCCTCTGTCTCTCCCCCTCTCTCTTTGGTGCTCTCTCTCTCTCCAACTCTTTTGCTCTCTCTCACTCTCCCCCCTCTTTTGTGCTCTCTCTCCCCTCTCTTTTGCACTCTCTCTCTCCCCCTCTCTTTTGCGCTCTCTCCCCCTCTCTCTTTGGTGCTCTCTCTCCCCCTCTTTTGCTCTCTCTCACTCTCCCCCCTCTTTTGTGCTCTCTCTCTCCCCTCTCTTTTGCACTCTCTCTCTCCCCCTCTCTTTTGCTCTCTCTCCCCCCTCTCTTCGTGCTCTCTCCCCCCTCTCTTTTGCTCTCTCTCTCCCCCATCTCTTTTGTGCTCTCTCTCCCCCTCTCTTTTGAGCTCTCTCTCTCCCCCCTCTCTCTCTCCCCCCTCTCCTCTCTCTCTCCCCTCCTCTCTCTCTCCCCTCCTCTCTCTCTCTCCCCCCCTCTCTGTCTCTCTCTCTCCCCCTCTCTTTTGTGCTCTCTCTCCCCCCTCTCTTTTGCGCTCTCTCTCTCCCCCTCTCTTTTGCGCTCTCTCCCCCCCCTCTCTTTTGCTCTCTCTCCCCCCTCTCTTTTGTGCTCTCTCTCTCCCCCTCTTTTGCTCTCTCTCCCTCTCTCTTTTGCACGCTCTCTCTCTCCCCCTCTCTTTTGCTCTCTCTCTCTCCCCCTCTCTTTTGCGCTCTCTCTCCCCCTCTCTTTTGTGCTCTCTCTCCCCCTCTCTTTTGAGCTCTCTCTCTCCCCCTCTCTCTCTCCCCTTCTCTCTCTCCCCCCTCTCTCTCTCCCTCCCCTCTCTCTCTCTTTCCTTCCCCTCTCTCCCCCTCCTCTCTCTCTCCCCTCTCTTTCTCTCCCCCTCCTCTCTCTCTCTCCCCCCTCCTCTCTCTCTCCCCCCTCCTCTCTCTCTCCCCCTCCTCTTTCTCTCCCACCCTCCTCTCTCTCTCCCCCCTCCTCTCTCTCTCTCTCTCTCTCTCCCCCCTCCTCTCTCTCTCTCTCTCCCCTCCTCTCTCTCTCCCCCTCTGTCTCTCCCCCCTCTCTCTTTGGTGCTCTCTCTCTCTCCCCCTCTTTTGCTCTCTCTCACTCTCCCCCCTCTTTTGTGCTCTCTCTCTCCCCTCTCTTTTGCACTGTCTCTCTCCCCCTCTCTTTTGCGCTCTCTCCCCCTCTCTCTTTGGTGCTCTCTCTCCCCCTCTTTTGCTCTCTCTCACTCTCCCCCCTCTTTTGTACTCTCTCTCTCCCCTCTCTTTTGCACTCTCTCTCTCCCCCTCTCTTTTGCTCTCTCTCCCCCCTCTCTTCATGCTCTCTCCCCCCTCTCTTTTGCTCTCTCTCTCCCCCATCTCTTTTGTGCTCTCTCTCCCCCTCTCTTTTGAGCTCTCTCTCTCCCCCTCTATCTCTCCCTCTCTCTCTCTCCCCCCTCTCTCTCCCTCCCCCCTCTCTCTCTCTCTCTCTCTCTCTCTCTCTCTCTCTCCTTCCCCTCTCTCTCCCCCTCCTCTCTCTCTCCCCTCTCTTTCTCTCCCCCTCCTCTCTCTCTCTCCCCCCTCCTATCTCTCTCCCCCTCCTCTCTCTCTCCCCCCTCCTCTCTCTCTCCCACCCTCCTCTCTCTCACCCCTCCTCTTTCTCCCCTCCTCTCTCTCTCCCCTCCTCTTTCTCTCCCCCTCTGTCTCTCCCCCCTCTCTCTTTGGTGCTCTCTTTCTCCCCCTCTTTTGCTCTCTCTCACTCTCCCCCCTCTTTTGTGCTCTCTCTCTCCCCTCTCTTTTGCACTCTCTCTCTCCCCCTCTCTTTTGCACTCTCCCCCCCCCCTCTCTTTTGCTCTCTCTCCCTCTCTCTTTTGCGCTCTCTCTCCCCCTCTCTTTTGCTCTCTCTCTCTCCCCCTCTCTTTTGCGCTCTCTCTCCCCCTCTCTTTTGCACTCTCTCCCCCTCTCTTTTGCTCTCTCTCCCCCTCTCTTCGTGCTCTCTCCCCCTCTATTTTGCTCTCTCTCTCCCCCATCTCTTTTGCGCTCTCTCTCCCCCTCTCTTTTGAGCTCTCTCTCTCCCCCTCTCTCTCTCCCCCCCCCTCTCTCTCCCCCCTCTCTCTCTCCCCTCTCTCTCTCCCTCCCCTCTCTCTCTCTCCCCCTCCTCTCTCTCCCCCCTCCTCTCTCTCTCCCCCCTCCTCTCTCTCGCCCTCCTCCTCTCTCTCTACCACCCTCCTCTCTCTATCTCCCCCCCTCCTCTCTCTCTCTCTACCCCTCCTCTCTCTCCCCTCCTCTCTCTCTCTCCCCTCCTCTCTCTCTCCCCCTCTGTCTCTCCCCCCTCTCTCTTTGGTGCTCTCTCTCCCCCTCTTTTGCTCTCTATCACTCTCCCCACTCTTTTGTGCTCTCTCTCTCTCCTCTCTTTTACACTCTATACCCCCTCTCTTTTGCTCTCTCTCTCTCCCCCCTCTCTTTTGTGCTCTCTCCCCCCCTCTCTTTTGCGCTCTCTCTCCTCTCCCTCTTTTGCTCTCTCTCTCTCCCCCCTCTCTTTTGCTCTCTCTCTCTCCCCTCTCTTTTGCTCTCTCTCTCTCTCCCCCCTTTCTTCGCGCTCTCCCCCCTCTCTTTTGCTCTCTCTCTCTCTCCCCATCTCTTTTGAGCTCTCTCTCTCCCCCATCTCTTTTGCGCTCTCTCCCCCCTCTCTTTTGAGCTCTCTCTCACCCCCTCTCTCTCTCCCCCCTCTCTCTCCCCCTATCCTCTCTCTCTCTCTCCCCCTCTCATCTCTCTCTCTCTCTCCCCTCTCCTCTCTCTCCCTCCCCCTCACCTCTCTCTCCCCCTCTCCTCTCACTCTCTCTCTCTCCCCCCTCTCCTCTCTCTCTCTCTTTCTCTCTCCCCCTCTCTCCTCTCTCTCTCCCCCCTCTCCTCTCTCCCCCCCACTCCTCCCTCTCTATCTCTCCCTCCTCTCTATCTATCTCTCCTCTCTATCTTCCTCCCCTCTCTATATCCCGACCGCTTCATGCTCGGCCACGCCCCCTCCATGGCCATTCACGTCCGGCCATGCCCCCTTCATGCCGGTCATGCACCCGCTCACGCCCGACCACGCCTACTTCTGCCGCAGGCGGCAGACCAGCTAGGAGCAGGACTCAAAGGCCAGGTGTGTTTGTCCTCGTGCTGTCTCTACTGCGCATGACAGCTTCAGACAAACACACTTGGCCTTTTATATAACAGGATTTGTCTGTTTGTGGGAGTGCAATAATTTAGCGCTACACTTGTAATCTAGTCCCATGTATGTTGAATTGAAGCCCATTGTGTTGGGGTTTGAACAGTTAAACAGCTTTGAATATTCAAATATGAATATTAAAGATGTAATCTATCTTGAGATCTAAAATAAATCTAATCTGCACATCTACACAATCTACAAGATCTACATCTACAAAATATGAATGAATTCAGTGGTTAATGTTGTCCAGTTAGGCAGCAGAAAACACCACTCTTCCATATCTACTGTTAGTTGAGCTCCCTTAGGACCAAATTTCTGGGATACAGTTCTTCTGAGCAAGCAAGCTCTATAGCAAAGGTCACTGTAATCACAGCTAGAGCAGTCATCATATCACCTATAACAACCATGGAATTCTTTGGATGAGAATAAGCATCACCTTGAGATGCCTGTCTTCTAAAACAGTCACAGTAATCCATTTGAGATGTCTGTGAAAAAAATAGCCTAGATATAATTTAATTTAGGGTAAATTCCATAATAAGTCTCTGTTTTATGAAATTACAAAGTTTTGCAGAGATAGGAATGCAATCAAAACTCTGCAAAGCCCGAATTAACAATAAAGTTGACAGGCTGCTTCTTCTATTGACAAATAATTCACTAGCAATGATTTATCTAAGTGCTTAGCAAAACGCCATAAAATATTTTATAGAAAATAATCATTAACATTGGACAAATTGTTTGAGTGATGACTATATAAAAAATTGGCCAACAGTGAAACTGTAGAACTAAATCTTGAAAAATAAAACATATTTTCCATTTCTAATGGCCATGAAATAATCCTGTTGCAAAGAGAAAAAATAAGAAACCTTCATTGATTTCTAATGCCCAAAACTGGAAAGGATTCTTCTTCTGACTTGATGTATTCTCTGTGTTAAATACTACTGTATAAATTAAGCATTATTTTGGATATAAAATCCTATCGGCTAGATTTAGAGTTTTGTCGGTAAAAAGCCGCATATCCAACGCTGCTTTTTTTGCCAACGCACCCTTCCAACAATGCGGGTATTTAGAGTTGTCTGAGGGGCTGCGTTAGGCTCAAAAAAGGGTGTGTTGAGCCTAACTTAGCTCCACTTCAACCTTCAATACCAGCGTTGCTTACGCTAGTGGTAAGCTGGAAAAATGTGCTTGTGAACGATATCCCCATAGGAAACAATGGGGCTGAGCTGGCTCAAAAAAAAAACACCTGCAAAAAAGCAGCGTTCAGCTCCTAACCCAGCCCCATTGTTTCCTATGGGGAAACACTCTCTAAGTCTACACACAACACCCTAACATGAACCCCGAGTCTAAATACCCCTAACCTTACACTTATTAACCCCTAATCTGCCGCCCCCGCTATCGCTGACACCTGCATTATATTATTAACCCCTAATCAGCCGTTCCGGACACCGCTGCAACCTACATTATAGTAATGAACCCCTAATCTACTGCCCCTAACACCGCTGACCCCTATATTATATTTATTAACCCCTAATCTGCCCCCCAACGTCGCCGCTACCTAACTACACTTATTAACCCCTAATCTGCCGACCGGACCTCGCCACCACTATAATAAATGTATTAACCCCTAAACCGCAGCACTCCCGCCTCGCAAACACTAGAATAAATATTATTAACCCCTAATCTGCCCTCCCTAGCATCGCCGCAACCTAACTACAATTATTAACCCCTAATCTCCCGCCCGCACAGTCGCCGCAACTATAATAAAGTTATTAACCCCTAAACCTAACTCTAACCCTAACCCTTACACCCCCCTAACATAAATATAATTTAAATTAAACAAAATAATATTCCTAAAATTAACTAAATTATTCCTATTTAAAACTAAATACTTACCTATCAAATAAACCCTAATATAGCTTCAATATAAATAATACTTACATTGTAGCTATTTTAGGATTTATATTTATTTTACAGGCAACTTTATTTTAACTAGGTAGAATAGCTATTAAATAGTTAAGAACTATTTAATAGCTACCTAGTTCAAATAAATACAAAATTACATGTAAAATAAATCCTAACCTAAGTTACAGTTAAACCTAACACTACACTATCATTAAATTAATTAAATAAATTACCTACAATTACCTAAAATAAAATACAATAAAATAAACTATTCTATAATACAAAAAAAACAAACACTAAATTACAAAAAATAAAAAAGAATTACAAGCAGTTTAAACTAATTACACCTAACCTAAGCCCCCTAATAAAATAAAAAAGGCCCCCAAAATAAAAAAATCCCTACCCTATTCTAAAATACAAAATTAATCAGCTCTTTTACCAGCCCTTAAAAGGGCTTTTTGCAGGGCCTTGCCCCAAAGTAATCAGCTCTTTTACCTGAAAATAAAATACCATACCCCCCCAACATTACAACCCACCACCTACATACCCATACTCTAACCCACCCAAACCCCCCTTAAAAAAAACCTATCGCTAACCCCCTGAAGATCTCCCTACCTTGAGTTGTCTTCACCCAGCCGAGCTGAATTCTTCATCCAAGGTGCGCAGAGGAGGTCCTTGATCCAGTAGAAGTCTTCATCCAAGCGGGGCAAGAAGAGGTCCTCCATCGGGTAGAAGTGTTCATCCAGGCGGCATCTTCAATCTTCATCCATCCGGAGTGGAGCGGAATCATCTTCAAAGGAGCCGACGCGGAGCCATCCTCTTCTACCGACGGACTAACGACGAATGAAGGTTCCTTTAAGGGACGTCATCCAAGATGGCGTCCCTTCAATTCCGATTGGCTGATAGAATTCTATCAGTCAATCAGAATTAAGGTAGAAAAAATCTGATTGGCTGATGCAATCAGCCAATCAGATTGAAGTTCAATCCAATTGGCTGATCCAATCAGCCAATCGTATTGAACTCGCATTCTATTGGCTGATCGGAACAGCCAATAGAATGCAAGTTCAATACGATTGGCTGATTGGATCAGCCAATCGGATTGAACTTCAATCTGATTGGCTGATTGCATCAGCCAATCAGATTTTTTCTACCTTATTTCCGATTGGCTGATAGAATTATTTCATTTAATTTAAAGTATATTTATGTTAGGGGGGTGTTAGGGTTAGAGTTAGGTTTAGGGGTTAATAACTTTATTATAGTTGTGGCGACGGTGCAGGCGGGAGATTAGGGTTTAATAATTGTAGGCAGGGCCGCCATCAGGGGGTGACAGGGGTGACTCCTGTCAGGGGCCCAATTGTCCAGGGGGGGCCCCATGAGGCAAGAACTAAAAAAAAAATATATAGTGGGTACTACAGCAGAGTGCTAACTGAGCATGGAAAATGTTATTACAAAGAGTAAAGTATTAGCATTTGAGAGGATTTCTGAGTGTGCACTAAACCACTATGCACAGTGTGAGACAGACTTTGTTTGTACAGTGTGTGCCTGAGTCAGACAGCAGATCACTTTCATTTGCATAGGAGGAGGGGCTTACTTAGCAAATGTTTTTTATTTCTTTGTGCAATTTCGGATTGTAACTTCAGTGTGGTAGTTGTATGGTGGGGCCCGGGGTCCATAAAAACACATTTTTTTAGCAGCAGTGTATTTATGATTATTTGACAATACTGTAGAAATTCTATATTTAAAACCATGCAGAAATGTTTCCTCCTCAATACACAAATAGTAGGTGCCCTTTTGTTACATACCAACAAGCCTAAATCCTGCATTTAACCAGATCTAATGGTATGAGTACCACAGCTTATGGTTCCACCAAGTCCATATAGAGTACAGCATTTTCAAAATCCATAAGTACAGCTGACAGATGGGAACATTTGTACACTATATTTGAAGTGGTGCTCTTGGTTGGGGAAAATGGGGGAAAAAAAAAACAAACAAACATATGTCAACCTTTTAAAAGTACTTTTCTTCATCTAGCCATCTACCCAGATCATTAATGTACAATTTTGAATTCACAGAATTATTTTTGTTTGCACATTTACAAATATGATTCTTTAAAAAGTGATCTCTTAATTTCTGCAATTTTTTTATCATGCATGTCAAACACTGTTGAATGTTTCCTCCTGTGAGTGTTTCTGTGGGTGTCTGTGTTTATGTCTTTGTGCTTTGGTTTGTGTCTCTATGAGTGTGTATGTATTTTTTTTCTGTGGGTCTCTCTGTGAGGGTGGGTGTGTATGTCTTTGTGCATTTTCTGTGGATGTCTGTGAGAGTGTGTGCATATGTCTTTGAGCTTTTTCTATGAGTGTCTCTGCGAGGGTGTGTGTATGTTTACCTTTGTGTATTTTCTCTGGATGCCTCTGTGAGGGTGGGTGTATATGTCTGTTTTCTGTGGATGTCTCTGTGAGTGTGTGTGTATGTATGTATGTCTGTGTTTTCTGTGGATGTCTCTGTGAGGGTGTGTGCTTTCTGTGCGTGTCTCTGTGAGGGTGTGCGTATGTCTTTGTGTGTTTTCTGTGGATGTCTTAGTGAGGGTGTGTGTATGTATGTCTTTCTGTGTTTTATGTGGTTGTCTCTCTGTGTGTGTATGTCTTTGTGTGTATGTCTTTGTGCATTTTCTGAGGCTGTCTCTGTCAGTGTTTCCTTGGGTGTATGTGCAAGTTTGAGTTTGTGTGTGTGTGTGTCCATTGTCTGTTCCTTTTTAGGACATTTTGACCTTACTAGTGATTATTCACATCTTTCTACAGACTTTGAGACCTTTACGGAAGTCACCAGTCCATCATTTAACCTTTAAATTATTGTTTAGGCAGTTCAGGGCCCTTCCTTTCAGCCACTGCATGCTGTTGTCATCATTTAGTTGGCATCTTCCTTTACAAAAAGATAATCAGAACTCCATATTTTGTTTTCTAAATCTCCCTTTTTACAGAACTGTAGTCTACCTCATTACTTGTCAGGTCAATGTAATCAAGTACTGAGTGTCTGTGTCTGAGTGCGTTTGTGTGTTCCTTTACGTGCCTGCTAGAGTGTCTATATGTGAATCCTTATGTGTGAGTGTGTGTGTGTTTCAGTGTATGAGTGTGTCTGTGTGTTTGTATGTTTGTATGTTACTACCTTTACAACATTTCCAAGTTTAAATAGACACTTTAGAAAAAAGTGCATATATACGTTTTAGTCACTTGGTCAAAAAATGTACATGTCAAAGGGGGGACCCTGATCAATGGTTAAGTTAGGGGCCTCAAAATTTCTAGTGGTGGCCCTGATTGTAGGTAGGTGGCGGCGATGTTAGGGAGGGCAGATTAGGGGTTAATACTATTTATTCTAGTGTTTGCGAGGCGGGAGTGCGGCAGTTTAGGGGTTAATACATTTATTATAGTGGCGGCTAGGTCCAGTCGGCAGATTAGGGGTTAATAAGTGTAGTTAGGTAGCGGCGGCATTGGGGGGGGCAGATTAGGTTAAATAAATATAATATAGGGGTCGGCGATGTTAGGGGCAGCAGATTAGGGGTTTATAGGTTTAATGTAGGTGGCGGCGGTGTCCGGTCAGCAGATTAGGGGTTAATTTTTTTTTAGAGTGGTGGCGATGTGGGGGGACCTCGGTTTAGGGGTACATAGGTAGTTTATGGGTGTTAGTGTACTTTAGAGCACAGTAGTTAAGAGCTTTATATTCCGGCGTTAGCCCATAAAGCTCTTAACTACTGACTTTTTTTGGCAGTAGAAGTCTTGTCGGTAGAGGGTCTACCGCTCACTTCTCCCAAGACTCCAAATACCAGTGTTAGGCAGATCCCATTGAAAAGATAGGATACGCAATTTGCGTAAGGGGATCTGCGGTAGCCTGGAATCGCGGTAGGGAAGTGAGCGGTAGACCCTTTCCTGGCTGACTCTAAATACCAGCGGGCGGCCAAAAGCAGTGTTAGGACCCCTTAACGCTGCTTTTGACGGCTAACGCAGAACTCTAAATCTAGGTGTATATATGTATACAAACAGTTCTCAGTACTTGTTCCAGTGTGATAGGAAAATATAATTGTGAGCATTATATTTATTTTCTACACAAATTATATATAATTTATTTTAAATTACACAACCAGACTCTACTAACTGGAGATGTTCTTGCAATCTTACGCACTTATGTATGCATTAGATTTTACTTTGCAATTTTTCCTTCACTCAATTAGACTTTAAAGGGACACTGAATTTTTTCTTTTGTGATTCATATAGAGCAAGTAATTTTAAGCAACTTTCTAATTTACTCCTATTATCAATTTTTCTTCGTTCTCTTGCTTTCTTTATTTGAAAAAGAAGACATCTAAGCTAAGGAGCCAGCCAATTTGGGGTTCAGAACCATGGACAGCACTTGTTTATTGGTGCTGTCCAATCAGCAAGGACAACCCAGGTTGTTCACCAAAAATGGCCCGGCATCTAAACTTAAATTCTTGCTTTTCAAATAAAAATACCAAGTGAATAAAGAAAATTTGACAATAGGAGTAAATTAGAAAGATGCTTAAAATTGCATGCTCTATCTGAATCATGAAAGAAAAAAATTGGGTACAGTGTCCCTTTAAGATAAAAATAAAATAAAAAAATTAACTTTTAACATCATGAAAGTATTGTTAATCAAGTACTATTAAACCCGGGTTACCTTAAATAGGAAATAAGATTATATTAATGTTTATCTTTGCACCCCCAGCAAATCATATTCACGCAATTATATAAAATATGTGTACTGTAGTTATTAAATTACAGAAACCAACTGATAAAGTGGAAGCACTCATATATTTTAGCAGCACTCATTATGCTTGTTAATTATATCTTAATTACCCTTCTGTCCCTGGTTCCTATGCCTTTGCCATAATTCCTTGGAATATGGGCACAGACTGTACGTATCAACTCTTCATACCAATAATGCTATGCCTGTAGAAGCTGAAGGGAATGATTGAGTACTGTGTGACAGTCACGCTCAACAGTCCCGGCAGAGCTCGCTTCCCTTTAATTTGTTTTGGTTAATTATCCTTTACTGGCAAAGAAAAACTAATTAGTGCAGATTTTATATTACCTAGTTATTATAGTTGCAAACAGTGAGATATGCCTCACAGCATGTTAATCAGAAGAAATGAATATATACTTTTTTAGTTATTCCCTGAAAATAAAGTTCTTATTATATTGCACTAATAATGTGCCTTTAGGAATTGTTTGTTTGTGTAAAATTATTTTGAAGAATGAACTATCGGAGAATAGGGTTTTATTATGAATTTTTCTTTTACTTGTACATAAAAAATGGTTCCCATTTATTTTATTTTTCGAAGAAACATTATCAAGAGAAATTGAAATTATAAAACTAGGAAAACCCACTTTATTCACTTAGACAACTTTTTTTATCCTTGAAGCAGAACAATATTAAATTGATACTTTATTATAAATATTAAATAGAGCTAATGGGGTTAAATTAAAGGGATAATTTTGTCAAAATTATACTTTCACGATTCAGATAGAGTAGGCAATTTTAAGCAACTGGGTAGCGCTTGCTGATTGGTGTCTAAATGTAGCCACTAATCAGCAAGCGCTTCTCAGGGTTCTGAACCAAAAATGGGCTGGCTCCTAAGCTTACATTCTTGATTATTCAAATAAAGATACCAGGAGAACAAAATTGATAATAGTAGTAAATCAGAAAGTTGTTTAAAATTGTATACTCTATCTGAATCATGAAAGAAAAAAATTGGGTTCAGTGTCCCTTTAACTGTGTTTGTACTGTACATATTTCACATTGCAATGTTCTTCACATAGGGGAATATGTTTTAAGTATTTCTAAATATTTATTAATATATATATATGTATATATCCATACCTTTATAAAAAAAAATTGGCTTTAATGACAACAAAATTAACCAATAAGAATAGTATGCAAGCTCAACATTGAAAATTAACTACCCGCTCATGCACAAGCCTGTAAATTTTAAGGAACCATTGTTGCAGTGACTGGTATTTTATAGTGACAGGATGTCTGGTGCTGCCGGTAGCCTCGGTTATTAAACATTATTGTTTCATGTGGTGTAAATAATGACAGTACAAGCATTAATGTACAGAAGCCATGATCTTAGCAGAGGATCAACAGGAATAGGAAATGCCCAACAGGAAACAAGTGCAATAGAAATAAATCATAGAGTTGCATATAAGCTAAACATAACACCCATAACATTTCCCTCTTTTAGTGTTAATAAATCAACATTGTGAAATTTGGATGAGTCCTTGTAATAACACATTCTACAGGTTAGGTCTCTTGGGCGGTTGTGAATGTCTGCCACTACTGGTGAAGACTGGCCCTCCTTGTACAAAGAGTTTCTTAGCCCTCTCTGAGGTTAATAGGCGCTTCTCAATACTTGCTGGCATGCTCTGTGCTTGACTGCCATGAGGTATACCTGCTTGCTCAGGACTGTCATTAATATTAGTCTGTGGCATCACCTCTGTACATTCCTTACTGCCAATGAGTGAGTGTGCCCTTATAATATCAGATGAGTCTGGTCTGTCAACTGGATATTGAGAATCAGGCTGCTCAGCCACTCGCAGGGATATTGAGAATCAGGCTGCTCAGCCACTCGCAGATCCACACGATTGCGGCGATAGATGGTTCCTTCAATGTCCACAAGATAGGAGTGTTGTGCAAATTTTTACAGACAGGTACCCATTCTCCAACGACTTGTTTGATCTCCAGACAGGGGCTTTATACGGATTTGTTCCCCAATATTCAATTCAGGCAAATCTCTGGCAGATGTGTCATATTGTGCCTTGAACACTAGCCTCTTAAGTCGTAACTTTTCTGGTATACCATGTATCACAGAGGGTTCAAGTAGCTTGTTGGCAACTAGTAAGGAGGTCTTTAATCTCCTTGACATCAGTCTCTGTGCCGGACTACTACCCATGGTTGGAGTGTTTCTCCAATGTAAGATGGCCTTCCATGGGTCTTTACCATCACTTTGTGCTTTCTTGCATACATTTTTAACAATCTTCAAAGCAGATTCAGCTTTGCTGTTAGTATGTGGATGACGTGGTGAAGAAGTCACATGCTCAAACTCCCATTCAGTGGCAAATTTCCTGAATCGTAAGCTTGCGAACTGATAGCCGTTATCAGAGATCACTTTATCTGGTTGCCCATGACGTGCAAACTGAGCCTTGCGCCTCTTAACTGTAGTTTCAGTGGATAAGTCAGGAAGAAGTTCAATTTCCCAGAAATCTGAGTAATGATCAACTAATAAGAGATATTCTTTTCCTGCGTAGTTGAATAAGTCTATACTGACGATCTGCCAAGGACGTGTAGGTATCTCATGTGACATCATAGTTTCTTTTTGTTGCAAATGTGCTTATTCATTGCAAGTGGGACAAAGTCTTTGATTTCACCTTGCATGTTGGGCCAGTAAAGAGTATCACAAGCTTGTCTGTAGCATGCTTCACCCCCAATGTGGCTTGAGTGTATGCGTAATAACATCTCTGCTTTAAGTGACTTTGCTCTGCAAACGCTTGGGAGCACATAAGAGGGACTTTTTGAATATGGCTATTAGCGGTTTGTGATCAGTTTTAGCTCTGATTGTATCCTGGCCATAAAGATAATGATGAAAACGCTGGCAAGAAAACACAATGCTTAAACATTCCTTTTCAATTCTGCTCAACTGACGAAAGAGCTTTGGACGCATATGCAACTGGCTGACCTTCTTGCAATAGACAACATCCTAGGCCATTTTTGCTTGAGTCACTATGTATTGTGACAGGCTTTGTGACATCATAATATTTCAACACCGGGGCAGCGGTGACCAAGTGTTTTATCTCCTCCATTGCCTGGTCATGCTTGGGAAGCCAGTGCCAAACTGCATCTTTGTCCAGAAGTCTTTTCAATAGCTGACACACCTCAGGCATTAATTTCACTAGGTATGTGACAAAGCCAATAAAATGCTGTACCGCTTTGGCGTCACCAGGCTGTGGCATGTCCACAATGGCTCTAATCTTATCTGGGTCAAATTTTAAGCCTTATGAGGACAGGATATGTCCATGGAAACAAACTCCTTGCACCTTGAACTGCAATTTCTTTACGCTGAGTCTCAGCATCACCTGCCTGCAATGATCCAGTAGCACTGTTAGATTCTCATCATAGTCATGCTCAGCTTCTTTATCTGTATTACCACAGCCAACTATAAGAATGTCATCGGCTATTGGCTCAATTCTGTGGAGCCCACATAATAGTTCATGCTGCTTTCGCTGATACACCTCCGGTGCTGCAAAGACTATAAATGGAAGTTTCAGCCATCTCTTTCTGCCCCAAGGAGTACAGAAGGTGGTCATGTAGCTACTCTTTTCATCCAGTTTGCACTGTACAAAACAGGCAATTCTCACGTAGTCTCTGAAGAACCCGTGTAACATCAGAACGATGAGCCTCAAGTGTGGGTGAGTGTATGAGGATGTCGTCTAAGTACACCACAACACACTGTTGCAACATATCTCGTAGGACATCATTAATAAATTCCTGAAAAACAGCAGGAGCATTACATAGGCCAAAGGGCATTACAAGATACTCATAATGCCTGCTCCTGGTGTTAAACGCTGTTTTCCATTCTTGGCCCTACTTGATCCTAACGAGATTGTACGCTCCTCTCAAATCAAGTGTAGTAAAGACCGTAGCTCCCTTAAAACGGTCAAAGAGTTCTATAATGAGCAGAATAGGGTAAGCATTCTTAATGGTAAGATGATTAAGACCCCTATAATTGATGCATGGTCTTAACTCACCACCCTTTTTCTTCACAAAGATGAAGCCAGCCCCTGCAGGAGAGCAGGATTTTATGGATGATCCCCTGTGACAGAGCATCGGCAACATACTCCTCCATAGCACAATTCTCTGAAACAGACAAAAGGTAAATCCGGCCCCGAGGAGGAATGGCTCCGGGTTGCAGGTCTATGGCACAATCGTAAGACCGGTAAGGAGGCAATGTACCGGCACGCACCTTGTCAAAAACGTCTAGGAACTCTCGTTACTCCTCTGGCAATTGAGATACCAAAGAAGTGCACAAGACTTTAACTGGTTTCCGAAGACAAGTGGAAATATATTGCGGGGACCACAACAAAAGTCTGGGATTGTGCTTTTGGAGCCAGGGATAACCCAGAACAACCGGAAAATGTGGAGAGTTTATCACCTGGAACTGGAGGGTTTCGAAATGGAGAGCCCCAACAGCCATGGACAACGAAGCAGTTTTGTGAGTAACGAGTACGGGCTGAAGGGGCCTGCCATCAATAGCCTCAATAGCAAGTGGAACGGACCGAGGAAAAACAGGAATGGAGTGCTTTGATACAAAAGCACTGTCAATGAAATAGCCCACAGCACCAGCATCAACAAGAACCTGGTTGACTATGAAGGAGTCCACCCAGGAAAGGACAACAGTGACCAAAGTTTTCTCCTTAAGCGGTTCCAGGGATGAGGATAAACCACGATCTGCCCCCGACAGGACCTTAGGTGTGAGTGTTTCCCGGCCGTGTAGGACAAGACTTCAAAAGGTGGCCCTGTAACCCACAATAGAGGCAAAGCCCCTCCCTCCTCCTAAAGGCCCTCTCTGCCGCGGGGAGACGTGTGAATCCCAACTGCATCAGCTCAGCAGTACCTGGTGACTCGGGACCAGGAGGCATGGGAGGAGAGGGAGGCATGGGTGGGAACGAACACATAGTAGACAATGGAACAGGAGGCTTCCGCAAGCGCTCCTTGAAAGAGGGTCTCTCTCTGAGTCTGATGTCAATTAGGATCATAAAAGACACCAATGCCTCGAGATCCTCTGGTAAATCTCTGGCAGCAACTTCGTCTTTAATCGCATCAGAGAGCCTATGAAAGAAGGTGGCAACAAGGGCTTCATTGTTCCAACCAACCTTTGCGGCAAGCGTACGGAACTCAATAGCATACTGAGCAACAGATCTTGTACCTTGCTCAATGGACACGAGTCATTTAGCAGCAGAGGAGGAGCGAGCCCAAACATCAAATACCTTTTGAAAGGAAGACACATATTCAGAGTAATTTGAAATCACAGGTTTATTAGTCACCCACAAGGGATTAGCCCAGGCAAGAGCTGTGTCAGAGAGTAACGAGATGAGAATTCCCACAATAGCTCTGTCAGAGGGAAACGCCTGAGGTAACATCTCAAAGTAAATGCCCACCTGGTTCAAAAACCCTCTGCACTGAATAGGATCGCCTCCATATCGCTGAGGTAGAGGTGCAGAACCAGACATGCTCCTGGTAGGACTAGGTGCAGCAGCGGAAACAGGGGCAGCCATAACTTGTGGGACACTTTGGTCCAAATGTGCAGTGCGAGTCAGCAGGCTTTGCAGGGCTAGTGTAAATTGATCCAAGTGGTGATCCTGTTCATCCATCCTGGAAATGAATGCAGGAAAAGGTGGATTATTAGCACCATCAGGATTCACAGCCTTTGCGTAATATCAGGGTGCCAGGAATCAGACTGAGACGAGAAGTGCAAAAATAATCACACCTTTATTCATAGCAAAAAATAATAAGAAGTCCACAAGTCAAATAACAAGCCAGGAGTCAAAACCAGAGCTGGTAGTCAGACGAGCCGAGTCAGGAGCCAAAGCGAATAGTCAGACGAACCGGAATCAGGATCAAGGAAAACAAGTCAAATAACAAGCCAGGAGTCAAAACCAGAGCTGGTAGTCAGACGAGCCAAGTCAGGAGCCAATGCAAATAGTCAGACGAGCCGGAATCAAGAACAAAGAAAACAGCAGAGTCAGGAACAAGCCAGGGATTAGAAACCAGGAAGGACATCAGACAGCCAGGTAATACACAGGAACTCTCACAAGCAGGTCTGAGACAATGCAAAGGCAAAGCATACTGAACAGAGGCCCTTTAAATAATAAGTGATGACATCACAATTCTGAGACTGCATCATGTCTCAAATGGATGATGCACACCAGTCTGGCCATAAAAGGAAGTGTAGGAAATGAGCAGCATCCCCCACAATGCACCAAAGTCAGGAAGAGAGGTGAGTAAAATGGCTGCCAGCAGCACATGGCAAACAACAGGGAAAAAAACCCTGACAGTACCCTCCCCTCAACGACCCCTCCCCCTTGGGAGGACAAAAGGCTTATTGGGGAAAAGGGCATGGAAGGCACGGAGGAGGGTGGGAGCATGAACATCAGAGGAGGGAACCCAAGAACGTTCCTCCAGACCATAGCCCCTCCAGTGAACGAAATACTGTACACGGCCCCTGGACATAAGAGAGTCAATAATGCTGCTGACCTCATACTCCTCATGGTTGTCAACAAAGATTGGACGGGGACGAGGCAACACAGTGGTAAACCGATTGCAAATCAATGGTTTCAAGAGGGAGACATGAAAAACATTGGAGATGCGCATAGCAGGAGGAAGGTCTAGAGCGTAGGCCACATGATTAACCCGTTGGAGTATTCGAAAAGGACCAACATAACGGGGAGCCAATTTATTGGAAGGCACATGAAGGTTCAAGTTGCAGGAGGACAGCCAAACTTTCTCACCAACCTGGTAGGAAGGTGCGGGCAGACGTCTATGATCAGCCTGGAACTTTTGGCTCTGCATAGAACGATGAAGGCAATCCTGAATCTGCACCCACATGGAACAGAGTTGCCAGAGATGCTCCTCCAAAGCCGGAATACCCTGATACATGAATGAATTGGGCAACAAGGATGGTTGAAACCCATAATTCGCCATAAACGGGGATAACTTGGAGGAAGCATTAATAGCACTATTACGAGCAAACTTTGCCCAAGGTAACAATTCAGACCAATTATTGTGGTGATCTGAGACATAGCAATGGAGGAACTGTTCCAGAGCTTGATTAGACCGTCCCGCAGCCCCATTGGATTGAGGGTGATATGCAGAGGAGAAGGAAAGCTGGATCCCCATTTGAGCACAAAAGGAGCGCCAAAATCTGGAGACAAACTGGCTACCCTGGTCTGACACTATCTCCTTGGTTAAAACATGTAAACAGAAGACCTCCTGGGAAAAAATCGAAGCAAGCTACTGAGCGGTAGGCAGCTTCATCAAGGGAATGCAATGTGACATTTTAGAAAAACGGTCAACCACCATAAGGATAACAGTATTACCATTGGAAACAGGGAGCTAGACAATGAAGTCCATGGAAAGATGTGTCCAAGGACGATCACCATTAGCAATAGGTTGAAGAAGACCCACAGGAAGACGTTGAGGAGTCTTATTCTGTGCACAAACTGAGCAGGGGGCAACATACGTAGCAATATCAGAACGAAGACCTGGCCACCAGAATTGTCAAGTGACAGACCAAATCATTTGGTTCTTGCCTGGGTGACCTGCGGCTTTAGGATAGTGGTAAGTGTGCAAAAGTTTAGTTTGAAGATTCTCAGGAACAAAACACTTACCACTAGATTTCTCAGGAGGTGAATTGGTTTGTGCAGCCAGGATCTCCTCCCCCAAGGGAGAAATCAAATTAGTACGTATGGTAGCCAAAATATGGTCAGGAGGTATAACAGGAGTAGGTAGACTCCTCCTTGGACAGAGGCGAAAATTGTCGAGAGAGGGCATCAGCCCCAACATTCTTACCACCAGACAGGTAGGAAAACACATAATTAAACCGAGACAAAAATAGCACCCATCTGGCCTGTCGGGGCGACAAACATTTTGTTTCAGGTAGATAAGTTAAATTCTTGTGGTCAGTAAGAATGAGCACTGGCATGCTAGTACCCTCGAGAAGATGCCTCCATTCCTTGAGTGCCAAAATTATGGCCAGTAATTCCCTGTCGCCAATTTCATAATTGCACTCCGCTGGAGACAATTTCTTAGAGAAGAAACCACATGGATGCAAGGAACCGTCAGGCGTAGGACGTTGAGACAAGAGGGCACCTACTCCAGTCTCAGACGCATCGACCTCAAGAACGAAAGGCAGGACAGGGTTAGGATGAGCCAGAACTGGAGCAGCAGCAAAGGCAGTCTTAAGACTATCAAATGCCTTAATGGCAGTAGGTGACCAATGGAGTGGATCATTCTATTTACGGGTCATGTCTGTGATAGGTTTGACCAAGGAAGAAAAGTTTTTAATAAACTTTCTATAGTAATTGTCGAAGCCCAAAAAGCGTTGAATAGACTGAAGACCAACTGGGTGAGGCCACTGCAGAACTGCAGATAACTTGTCAGGATCCATGGAGAACCCTGCAACGGAGATAACATAACCTAGGAAGGTTACTTGAGTCTGATGGAACGCACATTTCTCGATTTTACAAAACAGGCCTTTCTCACGTAGTCTCTGAAGAACCTGTGTAACATCAGAACGATGAGCCTCAAGTGTGGGTGAGTGTATGAGGATGTCGTCTAAGTACACCACAAAACACTGTTGCAACATATCTCGTAGGACATCAATAATAAATTCCTGAAAAACAGCAGGAGCATTACATAGGCCAAAGGACATTACAAGATACTCATAATGCCCGCTCCTGGGCCTAGATTTAGAGTTTTGTCTGTAACGACCCACGTAGCTAACACTGGCTTTTTTCTGGCTGCACCTTTTAAATACCTCTGGTATTGAGAGTTCACAGAATGGCTGCGTTAGGCTCCAAAAAGGGAGCGTAGAGCATAATTAAACGCCACTGCAACTCTCGATACCAGAGTTGCTTACGGACGCGGCCAGCTTCAAAAACGTGCTTGTGCACGATTCCCCAATAGAAAACAATGGGGCTGTTTGAGCTGAAAAAAAACCTAACACCTGCAAAAAAGCCGCGTTCAGCTCCTAACGCAGCCCCATTGTTGTCTATGGGGAAAAACTTCCTACGTCTGCACCTAACACCCTAACATGTACCCCGAGTCTAAACACCCCTAAACTTACACTTATTAACCCCTATTCTGCCGCCTCCGCTATCGCTGACCCCTGCATATTATTTTTAACCCCTGATCTGCCGCTCCGTAAACCGCCGCAACTTACATTATCCCTATGTACCCCTAATCTGCTGCCCCTAACAACGCCGACCCCTATATTATATTTATTAACCCCTAATCTACCCCCACAACGTCGCCTCCACCTGCCTATACTTATTAACCCCTAATCTGCCGAGCGGACCGCACTGCTATTATAATAAAGTTATTAACCCCTAATCCGCCTCACTAACCCTATAATAAATAGTATTAACCCCTAATCTGCCCTCCCTAACATCGCCGACACCTAACTTCAAACATTAACCCCTAATCTGCCGACTGGAGCTCACCGCTATTCTAATAAATGTATTAACCCCTAAAGCTAAGTCTAACATTAACACCCCCCTAAATTAAATATAATTTAAATCTAACAAAATTAATTAACTCTTATTAAATAAATTATTCCTATTTAAAGCTAAATACTTACCTGTAAAATAAATCCTAATATAGCTACAATATAAATTATCATTATATTATAGCTATTTTAGGATTTATATTTATTTTACAGGTAACTTTGTATTTATTTTAACCAGGTACAATAGCTATTAAATAGTTAATAACTATTAAATAGTTACCTAGTTAAAATAATTACAAAATTACCTGTAAAATAAATCCTAACCTAAGTTACAATTAAACCTAACACTACACTATCAATAAATTAATTAAATAAAATACCTACAATTACCTACAATTAAACCTAACACTACACTATCAATAAATTAATTAAATACAATATCTACAAATAAATACAATGAAATAAACTAACTAAAGTACAAAAAAAAAAAGAACTAAGTTACAAAAAATAAAAAAATATTTACAAACATCAGAAAAATATTACAACAATTTTAAACTAATTACACCTACTCTAAGCCCCCTAATAAAATAACAAAGACCCCCAAAATAAAAAAATGCCCTACCCTATTCTAAATTACTAAAGTTCAAAGCTCTTTTACCTTACCAGCCCTGAACAGGGCCCTTTGCGGGGCATGCCCCAAAGAATTCAGCTCTTTTGCCTGTAAAAAAACACATACAATACCCCCCCCCAACATTACAACCCACCACCCACATACCCCTAATCTAACCCAAACCCCCCTTAAATAAACCTAACACTAAGCCCCTGAAGATCTTCCTACCTTATCTTCACCATACCAGGTTCACCGATCGATCCAGAAGAGCTCCTCCGATGTCTTGATCCAAGCCCGAGCGGGGGGCGGAAGATGTCCATGATCCGGCTGAAGTCTTCATCCAAGCGGGAGCTGAAGAGGTCCATGATCCGGCTGAAGTCTTCTATCAACGGCATCTTCAATCTTCTTTCTTCCGGATCCATCTTGCAGACCTCCGACGCGGAACATCCTGCTGGCCCGACGGACTACCGACGAATGAAGGCTCCTTTAAGGGATGTCATCTAAGATGATGGAATCAGCCAATCAGAATCAAGTTCAATCCGATTGGCCGATCCGATCAGCCAATCAGATTGAGCTCGCATTCTATTGGCTGATCGGAACAGCCAATAGAATGCGAGCTCAATCTGATTGGCTGATCGAATCAGCCAATCGAATTGAACTTGATTCTGATTGGCTGATTCCATCAGCCAATCAGAATTTTCCTACCTTAATTCCAATTGGCTGATAGAATCCTATCAGCCAATCGGAATTCGAGGGACGCCATCTTGGATGACGTCCCTTAAAGGAGCCTTCATTCGTCGGTAGTCCGTCGGGCCAGCAGGATGTTCCGCGTCGGAGGTCTGCAAGATGGATCCGGAAGAAAGAAGATTGAAGATGCCGTTGATAGAAGACTTCAGCCGGATCATGGACCTCTTCATCTCCCGCTTGGGCTTGGATCAAGACATCGGAGGAGCTCTTCTGGATCGATCGGTGAACCTGGAATGGTGAAGATAAGGTAGGAAGATCTTCAGGGGCTTAGTGTTAGGTTTATTTAAGGGGGGTTTGGGTTAGATTAGGGGTATGTGGGTGGTGGGTTGTAATGTTGGGGGGGTATTGTATGTGTTTTTTTTACAGGCAAAAGAGCTGAATTCTTTGGGGCATGCCCCGCAAAGGGCCCTGTTCAGGGCTGGTAAGGTAAAAGAGCTTTGAACTTTAGTAATTTAGAATAGGGTAGGGCATTTTTTTATTTTGGGGGTCTTCGTTATTTTATTAGGGGGCTTAGAGTAGGTGTAATTAGTTTAAAATTGTTGAAATATTTTTCTGATGTTTGTAAATATTTTTTTATTTTTTTGTAACTTAGTTCTTTTTTATTTTTTGTACTTTAGTTAGTTTATTTCATTGTAGTTATTTGTAGATATTGTATTTAATTAATTTATTGATAGTGTAGTGTTAGGTTTAATTGTAGATAATTGTAGGTAGTTTATTTAATTTATTTATTGATAGTGTAGTGTTAGGTTTAATTGTAACTTAGTTTAGGATTTATTTTACAGGTAATTTTGTAATTATTTTAACTATTTTAGCTATTAAATAGTTCTTAACTATTTAATAGCTATTGTACCTGGTTAAAATAAATACAAAGTTACCTGTAAAATAAATATAAATCCTAAAATAGCTATAATATAATTATAATTTATATTGTAGCTATATTATGATTTATTTTACAGGTAAGTATTTAGCTTTAAATAGGAATAATTTATTTAATAAGAGTTAATTAATTTCGTTAGATTTAAATTATATTTAATTTAGGGGGGTGTTAGTGTTAGGGTTAGACTTAGCTTTAGGGGTTAATACATTTATTAGAATAGCGGTGAGCTCCAGTCGGCAGATTAGGGGTTAATGTTTGAAGTTAGGTGTCGGCGATGTTAGGGAGGGCAGATTAGGGGTTAATACTATTTATTATAGGGTTAGTGAGGCGGATTAGGGGTTAATAACTTTATTATAATAGCGGTGCGGTCCGCTCGGCAGATTAGGGGTTAATAAGTGTAGGCAGGTGGAGGCGACGTTGTGGGGGGCAGATTTGGGTTTAATAAATATAATATAGGGGTCGGCGGTGTTAGGGGCAGCAGATTAGGGGTACATAAGGATAACGTAAGTAGCGGCGCTTTGCGGTCGGCAGATTAGGGGTTAATTATTGTAGGTAGCTGGCGGCGACGTTGTGGGGGGCAGGTTAGGGGTTAATAAATATAATGCAGGGGTCGGCGGTGTTAGGGGCAGCAGATTAGGGGTACATAAGGATAACGTAGGTGGCGGTCGGCAGATTAGGGGTTAAAAAAATTTAATCGAGTGGCGGCGATGTGGGGGGACCTTGGTTTAGGGGTACATAGGTAGTTTATGGGTGTTAGTGTACTTTAGAGCACAGTAGTTAAGAGCTTTATAAACCGGCGTTAGCCCAGAAAGCTCTTAACTCCTGACTTTTTTCTGCGGCTGGAGTTTTGTCGTTAGATTTCTAACGCTCACTTCAGCCACGACTCTAAATACCGGAGTTAGAAAGATCCCATTGAAAAGATAGGATACGCAAATGACGTAAGGGGATCTGCGGTATGGAAAAGTCGCGGCTGGAAAGTGAGCGTTAGACCCTTTCCTGACTGACTCCAAATACCGGCGGTAGCCTAAAACCAGCGTTAGGAGCCTCTAACGCTGGTTTTGACAGCTACCTCCAAACTCTAAATCTAGGCCCTGGTGTTAAATGCTGTTTTAGGTTAGGGTTAGACTTAGATTTAGGGGTTAATACATTTAATATAGTGGCAGCGACGTTGGGGGCGGCAGATTATGGGTTAATAAGTATAATGTAGGTGGTGGTGATGTTACTGGCAGCAGATTAGGGGTTAATGTATTATAGTGTTTGCGATGCAGGAGGGCCTCGGTTTAGGGTTTAATAGGTAGTTTATGGGTTTTAGTGTACTTTTTAGCACTTTTGTTATGAGTTTTATACTACAGCGTTGTAGTGTAAAACTCATAACTTCTGACTTTAGAATGCGTTACGGATCTTGGAGGCAGAGGGTGTACCGCCCACTTTTTGGCCTCCCAGGGCAGACTCATAATACCGGCGCTATGGAAGTCCCATAGAAAAACAGTGTGCGGTGCCCCTAAACCTGCAAGACTCGTAATAGCAGCGGTAGTGAAAAAGCAGCGTTAGGACCTGTTAACGCTGCTTTTACAGCTTAACGCAAAACTCGTAATCTAGCCGTATGGTTCTTTGGTAAGTAAGGACACATGGAAAACAGACCTGAATGCCCCCTACTCACTGCTAAAAACTTAAAAAAAATGTATATCTGCATTATTCATATTTAATAAAGTGTTTAACTATGTTTGTACTGTAAATATTTCACATTGCAATGTTCTTCACATAGGGGAATAAGTATTTCTAAATAGATATTCCTATATATATCTGTATATATCTATACCTTTATATAATTATATATATAGACACACTCTGCATCAGATTCAGTGAGAGAGATGAAGTCCAGTCATTTACATCAGAAGACAAATACCCATAACAGATGTGCTTTTCTGAAGTATTGCTGACAAGCTAAAATAGATGCTACTATGTACATATTGTGCTCACTAAGGTGTTAAAAGCGCATACTGGTTAAAGTGGATGTTAAAAGTTTCTATAAGACTCCAGGAGGTGGATGCACAACATTGTGACGAGCTTAAACGGAAAGATCTACACATTGGAGGTTTCTCTCCCCCTACAGATGCGGCAATTTACCTCATTAGATTGAGGTAGCTTCTGGTAAGGAGGATACCTGCCTATATGCTCCCTAACTTTCTGGGATAGACTACGAATGTATATACTCAATTCATTGTGAACTATATTTTTCCTGTATTTAGCATAAGAGTGTTAGCGCTAATTTTTCTTGGTATTTACAATTTTTTGCTATAGACATTAATTGAGGGAATTTCTCTCTCTTTTATGTGTGGTATATTTACCAGCAGCTAGTTCTCTTTCCCTAATCAGTGCATATTGTTGCTTGTTTCCACAGTAAATTCACAAGCAGCTAGATTACGAGTTTTGCGGTAAGAGCTGCTTGTTACTAACTTGCAAGTCATTGTCACCGCTCACCTCCCTACAGCGCTGGTATTACAGGTTTGCAAAAACCCGGCGTTAGCAGGCAATATTGCAGCATAAAGCAAAATTGACCTACACTTATTAACCCCTAATCTGCCACCCCTAACATCGCTGCCACCTACCTACATTTATTAACCCCTAATATTCCGCCCCCAACATCGCCGCCACTATGCTAAAGTTATTATTATTATCGGTTATTTGTAGAGCGCCAACAGTTTCCGCAGCGCTAAATAACCCCTAACCCTAAGTCTAACCTTAACCCTAACCCTAACACCCACTAACTTTAATGTAATTAAAATAAATCTAAATAAAACCTAATATTAATAACTAAATAATTCCTATTTAAAACTAAATATTTACCTGTAAAATAAACCCTAAGCTAGCTACAATATGCCTAATAGTTACATTGTATCTATTTTAGGTTTTATTTTTATTTTACAGGTAAGTTTGTATTTATTTTAACTAGGTAGAATAGTTACTAAATAGTTATTAACTATTTACTAACTACCTAGTTAAAATAAATACAAATTTACCTGTAAAATTAAACCTAACCTGAGTTACACTAACACCTAACCTTACACTACAATTAAATAAATTACATTTATTAATTACAATTAACTAAATTACAAAAACAAACAAACACTAAATTACACAAAATAAAAAGAAATTATCAAATATTTAAACTAATTACACCTAATCTAATAGCCCTATAAAAATAAAAAAGCTACCCCAAAATAAAAAAAAAAACCCTAGCCTAAACTAAACTGCCAATAGCCCTTAAAAGGGCCTTTTGCGGGGTATTGCACCAAAGAAATCAGTTCTTTTACCTGTAAAAAATACAAACACCCCCCAACAATAAAACCCACCACCCACACAACAAAAGCCCCCAAATAAAATCCTATCTAAAAAAACTAAGCTCCCCATTGCCCTGAAAAGGGCATTTGTATGGGCATTGCCCTCAAAACTGAATTTAGCTCTTTTTCCGCCCAAACCCTAAGCTAAAAATAAAACCCACCCAATAAACCCTTAAAAAAAAAACTAACACTAACCCCCGAAGATCCACTTACAGTTTTTGAAGACCCGACATCCATCCTCAACGAAGCCGGGAGAAGTCTTCATCCAGACGGCATCTTCTATCTTCATCCATCCGGCACGGACTGGCTCCATCTTCAAGACATCTGGCACAGAGCATCCTCTTCTTTCCACGGCTCTTCTTGAATGAAGGTTCCTTTAAGTGATGTCATCCAAGATGGCGTCCCTTGAATTCCAATTGGCTGATAGAATCAGCCAATCAGAATTAAATTTGAAAATTTAACTCGTAATACAGGCGCTATGGAAGTCCCATTGAAAAAGCTGTGGTAGTAACATTGCATTACGGCCAAAACAGTGTCCAGTGCCCCTAAACCTTCAAGACTAATACCAGTGGTAGTGAAAAAAGCCTTAACACTGCTTTTTCACTCATACCGCAAAACTCGTAATCTAGCCGTTAGTGTTTTACTCTGGTTACATTCTACTTGGTATTACACACACACATATATATATACATACAAAACACACAGAGCAAGTCCAGCACTTTGCTTGCAAGCTCTCAGCTAAGATTAAAAGCTTGTCTGGGGTTAACTGCCTGTGACTCTGGGTTTGTCCCATTTGGCAAGATGTGGTAACTTACTCTTTCAGTTTTGCTTTTCATCTTAGGTGAGAGCTTGCAAGTAAGTGCTGGACTTTCTCTGTGTGTTGTATTAATTTATTTTGTCATTTTTCCCTACGGGCCTTGCACCCAGACTTGTCTGGGGTTATTTGCCTGTGACTCTGGGGACAGCACAGCTTCCTGTGAGTGCTATTGAGCACCCAGGACTGAGCATGTTGCTGGGTCATAGAATGTGTACCCATTCCAGTCTGAGAGTGCAGTCCCCTTCCATGTTTTGTATATGTCTAGGGGGATTACATAAGTCTGTGAACCCTTGACTTGTTCCTAGTTTATTTGATTGAAAGCTTGCATTTATATGGCTGTATTAGGGACCCAGGTTTTGGAAGAGACCTTGACGTGCTACCTGGGCTTGTTCCATTTGGCTAGATGTGGTATTTTACTCTTCCAGTTTTGCTTTTAATCTTAGCCAAGAGCTTGCAAGTGAGTGCTGGACTTTCTCTGTGTGTTGTTTTAATTTATTTAGTAATTTTCCCTATGGGCCTTGCACCCAGACTTGTCTGGGGTTAACTGCCTGTGACTTTGGGGATAGCACAGCTTTCTGAGAGTGATATTGAGCACCTAGGGCTGAGCATGTTGCAGGGTCATAGGATGTGTACCCAGTATGAGAGTGCAGTCCCCTTCCATGTTTGTTTAAATATATATATATATATATAAAAACATCAGATATGTATAGCAATATGTATTTAAGAATACATAGAGTAAATGCTATTGGGTTTGCGTACGAGTAAGGATGTTATGTTTTTTTTCCACTTTTCCAAATTGAACTCTATGGGGAAATACATTAATGCGTTCACAATATTGAAAGTTCAAGTTTTAATGCACATTGGGTTAGTAAACATGCAAAAATGTTTTACTTTCAACCTTTACAACGCACACTATCCGATGCGCAAAAAGCTTACTTCTATCCAAGTTAACGCTCAAGTGGGAGCGCTAATTTGTGCTCCACTCGTAATTTAGCCCTAAATGTGTGGGGCCACAATGCTTCCAGATTTGCATTCATCCTTCCCACCTCACTTCTCTTTAAATAAACAAAATACCACATCTAGCCAAATGGGACAAGTCCAGGTACCACATCAAGGTCTCTTCCAAAACCTGGGTCCCTAATACAGCCATACAAATGCAAGCTCTAAATCAAACAAACTGGGAACAAGTTAAGGGTTCACAGACTTATGTAATCCCACTAGACATATACAAAACATGGAAGGGTACTGCACTCTCAGATTGAAATGGGTACACATCCTATAACACTGCAACATGCTCAGCCTTGGGTGCTCAGTATCACTCACAGGAAGCTGTGCTGACCCCACAATGCTTCTAGATTTGCATTTATTCTTCCCGTCTCATTTCTCTTTAAATCAACTATTTTACAGAGTTGAATCAATTATAATGAGATAAAATTCACTTGCATTATTGCTAATTTGCCTCCATCACAGAAGAAATCTGACTTAAGATATAAAATAGATTAATGTATAATTTAATGGTAGAAGTATAAGTTTTATGTTAATAATTTTCCTAAGGTATGGGGGAACAAAATAGAATGTCTGGGAATGCATCATAATGTTGTGTATGTTTGCAAAATTAAATAAATTAATCCTATGGGTAATATATCTGAACTATAATTAAATTAAAAAGTTTGCTGGTTGATTATAAAAAAAACAGAAAAAAAAAAACAGAAATAGACCGTATAACATTAGTAAGGATATGGATAATTATCCACATTAATGAGAGCACTCTATGGGCTCTAAGGAGTACATTTGGGAAAAAGTCTAATTTGTTGGTCTATGCTTGCATGTTCCATATGGTATTAATGACTGTATAACTGTTTTCCATATGTAAGGTTTACTAGATATTCTATGTATTGCACCTCCCCTAGTATTAAATAATTGTAGGTGCTTCACATATTGTCTATACAAAAAATATAAGATAATAAATATGTAGACAGTGTCTGCTAAAACTGATATGTTTTTTTGTTGTTGTTGCAGATACTATTTAGCTAATCTTTACTCAGTGCATTATTTAAAAGGAACATATTTAAATGGTCTATGATACATGCATAGGAATGATGGGAATGAGAATTAATGTGTGCAGTGGTGAAGATGCTCACATTATAATTAACTGTTCTATTCACTAGGCTGGAACAAAGAAAGCAGGTGTTCACAGAACTCAACACCTGTGATCACACCATCATTAAGTCTTAATATATAATTCTATAGAAGTGATATGTATATGTTTTCAACAATTCTATTGGTATGAAATGGTTACTAGCTTGAAAATGTATAAGCAGGGAAGAGTTAAATAAATATATACAGTATATATATATATATATATATATATATATATATATATATATAAATATATATATATATATATATATATATATATATATATATATATATATATATATATATATATATATATATGCACACACACACACACATTTTACTAATAGGGTCTAAGATATTGCTGAAATTTTAAATTCACCAGAAGTCTCTGGAGGAAATAAAACAAATGAAAATGATTATAAATACTTGTGGGATTGCAAACATAAAAGGTAAAACGTTGAATGCATGAATGAAGAACATAAATTAAAATGACATGTCAGGTATATGAGTTTACAGAACTGAAAAAAAAAAAGTCTAAGACACTATAACACAAAATATAATGAAGGCAGCAAATTCTAGGAACTATAAATCAACAGGGGTTAGGGTTAAGAAAAGTAAATTTCTTCTAACCTGGAGTAGTGTATGTCATGCTGTCTATATACAGCTAGGGAGTACAAGATTTACAGAATTATAATTGGAAAATATAATATAGTCAGACCTCCAAGTCTGTGAAATACATGATGAGATAAGAATGTCATGAATAACTGTAACAAGATTATGGTTACAGGAAACTTCAATCTCTGTTTGATTGTTATAATTATTCTTTGTAATCTGGAGACAGTGCTGGGTCACTGGAGGATGAGATGATAGATTTCTGAAGTTACAGCTTTCTGTATCATTGTGTTGGTGTAGTTTGCTAGACAAAGTTCATGACCAGTCCCTTCCTCTCTGACAACCAGAATCACTTTGAGCTAATGAAGAAATAAGAGAATCTATAGAAAATCCTTTGGAAAAGAGACTATTGTGATTTGTAAAACCAAATAATATGAAAGTAATAAAGGATGAGAAATAGACATATGCAAACAGGGTTTTATTTTATATTTAAAATGTTGCTAATAATTAACTATTTGGTTGTTTTTTTTTTTCCTCTGGATTGTTGTTTGTTGGAAAACCCCATTAGAGATGGGAAAAAGTCTGACATTTACATTGTTATTTCATAAGCATGTGTAGACCTTTTATATCCGGTGTAGGAGAAAAAATGATACAGAAGTGGTAAACACAAATTAACAAACACCTAGATTACAAGTTTTGCCCTATAGAAGGTGAAAAAAACGAATGCAACAAAAGTTGTGTTATTTCACCCTCCATAGCGCTGCCATTAAAAGTTTTTGAAAAGCCGCCTTTTGTGCGTGCGATATGGTGGCGATGAGCTCCATACCGCACAAAATCCAAGAGCTGCTTTGATATGCACGTGCAGGCTTTCCCCATAGACATCAATGGGGAGAGCTTGCAAGAAAACAACACCTGAAGCACGGAATGGCGATCGTTGTAACGCAACCCCATTGATGTCTATGGGGACACCTACATAAAGATATTAACACCTAATCTACCGCCCACGACATTGCAGACACAGAAACAAATGTATTAACCCCTAATCTGCTGCTCCCGATATCGCTGCACTATAATAAAGTTATTAACCCCTATTCCCCTGCACCCCAACATCTCTGCCACTGTAATAAAGACATTAACCCCTATTCTTCTGCTCCCCTACATCGCAGCCACTAAATAAAGTTATTAACCCCTAAACCTCTGGCCTCCCATATCACTGCCACTAAATAAACCTATTACCCCCTAAACCCATAAACCTAGCAAGCTTTTAACTTTAAATTAAAATTACAATATCCCTTTCTTAAAATAAATAAAAACTTACCTGTGAAATTAAAAAAACTTAAGTTTAAACTAACAATTAACCTAACATAACTATTAAACTAAAATTAAAATAACTACAAATTAAATAAACTAAATTATACATTAAAAAAAACTAACACTACTAAAAAAATAATTCTAAAATTACAAAAAATACAAAATTACAAAAAAATAAAAAAATACTAAATTACAAAAAATAACAAACACTAAATTATGAAAAAGAACAATAATAGGATTAAAATCAGCCAATAGGATGAGAGCAACTGAAATTCTATTGGCTGGTTTGTAGTTATTTGAATTTTAGTCTTTATTACTATTATTATCAGGTATTTGTAGAGTGCCAACAGATTCCGCAGCGCTGAATAATAGTCTAATAGTTTTGTTAGGTTAATTGTTAGTTTAAACTTAGGTTTTTTAATTCACAGGTAAGTTTTTATTTATTTTAAGATAGGGATATTGTAATTTTAATTTAAAGTTAGGGGGTTGTTAGGTTTAGGGGTTAATATTTTAATTTAGTTCTCTACAATGTGGGGGGCTGGTGTTTTAGGGGTTAATATGTTTATTTAGTGGAGTTGATGTGGGAGGCCAGAGGTTTAGGGTTTAATAACTTTATTTAGTGGCTGCGATGTCGGAGAGCTGCGGAATAGGGGCTAATATACTTATTATGGTGGCGGCGATGTTGGGGTGCGGGGGAAAAGGGGATAATAACTTTAATATAATGGCGGCGATATCGGGAGCAGCAGATTAGGGGTTAATAAGTTTATTTATGTGTCAGAGATGTCAGGGCGGCAGATTAGGGGTTAATAACTTTATGTAGGTGTTGGTTATAACGGGGGCAGCAGATTAGGGGTGTTTAGATTTGGGGTTTATGTTAGAGTGTTAGGTTTAAACATAACTTTTGTTTCCCCATAGACATCAATGGTTTATTTAGTGACGTTGATGTGGGAGGCCAGAGGTTTAGAGGTTAATAACTTTATTTAGTGGCGGCGATGTCAGGGAGCGGCAAAATAGGGGTTAGTAGCTTTATTATAATGTGGGCGATTTTGGGTTGCGGGGGAATAGGGGTTAATAACTTTATTATAGTGGTGATGATGTCGGGGAGCGGAGGAATATCGGTAAATAAATTTTATTAGTGGCGGTGATGTCGGGAGCGGCAGATTAGGGGTTAATATGTTTAATTTAGTGTTTGTGATGCAGGAGGGCCTCGGTTTGGGGGTTAATAGGTAGTTTATGGGTGTTAGTGTACTTTGCAACAGTTTAGTTATGAGTTTTGTGTAACAGTTTTGTTGTGCGAAATCCATAACTACTGGTCTCAGATTGCGGATCGGATCATGTCGGTATAGGCTGGAACGCAAACATTTTAGCCTCACCGCACAACCTGTAATACCAGCACTATGGAAATCCCACGCAAAAATGTAATTTTTTTGAGTGCGGGATTGACGTTGCATTACAGGCTAGAGGTATAGCTATACCGACAAGACTCATAATGGCTGCGTTCCGGTTTTTACGCTGAAATGGCCATTTTATTCAGCATTAAAACTGGAACGCAAAACTCGTAATCTAGGTGAAAGTGATTTTTACTATTTAAAGGTACAGTAAAGTCATAATTAGACATTCGTGATTTAGATAGAGAATACAATTTTAAACACCTTTCCAATTTACTTCTATTATTTAATTTGTTTTAATAATCTCTTTTTATCTCTTGTTATCCTTTGCTGAAAAGTTTATCTAAGTTAGCTTAGGAGCAGCAAAGAAATTAGGTTTAAGCTGCTGATTGGTGACTGCATATATATATATATATATATATATATATATATATACTGATTGTCATTGGCTCACCCATGTCTTCAGTTTGAAACAGGTAGTGCATTGCTGCTCCTTCCACAAATAATACCAAGAGAATGAAGCTAATTTGATAATAGAAGCAAATTGGAAAGTTTTTTTTTAAATTGTATGTTCTACCTAAATCATTGACAAAAAAAATTGGGTTTCATATCCCTTTAAATTTAGACATTGGTTTTTATTTTTTATTTTGAGAAATGCCACCGTTTCAAATAGTTTATTTACTATAAATATTAAAAAAGGCAATTATCTATTTATAGAAAACATCTTCCTCTTAAGTGTTCATAATATTTTACAAAGATGTTTATTTATAAGACTAAATTGTGTTTGTTGATAACTCTGCATCTGGCAGCGTGTGCATATAACTAGGGATATGAATGTTTGTGTATCTAGATGGGACTTCCTAGACTCTTCGTTTTTTTACCCTAGCAAGTATTTTGTATAACAAGTATTGAATAATCCGGGATTTCATTGATCATTTGTCTGGGAAGAGAACCTTCCCAGCTTGGCTTGTTTCTTTGACATTGCATATTAACTTGATATGAGTTTGTAAAGCTAAATTATACATATTTTATTGTCTGAATTCACTGAGAATGCTGAAAACTAGACAGCCTGGCAAACCACTTTAACTCCTATCTACTAGTATTTGTAGATAACCATTAGACAAATTAACCTCAGGAGAATTATAAAAGAGCTGGAGAAATGTCTCTAATTGGGGATTCTTCAATATTAGTAAATTACAACAGCTGGATGCATTCCGTTTCTAATGACTTTATCTCTTTGGCATAGGCTTTAGGATGAAAAAAAACCTCTTACTTTTCTTTATTAGTCTTTGTAAATTGTTTGCATAATACAATATGTATTTGGAATTTAGCCTCCTTAGTTTGTATACTGGACCAGCAGTATGGTTTAAAGGGGTACTACAGAGATATTACTTAACAAAACATGCTTTCTAACAGATATTTTTTGCTATAAATTAATCACAACATACTTATTTACATCCACATAGATTTGTCCTTTGTAATGCACTACAGCTAAGTGTTTAAAACAAAAATATTTACGTATATAACAGACAATCTAACAGTTACTTACATTAACTGCAATTCTCTATTGAGATTATGGGGTAGATTTATTAATAGTCGAGCGGACATAATTCGCTGTAGCTGGCCATACATAAACAGGAGACTGGCCTGAATTGGCTCCCAGGCTCAATTCACAGTTAAATTGAAACCAAATCTACTTTTAATAAAAAATGGCTTCAAAGCCTATTCCCCTAATCTATAATTATACCTCAATATACTATTTGAACAGTACATTCAAATATAGGTAGAACCTCCTTTGATATTGGATTTTCAAGACATTTGAACCCTAAATTACCTTATCAAAGTCTGAACAAATATTAAAGGTACAGATCTGACAGAAAGTATTATGGAATACTTGAGCTTAATAACTATAACAAAATTCCAAAATCATCATACTTAACACTGTGTGTTATTTAAACATATGGGGGCCGATTTATTAAAGTGCGGATTTACATTATACAATGTAGCGTATCATGTCCGCCGCACATCGATAAATGCCAACAGCATATGCTGTCGGCATTTATCATTGCAAAAGCAGTTCTTGTGAACTGCTTGTGCAATGCCGCCCCCTGCAGATTCACGGCCAGGCCGCTATCAGGGGTTTCAATCAGTCCAATCGTATAGGATCGGACGGATTGATGTCCGCTGCCTCAGAGCAGGCGGACAAGTTATGGAGCAGCGATCTTTAGACTGCTGCTACATAACTGCTGTTTCCGGCGAGCCTGAAGGCTCGCGCGGAAACAGGGGCATCAAGCTCTGTTCAGAGCTTGATAATTCAGCCCCATGGAGTCAATCATGGGGGGGTGCTTGAATCTTGATCACAGTAAATTATTTAGGTATCAATATTATTGTAGAGAACAAGTATAATAAAAAAATATTAATCAATATGATAAAATGGTCTTCCTATTCTTGAGTCTTATGTTTATGGTTGTTGTGTTAATAAAATAATCATTAAATAAAATACATATTTAAAGGGACTTTTGAAAATTGTATTCTGTTAAACATGTTAATATTCTAATTGAACCTAAATACATTTTGTTCATTGAGCATATAAACTGCACTGTGTACCTATTTTCGGCATTTAGGGAGATGCTTTAAAGACAAAGATAGTTTTCTTAACCATAAGGAGCTTAATTCCAATACATTCATAGTTCCATTAGAAATTCAACCTCTTATTTCCCTCTCAACTCCTTTAAAAAAAGAACATGCAATAACACATTTATCTGACACTTTTCGAATGGATTAGCAAAAAAACAGACAAATAAAAAACACCATACCTTACCCATGAGAAGTTCATGAGCTATATTTTTCAGCAAACAAAACATCAAAAAAACATTCAGCTGATTAACAATAAAGAATGGCTGCTTGTGATCTACAGTAACTGATGCCACTAACTTGCCGATAATTATCAAATGATAACTTGGAATCAAAACCTCCAGTATCTGTTGTATAATTATATGATTACTGCAAAAAATAAAGCATTACACTAATGAATGTATTATTTTATATTTTTTTATTTGTTCAACACAACCTCATACATAATAGATTAGTTACATTTTCTCTTTCCCAACATCTTGTTGTATCTAGCTTTCCTGTAAGCAAAATCATAAAAAGTGCTCTTAATCATGTCTGTCGTCCCACAGTGATGATGTTTGTTACTGTAAGTATAATGTTCTGGTAATATACTTGATTTTAATGAACTTCTGTTTCATGTGCACTCCGTGTATCATTTTATAATGACTGCTCATTTTTCAATAAAATGAAAACAAGATGTGCTCCATCGAAACTGGGAAGACTGTAGGGAATGCTCTTTGAAACCATAAAAAATAGGAAATGATATGTGGCAGTTTTTCAACATTATAGACATGCAAATTGATCATCTTCAAAGCATAAGAGAAATTATGCAGACACATTCACCAATGTTACAGTGCGATTTTAACTCTTTTAAGTAACTTGCTATGACTATACTTTAGGGCAAAGAATCACATTGCAGAAAATGGCTATAGAAGAACAAAACAGTGATTAGTTTCCTTGTTTGATTAATTAGTAGATAATGTAATATAAATTAATCTACTAAGCAGCAGGTATGTGGGTAATTCAGAGATATTCATGTATTTGTTTATGTCACAGTACATTAAAATTGTCCCTGTTTTGGAAAAATAGGAGCAAAAACATTCCAATATTTTGTAAAAACTTGATAATTCCTCTTTTTTTAGTTGAACAATGAAAATAATAGTGTGGAATCTGTTTGACATGCACATTCGGAACCTCATGATCTTAACTGCCTCGAACTTAAGGTGAAAAGGCTGCAGCCCGCATTTATTGAAATACAACATAATCGTAATTCAACATCCATCTTATGAACTAAAACCATGGGTGCAGCCTCCCAGCTCTTCTAGCGTGCCTTCCCCAGGCTATTGCCAGACACGCCCCTAAACATCTCATCTCTCCCATAATGTTAAGGGAGGTACCACTTGAACTTTTAAATCACCTCATAAGGCCACACCCACCACAGCCCAGCCTACGGCCGAGCACCACCCATATGGGCTAAGGCTTTTTGCACCCCCTCTCTCAAGTTGAAATTGAAAAAATTCAGCCCAACCTTGTTTAGGTGCACCCCATCCTTTAGTACGAGTGAAGGAGCTCCTCAAATATGAGGCTTAAGTATACTTGGGCAGAGAGTTCAACACTGTTTGAAGGTGTTTCGCAGTATCACAAGATATAGCTTAAAATGTATTATTAGATTACTGCGAAAAAGCAAATTCCTAGTATCAGAGGGAATAAAAAATGATTCTGATGTTGGTATAAATTGACTTAATGCTATACAAATACGTTATAGGATAAGTTATCTACACAATGTAACAGTGTGGCAAATATTGCAAAAATGTGTGGCAATATGCATTATGTAGCAACGATGGCAAATAAAGTTTTGTTATCTCAAACAAAATGGCTTTAAATTAGAAATAACTATACATTAAAAAGTGGTATTTAATAAAATGTAACATCAATAAAATTAAACATCGATAAAATTAAACATTAAACATTAGATCAACATTTTACAGTAATGATGAACAAATGTATACAGGCACTACTAAGGTTGTATGTTTGAACCTGAAATGGAAAAGATTGGCCAATCTTAGATAATGTGTGCACAGAGGATTTGTCGGTGTGAAAAATGTGTGAAAAATGTGTGAAAAAATAGAATAATAGGAAAAAATAAAAAATATCCTATAATATAAAAGGCCAAGTGTGTTTGTCCGAAGCTGTCATACCCCGGGCATGATGGGAAGGGGCCAGGTGCAGTCGCGCACGCGAGATAGAGGGGAGAGAGATAGAGAGGGGGAGAGATAGAAAGAGGGGGAGAGAACAAAAGAGATGGGAAAGAGCTAAAGATAGGATAAGAGAGGGGAAAGAGCAAGAGAGGGGGGAGAGAGAGCAAAATAGAGGGGCAGAGAGAAAATAAGAGGGGGAAAGAGAAAGAGAAAAAAAGAGGGGAAGAGATAGCAAAAGAAAAGGGCGGGGAAGAGCAAAAGAAGAGAGGGGGAATAGAGAGAGTGGGGGGAGAGAGAGGGGGGGAGAGAGAGAGAGAGGTGGGAGATAGAGAGAGGGGGAGAGAGAGAGAGGGGGGAGATAGAGAGGGGAGAGAGAGAGAGAGAGAGAGAGAGAGAGAGGGGAAAAGAGAGAAGGGGGGAGATAGAGAGAGGGGGAAGAGGGAGGGGGGAGATAGAGAGAGGGGGAGAGAGAGAGGGGGGAGAGAGAGAGGGGGAGAGAGAGAGGGGGGAGAAGCTGTCCAAAGCTGTCATACGCAGTAGGGACAGCACGAGGACAAACACACCTGGCCTTAGAGTCTCTACCTGATCTGCTGTTTGCAGCCGGTGTGGCAGAAATGGGCATGACCGTGCATGAGCAGGGGTGTGGTTGGACATGACAGGGTGGGGCCAGGCGTAACGGGGCGGGGCAAGGTGCGGTTGCGCTTGCGAGATAGAGGGGAGAGAGATAGAGAGGGGGAGAGATAGAAAGAGGGGGAGAGAACAAAAGAGATGGGAAAGAGCTAAAGATAGGATAAGAGAGGGGAAAGAGCAAGAGAGGGGGGAGAGAGAGCAAAATAGAGGGGGAAAGAGAAAATAAGAGGGGGGAAAGAGAAAGAGCAAAAGAGAGGGGAAGAGAGAGAGAGAGAACAAAAGAAAAGGGGGGAAAGAGCAAAAGAAGAGAGGGGGAAGAGAGAGGGGGAGAGAGAGAGAGAGAGAGAGAGAGAGAGAGGGGAGAGAGAGAGGGGGGAGAGAGGGGGGAGATAGAGAGAGGGGGAGATTGAGGGGGGAGAGAGAGGGGAGAGAGAGAGGGGGATAGAGAAAGGGGGGAGATAGAGAGAGGGGGAGAGAGAGAGGGGGGCGAGAGAGAGGGGGGAGACAGAGAGAGAGGGGAGGAGAGGGAGAGGGGGGGAGAGAGAGGGGGGAGATAGAGAGGGGGAGAGATAGAAAGAGGGGGAGAGAACAAAATAGATGGGAAAGAGCTCAAGATAGGATAAGAGAGGGGAAGAGCAAGAGAGGGGGGAGAGAGAGAGCAAAATAGAGGGGGAAAGAGAAAATAAGAGGGTGAAAGAGAAAGAGCAAAAGAGAGGGGAAGAGAGAGAGAGCAAAAGAAAATGGGGGAAAGAGCAAAAGAAGAGAGGGGGAAGAGAGAGAGAGGGGGAGAGAGAGGGGGGAGAGAGAGGGGGGGGAGAGGGGAGAGAGAGAGGGGGGAGAGAGAAAGGGGGGAGATAGAGAGAGGGGGGAGATACTGAGAGGGGGAGAGAGAGAGAGAGAGAGAGAGAGAGGGAGAGAGAGAGAGAGCAAAAGAGAGGGGAGAAAGCAATAGAGAGGGGGACAGAGAGCAAAAGAGAGGGATGGAGAGAGAGAGGGGGGAGTGAGAGAGAGGGGGAGAGAAAAGGGGGAGATAGAGAGAGGGGGAGATACTGAGAGGGGGAGAGAGAGAGGGGGAGAGAGAGAGGGGAGAGAGAGCAAAAGAGAGGGGAGAGAGCAATAGAGAGGGGGAGAGAGAGAGCAAAAGAGAGGGATGGAGAGAGAGGGGGAGTGAGAGAGAGAGAGAGGGAGAGAGAGGGGGGAGAGAGAGCGGGGAGAGAGAGAGGGGGAGAGAGAGAGGGGGAGAGAGAGAGTGGGGAGAGAGAGAGGGGAGAGAGAGGGGGAGAGAGAGAGGGGGAGAGAGGGAGAGAGAGAGAGAGAGAGAGAGAGAGGGGGGAGAGAGAGAGGGGGGAGGGAGAGGGGAGGGAGAGAGAGAGAGGGGGGGGGGAGAGAGAGGGGGGGAGAGAGGGGGGGAGAGAGGGGGGGAGAGAGGGGGGAGAGATAGAGGGGGAGAGAGAGCAACAGAGAGGGGAGAGAGAGAGAGCAATAGAGAGGTGGAGAGAGAGAGCAAAAGAGAGGGTTGGAGAGAGAGAGCAAATTAGAGGGGGGAAAGCGCAAAAGAGAGAGGGGAGAGAGAGCACAAAAGAGAGAGGGGAAAGAGAGAGCGCGAAAGAGAGGGGGAGAGAGCGCAAAAGAGAGGGGGAGAGAGAGAGCGCAAAACAGAGGGGGGATAGAGAGAGCGTAAAAGAGAGGGGGAGAGAGAGAGAGCAAAAGAGAGGTGGTGGGACCGCTGTACTGCAAAAAATGGCCCCTGTGAATGGGCTTTAGGTCTAGTTAATAATAAATGATGGTCAAGAATCCCAAAAAATATGATCAAGAATCCCAAAAAATATATGGGATATGTGTTTAAAGTGTCTCAAAAGTTCCAAATTGAGTGTCCCATATGTGGGAGTAGACCTCTGTTTTGAATGGCATACCAGCCCAAATTTTATTTTTAAAACAGTGAGCACATTTCCTAATATATCTCTTGCATTGTGTTTGTTTTGTGCAGCCCTCTGTTCTTTTTCTCCACAGGTTGCATTCTAATTGGATCATTATTGGACACTTTCTGATTCACATTGGATATCTTACTCATTGTTTCACTCCGGAAACGGATAGCTTTTATTTCTATTTTTGTCCGTGAACTTCACATTAAACTTAGGATCCAACTTCCCCTCTCACATATGGGACACTCAATTTGGAACTTTTGAGACACTTTAAACACATATCCCATATATTTTTGGGGATTCTTGATCATATTTTTTGGAATTCTTCCCATAATTTATTATTAATATTTTTTATTCTTTCCTATTATTCTATTTTTTCACACATTTGTTTTTTTTTTGGAAACCGACATATCCTCTGTGCACACATTATCTAAGATTGGCCATTCTTTTCCTATTCAGGTTCGAACATACAACCTTAGTAGTGCCTGTATACATTTGTTCATCATTACTGTAAAATGTTGATCTAATGTTTAATTTTATCGATGTTTAATTTTATCAATGTAACATTTTATTAAATACTACTTTTTTTTTTTTTTTTGTAAATAATTTTTTTTTTATTGAGGTTTTTCGAATGGTACAACAAAAATGGAGATATAACGTTTGTCACAGATACAATACATAAATATACATTTACTTTTCAGGCGGGTATATTAACACTCACAGATGAGAGCGCATTTTGTTCATGACAGTATGATGATCAAGAGAATAAGTAACCGGAAAACCCGGGCTAAGTAAATATCCAAATTGACATTCTTTACAACTTTAGATGTCAGAAATATGGGAAATAAAATAAGGAAGAATAAAATCCAAATCCCACATAAAAAGAAAAAAGAGAACTGGACAAACATAGATGAAACCTCATTTAACTTTTTTATACATGAATATGGAGTAACTACTGCATTGGTCACTTTTGGGCCAATTTTATCAGAAATGTTATGTTAAATATAGTAACTCAGGATCAATGTATAAACATATAATGCATGAAAACCTAATAGAATCAAGAGTTACTATTATGATTGTAAACATACCTAGACCTAGGGGCTAGAGTAGTACTCTAGTCCCAAATATGGACTCAACTTTCTAGAAACTACTGTAAGTCAGTTTAGGAATATCTGTTAACACACTTCAACTAGTAGTCATAATGTGCGTTCCCAGGCGGGGGAGGTGACCTGTGAAGGGTTAGAGAAGAGGGAGAGATATGGGCTAGGGCGGAGAGTGGGGCACATATTATAGGGGGAGGGGTGAAAAAGAGGGGGGGACAGGATTAGAGAAGTGGAGAGAATGAACCTTGTTTGGCAGTAAATTATTTAAGCGTATTAAGGCAATATATGTGAAGTTAATAGCGTTACTGGGGGTAGCGGGGGGCTTGAGCATGATTTCATGTTTAACTACGAGTTCCCTGGTAGTTAAACCAAGGTTCCCAAATCTGCCAGTATAGGTCTTCTTTTTCCATGTTAAAATAGAAGCTTTGTTCCATTTTGGCGTACATCTGCATTATAGATGTAACCGCTGCAATATCTGGAGGCAGGACCTGTTTCCAGGCCCTTGCAATTGCCAGTTTCGTGGCTGCTAGGACAAAAATAATCAGTTTAGAGACCTGAGTTGGGACGTCTCTTGGGAAGATGTGTAGGAGAGCAATTGTAGGGGTGAGTGGAATGGAGAGCCCGAGGCTGGCACAGAGGCCTGCTATCTGACTCCAGATGGGTGCAAGTTTTGGGCAATCCCACCATATATGAATATCTGAACCTCTCTGCATGCAGTTTCTCCAGCATAGAGGAGACATTGTGGGAAACATCTGCGACAGTCTCGAGGGGGTGTAGTACCATTTCAGAAATAGTTTCATGTAGGCCTCTAAAGTGTTTGCACAGTGAACCGTCTTTTTAGTCAACGTCATAGCAGTACGTAGGTCCCTATCTGTAAGTGGTCTGGAGAGGTCTCCCTCCCATGCTCTTAGCTGCCAGGGTGTTTCTTTGTTAGTAGACTTCTGTAGGAGGTCGTAGTGAAACGATATGAGTCTAGGAGTTTTGATAGGAAGCTGCCACAGTTTTTCCCAGTTAGTCAGGGGTCTATTTAGGGTTTTGGTAAATCCCCAGGATATCATAAAAGCATAGAGCCTCGAGTACTCAAAGGTGACCCAAGGAGGGGCTTCTGGAACAGTTGCTCCGATATTTTGGGGAGTGAGTAAAGTGCCCGAGGAGTAAAGGTGGGAAACTGATTTCAGGTCCCACTCACTCCATTGTAGGGCATGTGTGTCAGGTAGGGCTGCCAATAGGGCTGGTAGGGAATGAATGGGGGATGGATGTGGGGCGATATCTTGTAGATTTCTAAGGCTATGCCAAATTTTCAGATTATCTCTGACGATGGCATTCTTTAGTCCCAAATTGTCAAGGCAGTGGTAAGGAATCCAGGGTAGGTCTGCCAGCTCTAGGCCTTGAGGAAGGGATAGTGCCTCAATGCTTTTCCATCCCTGTGGTTCTCCTTTGTTTGCCCATGCCGTAATGTGGGAAAGTCTAGCTGCTTCATAATAGCAACGTACGCTAGGCATTGCAACCCCTCCTTGCTCATATTTTTTTTGGAGTATCTTCGCCGCAATCCGGGGCTTAGATTTGCCCCAGATATAGTGTTGTCCCAAGGATTGGAGCTTATCAATTAAGGCTTTGGGGACGTTGAGTGGGATACAACGGAAGTAGTATAGGATCTTAGGCAAAATCGTCATTTTGAAAGACGCAATGCGGCCCAGCCATGAGAGCTCTTTAAGGCTCCAAGAGGAGGTGAGTTCAGTGACTTCTCTGATGAGATTTGTGTAATTAGCAGTGATTACTAATTTCGGGTCTGGACCAACTTGTACCCCCAAATGCCTAATAGCGGTTTGTGTCCATCGAAATGAGTACGATGTATGTAATACATCCAATTCAAATGCTGGAATGCATATTGGTAAGGCCTCAGTTTTGGAGACATTAACCTTATAATAGCTGTGAGCCCCAAACTTGATAATAAGATCAAAAAGAGCTGGCAGTGAGCCTATAGGGTTCGTTAGGAATAGTGTCACATTGTCCGCATACAATGCTAACTTCACGGCCTCTCTACCAAGCCGGACACCTTGTATAGAGCGTATTTGTCTAATAGCCTGAGCTAGAGGTTCAATGGCCATAGAGAAAATCAAAGGCGACAAGGGGCACCCTTGTCTTGTGCCGTTAGTGATATGTATGGCCGAAGAAGCGAATCCTAGACCCTTAACTACTGCAGAGGGACAAGAGTATAGGGCTCCTATTGCCGTAATCACTACCTCTGGGATGCCAAATTGGGCAAGTGTGAGCCACAAGTATTCCCATCTGACCCTGTCAAACGCTTTCTCTGCGTCTAGTGACAGGGCCAGCATGGGCAACTTCAGCCGGGACGCCTCCATAAGTATGTTTAGCGTTTTCCGAGAGTTGTCTGGGCCCTCCCTACCAAACGTGAACCCAACCTGGTCCGTGTGAATCACCTTTGGGAGTAGGCTATTAAGGCGGTTAGCCCAAAGTTTTGAATATAGCTTTACATCGCCATTTATTAGTGAGATTGGTCTGTAACTCGTACATAACGAGGGTTCTTTGTCTGGTTTAGGGATGGGCAAGATCACTGCTTGTAAGAATTCTTTATGGAATGAGCCTGCCTCACGGGCTTCGCAAAAAACCTTGAGGAGAATCTTCTGTAATTCTGCTTTGAACATTTTGTAGAAGGCTCTCGGGTAACCATCAGGGCCTGGGGCTTTGTTATTATGAGTCTGCTTAATAGCTAATTTGAGCTCAGCTAAAGAGAACAGGGTTTTAAGTGTCTCTCTATCTTCCTCTGGGAGAGTTGGTAAATTTAGGTTCTGCAAAAAATCCAGCATCTCCCGTGTAGAGGATTCTGTGCCAGCCATCGAGGGTTTAAGATGGTACAAGCCAGAATAGTAGGACGCGAACGTCTCCCCAATGTCTTTGGGTGAGAAGACCGAGGTAGAGCCTTTTTGAAGGGACAGAATTCTAGCTGCCGCTGTTCTACCTTTTAACTTGCGAGCAAGTAGGGACGAGGCCTTGTTACTCTGACTGTACATCAGCTTCCTAAATCGAACATAGGAGTCTTTTACTCTCTGTAGTTCTCTGTCTGCCAATTGTGCTCTTATCTCCGCAATTTGGTCTGCAAGACGTGCAGTTGGAGAATCTTTATTCTCCTGTTCTATGGAGCGCAGTTTAGCCATGAGAAGACCTAGGGGCAAACCTGCTTGGCGTTTTAATATTGCCTTTCTTCTAATGCATATTCCCCTTATATGTGCCTTCAAAGCGGCCCATACTGTTTGGGAGGACACATCAGGGGTTTCATTTATCCTCAAGAACTCTATAATAGAGGTTTGGAGGGAAGTTCTGAAAGCTTTGTCTTGAAGCATTTGCTTCGGGAATTTCCAGCTAGGCCTAGATTCTGTGGTTAAATCAGTAGAGAGAGTGAACGTGAGGATGTCATGGTCCGACCATGGGCAGACCTTGATATGTGACATTAAGACTCTGTTCAGAGTCCATGAGTCAGTAAAGAAGTGGTCAAGCCTCGAGTATGTGTTATGGGGTCTGGAAAAGTATGTATAGTCTCTGTCCTTGTGGTGGAGTGCCCTCCATATATCGTACAGATTATGTTGGGAGATGTAGTGTCGAAATTTATTGGCAGTAGTTATAGAGTATTGGTCAATTTGTTTCCCCTTCTGAACTTTCTTATCTAGCAGGGGATCCCATACCATATTGAAGTCGCCCCCTAGGATTGTCGTACCCGTCTTGTGTTTCTCAATTTTAGACAGTATCCCTTTTAGGAAATTAGATTGTAATTGGTTTGGGGCGTATATGTTAACGAGAGTGAATAGGGTACCGTTTAGCTTACAGTTAAGTAGTAGGAACCGTCCTTGGTTATCTTTTTCAGCATGGATGTGTTCAAAATGTAAGGATTTGTGTATGGCAATTGCTACTCCTTTCGTTTTCTCCGTGTTAGAGGCTAGGACTACTATGGGATAGTCAGGGGTTCTATATGGATTCTGAGTTGACGCTAACCAATGAGTCTCCTGAAGAAACACAACTTGCATCCGCAAGGACCTCATGGTATTGGTAAGCATACTTCTTTTCTCTTGGGAGTTTAGTCCTTTGACATTTAGTGTAGCAAAAGAGATGTGGTTAGAGGCTGTCGCCATCTTAAGTCTGGGAAGAGGGGTGGGGAAGGGGAGGCAGTAGGAGGGAAGAAAGGGGGGAAGGAACCAGGTATATAACTCACCCCGCCTGGGTCTGCGCACCTGTGTGTGGCCCTTGATGAGCGTAAAGCTCAGTGTTCGGATTGACGTTACACCTGAAATATAGTGAAAGAATTAAATAAAACCAGGAAAAGTTGAACAACTGAACAGAAAAAACACCAATTCAATACAGACAGTACAATGTATGATTATGGGTGTGAACAGGTCTTATTTGTATAAAGTAGGTGAGGTCTAGGGGTTTTAACCAATATGGTGAACCACTGGATCACCAAAAGGAGAAGTGTGTCTAAATAAAGAACTGACTTCTCCAGTCCCCGTAAGAGGGGATATCAAAAATAAATTTGCGTATATGGGGGGGGGGGGTAGTGCAAGTATTTAACTTGTAAATATGGATTGACTGTCATTGGGGGAATATGAACAAAAGGAACAAACCAATGTCCTTACAACAAACTGAATAACATATACCACTCCTACAAGCATAGTTACATATATTGTTAGTGCTGAAAAATATATTATAGTATCTGTTATGTCTAGAGGCCAATCAAACAATAGCAAGTAAATAACTTATGGAGTTTAAGTGGCTTGGATAGGCTAAAGGAGTGGGGAATTCCCGTGAGTCTCAGCCGAGAGGAGATAATTATTTAGAAACAGAATGGATATCTTTGGGTAAAGATCCGTTCCTTCACGAGGAGTCCCGGGTCCTCCCACTCCTGTTAGACATTGAGCAAGTAACATATGGGAAATATACTTAACAACAACATACACATATTCAATAATTACAGAAGTAGAGACAGTAAAGTAACAGGAGCAATTTGGTGTAAAGACCAGAACTGTTTAATTTTCACTTGGCCGGCTTTTGAAGCCTAGGAGTAAAATCCAGGGCACTGGCTCGGATTCTTGTAACCTGAGGGGTGTTAGTATCACTGGTTTTCTGTAGTGATTGAGTTGTGTTTGTGGTTTCGGAGCGGTCTCTAGGGGCCAGGGCATCCGTTTCTGAGCGGGGTTTAGCTGTAATTAGGCCCCAGTCCTGTAATAGATCGAACCCTTCTTTGGGGGTAAAAATTGTATGAGTGTCACCCTGTTTAGAGCCTATGAGCCTTGTAGGGTATCCCCATCTGTATCTGATATTCTCCGTTCTTAAAATTTGAGTGATATTTCTGAAGGATCTTCTTTTTTGTAAGGTGTAACTGGAAATGTCCGGGAATACAGTGATATGCAGGAATTTATCCGGTAGTTGAGGTTTGTTAACCAGTTCTCTCAGTATCTTCTCTTTGTGGGTGAAGAAATGGATCCTAGCTAGGACATCTCTGGGCTTGTCTTGAGAAACAGATCTAGGTCGCGCCACTCTGTGAACTCTGTCCAACAGGAGACCAGGCGGATCTGAAGAAGGTAGTAAGATATTGCAGAACTCCAGAACATAAGATTCTAGCTCCTGAGGGCCAATTTCTTCTGATATTCCACGAAATCTTAAATTATTCCGTCTGGAACGGTCTTCCATGTCTGCTAGTTTCAGTTCCAGATCAGATATCTGTATCGCAAGGTTTTGAGAGTAGGCTTGTAGGTGGGCATGATCCACAGTCAGATTGTCAGGATCCTCCTAGCTGACAGCCTAATTTTCTTTGACATTATACTGTTTCTTTAAATTTCAATTATCTTTTCCAGCCAGCCTATAAATCTCCCAGTATCCTTTACTTCATTGCTTGGTATTGGATTTTTCCTCATCTAGCTACTGAACAACACGCAGTTGTTTACTAACCTAAAGCTATTTTGATCTTTGTCTATTTTGGTTGCTGTCAAGTTCAAGTTTATTATCCTCACTTGCCTGCATACCCCAACCAGGCTCCGCTATTAGCACTAAGCGTAGCAACTCTCCTACGTTGTTTTTCCGGATCTCCTTCTCAGCCAGCAGTACTGGGATTCCTCCGCGGTGACGTCACACGCCAACTTCACGGTACTCACCAGCTCCTCACTGCTTCTACCGCTCTGGATTTTTACACACAGGTCAGTCACTTGCTTTCCTGACTACCGAAGCAAACTTTGTAGTATACTCTAGCTTCACTGTATTGATAAATTATCGCTGTACCACCAACGACTTGTGTGTATAAACTAGTGACATTCCATTCTCTCTAGTCTGCCTTATGAAAAGTTGTTACTCGCTATACCGGTTTATAATTCATTTACTGCCATTATATTTTTTCCTTATTTTTTTTCTTGCATATTAAGTTTCTCATATTGGTTGGCGGAATAGTTCCCTGCTGCACATCTTTCACACTGTGATACAAGATGCAGGAATAGAGTTCTATTTTCCAGTATTCCAATTACAATAAATGCTATTTGTTAATGGGGTTTGCAAATCACCTCTTAGGTGATTTATTTGCTCATCCCACACATCCTAGCTACAAACCTTAAACTATAAAAATCTCAGCAGCTGAGATTCACATTATTTTTAACACTTATTTCTTTAGTGTTCTAGTTCGCCTGACAGAATACCAAGCCCTTTAACAAAATGAATCCAGCTGAGATGACTACACTTCTACAGACTCTAACTCAAAGAGTAGATTCCTTGACTGAAGGGTTAAATACACTTAGAGCTGAAAACACTGCACTCAAAGCTTACATTAAGGATTATATTGAGACAAAATTACATACTCCTGAACCACAAGTCAGTTTACCTGAAAAATTCTATGGTGATAGGGCACACTATAGGGACTTTAAGAATGCATGCTTACTTTTATTTACACTGAAAACCCAATCTTACCCCACTGACAGGATCAGAGTCTTAACAACCATATCTTTCCTAAGGGGGGAACCACGTAGTTGGGCAAACAGTTTTTTTGAATCTAATGACACCATATTAGACTCTTTGGAGAATTTTTTCTCTGCAATGGGACAATTATACGAAGACCCATTTAAGCAACAAACTGCAGAAACTGCCCTTAGGGCACTTAAACAAAAAAAAAGAATGGTGGAAGATTACATAGCAGACTTTAAGAGGTGGACAAAAGACTCTGAGTGGAACAACTTATCTTTAAGGAATCAGTTCCGCCTGGTCTTTCAGACGCGGTTAAGGATGAATTGTCCCGAACTGATATGCCCCCCACTCTAGAGGGTTTGATAAATCTAAGTATCACAATAGATAGACGCTTACGAGAAAGACAACATGAACGATCATATCCTGATTCTTACACAAAGAAAACCACTAGTGTTACACCCTCTATCTCCTCTGCAAAGTCCCACTCTGAGCCAATGGATATTGGGTTCCTAAAAGCCCCTTTAACCGCACAAGAAAAGACTAGAAGGAGAGAAAATAATCTCTGTCTCTACTGTGCGTCAGATGAGCATACAGTAAAAGAATGCCCAGTTCTCCAAAAATCTAACAGGGGTAAGTCCCTATTATTTTCCTCTTGTTGCAATACATATGATAGTAGAAGTGCCTATTGTAAACTTTCACTTCTTTTCCAGTGGGATCTCCATCGTCTCCACGTCCCCGCAATTATTGACTCAGGAGCTACTGCCTGCTATATTGATAAAGAATATACACTTAAGAATAAAATTCCACTTATGCAGAAAAAGTCTCCTGTTTTATTAAGAGGAATTGATGGTAACCCTATCTCATCAGGTCCAGTAGCTTATCAAACTATTCCTCTCTTAGTTAGTTCCACAGATCATCATAGAGAATACCTTACATTTGATGTTATCTCCTCCCCTGTTTCTCCGGTTATACTTGGTTTAAATTGGTTAACCTTACATAATCCCACTATCTCCTGGGACACTCTCTCTGTAACCTTTGACTCAAAATTCTGTTCAACAACTTGTTTCCCTATCAGTATTATGCACACTTCCACCACTGACTTAGATTTCCAGTTACCTGATGAGTATAAGGATTTCGCTGATGTTTTCTCCAAAACTGAATCTGAAACTCTTCCACCTCACAGGAAATACGACTGCCCCATAGAGCTAGTCCCTGGAGCTCAGATTCCTTATGGCCACATTTTCCCTCTATCTAAACCTGAACTTACACACCTTAAAACTTATTTAGAGGATAATTTAAGGAAAGGTTACATACGGCCCTCTACCTCACCAGCTGGTGCCGGTATGTTTTTTGTAAAAAATAAAGACGGCAGTTTACGCCCCATAGTTGACTACCGACAGCTTAATAAGGTGACAGTAAAAAATCGCTACCCCTTACCGCTTATCCCAGAATTAATAGAGAGATTGGAAGGGGCTAAATTTTTTACAAAATTAGATCTAAGGGGATCGTACAATCTCATCCGAGTAAGAAGTGGTGACGAGTGGCTGACGGCTTTTCGTACTCGCTACGGCCTGTACGAATATACAGTGATGCCGTTCGGGCTATGTAACGCCCCGGCCACTTTCCAACACCTAATAAATGACTTATTCAGAGATTTCCTTGACGTTTTCTTAGTCATTTATTTGGATGACATTCTGATCTACTCAAAAACCTTAACTCAGCACATATCACATGTCAGACAGGTACTTTCTAGATTAAGAACTAACTACCTATACGCAAAACCTGAGAAATGCATATTTAATTCTAATAAAATAACCTTCTTAGGTTACGAAATAAGTCCTATGGGTATACGTATGGAGGAAGGTAAAATTCAGGCAATTATTGATTGGCCTGTCCCCAAATGCAGAAAAGAGGTTCAGAGTTTCCTCGGTTTCGCGAACTTTTATCGCAAATTTATTAAAAACTTCTCTAACATTGTTAAACCCTTAACAAATCTGACTAAACAAAATGTACCTTTCCATTGGGATCAGCTTACTCAAAAGGTTTTTGAAGATCTAAAAAACAGGTTCACAACAGCTCCTATCCTCAAATTTCCTAATCCTGAATTACCTTTTGTTCTCGAGGTAGACGCTTCTGATGTCGCCGTGGGAGCCGTGCTCTCTCAACGCCAAGGTTTAGATCAACCTCTCCATCCAGTGGCCTTCTATTCTCACGGTTTGTCCCCCCCTGAACAAAATTATCCTATTGGGGATAAAGAGCTTTTGGCCATCAAGATGGCACTTGAACACTGGCGACATCTCTTGGAGGGTACCAAGATACCAACTTTAATTTATACAGACCACCGTAATCTGCAATATCTCAAATCCACAAAGACTCTCTCGGCCAGACAGGTACGATGGAACCTTTTTTTTTCTAGATTCAATTATCAGATTGTTTATCGTCCCTCAAACAAAAATCATAAGGCAGATGCACTATCAAGGCTTCCAATGTATGTCCGTTCAAAGTCCTCGGTAGAAAGCATTATACCTCCTGAAAATTTCATCTCATTTGTGATTGACTCCGAATCTTACCTAAAGGGAGAACAACTAAATGATACAAATAAACCTTTACATCTACTACAGAAAAGAAGTAACGGTCTCTACTATTTTCAGGACAAATTGTACATTCCACCCACTCTACGTCAGATGGTTCTTGAATCCTCACATGACTCTCTACTCGCAGGTCACCCTGGTGTTAGGAAAACCCAAGAACTTATAGGGAGGAATTACTGGTGGCCGGCTATGTCGCGAGATGTGAGGACCCATATACTCTCCTGTAGAAAATGTACCATATCAAAGAGGTCAAAACATTCTCCTTATGGTTTATTAATTCCTCTTCCTACACCCAGTAGGCCTTGGCTTGATATCGCCGTCGATTTTATCGTTGACTTACCTAAATCAATGAATAACACAACCATCCTGGTTATTGTTGACCTATTTAGCAAAATGTGTCATTTCGTTCCATATCACAAACTTCCTACAGCATCTGAAACCATCCAACTTCTCATCTCTAACGTCTTTAAATATCACGGAATACCTGATAGCATCACCAGTGACAGAGGAACTCAATTTTCTAGTAAATTGTGGTCTGAGTTTTGTAAAACCTTTGGAATAAATAAAAGATTAAGCACCGCATATCATCCCCAGTCAAATGGCCAAACAGAAAGATCAAACCAGTGGCTAGAACAATTCCTCAGGACATATTGCTCATCTCAACCTCAAAATTGGTCCACTCATCTATCCTACGCTGAGTTCTGTTTTAACAATACCATTCACTCCACTACAAAAGAAACCCCCTTTTTCGTGAATTATGGGTTCCATCCAAGGTTTCAAATTCTACCTAATCTTCAGACTCCCTCATTGTCAGTTTCAGAACTAGCTGATATGATTTCTTCTAATTTCACTACCATAAAGGCCAATATCGATGAGGCCAAAAGAACTCAAAAGTATTATTATGATAGGAAAAGGACTCCGTCACCGGTCTATTCTGTAGGTGACTTGGTGTGGTTATCCACGAAGAACCTCAACATGAACACCCCTTCTATAAAACTCTCGCCTCTATTCATAGGGCCTTATCCTATATCTCACATCGTTAACCGGAATGCTGTTCGTCTCCAACTTCCAGATTCCTTCAAGATTCATTCTACCTTTCACGTTTCGCTGATAAAACCCTACAGAGCACTCAGGGATTCTCTTCCTTCTTCCTTGGCTGTTCCGTTGGTAATGGATCCAAACACCGAATATGAAGTACACTCCATCCAGGATTCTAGACTTTCCCGTGGAATCCTCCAATATTTGGTCCGTTGGAAGGGCTACTCTCCGGAGGATGACTCCTGGGAGCCTGCCTGCAACATATCTGCTCCCAGACTTGTTGCCTTATTCCATCGGAGGAACCCAGATCGCCCTCGACCTTGAGCCCCGGGGTTGCTCCTTGAAGGGGGGGTCCTGTCAGGATCCTCCTAGCTGACAGCCTAATTTTCTTTGACATTATACTGTTTCTTTAAATTTCAATTATCTTTTCCAGCCAGCCTATAAATCTCCCAGTATCCTTTACTTCATTGCTTGGTATTGGATTTTTCCTCATCTAGCTACTGAACAACACGCAGTTGTTTACTAACCTAAAGCTATTTTGATCTTTGTCTATTTTGGTTGCTGTCAAGTTCAAGTTTATTATCCTCACTTGCCTGCATACCCCAACCAGGCTCCGCTATTAGCACTAAGCGTAGCAACTCTCCTACGTTGTTTTTCCGGATCTCCTTCTCAGCCAGCAGTACTGGGATTCCTCCGCGGTGACGTCACACGCCAACTTCACGGTACTCACCAGCTCCTCACTGCTTCTACCGCTCTGGATTTTTACACACAGGTCAGTCACTTGCTTTCCTGACTACCGAAGCAAACTTTGTAGTATACTCTAGCTTCACTGTATTGATAAATTATCGCTGTACCACCAACGACTTGTGTGTATAAACTAGTGACATTCCATTCTCTCTAGTCTGCCTTATGAAAAGTTGTTACTCGCTATACCGGTTTATAATTCATTTACTGCCATTATATTTTTTCCTTATTTTTTTTCTTGCATATTAAGTTTCTCATATTGGTTGGCGGAATAGTTCCCTGCTGCACATCTTTCACACTGTGATACAAGATGCAGGAATAGAGTTCTATTTTCCAGTATTCCAATTACAATAAATGCTATTTGTTAATGGGGTTTGCAAATCACCTCTTAGGTGATTTATTTGCTCATCCCACACATCCTAGCTACAAACCTTAAACTATAAAAATCTCAGCAGCTGAGATTCACATTATTTTTAACACTTATTTCTTTAGTGTTCTAGTTCGCCTGACACAGATCTTCTTGTTTACGTTCCAAAGTTTCAGTACGTTCTCCTAATGCTCCAATTTCTCTACGAAGCTCCGCTGTAGAACCTTTAATTTCTTTAGTTAGTGTGTCTTGGAGAAGGTTCATACGTCTGGTTAGGACATCCACAATGTTGGCAGAGAGAGTATCTGGTATAGGAGATTGGGAATCCATGCTACCTTCAGATTCACTGCCTTCCAGTGCAGAGGTGGATTCTCTGTACATTTGGGACTTCCCAGGATGATGATTTTTGAAATGATCTGCAACTGTTTTCCTAGGAGGGTGTGGCGGTTTTGTTTTTCTCTTAGAGGTTTGAGACATGACCTCGGGCCTGTTTCCCCTGTTAGACCACAGTGATTGAACTTTTACTCCGTGTTAGAGAGTATATTGAATAGGACAGTGGTAAGAAGTACTGTACTAAAGTCCCCCTGACGTCAATCTTGGTTTTAGGTGGTCATTTCCAGCGAATTACTTGTTGCCAAAGTGAAATCTGGAGACATATCCTTGGGAAGGAGCAGCTCCTGGGCAATCTTCTGCTGAAGTTGGCTGGGCGAGATTTTCAGTGTACACCCTCTCCGGGGGAGATTGCCCTCACTGGGCCAGGCCGGAAAAAGGAATGGGGGTATGACCTGCTGTGTTGCGCACAGCAGGAAAGGGGTGGAGAGAGTGTCAATAGATCACAATATTAGGAAGCTTCTGGTCTTTAGCACCTAATGGAGAGTAATACCTTTGGGCCTGTGCAATATTAATATGTTCTATAAGGTGGGGTGTTCCGTTATATTATCACTTTGTATATAGGTAAACCCTTATATTAGTGAGTCTGTAAGGAAAAAATCAAGATTAGTTTAGACAGTGAACATTTCAAACTAGATATGCAGTCTAACACTTTTGTCTGCCCCACAGTGGTGAGTATGGAGGGACACTTAGGTAGGATCCTAGCATTAGTTGATGGTAGGGCTTTTTTAGCCTGAGAAGTCACCTGACAGGGTGCTGAATATTTAATGCTTAAATCTTTATATGCGTAATCCTGTCAGGCCACACTTGTGTATAGCATTTTAAAGCTTGCTAGCATTGGAGGAAAAGATGTAAATGTTAGATGGTGGACAATATATATAGGTGTTATGCCCCACAATGTCTAATACAGCTAAATAGACTCTCTTCCTGCAAGAAAAAACAAAATATGGGTTAAAACACTCCACTCTGAGCCTAGGCTGCAGAGACACATAGGCTGACGCAGCAGCTAGGAAATCTCCTTGTAGTATTATTTTTATCACAGTTCTTAATAAAGGACAGTCTCTGAGAGTGCAGATTAAGTCTCAGCGCCCCTATAGAGAGGCTACACTTTGGCACTTAAAGATTATGCTTAGAGAGGAACCTTAATACCAAGCAGGTCTATTAATATATACTGTGGTCACAGAAGTGGGTGAGGTAGCTCTTTGGGCATGCAGGACCAGAAAACAAGGCTGTAACTTATTAGGGCACTGCTAGTACTGATCCCTTATCCTGTCCTGCAATGTTGTAATCTGTGAAAGCAAAATTAATGTAGACCAGCAGTGTTATCCTCCAGGCGCCGGTATCATGCACTAATAAGGTAATGCAGTTCCCAATAACAGAGGAGTTGCTATGTCTGTCAAAGTTTTGTTGTTCACCTTTATTATGAGGCCTGTTCTATTTGCAGGAGTACTTTTTAGGGAACTGTGGGTCTGTAAAATATATTTATTATGTTAACAGTTTCTTTTTAGAGCCGAGCGTTTTTGCTCTGTGACTTCTCACTTAGCAGCTGAAAGGTTATAGTGGGGACGGGAGTCTTTAAATTCCAGTATGGCGTCTTTTCCCGCCAAGTGCTTTCTAATTATTTTATTTGCGGCGTCACCCAAACCCTCTCAGTTCTTAATATCCCCAAGCGTGTATGTGTTGGATAAGGTCCCCTGCCTGATACACTTATCAAAATGTCCCGGTGTGTTAGACTTTTACCTCCCTTCAGTGCCAGTTTCTGTCGGCCGTTTGCGTGGCTTCTCACCCGATAGCAATGGCGGCTGCTTTCTATTTGATGCGAGTCTGTTCACCTCTCCCCGGGTATTTCGGCTGTGGATGGCGCTGAAAGCCCGCCGCCTTCAAGATCTCTATTGTACTGCTTGCGGCTCTGTTCAGTCGCCGGAGCGGAGCCCCGACCCTCCGGCGCCTGAATCAGTGGGCAGTATTCCACCGGGCTGTGTGTCCCTCTGGGTATTTGCCAAGGAAAAATCTTGCCGGGTCCAGTAAAGCAGGCTGCGATCTCTCCGGTATCTTTAGATTCAATTATCAGCCAAAGTCACTCAATTTCAGATTATATTTGGTATATAATCTTTTACTTGCACAGGAGCTCTCCAGAAACACGTCTAGCTTCTATGGCTGCTAGTCACGCCCCCAAAATACTACTTTTTAATGTAAAGTTATTTCTAATGTAAAGTCATTTTGTTTGAGATAACAACACTTTATTTGCCATCGTGCATAACGCAGCACACGTTGCAACTTTGCCATCATAATATATATTGTTACATAATGCATATTGCCACATATTTTTGCAATATTTGCCACACTGTTACATTGTGTAGATAATTTATCCTATAACTTATTTGTATAGCATTAAGTCAATTTATACCAACATCAGAATATTTTTTTATTCCCTCTTATACTAGGAATTTGCTTTGCACAGTAATCTAATACATTTTAAGCTATATCTTGTGATACTGCGAAACACCTTGTGTTGAACTCTCTGCCCAAGTATACTTAAGCCTCATATTTGAGCTGCTCTTTCACTCGTACATCGATTAAGTTAGGCAATCATTCCTCTTCGAAGTGAGCCTGTATACCTTACTGTACTTTTGGCATTGCCCTCTATATACAATGTTTGCACCCCATCCTTTAGAAAGAAACATCTACCTGACTCCCCTTCAAACTCCACATGTCGGATACCCAGCCCCCCAACTGAGCAACAAAACCAGACATTGTTCTATTAACCTTTTTCCTAGAGTTTTCCAACCTCATGACATTCCAAGCTGATTTTCAACTCAATCTCGTCTCCGACCATACAATAACAACCTGGGGGAACAATTCCTTGAGGCGCCACAACCCCCCTTTCATTCTGTCTACCAGTTCCTTCTGCACCATAAATCCAAGATCATTCCCCCCAGCATGGATAACTAGAATGTCAGGAGGCCTGTACAGTCTAGCATACTCAATCACCAACCCCCCTCCACCTAATCCCACTTTTACCCCCGAACCCCAAACCACTTTACTACAACTCTATCAACTGGAAAACTCAGCTGGACCTCCGCTTCCTTCACCGCTGCTGCCTTTTGTGCCCAATACATGTAATACATCCAACAATGGAGCGGACCTGCGGAAACACAAAAACTATACTCTCAATTTTGACCTCACATATCTCTTATAACATCCCGACTTCCATCTCCCCACATTCATTACCATCTCCTCACTCAACCCCAATGTGAAATTAATGGCACCCAAAGTCCCTGGGATCCACCCCCACAACCTCTAACACCCGTTTGAGCACTGCCCCAAACTGGTATTTAGACAACACACACCCATCCTCGTGTAGCAGCAAAGGCCCTCCCCTCACTGGCCTCTCTAAGCCAAATCAACACCTCCGAATAGCTCACCACCACCTCCTTCATCCACACTCCCCCCATATCTCTCTTACTTGCCCCTACCAGCTCCAAGACCCTAAAGGCTCCAAAAATGCCAACACATAGGCCACTCTAAATAACAGAAACTCGAACTCTGAAGAACAAACCCTCGGCAACCCTTCCACCACCCTCTTCAGTAAAGAAAACACCAATGGATGTCTCTTATCTTCCATTCCCTTGCCTTTGCATATTCCCCGGACAGCCAACTTGGACATAAAGTCCTTATTTAAGTCCCCCCAACCCAGCATCTGAAACAGAAAGACTAAAGCCGCCACCTGCCTTTTGACCATAGCCTTCGATACCCCCAATCTCCCCCACTCCTCAATCCCCTCAACTAGGCAGGACACCCTCCTGCCCTCAGACATTCCAACCACTTTTTCCTCCATCCTATTAAACCACCAAATCAAAACAGGTGCATATGACCTCCATGTGCTATGGGCTAAAGCCCCCTTTGCCAATCTCAATCCCCTAGAAAATTCATCTGACATAACTCTCCAGGGCATTCCACTCCTTCCGTATCCGCCTCTGGAGGCGCTTCTTGGAATCTCTTCCACTGCAAACGGGAAAGAGAGTCAGCAATTGTTTTCAACTTTCCCGGCACATTAACCGCCTGAAAAAAGGACATTTCCCCTCAAACACTCCAGCACAAACACCCGAAGGAGCCGGATTACCAGGACTGACTTTGCCATCAACCTATTGATCGCAAACACCACTCCCAAGTTGTCTGAATGAAAAATTACCTTTCGGTTCCCCAGAACTCCTTTCCACACCATGACAGCCACCACCAAATGAAACAATTCCAGGAACACCAGGTTCCTAGTTAAGCCCCCCTCTCTCCACGTTCCCACACACAATTTTTCATCCAAATATACCCCAAAACCATGGGCCCCAGATGCATCCGTATACAAATGCAGCTCATCATCTGACAAAGCCACCTCCTGTACCATGGACTTCCCATTGAACTCCTCCAAGAAAACCAACCACACCCTCAGGTACTCCCTCAAATCCCTTGAAAGTTTGACCCTGTGGTGTGGTGCCTTTAGGCCCGCCGTAGCTAACGACAATCTCCTCACAAAAACTTTCCCAACCGGAATTACCCTACACATGAAGTTCAACTTTCCCAGGAGAGATTGTAATTCTTACAGATTCATCTTCCCCTTCTTTATCACCCTAGAAATGACCAACCTCAAATCCTCCACCTTCTAAGGCAAACTGCACTCCATTTTCACAGTGTTGATCTGGATCCCCAGAAAGCTCAACACCTTAACTGGACCCTCTGTCTTATCCTCTGCCACTGGAATACCAAAAAGCGCCGCCACCTCCAGGAATGTATTCAATAGGAGCTTGCAGTCCCCCGAGTCAGCTGACCCGACAAACAAGAAATCGTCCAAGTAGTGGACTAGCAAGGACACCCCAGATTTGACCCTTCGCACCCATTCTACAAATGAACTAAATTTCTCAAAATACAAAAACGAGATGGAACACCCCATGGTCAAACATAAATCCACAAAAAATTCCCCTTGAAAATGGCAGCCCAAGAGGTGATGACAAGTCGGGTGCACCAGCAACAGCCAAAAGGCTGCCTCCACATCCACCTTAGCCTGCCAGGCTCCCTGGCCAGCCTTCCGAACCACATGTACCGCATCATTAAATGAAGCGTACCGCACAGCCGCCAGAGCCGGGTCAATCCCATCTTTAACCGACAACCCTTTTGGATATGAAAGGTGGTGAATCATCCTATACTGCCCAGGCAGCTTTTTTGGAACCACTCCCAAAGGTGAGATTTGCAATCCTGGCAACAGCGGGTTCTGAAAGGGGCCCGCCTTTCTTTCCAGCGCCACCTACTTCTCCAACTTGGCTTTGACTACCTGTGGAAATTCCAATGCAGACCTCAAATTACCCGAAATCCCCACGCTTCCCGATCCTGAAAATTTGATACGACAATCGGAACTAAACCCAGAAAGCAACAGCTCCGCATCCTCCCCTTTTCCTCTTCTCCTAGCATACTGCCTTAGCCAAGGCAGCATCTCGCTTACACTCACTGGAGTCCGTGCCCGCAACAGCACCCTCCACACTTTTCCTGGTTCCCTTGTTTGAAACACTTGGCACCCGAATGCGTTCCCTCACACACCAATCATTTGTGCTTTTACTTACACGTTGATCCGAACCTACAAGCTCCCTCATTGAATTGGAAGCACAATCTTTTTCTAATTGCCATGGCTGTTGCTCCGACCCCCGTGCTCCCACCTCTGCTTGTTCCAGTGCCCCAAAAGGACTGGCCCCTCAGCAGCATCATGAGTTCCAGCCAGACTCCCATCTCACGGTCATCCCATCTCATTTCGGGCCAAACCACCATCCTCTGCTGAAACTGCTCGTCATAGCACCACCACGCAAGACCCCCATAAGTTCTATGATCTCCTGAGATCTCGTCCAGGTAACAGAACATTGCCGAGCAGTTCTCCGGAAACTTCTCTCCAACCACTCTGGCTAATATGCAAAAGGACTTAGACCAATTGGCGAATGTCTTCAACAATTTTCTCCATCTCTTCTTTCTCTCCTCCTCTTCCTTCTTTCCCTGCTCCACTTTTGGATCCTCTTTTACCTCTATAAAATGGTCCAGCGGGAGCAAGGAAAACAATTCCTCAAACTTTTGCTTCCAATTTTTTTCCTTGACCTCTTTACTCAGATGTATCCCCAGTGGACCAACTTAACATAAACAAGGCCTTCTTATTGCTTGATCTGCCACCTTTAATACCTCCCCCGGCAGCGCCATGGCCTCGGGCCCTTTGACCCCCTCCAGCACTATGCTGGCTGGCTCCAGCCCAATGACCACCCCCGGCGTCTCACTCCTACCCGAACCAGCCGGTACCCACGCCCCAAACTCTCCTGCTGCCCGCTCTGCATCGCTCCCCCACCTTCTTTCCTTCCAACTTTGCCACCAGCTCCTTTAATCCATTCAACACCAGTCCATACACACCCCCACTTCATCTCCCAAGCACACACCCTCCCCTACAGGGGCCCCCTCCTTCTCACCTGTGGGCTTTCCTGCCATCTCCTTTAACACTGGCAACTCTGTCCTGCCCTGCATGCTCCCAGTCAGCCTCTCCCCTTGTCTCTGTTGCTATATGAAGATGAATTTTCCCCTCTCTGCCTACTCTGAGATGCTGCCTCAAGTCTACCCCATATGGGGGATGAATGCCCCTCCAGCTCCCTGACGCACCTCTGAGGCATCTGGGATCGGTCCCTACACCGTTCCACCCTGGACTGGCTCCTGTTTTTCCTATCCTACCTTTCTGAAGCATGAGCAGCCCTCTGGAAAGGAGGAGAAGTGGTAAGCCTATAACCCCCATCTGACCCCTATCCCCTCTTCCCCCTATCCTACCAGTCCTAACCCCTCCTGAGCACCCTAACTCCCCTTCCCCTCTACTCTCCCTTGACTCAGGCACCAGGGAACGAAGAAGCTACATAATAAAAGCCAACTCTCCTACCTGTGCCGTTTGCTCCTGCTCCCGTGCAAGCTCCACTGAAGGCTCCTCCCCTGCGCAAAGTCACTGTAAGTCTCTTCCACCCACAGAGTGCCATCTTCCAGGTCCTGCTGCGTAGAATGTGCCATGAGCAACCCCTGCTGAATTTCAGGGACACAGTCCACCTCCTCTAGCTCTGTAAATAGAGGACAAGTCATATCCTTCCCCTGCATCCTAGAGGTTCACCTCCCCTTACCACCCCCTTTCCCCCCAGCAGCTCCCTGTCTCACCTGCAAATCCCCTCATTGCCTGAGTCTGCCTTTCAACCTTGCTCTCCCCCTACTCCCCCCCAACTTTCCCACTCCCTGTACCAGCTCCTCTATCACACTCCCCAATCTAATTCCGCTCACTCCACTTCCTTCCCAGCTACCTCCCACATCTCTAATTTCCCCGTATTGCCCTTCTTCTTCCCCCATCACTACCTGCCCCAGTGCCTTTTCCCTGAACTGGCATATGCCCCATAGCCTGGTCTAACTCCCCCAGCCCCCTGCCGCCTTGTCCCTCATCCCCTGATCCCACCCTTTCACCACTCTGTACCACCTCTGTGTCTACCGACACTCCATCCCGCCCCCTCTCACCACTCCTTCCACCACTTTTCCTCTCCGGTGCCTCCAGAATGACACCCCACCCCCTCTCACTACTCCTTCCACCGCTTCTTCTCTCCGGTGCCTCTAGGCCTCTGCTCCACCGTGCGGCCTCCTGTTCACTGCCGCTCTTATCCCGCGATGTCCCAGCGATGACGTCACCGCTTCTGGCCATCCTCCTCCTCTGGCACCCTCTGCTGGCCTCCTTTTCCCTCGCTGTTTTCTATTATTCCTATTAAAGATTATTGAAATATTAAAGTGCTGGTGACATCCTGTTTATGTATTGGCCTCCTTTTCCCTCGCGAGAGACACCGCTAGGCATCCGGCACTCCGCTTCCTCCCTCCAGACGTCCTGCCACTCGTTGCTCCTTACCCACCTGGATTCTTCCTTTGACAGCTGTTGGATCGACTTCTGGTCTGGATCATGGGGCTAAGTCGCACCGGCGGCTGAGACCGGCGCACAGGCCGACCGTGCATCTCTACCAGCACTGTTGACCCAGAGGTTTCCCCATCAGCCGTTCCGCCTCCAGCACCGCTGTCTACCTCCACACCCTCACCAAGCTGTTGTTGGATCCAGGTAAGCCCCCTCCTTTCTACTAGACCCTGGATCTGAGCTAACAACTCCTGCACATCTGCCATACTCTCTAACTATCAGCTTCTTTCCCTCTCTTACTAAAAATGATCACCAGCTTTCGCTCTCCCACCTACTTAACTGCTCCTTAACACCTCCCCCTAACCACCAACTCTCCATAGCAACCACTTTACCCATGTCCTCTATTGCTGTCATTAACCCCTCCAGTCCAGTCTCTCCTTATGGGGTTCTATTTATCAATTTAACTACATAACATCCTACTTGTTTTCAATATTATTATCTACATATAATTTGAATGCAAATGGTGAAGAGATGAAATATGTTCTTATTAAAAATCATGGTATCAGCTTCACATTGCATGTCCTATTTTGTTGAAATACTCATTTGGCTTCATTCAAGTGAATGAGAAGTTGACTGATTGTACAAATTTACATTTATGCAAGATAGGGATGTGCATGCTAAAAAAAACATCTGTTTACTAGAAGATGACACATTTGGAATAAGTGATACTAACTGATTTATGATATGATTATCTTACATTCCTCTTAGACTTTGCCTGGAAATTATGACTCATGTTTAAATAAAAAAATAATAAAACAAAACTTCTGTTAAATGTTGTAAAAGGTACTGCAAACAAATCTGTCATGTAGGTTATAGGGGCGGTAAAGTCTAAATTAAACATCCATGAATCAGATAGAGCTTGCAATTTTAAACAACATTACAATGTACTTCTATTATCAAATTTGAGTAAATCTAGGTAGATTGATTTCAGTTTATTAGAGCGTACATGTCTTTAGCATTCTATGTCAGCAGGGATTGCAACTATGTATAACATTGCTATGATCAATTGATGCCAGATGGCTAAGACATGTGCACACTTCTGAGCTCATTTAGGATTACTCTTTAACAAAGGATACCATAATAACAAAGGAAGCCATGATAAGGTCATTAACAGCAGTGTTTTTCAACCGCGGTCATCAAGTACCCCCAACAGGCCAGTTTTTCATTATAGCTGAACCAGTGCACATGTGAAGTAATTAGCTGATTAGTAACCTGCTCTCACCCATCAGCTGATTATTTCACCTGTGTACTGGTTCAGCTATAATGAAAACCTGGCCTGTTGGGGGTACTTGAGGACTGTGGTTAAGAAACAATGATTTACAGCAACTATATGAATAATGAAGGTAGCAAATTGTTGCTGATGCCAAGAATCTTTTATCAGTAGACTGCTATTGATACATGAGAAGACAGATGTGCCACATGGCCCAATATTGTTTGATTCAAATATATAATTGTATTGTGTATCAGATACACTCACATGTGATGGAGCACCTCAAGTAGTGCAAATGGAGCAGTCTGGGATCTATAAAAGTCACCCAGAAGACCGGCCTCCTGAGGTGATTAGGAAATCTGTGAAAAATGATAGAAAACACAAGGTGCCTATATAGCCTAGTACTGTTTGTCCCAAAATATATGATAAAAATTGTAGGAATGCACTCACATTTGTTGTAGCATCTCCTGTGATGCTAATAAAGCAGGCTGGGATCAATGCAGTCACCCATCAGACTTATCCTAGGACAATCAGGATACTCCAGGAGTCCAACTCAAAATGGTAATCCCAAATAAATTAAAATAAAGGCAGCAAGTGGTGAAAGTAATTAACTTACTTTATTATAAAATGTTAAAAACAACTAGCAACGCGTTTCTCAGCCAACAGTGGCTGTTAGTTCAGGCTTAATAAAAATGAGTAACACACACTTGCTATATATACCTTACAAACAAATTAAAATAATTAGTAACACCTGATATGGGAGTGGCCTGGATTTGCCCCCAGTTGAATGATAGCCAATCAGACAAGTTCATATATGATGACATAAGCATATCAACATTACACAGATCTGAGTCTTATGACACAAAGCAATACAGTAGATTATGTTCGTCAGTAAAGACACATTAACAAAAGACAACATTGTGAACATGAGAAAAAAAAATGAGTCAATAAATATCCCCACAATGAACACCCTTACATGTGCACGATGACAAAATAGAGAACAGAAACCCATCATACCTAAAAACAGTAGTAAATTGCTGTGTGACTACATGTATATAATATGCTCTACTCACAACCGTGATCGGTGACAAAGCACTACATGAGCAGTAAATGTATTGTGCATATTGTCACTTACTCAGCAAATCTCAGGTCCTAATCTCATATTAGTTTGTTGGATACTGGCGTCCATCTAACTGTTCTACGCATGTCTGATCATAAGAAGTCAATAATAGGTGTATAACTATCAATTGGTCCGATGTAATGCAAAGTTACGTGTGATAGGGCAGTACAAGAAATTCATCATTATGAGGTCAAGACTAACCCTAAATGTAAACAGTGTATACACGTGTCTGTGGCGTCCATCAAGCGGCACTGCGCATGTCTGACCGTGAAGCGTCCATAATAATACATATATAACAAAGGGAGGTCTCAAGGGATGCAGGGAAGTGTATAATAGGGCGATATATGGTAATCATAATAATGAAGACGAAACTTATTTATATGTAATAGGGTCATAGAAGATATAACCCTGAATGTAAACAGTGTGTACACGTGTATGTGGCGTCCAACAAGGAAAACTGTGCATGTCTGACAGTGAAGTGTCCGTGGTATTATGTATAGAGCCAAGAAAGGTCTAAAGGAATACAGTGAGATGTAAAAGGGCAATAGAAGATAATCGTCATGATGAAGGCGGAACTTATTTCTAGATGTCAATAATCTATCAATGTGCACTCACTTCAATACACATATATTGCAGTTACAATAAACCAAGGTCCAATGAAATTGATACCATGATATGATTAAACATAAGATGGTATACAGGTCATCAGTGTCATTATATATATATAACTGTATCAACATTGATCGCCACCAGAAAGTAACAATCAAACCATATGTCATGTGTGTAATTAAAATTAATACACAGTATGTAAAGAGCAAAACTAAAGTGGTTGAAAGTTTCAGGCTCACCAGGGAGAAAATATATCAGTTATATGCCCTGGACTTTATGATAATTGCAGATTTCCCCCCCACCACCACATAACCCAGAGGTTGGCGTGATGGTAAGAGGGACTTTTTTTATTTTAGGTGGCATACCCAATGTCCTTGTGACCATTGACTGCACTCATATTGGCCTAAGACCCCCTGTGCGCAGGGAGATAATATTTAGGAATCGGAAACACTTCCACTCCTTTAATGTGCAGATTATATGTGATGCAAACATGTGTATATTAAATGTCGTGGCATGGTTCCCAGGAAGCAGCCATGATGCCTACATCCTTAGGAATTCTGGTGTGTGGAGATTGTTTGAGACAAATCAAATGCCTGAAGGACATCTCCTCGGTAAGTGTTTATGTATACAGTATATTATGATGCCCTTCATGTGTCCAATGTTTTGACATTTTATTGTTTCATTGCTTTATAATCCTTTATGTATGTGTCTAAGGGGGTGTAATTATTTAAATAAATAAAATGTTAATCATTTCAAAAGATATATATTAACTATGTCATAGTAAGACATATGCATAACATTATTTTATGCCATACATTGCTTTATTGAAAGATGTGTGTTATATATATATATATATATATATATATATATATATATACAGGGAGTGCAGAATTATTAGGCAAATGAGTATTTTGACCACATCATCCTCTTTATGCATGTTGTCTTACTCCAAGCTGTATAGGCTCGAAAGCCTACTACCAATTAAGCATATTAGGTGATGTGCATCTCTGTAATGAGAAGGGGTGTGGTCTAATGACATCAACACCCTATATCAGGTGTGCATAATTATTAGGCAACTTCATTTCCTTTGGCAAAATGGGTCAAAAGAAGGACTTGAAAGGCTCAGAAAAGTAAAAAATAGTGAGATATCTTGCAGAGGGATGCAGCACTCTTAAAATTGAAAAGCTTCTGAAGCGTGATCATCGAACAATCAAGCGTTTAATTGTGGAAAAACCAAGGCGCAAAATAACTGCCCATGAGCTGAGAAAAGTCAAGCGTGCAGCTGCCAAGATGCCACTTGCCACCAGTTTGGCCATATTTCAGAGCTGCAACATCACTGGAGTGCCCAAAAGCACAAGGTGTGCAATACTCAGAGACATGGCCAAGGTAAGAAAGGCTGAAAGACGACCACCACTGAACAAGACACACAAGCTGAAACGTCAAGACTGGGCCAAGAAATATCTCAAGACTGATTTTTCTAAGGTTTTATGGACTGATGAAATGAGAGTGAGTCTTGATGGGCCAGATGGATGGGCCCGTGGCTGGATTGGTAAAGGGCAGAGAGCTCCAGTCCGACTCAGACGCCAGCAAGGTGGAGGTGGACTACTGGTTTGGGCTCGTAACCCTTTCGGGTTGAGGATGGAGTCAAGCCCAACTCCCAGTCCTACTGCCAGTTTCTGGAAGACACCTTATTCAAGCAGTGGTACAGGAAGAAGTCTGCATCCTTCAAGAAAAACATGATTTTCATGCAGGACAATGCTCCATCACACGCGTCCAAGTACTCCACAGCGTGGCTGGCAAGAAAGGGTATAAAAGAAGAAAATCTAATGACATGGCCTCCTTGTTCACCTGATCTGAACCCCATTGAGAACCTGTGGTCCATCATCAAATGTGAGATTTACAAGGAGGGAAAACAGTACACCTCTCTGAACAGTGTCTGGGAGGCTGTGGTTGCTGCTGCACGCAATGTTGATGGTGAACAGATCAAAACACTGACAGAATCCATGGATGGCAGGCTTTTGAGTGTCCTTGCAAAGAAAGGTGGCTATATTGGTCACTGATTTGTTTTTGTTTTGATTTTGAATGTCAGAAATGTATATTTGTGAATGTTGAGATGTTATATTGGTTTCACTGGTAAAAATAAATAATTGAAATGGATATATATTTGTTTTTTGTTAAGTTGCCTAATAATTATGCACAGTAATAGTCACCTGCACACACAGATATCCCCCTAAAATAGCTATAACTAAAAACAAACTAAAAACTACTTCCAAAACTATTCAGCTTTGATATTAATGAGTTTTTTGGGTTCATTGAGAACATGGTTGTTGTTCAATAATAAAATTAATCCTCAAAAATACAACTTGCCTAATAATTCTGCACTCCTTGTATATATATATATATATATATATATATATATATATATATATATATATATATATATATATATATATATATATATGCATTCATGTTTCAGCTGATTCTGCATATCCTCTTAAAAAATGGATTTTAGACACCATTGAAGGAGAACCAGGTTGTTGGGCCTGCTGAATTAAGGTAAACTATATGTATTTTCTGCTATTGTATGTCAGAAATATTGATTGTGCCTTGCAAAATGCTCACTATAATCTGTGTTTGTGCACGTACAAGATGTATTTTTGTAGTATTGTAATGAGACCTTTTAGTGATTTATTATTATGTTTTTTAATAATACACATTTGTTTCTTTTAATGTTTTACAGATTGAAGATTGTCAGTTACAGATTCTCATAAATGGAATACCACTCCCCTTCCTCTCGCCTCATCCCCATATTTACCACATTTTCCCTAAATAAATGTGTACTTTACTCAAATATTGTCATGGTCAATGTTTCTTTATTTTCAGCTATGTACTGTAATCAATGCATTCATCTCTAAAGGGACCTAAAAATATTGCTTCTATTATGATTTATGTATAACATAATTATCTAAAATCTCATTTTAATTATATTCCAAATATTACTTTTTTTCTCTTGGTATCATTTTTTAAAGAGCAGCAATGCACTCCTGGTTAATAAAAATGAGTACATGGGTGAGCCAATGACAACCAGGATATCTATGTTGCCAACAATAAACAGCTCCAACATAAGTTCTATGCTGCTCCTGATCTTACCTAGATAAAACTATAATCAAAGGATACTAAAGATATTAAGCAATATAAAGAATATAATTTTATTAGATTGGCTTGTAAATATATATGTTTTAGCAAAATAATGGAATCAAATATTTGTGTTATGTCACTTTAAATTAAAGGGATAGTGTATTCCCAATAAAACATTCATGAACCAGATAAATCATTCAATTCCAATTAACTTACATATGTACTCATAATCAATTTAATTTTGTTATGTTTTTTATTTTAACAATCATCAAGCGCTCCCCATGTGCAGAATCAAAATGGGTAGATTCCTAAGCTAACATTCCTGTTTTACAAAATTACAGATGATAATGAAGTAAAATAGATTATAGAAGTACATATTTAGGTATATAAATACTGCATGCTCTGATTCATGAGTTTAATTTTGAATAGACTATACCTTTAATAAATATGTCAGATGCTTATTTCAAAGAGACAAATCCAGATATAATATAATCCTTAAAATAAACATACATTATCAATACATACAATCCCATGAGATTACACAGTTGAATGGCATGGTTACTTGAAAGAAAATATTATAGAAAAATAAGTCAAAGGAAATAAGTTGTTTATCATGAAGATGAGTTTTATTATTACAGATTTACCCTCATTCAAATGTAATTTTAAATGTGAAAATCATTGAACAAATTTATTCAATACAAAACGATGACACATTAAAGTATAATGTGGCATAGTACTAATATTTATAAGATATATGTAATATCATGTTTGCTAAAGCAGAGATTATATTTGCAATATTTAGAATATTAACTAAAATACATAAGTGCTAAATATTACATACTTCAAGAGATATGAAGTATTGTCTTTAACATGGAGTTTTTGAAACAATTTTAAAGTGCATAGTGCATTGCTCCCAGGGAGAGTCTGCTTCTGTTCATATGACAATTAAAATGTATTAATCACCTCTATATCATGGCAATCACATATATGTTGTGCATACATTAGTGCTTAAATATCCTAGGGATGCATTTCTTTAATCAGTCTAAATATTTAATAATATTCTTTACAAAAAGAAGTGCATTAGTCATGATAGGTAGAAGTTTCAGATATTACATTCAACACATGTTTATAAGCATGAATGCAAAGTATTGGGCCATATCAACAGGAAGGAGTATTTACTATTCAACTCTTCTACAACTGGATAACCCTTATTAAATTCATCTGAAGGAGCAAACAACATATTCTCGTGGAATATTAATCATAACATTTACACATGCCACCTTAAAGGGACACTGTAACCAAAATTTTTCTGTCGTGATTCAGATTGAGCATGAAATTTTAAGCAACTTTCTAATTTACTCCTATTATCAAATTTTCTTAATTCTCTTGGTATCTTTATTTGAAATGCAAGAATGCAAGTTTAGATGCCGGCCCATTTTTGGTGAACAACCTGGGTTGTCCTTGCGGATTGGTGGATAAATTCATCCACCAATAAAAAAGTGCTGTCCAGAGTACTGAAACCAAAAAAAGCTTTGATGCCTTCTTTTTCAAATAATGATAGCAAGAGAACTAAGAAAAATTGAAAATAGGAGTAAATTAGAAAGTTGCTTACAACTGCATGCTCTTTCTGAATTACAAAAGAAAACATTTGGGTTCAGTGTCCCTTTAACGGATGTTAGATAGCATATACTGTATTTATTTCAGACACCTATCCTCAAGTATTCTTAAATGGCATAATATTCTTGATAGAAATACACATACATTTATTAACAATGTACACCTGCATATTAGAATAATATTGTAATACATTTTTAAATTTGGATTAAAAAAATATATGCATATTTATGAGATGGAAATCGCACTTAAAAAAGTGCTTTAGTGCAAAAATTAGATATGATATATCTGGGGGGGGGTTATTAATTAATTCTTGTGGTGGGATTTGGACTTTGGAGGAGAGGTACTTGGGGGGGAAATGTGGCATCTTGTGTGCCTCCCACCAGCTGAATGTGAGGCTAACAGACATGATTCAGGGTCCTGCAGGGAGATAACGGAGGATGTAAGTGAGGATGGAGTTTGCGGCCTATCCGCGAGCCTCTCCACTGCCTCTACACAAGTGAGGCATTATGGATTCTGTGGAAAGCCTGCTGCTGCTGGAGCCTGGACAGTCTAAGCTCTCTATATATCATCTTCTGTATATCATCCTGATGTGACTGTGCCGGACCCTGTTGTAGACCTGGTGTCTCAGGAACAAATTGTTGGCTTGCTCCAGGGCTGTCTCTCTGTATTGTTGACTGTGAGGTTGTCTGTGATGACACTGTTTGAAAAACATTGGTGGGTGCAGTGGGTGGTGGTGGTGTGGATTCCTGGTGTGCCATAGGAGTGGGAGGCATATAGTATAGATGATGCAGATCTGTATGCAGCTGTGGTGGGTGCATCATCTGCTTTGGTGAGTGCAGCTTTTGCGGTGGGTGCAACTGTTGCTGTGAGTGCAGCTGTTGAGATGGGTGCAGCTGTTGCTGTGAGTGCAGCTGTTGCGGTGAGTGCAGCAGTTGTTGCGGTGGGTGCAGCTGTTGCGGTGGGTGCAGCTGTTGCGGTGGGTGCATGTATTTCCAGTGTTGAGGAGGATGAGTCTGCTGGGGTCGCCCCCAAGGTAGATGGAGAAGGGCCTGACACATCCTCCACTTCATATGCCCTGGGCTGCTGCATATCACCTTCTAGGAGGCTGATATAGGAGCTAGTTTCCCCATAGACATCCTCATCCTCCTCCTCCTCAGTGAATGTAGGATCATCCTGCTGTGGTATTGGTGCAGCTTCATAGTCCTGCTGTTCGGAACCTACAAGAAAATATATGTATACATTATCTATCTAATAGAATACATTACTTTGTAGCATAACAATACAAATGATTAGGCTTAAAATTGTTGTGTTTATATGTACATACATACATACCTACATACATACGTACACAGATACATACACACACACATACACACATACATACATACATACATACATACAGTGTGTTTGGTATGAAATCCAAGCATATATGACCATAACTGATGAATCTTTATAGATTTTGTCTTAAAGGAACATTGTTAATAACAGATTTATATGAAATGTTTGATATTATTGAATATTATATTATCAGTATCCTTGCTTGTCGGAGCAGATATACTATACAGATTGCTTGCTGAACATATTAAATACAACTATGTAAATTGACATTTGTAGCGAAAAGCAGATGGATATTTATGATCTAAAACATATATACAAAATATATTTGGTTATATTTAATATAGAATATTCATACACCTCTTCAGCTGGCACAGAGGTGTCCATTGTCCCCTTATATCCGTGAACAGCTTCACCCGAGATGACGTTGGACAGCATCTCCTCCTATAATTACATGCAAATCTTCTTAGAAGAACCACCACCTGTCCCACGTACATATTTAGACTGCTGCGCCATTTTGGCCTTGGTTTCCCTCCTGCAGTCATGATATCTATGTTTTATGCTGGCAGTAGAACAATTGCATCCTAAGCAACTGACTGCCACTGAAATCTTCTCCCACAACTTGTTTCTGACACCCAACCTCAGGTTAGGGTTCTCCAGCTCAGGTGCCCTCTCAAAATAGGCCTCAACAAGAGCCTCTTTCTCCTCCTCTGTGTACCTCTCCTCTCTTAGCCTGTCTTTTACACCTGAAGGACCAGCAGAAACAGACTCTCCCTCCTGTGACTGGGGACCAGCCCTCTCTCCCTCCTCTGTCCCTGCAGGCTGTGACAGGCTTCCACCCGCCACATCCCCACTTGCCACAGTCTGCCCCACTCTCCCTCTTCTTTGGGTGACTAGTTGAGGCTGGCTCCTCCTCACTCCTCCCACCTCCACTCCTCTTCCATCCTTTCTCCTTCCCTCCTCTGCCGGGGTTTGAGGAAAGACAAATCCTCCACCCAAACCTTGGCTCCTAGACCTGCCCATACTCCTCCCTACTTCCCCCTTCCCCTCCCTCTATCCACCCTCTCCACTGCCCTCCCCCTAGCCACCCCTCCAAACTCCACTAGGCCTATTCATCCCTTTCTCCTTCCTCACTAACTTTAACCTAACACTAAAGTCCCTAGCTTACCTACCTACACTAATTCACCTAACTAAACCCTAAATTAAATATCCCCAAAATGAACTACCTAACCTATCTAGACCCTTACTATCTCTATTCTATATCCCTGCAAATAAAAAAAATGTGGGGGTGAAAATAAACAAAGGGATGTAGATGAAAAAAGGGATGGGCTAAATATATATAAAAAAAAGATTATAACAAAATTAAAGAAAAATAATAAGGGATGCAAATGAAGAAAGGGATGGGCTATATAGTCAAATAAAAAAATGGGATGTAAAAAAAAAGGATGGGCAAAATGTATAAATTAAATAAAAAGTGAAATAAAGTTATATAGTGGGGAAGGGAAGGGTAGTTAAAGGGGAGATGGGAAGTGGTGTAAGGGGGTTAATGAAAGGAGTAATGAAGGAAGATGGGGATATGTGGGTTAATGAAATAAAAAAAGATGTGAATGTGTTTGTATCAAATAAAAGTGTGTGTGTGTGTGTTTGTGTATATAAACTAATCCACTATCCACTAACTCTCAAAAAACCACCAAACTCCTACCAGTGCCACTAGCTCCCGTGTCTTTCTCTCTAGAGGTAGTGATGTCGCAAATAGTTTGCCGGCGAATAGTTCCCAGCGAACATAGCATGTTTGCGTTCGCCATGGCGGGGGAACATATGCGATGTTCGATCCGCCCCCTATTCGTCATCAATGAGTAATACTTTGACCCTGTACCTCACAGTCAGAAGACACATTCCAGCCAATCAGCAGCAGACACTCCCTCCCAGACCCTCCTACCTCCTGGACAGCATCCATTTTAGATTCATTTGGAAGCTGCATTCTTAGTGAGAGGAGGGACAGTGTAGCTGCTGCTGATTTAATAGGGAAATTGATAGCTAGGCTAGTGTATTCAGTGTCCACTACAGTCCTGAAGGACTCATCTGATCTCTGCTGTAAGGACAGCACCCAAAAAGCCCTTTTTAGTGCTAGAACATCAGTCTACATTTTTTTTTCCCTGTGTAATCTAATTGCAGTTGCCTGCCTGCCAGCGTGTGTGTCAGGCTCACAGCGTATACTGTGCCCACTCGCCCAGTGCCACCCCTCATATCTGGTGTAACAGTAGTGTAGATTTAAAAAAAAAAAACACTTTTTTGACTGTGTTAAATAATAGCAGTCAGTTTCCTCCACACGTTTGCGTTTCAGAGGCTGCCTGCCAGGGCACAGTGTCACCCCAGTGCAACTCATATCTGGTGTAACAGTAGTGTAGATTTAAAAAACAACAACACTTTTTTGACTGTGTTAAATAACAGCAGTCATTTTCCTTCACACGTGTGCGTTTCAGTGCCTGCCTGCCAGGGCACAGTGTCACCCCAGTGCAACTCATATCTGGTGTAACAGTAGTGTAGATATAAAAAAACAACAACATTTTTTTGACTGTGTTAAATAATAGCAGTCATTTTCCTTCACACATGTGCGTTTCAGTGCCTGCCTGGCAGGGCACAGTGTCACCCCAGTGCAACTCATATCTGGTGTAACAGTAGTGTAGATTTAAAAAAAAAAAAACACTTTTTTGACTGTGTTAAATAATAGCAGTCAGTTTCCTTCACACGTGTGCGTTTCAGGGCCTGCCTGCCAGGGCACAGTGTCACCCCAGTGCAACTCATATCTGGTGTAACAGTGTAACAGTAGTGGAGATTTAAAAAAACAACACTTTTTTGACTGTGTTAAATAATAGCAGTCATTTTCCTTCACACGTGTGCATTTCAGTGCCTGCCTGGCAGGGCACAGTGTCACCCCAGTGCAACTCATATCTGGTGTAACAGTAGTGTAGATTTAAAAAAAACAACACCTTTTTGACTGTGTTAAATAATATCAGTCAGTTTCCTTCACACGTGTGCGTTTCAGGGCCTGCCTGCCAGGGCACAGTGTCACCCCAGTGCAACTCATATCTGGTGTAACAGTAGTGTAGATTTAAAAAAAAAAAAAAACACTTTTTTGACTGTGTTAAATAATAGCAGTCAGTTTCCTTCACACGTGTGCGTTTCAGGGCCTGCCTGCCAGGGCACAGTTTCACCTCAGTGCAACTCATATCTGGTGTAACAGTAGTGTAGATTTAAAAAAAAAACACTTTTTTGACTGTGTTAAATAATAGCAGTCAGTTTCCTTCACACTTGTGTGTTTCAGTGCCTGCCAGGGCACAGTGTCACCCCAGTGCAAATCATATCTGGTGTAACAGTAGTGTAGATTTAAAAAAAAAACAATACTTTTTTGACTGTGTTAAATAATAGCAGTCAGTTTCCTTCACACGTGTGCGTTTCAGGGCCTGCCTGCCAGGGCACAGTGTCACCCCAGTGACACTGGAGTGACACTACCTGATCGATACAACATCATAGCTGATGTTTTAAAGCACGTTATTCCAAACAATTTAGGAATGTTACGTGATTTATGACCTTTATGGCTTAAAACCCGACTCTGAATCAACTATGTAATTTCCCATGGGAGTTTTGCCATGGATCCCCCTCTGGCATGCCACAGTCCAGGTGTTAGTCCCCTTGAAACAACTTTTCCATCACTATTGTGGCCAGAAAGAGTCCCTGTGGGTTTAAAAATTTGCCTGCCCATTGAAGTCAATGGGGGTTTGCCCGGTTCGCCAGTTCGCAAACTTTTGGGGAAGTTCGCGTTCGCTGTTCGCGAACCCAAATTTTTAGGTTCGCAACATCACTATCTAGAGGCAATCACAGGTAAAGAGCACAGGCGCAAACCATTATTCTTATAGACAGAGGTCGGGTTACCATGGCATTGCACTTGTTATGGCGCGCTTTTCGTCGAATCCGACATCGGTTGGCAGCACAAACTTACATATGGCCGAAAAGAGCGACTTAGCGCAACATGCTAATCTTTTCAATAGAAACCTGGTACCAAAATGGAGCCGTAAATTACTTTTAGCTGTCGGCCGCTTCGGTAGCTTACGGCTCCAGTTTTAACGACTCAATGGAAGCGAGCTCTAAAATGTTACACTTATTTTGTCAATGTTTAAACAGCTAATGAAACTTTTTAAAAATACATCTACATATTATTCACACACGAATCTTTTCTTTGACAGCATCATTCTCTCTAGCATTTATTTAGTATTTAATGTCCCTTTAATCATGAAAATACTTTCATTAAAGCTCTGTTAAGGGCATTCTTGGTAGTAAATGTCCTATAGCAGAATATAATATTTACATTTTTATGTTCCAATTTGAATTTTATGTTTTTACACAATACCCTACTGTGCAGTGTGTCCCCTATTATATATTTATGTTTTACTTTTATTGTATGTAGCACAAGATAAATTATTTCAGCAAATACTGATGTTTAAAATTATTCATTGGATGTGGTGACAGAGATGTACATTGATGCTTATAACACAAATGGTAGTAGTTGCAATACATATTTTAAACCACCTTGTATTATTTGAGGGATTATCTATGGTTATGAATAGATAACATAGGTTATTAAGGCAGCCAGTGTGCAGTTATTCTGATAGTATCCCTGCAAATACAATTTCACATTTCAATTAGATCCAGGGTAAATAGTAATTATTCCACTGTTTTTGTGTCTTGCACTAGTTTAAAAAAGTAAAGAACTCTTTTGCTAGGTAATAATACCTGCTTTTATAGCAGTTAAAAAGTTTAAAAGATTTATTTAAACTTGGAGTTCCTATGACCTTATGATCTTCTGTAAGTGCATGGTCGTTTTAAAAGACAACAGTTTAAAGCTAGATATAACTGTTAGCAATGGAACTAGTGAAAATTGTAATATTTTAAGTGTTTGAAATCACCTGGATATGATTCAGCAATAGATGAAAGCTTTTTATGAATTAGCATTGTCTATGTTGCAGTATGCCTTTCTTCTTTGAGTAATAATGACAAACAATCTTAAACCATCAAGGAGAAGGAATGGCTGCCTTGGGAAAGGCAGGGTTTTGCAAATGTTAAGAGTTTTCAAACATTAAAGAAAAGATCCAAGAAAATATATAAAATAAAAACTATTTTAAAAAAATATAACCATGGCAAGCTGCCGAAATAAATCCAACCTCTAATGACACCAGAAAATTTATAGTGATCAGCAGAAGTGTGAGTGGTCAAGGTATTTTGGATTGACACATCAGGAGCTCAGCTCAGACAGTTGTGGCCTAAATTGTATATTTTACTACTAAACATAACCCAAAATTATATTTTATGGGACTAAGAATCATCAAGCCCAAAAATTAAGTTATACAGAGCTTTATAATCAAGATCAGGAGGAGGAGGAGTTGCAGGTGTTCTGAGGGCAGAGCTAGGTGGTTTGGGGGTGTGGTTACGGTGTTTTAGGATGTTGCCTAAAAGAACAAGGGCCCAATGGGGGTGCAAAATAGTATATTTACGGTGCTTTGCACCTCTTTATCCCCCTCTAGAACTGCCACTGATAGGAAGAGAGTGGCCAGATTACAAGTGGTGCACTATTTAACGGTTTCACTTGTGCGTAACTCCCACTAGAAGTAAACGTGATGCGCGTGGGTTAGTGGGCATATTACAAGTGGAAATCAAACTGTGAGTGAGCTAAACTTGACATGTGCTAACTTCAGTACTTCAGATAGCATAGCCACATTAACTTCTCCCCATAGATTTTAAAGCAGTGTGCTTTCAATAAAACCAAACTATATATAGGCTGACCATATTGCCGCTTTAAAAAGGGACACATATGAAAAATACATATGTCAGGGCTGTTTTCAGGGCTGTTTAATGAAATGGTTTTGTATAAGAACCCTCACATATGTATTTTTCATATGTGTTCCTTTTTAAAGCGGCAATATGGTCAGCCTAACTATATATATAGCATGATTAAGAGTCTGTGGGGCTCGAAACATTGCTGTTTTTCTTCTATGTCACCAGAATAAAGATAATCTGAACTTAAGGAACAGTGCTGACATTATCTCCATTCTTTTGGATATATATGTGAGAAGTTGCAGGACCCTCTGGCGACTTCAGTCCTGAGAGTGCATTTGGTTTGTGGAATATATATATATATATATATATATATTCTGAAACAGAAGAGGGAAGGGCGCACAGCAGAGGAAAACTCCTGGTGTAGTATGTCTAGACACTTATTTAAACAATTGTAGTGCAGTGACAAATGCAAACTCAAGTGTTTCCACCTCAACCTTATGAGGTATAGATAAGACTCTGAGTGGTGAATGTCCACTAAGGAAGGCAATCCAATCCCCTTGCGCTTGCGACCTGTCTTTCACTCCTCATAGACAGTCCTCACCTCTCTGGCAGAAACTTAACCACTTCAAGAAAGGGGGGCTGTAATATCTATCTTGGAGGAAATCCTTCTCACAAACGTTGTTAATTTGGGGAATATAGATGTAGATATCGCACACCACAAAGTTCTTAAAAGGGTGTTATTTATTTGGATACACAAGTCACGGATAAAACATGATAAACTCTCATAAAAAATCACTCATAAAAAACCGCTTATGCCAGTTCATATAAAATGTGTGTGCATATAAACGGTAGCTATAGGAAACTCATTCGTATTGTATAAAACAATCTGGCTGGTTAAAAAATCCCCAGTAGGTCTGGGTGCTTGACAGGCAGTGCCGTAGCACTTCGTTACTCGATCTCGGCTCATGAGGGGGCGTGGCCTGACGCTTTTCACGACTTGATTGGTCTCTTCATCAGAGACCTCTGATGAAGAGACCAATAAAGTCGTGAAACCCTCTTAAGAACTTTGTGGTGTGCGATACCTACATCTATCTGCCGCAAATTAACAATGTTTGTGAGAAGGATTTCCTCCAAGATAGATATTACAGCCCCCCTTTCTTGAAGTGGTTAAGTTTCTGCTGAAGAGGTGAGGACTGTCTATGAGGTGTGAAAGACAGGTGGAAACACTTGAGTTTGCATTTGTCACTGCACTACAGTTGTTTAAACAAGTGTCTAGACATACTACACCAGGAGTTTTCCTCTGCTGTGCGCCCTTCCCTCTTCTGTTTCAGAATTTCTTGTCCTAAGGAGCTTTCTTGTTCACAGGGGGACTTCTCTTACCTTTGGGAATAGGCTGCAGGTGGAAGTAAACAACTTTAACTCCCTCCAGACATCATCATTGGTGTTATTGGAAGAAAAGAAAGGGAGACCTATACACATAGGACAATACTGGTATATTTGATTACAAATTGGGACTGTCCAGGTTCATAGCGCTGTATCACTCTGTTTTTATATATATATATATATATATATATATATATATATATATATATATATATATATATATTCCTTCAATGTGGTTCCAGCACTCACAGTCAACCTTCGGGGTGCACTCCAAACAAGTATCATATGTATAAATAGAGCAAGGCACTCTCCATTGTCAAACATAAACCAAAGTTTACTTGGTGAATGTTTTCGGGGTCTCCCCCGTCCTCATACAAGTCATTCACCAAGTAAACTTTAGTTTATGTTTGCCAATGGAGAGTGCCTTGCTTTATTTATACATATACTGTATATATATATATATAATACAGGTATATTTTATGTATATATATATATATATATATATATATATATATATATATATATATATATATATATACATATATGTACAAGTAGCCTTTCATTTATTCCAGGGTTATGTTCCTTAAGGAATGGTTGTACAAAGAAACCGGTGTAAATTTAAACCCAGTATATAATGTAAGTCAATCGGAAGTGAGGGATTTAGGTTCCATAGAAAATCTCTGGTGGGATTTGAAGAAGGAGTTTGCAGCACGCAAACCCAAGAATATCACTGAACTGAAGGCCATGGCTCATGAGGAATGGGCTGAGATTCCTCAGGAACACTGCCAGGAGCTGGTGTCTGGCTATGCATCTTGTTTGCAGCAGGTCATAACAGCAAAAGGGTGCTCTACTAAGTACTAAAGATGGTACAGAAGGAGGGAGCGACAATAGAGTGATACTTTAGCCTTTTTGGCGCTCCCTCCTTCTGTACTATTATAACTAACTTTTGAGTTTATTAGGGATCTCATTTTGGGAACTTGTATAATTTTGCATAGGTGCTGTGTGTATATATACCTTCTATAAGTACTAAAGATGCTTGCCATTGAGGGATTGAATAATTTTTAGACCACAGAATTCATTAAAAGTTGCATTGTCAGTTAAATTTGGGGAAAACACTTGAAACATTCATTGTGTTGAGCTATTTCAATTGTTTTGTTAATTGCTAAACGTCTGTAAATTTTGACAATAAACCTGATTTGAAATGGGTGTTGAAATGTTTTGGTTACAATTGTATTTGTGTGTGTGTGTATATATATATATATATATATATATTAGATAATAAGACAAGAAGATGGACAAGCACATAAGGGGGTGCTCCTAGTGTAGTAAGTTTTGTGTCACATCTAGGGTAAGGTAAAGACTGCGCACTCACATGATCCTACCTTATCTGTTTTGAGGTATGTATATAGCCCAGGTTATCCAGATGTTTTCTACCAGCCACTCTCCTAAGTCCTATTCAGTCCTGAGACCGCAAAAATATAGCAGTTGGAATTGCCATAATGCCCATATACACCTTGATTGGGGCACTTCTCACTAGTAAACCACGCTGCTACGGATATACCACAGGGGACTGAGATTCAAGGATGGTATAGGACAAAGGAAAGTGGCTGGTAGAAACCATCTGGATAAACCGGGCTATATACATACCTCATAACAGATGAGGTAGGATCACTTGATTCTCAGTCTTTACCTTGCCCTAGATGGGGCACAGAGTCAAAACTTACTACAATAGGAGCACCCCCCTTATGCGCTTGTCCATCTTCTTGTCTTTTAGATTACTTTTAGAGGATCCTCATTTAGAGCTGAATCTTACAGTGGACTAAGCAGCTGAGACTTGGTGGTTCAGTGGAAATAGTCACAGGGACATTTAGAAATATTCATACATGTGGACTATCCAGAATATCATGAACTAGAACAGTGGTGTTGTATACACTTGCTTGTGGTCTGTATAGTAAATAGGTAGCATATACAGCATCTAGTGTACATGAGTCATCTGTACCTTTGTCTATCTCACTAGAAGCACTGTTTCTGCTATTAAATTTATATATATATATATATATATATATATATATATATATATATATATATTAGGGTTGCACCGATACCGATACTAGTATCGGTATCGGTACCGATACCAAGTACTTGCATGAGTACTTGTACTCGTGCAAATGCACCGATACTTAAACCGATACCTCCACTTACTACCCATATGCTATCTTGTGGTGTTTTTTTCAAACTGAATGTTCCCATTTCATTTAAAGCTGGAGTGGAGACTAAACTAAAAATTGTTTACTACTGTTCTGCCAATACCAATTGCTCTTAATTGTATTATTGTAGGAGAGATTACTTTACATCGTTTAGACAAACCCCTAAAGTACTGAGCAGTTAATAAACTGAGATTTCCAGCTCTGGCTAAAATGGCCCAAAAATATCTTTCTGCCCCATGCAGTAGTGTGGAAAGTTGAACCTCCTTACTGATAGCAAAAACAGACTTATAGCTTAACATGCAGAGATGCTTCTGTTCTGTTCCTTAAAAAGAACTTGCCACTAACTTTTGAAAAATTATTCTAATTGCTAGTTTGCCTTTTATACTGCTAGTTCTCATCTTGCACAATTATGTTCAAAACATACTGTACTCTGAGGAACATCTTAGCTTATATAATTGCAGGAAGAGTACTCATAGGAAAAATTAAGTTAATCCCAATGAACACTCATCCTGCAATTATAGGACTAGATTTAAATTACATTTGATTGGTAAGTTTTACCAATGCTCTGTTCACATTTCCAACTCCATAGCCTTTAATGGAGTAGGACGTGTAATGAGAGCATTGGTAAAGCTTACCAGTCAAATGTAATCTAGCCCATAGTGTTGTTCGCCATGATTAAACAGTATTCTGTTCTATTTTTTACTGTATGGCACTTTTGGTTGGTTGCAATTTTATATTTGTTATTTATTGTTGTTGTTAATATATTTTATTGTAATATTTTTATTTCTAAACATGTTCTGTGAACTTTGTGACAAATAAAACCTGTTTTATTATTTCATAATGTCTTTTGAGCTACAGTCCTTCATAATTATAAAGACGGAATCTTAAATATA